>NC_092040.1:48843342-49462070 GCF_003086295.3 Arachis hypogaea
CTTATGGTAGATTTTTTGGGAGGAATAGGTTTTTATGTATTTGTGTCCCTTTGGGGTTTTCCTTTGGGGTTTTCCTTATTTTATCATATGTATATATGCTATGCTCGGACCGGTTATCTTCGCAGCCGGATTTTGAGTCTTGATATTCCTGTTTTTGACACTCCTTGTATATATATAATCACGCGTTGGTTATCCTTGTTCGTTACGTTATCGATCGGAGTGTTGCGCTTTCGAGTTACGTTTTTGTTTACCCCTTTTTCTACAAAGGCTCCTAGTTATAATCAATCATTCATACTACTATACGTACTAAATTTTTATTTTAGAGGTCGTAATACTTGCCATCTCTGATTATGACTTAAGCATAAGACTCTGTATGGTAGGGTGTTACATTATGGTATCAGAGCAGTTCGTTCCTGTAGAGCCTGAGGGATGGACTGACTATGCTTTGTGCATTCTCTGTGTGTGTGTTATGTGCTATTAGTATATCTGCTTGATATATTGGCATAAATGTTCATGAGCATGCATTTGGGACTTTGAAGCACTAGACTTCCGATATTGAGACTGATCAACTTAATATCGATTGTTTGGTGTGTATAGGAACCAGATGGCGCCTCGTGGACGCGGTAGAGGAGTGAGAGGTGTACGAATGCTCGTGCGTCGAGAATAACCCTAAGACCCGTGAACTTATGGCTGCGTTGGAGAACATGGCTGCTGCTATGCAAGCCACTGCTGAGGCTCTTGGTCAACAGATGAACAACCATGGTAATGATGGAGGTGGAGTTCAGGGCCCAATGACACTGGCAAACTTTTGAAGGTTAATCCACCTAAGTTCAAGGGAACTACTAGCCGAATGAGGCTGATACATGGTTTCAGGCTATAGAGTGAGCTCTGCAAGCACAAGTGGTACCTGAAGGCAGCGTGTCGAGTTTGCTACCTATATGCTCACGGTGAAGCGTTGCATTGGTGGCAAGGCATCCGACGTCTTCTGCAGCATGGTGATGACTATATCACTGGAATGTCTTCCAAGAGAGTTCTATAAGAAGTACTTTCCGACTTCTGCTAGGACGGCTAAGGAACTTGAATTGTTACAGCTGAAGCAGGGTACTGTGTCCATATCAGAGTATACTGACAAGTTTGAGGAGCTGTTCAGGTTCTCTCGTATGTGCCAAGGGACTTCGGTGGAATATGAGGAATGGAAGTGTGTAAGTATGAAGGAGGACTCCGGAGTGATATTTTCAGTTCAGTGGGACCAATGGAGATTAGGACCTTCTCCGAGTTGGTAAACAAGTGTAGGGTTGCTGAAGAGTGTGTGAAAAGGGTAACCGCTGAGAAAGGGAGTCACAAGGATCATTCCTACAGAACGAGGGAAGAGCTTTGCACCTAGAGGTCCATCTTTCAAGAGGGAAGCTCTTTCAAGAGGCCCAACAACAACAATTCCCAAGGGAAGAAGTTTGGGAAGCAGCCTCAGAATGATCAAGCTTGTACTAGATGTGGGAGTCACATCCAGGAGCACCATGCAAGGCCGGATGGGGTTGTGCTATATTGTGGAAAGCGGGGCATAAAGCGCAAGCTGCCCGGAGAAGCAGAAACAAGGTGCTGGAAAGCACAACAGACTGGTCGGGTGTTCTCCACTTCAGCTGTAGGAGCTGAGGGATCTGAGACACTCATTCGTGGTAACTGTGAAATGGCTGGTCAAACTTTAAATGCTTTATTTGATTCGGGAGCATCACATTCATTCATTGCATTTGAGAAAGCCCATGAGTTAGGATTGAAGATTGTAACTTTAGGTTATGACTAAAGGTGTATAATGCTACCCATGAAGCCATGGTAACTAGGCTAGGATGCCCGGAAGTTTCCTTTAGGTTCAAGCAGCGTGATTTTGTTCATAATTTAGTCTGCTGCCGATGATCGGTCTTGATCTTATCTTGGGATTGGACTGGTTATCTAAGAACCATGTTCTGCTAGATTGTTCTACAAAGTCGGTGTACTTTATGCTGGAAGATACTGAAGGGCCGGTCGTGGTAATAATTATTACTTGAATTCGATGATGGTGAACTGTTCCGGAACCGAATGTCAAGGTATCATGTTGTTAACCGCGGGCGTTTCGGGTGATGATCAAAGGTTGGAACAGATTCCGGTTGTGTGTGAGTTTCTGGAAGTGTTTCCCGATGATATTGATGATTTCCACCTAACCGAGAGGTTGAGTTTGCTATTGAATTGGTGCCTGGGGCAGGACCAATCTCAAGTGCTCCTTACAGGATGTCACCGTTAGAGATGAACGAACTGAAGTCTCAGTTAGAGGATTGTTGGGAAATAATTTTATACGACCAAGTGTCTCTCCGTGGGGTGCTCCAGTGTTACTGGTGAAGAAGAAGGATGGGAGTATGCGGCTCTGTGTGGATTACAGGCAGCTGAACAAGGTTACAATAAAGAATAAGTACCCATTGGCGAGAATTGATGATCTCATGGATCAGTTACAAGGAGCTGGAGTTTTCTCCAAGATCGATTTACGATCCGGTTATCACCAGATAAGGGTGAGGGGTAAGGATATCCCTAAGACTGCTTTCAAGACTCGTTATGGTCATTACGAGTACACTGTAATGTCTTTCGGGTTGACGAACGCTCCTGCAGTGTTTATGGACTACATGAATAGAGTTTTCCGTCCGTTTTTGGATAAATTCGTTGTTGTCTTCATTGACGACATACTGATTTATTCCAAGACTGAAGAAGAGCATGCGGAACACTTGAGGACCGTGTTGCAGATTCTAAAGGAGAAGAAACTTTATGCAAAACTGTCTAAGTGCGAGTTTTGGAAGAGTGAGGTGAAGTTTTTGGGCCATGTGGTGAGTAAGAAGGGAATAGCCGTAGATCCAACTAAGGTGGAGGATGTGATGGATTGGAAGCAACCAACCACCGTAACAGAGATAAGGAGTTTTCTGGGTTTAGCTGGCTATTACCGAAGGTTTATCAAGGGCTTTTCATAGATAGCTTTGCCAATGACAAAGTTAACCCGCAAAGACACTCCGTTTGTTTGGACTCCTGAGTGCGAGGAGAGCTTTCAAACATTGAAGAAAAAGTTGACCACTACACCTGTGTTAGTGTTACCCGAGCCGAATGAGCCATTTGAGGTGTATTGTGATGCCTCATTAAAGGGTCTAGGATGCGTGCTGATGCAGCATCATAATGTGGTGGCGTATGCCTCACGACAGTTGAGACCGCATGAAGTGAATTATCCTACACACGATTTGGAACTCGCTGCGGTTGTGTTTGCCTTGAAGGTGTGGAGGCATTACTCTATGGGGTTAAGTTCCAAGTTTTCTCTGATCATAAGAGCTTGAAGTACCTCTTTGATCAGAAAGAGATTAATATGAGGCAGAGAAGGTGGATGGAATTGTTGAAGGACTATGACTTTGAGTTGCATTACCATCCGGGAAAGGCGAACGTAGTGACGGATGCGTTAAGTCGAAAGTCATTATATGCGGCTTGGATGATGCTTCAAGAGGAGACGTTGCTCAAGGGATTGAGAGTCTAAAAATTGGTGCTCGAGAAGTATCCAGAACTTTGTGTTTGAGCCGATTAGAGATCTCAAGTAATTTTAAGTCCGAACTCCTAAAGGCTCATCAAAATGATGAAGCGCTATGGAAGGTGTTACCGACTATTGAGCAAGGAAAACAATGGAGAGTGTCGGAAGAAAAAGATGGGTTATGGAGATTCAAGGGTAGGATCATTGTGCCAGATGTTGGCACTTTGAGGCAAGATATTTTAAAGGAGGCACACAAAAGTGGATTCTCCATTCACCCAGGAAGTACTAAGATGTACCATGATTTAAAGGCGATGTTTTGGTGGCCGGTATGAAGAATGATGTGGCGGAATATGTTTCAAAGTGCTTAACTTGTCAAAAGGTAAAGATTGAACATCAAAGACCTTCCGGGATGTTGCAACCTTTAGAGATTCCACAATGGAAGTGGGAAAGTATTGCAATGGACTTTGTGTCAGGATTGCCAAGGACTAGGGCTGGTTTTGATGCTATCTGGGTGATTGTGGACCGACTGACGAAGTCAGCTCACTTTTTACCCATTCGGATGACTTACACCCTTGAGGAGCTAGCACGGTTATACATAAAAAAGATTGTGAGACTTCATAGTGTACCTGCTACTATAATCTCTGATAGAGATCCTCGTTTCACTTCAAGGTTTTGGGGTGCATTTCAGAAAGCTTTTGGAACCCGATTAAGCTTGAGCACGGCTTACCATCCTCAAACAGATGGTCAATCCGAGAGGACAATCCAAACACTGGAGAATATGTTGAAAGCTTGTGTTTTGGACCAACTGGTGAGTTGGGATCGGTATATGCCATTAGTGGTGTTTGCATACAATAATAGTTATCATGCGAGCATCGGAATGGCTCCGTATGAGGCCTTGTATGGGAGGAAATGTCAATCTCCGCTATGTTGGTATGAAGCTGGAGAGAAAATCTTGTTGGGGCCAGAAATGATAGCTGAGACTACTGAACAAGTCAAGAAAATCCGTGATAGGATGCTTACGGCGCAGAGTCGTCAAAAGAGTTACGCCGATCAGAGGTGAAAGCCCTTAGAATTTGAGAAGGAGATCATGTTTTCCTTAAGGTTACTCCGACTACAGGAGTAGGTAGGACGATTAAGGCAAAGAAGTTAAATCCTCGATACATTGGTCCATTTCAGATCCTGGAGAGGATTGGGCCGGTGGCGTATCGGATGGCTCTACCACCTCATCTTTCGAATCTGCACGACGTGTTTCACGTGTCGCAGCTTCGGAAGTACACTCCTGATGCTAGCCATGTGTTGGAACCTGAGTCGGTTCAGTTAAGGGAAGATTTGACGCTTCCAGTGACTCCAGTCAGAATTGATGATACTAGTATCAAACGGTTGCGTGGAAAAGAGGTTTCATTAGTCAAAGTGGCATAGAGTCGAGGCGGTGTTGAGGAACACACTTGGGAACTCGAGTCAGAGATGCGAACGGATTATCCGCATTTATTCTCAGGTATTTGCATTTGAATTTTGTGGGCAAAATTCCCAATTAGGTGGGTAGAATGTAAAACCCGGTTAATTAACGGCTAATTAACCCATAAATGAGAATTTATTCTAAAAAGCCCAAAATGTGATTTTTATGGCTAAATATGATAGAGGAGATTGAGACGAGAATTTTGGTACCAATTTTATAGAAATCAGACCAAGATTGGACCAAACGGGCCAAACCGGGCCAACCGGACCCAAAGTGGGCCCTTGGCCCAACATAACTAGACCAAAACCCTAGTTTTCAGCATTCTCTCTCCTCACCAAACACACTCACATGCTGAAAATGGAGGCTATGGAGGGAAGAACACTCTCTCAAGTTCTTTCTCTCACTTGATCTTCAAACCACCATAACTTTTGATCTAGAACTCCGATTGCCGCTCCGTTTGCGGCCACGCATTCACCGCGGAGAGCTCTACAAAACCCATACAATTAATCTTGAGGTAAGCCACGTTTTGCTCTTCGAAATTCCAGCCTTGTTTTCGACTTTTATGAGCAAAAATGTTGAGATTTTGGGCTCTTTGATGTTATAAGACCCAACTCTCTTGAAGGAGAAGGTTAATCTTGTCTCCTTGGACCTTGGGTGTGGTAAGATTCTCAACCCTAGTGTAATTTTTTTGTTCTATGATGTTTGGGTATTGAGATGTTGTGTATGGTTATGATGATTGTGGCTTAGGTTGTGTATATGTGAATATTGGAGCTTGATTGGTGATATTGAAAAGCTTAAAAATGGATTTGGTGGTGAAAAATCTATTCTTAGAGGTGTTGAGGCCTTGAGAGCTTGTGGATAAGTGATTTGGAAGTGCTCCGGTTGAGCTTGAGAAATCGGCTTAGGTATGGTTTCGGTTTCTCGTATCTAATATGTAATGTGGTAGGAAATACTTAGGCTAGAGGCCCTAAGATAGGAATTGAATTGTTGGTGTTGTTGAATGGTTGATATATATGATTTGGTCATATATGTGATGATGATTATTGATTCCTTAATGGTATGATGTATGAGAAATATGCATGTTATGATATATGCTTGATGATTGGTTATGGTTGAATTGTGGGTTGAACCATGTTGATGGTGAGTATGATATTGATTGTGTACAATGATGATTTATTGGAATTGGTATTGTTGAAAATTGTCATGAGGAAGAGTATATGGTGTGTCAATGTGTTTGGGTTTGAACCACTTGGGTGAAGTGGGTTAAAATGATGGGATTGTGATTTTGTAAATTGTGGCAATGTGTCAATGTGTGAGTTGAGGAGGCTTGATGTTGAATTTGATATATTTTGAGTGATTTCAAAGAAAAGGGATGAAATTGGCATGTTTTGATTGATTTTGAAAAGAGTTGAAAATGGCTTGTTTTGAAAATGGCATTTTGTGGTTTTGTATGAAAAATATGGTTTTTGGGCATACTTTGACGGGATATAACTTGGACTACAGATCTCTGTTTTGTGCCAAATCTGTTTAGAAATGAAATTGGATCCGGGATGTCCATGCCGTTCGAAGAACGGGTGAAAAATGATTTAAAATGAGAAAGTTATGTCCGTCGGAAGATTGGGGTTTGAATCTGTGAATTCTGCAGCTTTTAACTTAGAAAATTTTTAGCAGAATGACCCCTCACGCGTAGGCGCACTTGGCGCGTACGCGCCGTTCTTCCAGAAAGCGCCATCTACGCGTGCGCGTGGTGTGCGCGGGCGCGCCGATGTACTGCACCCAATGCCCAGCCATTTTCCAGAAAGTTGTGCCAAAACTGTGCCAGATTTGTGCCTGGGGCACGAGAGTACCCACGCGTACACGTGGTTGATCAAAAGTACTGTGTGAAATCTTCGGTTTTTTCTTTCCTCTTTCTCTATCGCGTGCGCGTCGTTTGACTAGTTTTCAATCCACGCGTTAGCGTGCATGACGCTTACGCGTCGATGAGTTTTTGAGGCCATCCACGCGTGCGCGTGGAGTGCGCGTACGCGTGGACCTGTTTTCATCCCAAAGTTGATTTTTGAGTTTTAAAAAGCCAAATTTCATACTTCTAAGCCTCCGATCTCACCACTTATGTCTTAAATCATTATGATATGTCTAGCTATGAGAAGAAGGGCTAGTGTATGTGGCAACTTACGAGTGAAGCAAGGGAAAAATGAATGATCAATGAGGATCAAGCATGATTATGTGAGATGCGGAGGATGGTGGTGGAAGTGCTTGTTATGCCATAGGCCGAAAGGCTGTAATTGTTAATGAAACGGCTGGTTATGGATTTAACCGTGAGCCGGATGGCTGGATTATTGCCGTGTTACGGCGGAGCCATGATTATGGCTATGTATACATGCATATATATGCTGTTGAATGAATTGTGAATGTTGCACTTCCATTATCGGAGATGAGAGTTTTCCTGGGAGAAAGCAGTGGCTAGCCACCATGTGCTCCAGGTCGAGACTTGAAGCTCTTTTGACCCTATGTCGTCAGGGTGGCCGGGCACTGTGAAATTCCCGGACGAGCTCACCCCCAAAAATATTCACCAATGATGGTGATGGATAAATATTCACCAGTGATGGTGATGGATAAATATTCACCAGTGAGGGTGATGGATATGGATCATGATTATGATCAAGTTATAATGAGCATGACTCAAGTTGGGGAGACACGACAGAGGGACAGTCCAATGGTTAACTGCCAAGACTTGTCGGGTTGGCTCTATAACCGACAGATGATATCATCAGCCACTAGGGACAGGCATTCATCATATGCATACTATATGAATTGTTTGAGATTGCCTATTTGACTGCATATTACTTGCTAATTGTCTAAATGCCTTACTTGTTCATAATTGTATATTTCTTGCTTGATATAACTGTGTTTGCTACATTATACTCCTGCTGGTGGTTGGGAGGTCTGAAGGAATTGGAAAGGGAAGTATTAGTTAGACTGAAGAATCTTTAGTCAGATGCCCTTTATGGTTTAGCCTGTTTATAAGCTTTGACATTATCTGGAGGAAGTTCTAGGATTGCCTTTGGCTTTCCTCCATTATTATGTATTATATATGTGGAAGCTGTTACCATGCTGGGGACCTCTGGTTCTCACCCATGCGGATTTTGTGGTTTTCAGATGCAGGTCGTGAGGTTTCCCGCTGAGGCATACTGGAGACTTCTATAATTGCGAAGATCTTTGTTCTCGGGGCTATGTTTTGGTTTATATGTTTTGCTTAGATACTTTTATCTCCATTAAATAATACAACTGTGATGACTCCTCTTATGGGAGATTTTGGAGAATAGGTTTTATGTATTTGTGTCCCTTTGGGTTTCCTTTGGGGTTTTCCTTATTTTTATCATATGTATATATCGCTATGCTCGGACCGGTTATCTTCGCAGCCGGATTTTAAGTCTTGATATTCCTGTTTTTGACACTCCCTTGTATATATATAATCACGCGTTGGTTATCCTTGTTCGTTACGTTATCGATTGGAGTGTTGCGCTTTCGAGTTCCGATTTTTGTTTACCCCTTTTTTCTACAAAGGCTCCTAGTTATAATCAATCATTCATACTACTATACGTACTAAATTTTTATTTTAGAGGTCGTAATACCTTGCCATCTCTGAATTATGACTTAAGCATAAGACTCTGTATGGTAGGGTGTTACACTTAAAAGCATGGCCGTATCTCACTATCACCACGCTTTAAAAGCGTGGCCATATCTCCCACCTACGGCCACACTTTTAAGCGTGGAAATATGTAAAAAGCGTGGAAAAAAAGCGTGGCGATAGGCTAAAAATGCGTGGCAATAGAGCAACCGCCCACGCTTGTAGACGTGACTTTTTCAAAAGCATGGCGGTAGCTCAAAAAGAGTGGCAATAGAGCTATTTTTCTTGTAGTGTATCCAAGTGTGAAGGGCTGATCGAGAACATAGGTCCTTTCGCGTTGGTTGACAATACAAGTCTGATCGCAGATATCTGATCCCTCTACTGGAGGACCTAACTAATTCCCTGATTGTGCATCGGAGAAAGGTGACACTATATGCTCGGGAACTACCTGATCCATTGGCTGTGTTGGAACATGATGTCTAGGTCTATCTGGAAAAAATGTTGGTGTGCATTCGGATGAAGCCACAATAGCAAAAACTCATACAGTGCATTCGCGTCAAAGTACGGGGAATCGATAGGGTGCTAAAAAGGATGATCATGTAATACGTATAGGTGTACTCGAGACTTCGCAGCTACTATATAGAAACTATGGAATATTGGATCCTCATAAATATCTGGGTAATCAAGCTCATAGAAGATCACTCCTGTCTCCATCTAAATAGGGAAAAGAAGGAGTAAAAACTGGAAAGTCCTTAGTAGGGTCAGGGTAGCTAATTAGATTCATTTTATTATATGCTCAGCCAACAACAATAATCAATAAGGCAATATCAAACTCAATGATTAGAGAACACATAAATTAAGCACAACACACAGATAATCACAAATAATACATTTCATAGAAAATATGCACAAACAATATGATGCATGTCTATTCCTAGTGTAGGTAATGAGCTCATCTGTCGATTTCTACCCACTTCCAATTTAATCCAACACCCCGTGTCGGATATGGCTTTCCAACGGCATAACCTCTACAAGGAATTCACCTTACTGCATACCGAACATAACCTCTCTAAGCCCTTTCCATTAGAGGCGCCGCTTTTCCAGTTGAAGTACGTTTCTCCTACATTGGAAAGCAATTCCGGTGGACTTACCACCATATCTCTACTGCACTTCTAGCAGCAGACACAATCAATAGTTATCTTTTCTCTTTTCTTTTCTTTCTTTCAACTTCACGTATTATGTTCGCACTACTATTCTCTTGCATTTTCCTAAATGTTTTATGAAAAGAGAATCATAAGAATCTCAATTTAACTCTGTATTTCTAATGCTTTTAAGAAATCTTATTATTTTATTTCTCTTTCTTTTTAATAAAAATAATAAATTAAATAAAATATACTAATAAAAATAAACTAGTTAAATTAGCATAAGTAATAATATTAATTAAAGATTGATAATGTTTAATATTTTTTATTTTAATATCAAAACCAGCTTATAAGGCTTTATTCTTAAAATTTTATGAATTTCGTTTTAAATTTCAAGCTTTTAAATATTTTACCTTTTAACTCAATATTTCTGAAAGTAACTCTGAACTTTTATAAAATATCCATTTTACCCTTAAACTTTTACTTATTACTCAAAATATCCTAAAACTTATATAATTACTATTTTGAACCCTGATGAATCCACATTTCATGCTATTTATTTGATTTAATTGAGTAGATTTTATTGACTTTTCTCGTATTTATTCATTGAAATAGCATAGTTTCATGATTTCTTCCTAAATTGTGCTTGAAAGTAAAAACATATTTTTTAGGTCATTAATTGCTAAATTTTATTTACTTTAATTCTATTTGATGCCTTGATGTGTTTATTGAATGATTTAAGATTTTGAATACATAATGACTTGAAGAAATGGAAGAAAAGCATGCAAAATGGAAGAATTCAAAACACGAAGGATTTGCAAAACTGTTAATCCAGACCTCTCTATACTAAATTGATCATAACTTGAGTTGCAGAAGTCCAAATGAGGCGATTCTAGTGGCATTAGAAAGCTAACATTCGGGGTTTCAAAATGATATAAAATTGTCTATAGTGGACATAAATTTGAGTATGTGTTCGCACGCATCTAAGTGCATGCCTCATTTAATGTAGCACGTGATCAGCGATTTCTAGCCCATTTTGGGCCCAATCCAACTCATTTCTGATGCTATTGAACCAATGATTGAAGGGAGATGAACCAAGTAGTCATAGTTTAGGAAGTTTTATCATGTTTTTAGGTGAGAATTCTAGAGAGAGAGAGACTCTCTTCTCTCTCTAGAATTTAGGGATCTTAACTTAGTTTCTCTTTAGTTTTAGTCTTTGATTCTTATTTTAGTATAGTTTCATCTAGAATTTCATGTTCCCTTGACTTGATTCTCTTAGTTTTTCTTGTCAATTTCTCAATTTTACCACTTTTAGTTATATATACTTTTGTCAATTTTGATTCCATTAATGCAATTTTGATATTTTATGTTTCTTGGATACTTGTTGAGTTATTGTTATTATTCTCATGTAATTGGTAGTTATAGATTTTATCTATAACACCCTAATTATTCTAAGCCTTACCTCATTCCGTAAAGCAAAGGCTAATCAAAGGTTACGACAAATCCTAAGGCTTATACACATAAATATATATAGAAAGGAATAATAATTTTAGAAACCCGATGAAGAAATAAGCTAAAAAAAGAAAATCGAGTTTCAAAAGCGCAAAGCGTTCACACGAAGTTACAAACTTAAGGCACATGATATAGATACCAGATAACAAAATATAAGTAGATATGAGGATATGATTGTTATAAGTAACTAGCCTCAGCCCGTGGAGTTTAGGCCGACTAGTTATATACAGATATATAGAGTTTTGGAAGTTAAAACAATTTATATAATATCTCTCTCTCAAAGTAAGCCTATAAAGCCAATATAAATACAAAAGTGAGAGAACTAATCAAAATAACCAAAATGACTCCAAAATGAGATAAAGATCCTCCGCTCTGTCACCATCACGTAACTCACCGAGGTGGGTTGTAAACTGCATCTTGATGCTCCACTATTTCGTGGTAAATTTTGTGCTTAATTTAGGTGGATTTTATCCACTTTACCTACACTTATCCAATGAAATAGCATGGTTTCATAATTTTTTTCCTAATTTGTGCTTAAGTGTGAAAACATGTTATTTAGGCCTTTAATTGATTAATTTTGAATCACCTTTGATTCCACTAGATGCCTTGATGTGTTTGTTAAGTGAATTCAGGTTGAAAAGGTTAGGGATGGATCAAAGGAATGAAGAGAAAAGCATGCAAAGTGGAGAAATCATGGAAAACCAAGGATTTGGGATGCTGAGATTGACGCGCAAGCGCAGCAGACGCGCACGCGTGAATTTGAAGTTGCATGGCGACGCGTCCGCATACATGACGCGTACGCGTGGATGGAAAATTGCCAAGCGACGCGTACGCGTGATCCACGCGTACGCGTCGATGCTCACACGTGACTTCATTAAAGTGAAAATGCTAGGGGCAAATTCTAGGCTTCCCAGGCCCAAATCCAACTCACTTCTGAGCCAATTTCATGCAGAAATCAAGAGGAGTCAAGGGGGGGAAGTCATAATTCAATTTTGGAGGGAATGCTTTAGTTAGTTTTTAGAGAGAGAAGTTCTCTCTTCTCTCTAGAATTAGGTTAGATAAATGCTTGGAAGGATATTAGAGTAGATTTTTCTCCTCTTGGCTTTGGTGAGTAATTGGAGACTCTTGAGTCATCAAACTCTTTTGTTTATTAATAATTAAAAGTTGCTAGTTGATTTGAATTCCACTAAAGCTAGTCTTTCCTTAGGAGTTGACTAGGACTTGAGGAATCAAATTGATTATTTCCACTTGACTTTCCTTCATAGTTTGAGGTTGACTAAGTGGAGCAATGGACAATTTTTGTCACAATTGAGGAGAATAACGAGGATATGACTTCTAGTTCTCATTCCTTGCCAAGAGCTTTCTTAGCTATTAGTTTAATTCTTGCCATTTACTCTTCATATCCCTTATCCAAAACCCCAAAATATACATCTCATAACCAATAGCAAGAACACTTTCCTACAATTCCTTTGAGAGATGACCCGAGGTTTGAATACTTCAGTTATTTTTATTGGGGTTTGTACTTGTGACATACAATTTTTTGTATGAAAGGATTGTTTGTTGGTTTAGAAACTATACTTGCAACGAGATTTTATTGTGAAATTCTAAACCATCAGCCTTCATCACATTTGTAAAACAACAATGAAGTATGGAATGAGAACTGGAGGTTTCCAGTATGGTCACAATGCCCAGCAATGTAAGATGTAAGACTCCGAGACGCTAGAGGCAGTCCTAGAGCTTCATACCCATCATAGGATTCAAGCTTAAAACATAAGTAAATTTTAAAATCATTACTTAAAACCATAATAAAATAAGGGAATCTAACTTAGTGGATTTCTAATCTAGTAATTCTCTGCTGTTCCACAGCCTTCGCTAGCCTAACTGCCATGCGATCGCATTGCCACCGCCTTCCGAACCTCCTCAATCCCAGTAGAAAACACAAGTAATAGCAATTTAAGTAAAACACAAGTATAACATATATATCAAGAAATTCAAGAAGCAAATAATCATGTTATACAATTAGGCAAACAATTGAATTCAATAAAGCAAGCAAACATATATTATATGCACATGATGAATGCTTGTCCTAATTGGCTATGATATCACATTGTCGGTTCAACTGCCAACGCGACACATCTCCATGGAGATGTCGCCTTTCAGTCACGAATAAATGGGAACCCCTGGGATATCATGCCCGGCCCATGGTCCAGGATATAGTGCCTGCATACTCTGCCACAGACCTCACATCTCAACGTAAGCAAGATTAACCACCGTCCTTACGCCGCCATCGCGACATCGACAAGCGGGATTAACCACCGTCCTTGCTAGGCGCATAGCGTCTCAATAGTCTCAGTATAAAATAATATAGCAGTGGTTTTTATAAATCATTTTTCAGTACATCAGTAATCCATCATTCCACTCCGAGTCCTAAACTCGTCTCAACCATTATCAATTCATAATTTCCACCATTCATTACCTTAATTGGATTACAGTACTCCATCATCCCACTCAACAAATCCTTCCTCAGTACTCCAGAAACCTAAGGCTCTGTCTTCTAAATTCATGAAAAATTCACCTATTTAAGTTTCTAATTCTCCTCTATTAGTCCTAAGGCCTAACTACAAGATATTACTCTTAAACTGCCACTTAAGGAAGTTTGGAAAGTTAGAGAACCCTTAAAAACAAAAAAAAATTATTTTTCAGCAAAACAGGGTTTATTCGTATGCATGCCCATGTATGCGTACACATACTTAAAATTTTTGCCCATCCTGTGTACGCATACAAGAAGTCGCGTATGCATGTGTGCTGGACAGAAAGCATTGTTCGTATACCAGATCATGTGGCCACGTAAGCATACCCAAGTTTTTCACATTTTGCGTATGCATGCAAGGTGCCGCGTACGCATAAGTGCCAAACAGAATCGCACGCTCGCGTATGGGGTGCTCGCGTATGCATGCCATCTCAGAATTGCAAAATTCTGTAAAGTTGCAGAAATTAGTTTTAAACACCAAATTTTAAACATTCATAACTTTCTCTACAAAAATTCATTTTCATCAAACTTTATACCAATTTAAAGATCTTTAAACTAACTTTAATTTAAGGCAAATTTTAACCAATTTCAAAAACTGAAGCTCAAGTTATGATCCGTCAAAGTTCACCAAAAATTGGTTTTTATCAAAAGTAATTAGGTTCTCAAACATCCAAAATTCACAAGCAATACCAAATATCCTATAACCAAATCAGTTTCAACGGACCTAAATGGTATTCAAACATCTTCCAATTTATTTCACAACCTACAAACATGCAATTTCACCGATTTCATCCAAAAATCCTCATATACATTCCTCCAATTCTCAATTATTACACTCAAAGCATGATTTTCCTATCCTCAATATTTATCAATATCAATAAATTTCACAATCCATTATCAACACTCAAAATCATCATTTTCAACTTCAATTCCAATAATCAACCACAACATCAAAGTTCAACATCATAATTTAATAAAATTAACAACACCATCATACATTATCAATTCAACAGTTTCCAACAATTAATTCAATCATATCCTAAAGTCTACTAGTTTAAATATCCAGAAATATTACATATTACATAAAGAAAACCGAAATCATACCTTGTCCGATTCCTAATATGCCCAAAAATCCAAATTTGAGTCCAAACCAAGATTCCAACCAAAATCAAGTCACCAATCTTAATCCAAATGCTTCCAAATATCAAAGGCAACTCCAACAAGTACTAATGTTCAAACTAACATCATATATTTCATAAAAATCAAAACCTAATACTCACAATATATCAATTTACAAGAGTTCTTGAGAACTTTACCTTATCCACTGAAATTTGAGATAAAACCTGTAACATTCAAGATTTTTGAAAAGTAAATAATTAGTTATTTATGAGTTAAAATATTATATTGAGATGTAATTTTTAAAAAAATTATTTTTAACAAAATAATTAAATAAAATTTTATGATTATTGAAGTTTAATTTAATTATGACTTATTCTATTAATTTAAATTATTTATTAAAATGATTTTGATAGACAAAATTAAGTTAGACTATTATTATTATTATTATTATTATTATTATTATTATTATTATTATTATTATTATTATTATTATTATTATTATTATTATTAATTATGTACATATAATAAAAAAATGAAACTTGGCTCTTTTATATATATATGATCCTTCATTTAATGGAACTATGATACCTTGATTAGTATTATTATTTAATATTAATCTCCTTGGTTTTTTTTTTTGGCTTAAGCCATTCAGAAAACAAAAATCAAGAAAAAGACAAACGTATAGCTTGTTTACATATATGTATATGTATACATAATGTGACACCTATGTCACACCTATTCCTTTTATTTCCTTAAGCACCTATCATCATCTTTCATTTGTTTGATAATCACCACCGAAGCAATATGAAGAGATAAGAGAAGAACGTGACCGAGAGAGAAAGAGAGAGAACCGTGATTTTCTTTAATCTTCCGATTTCGATTTCTTAAAATTCATAACTCTAATTAAAAATCTAATCTGATAAAAATGTTAGTATTCTCTTCTTCTACACATTGTTGATATTTTTGTCCGATAAAAATTAACGGTGACATAGTTTTTCTTCCCCTTAAATTTGATTAATTAGAATTTTAGGAGGCACAGACGATTTTTGACATTTTTTTTTTCAACAGTTCGATCAAAAAGCTTTTCCAAAATTTTTATTGATTCTGATTTCGTACGAAAGTAGGGAATTTCATGTTAAAATTAACTAGTTTTAATTTATGAATGTCATGAAAGTTTAGTGAATATTTACAAATAATTTATGATTGTTTGGAATGACTAAATAATAAGTTTGAATTGCATGTGTGACTGAATGTGATGAATATGTATTTAATTTCTTGATTGTTTAGGAATGCTGAGAATTCTGATTGTTGAGTTGGAAAGTCGATTTGATTTGTTAGTATTGAACTGAGATTTAAAAATGATTTATGATTTTGGAAATGTTTGAAAAAAGGTTGAGAATGGTTCGGTTGGGACCCAAAAAGGGTGGCAAAGTCCGAGTTTTAGGGGAGATGCTGTCGAAATTTTATTATGAAACTTAAGACTTTGTTTGAAATATTTAGAAAAAGGTTGGACTTGAAAAATTATATATTTGGTTTTTGATTTATTAAGAAAAGATTTACGTTTGGGTTTGATTTATTAAGAAAGACTTTATGTTTTGAGTTTGACTGTCATCCTCCATAAAGTCTCGAGACCCTGCCGCGAGAGTTACTTAATAAATGATTCTTTTAAAGAAGTTTAAATCTAAAATGGTTTTGAAGTTGGATTGGGAAAATCATGGTTAAGAAAGAACAGGTTTTTATATGAAAGAAGAACTTGTTGTAAGTAAATTGGTTTCGGAGATTTGGAAAGGTTATAAAGAGAAGTGTTGGTTTTAAATAAAAATGACTTGAATTCTATTTATTAAGTAAAGGGACCTCTGCCACAGAAGAGTAGAGAACAATGACTGAAAAGATATTGAGTGTTGTTGGGCCTTAGTGCCAAGTGTCTAGTGAAGACGGCGATACGTAACGCTCACTTGACACAATAGAGACAGCCCAGTGAGGACAACGATACATAACGCTCATTGGAGGTCGTGGGCTTTATGTGTGAATGATTGTGCAGGGATGCCCGTGTGTATGGAATGGCTTCCAGGAGAAAGTGGCACATGCTTTAGCTGGAGAATCAGAGCCTGCAAGTACTTGTAGAGGTCATGTTTGGCATACTTCAGCTGGAGAATCAGCGCCTGCAAGAAGTATAAACTTGCAGAGGTTATGCCGCTGGAAAGCCTTATCTGACTTGCGAGTCGGATTGCGTCGGGTGCAGGTCGAAACTGACAAATGAACTTATTACCTGCGATAGGACTAGACATGCATAATCATTGTTTGCACATTTGCATTTGATTGTGTTTGCTTATTTTGTCTCTCTGTGATTGTGTTGTTTGACTTATTACTATTTGTTTGTGTGTTAATCTGTTTTCTGTGCTATTAGTTTGTGTATTGAGGTGACTGAGAACTAAGGTTGTGATTGAGATTTGTCTTAAGTTCGGAAAATTTAAAGAAGGTAATTAATTATATAAAGTAATAGTAAAAAGTCTTTTCAAAAGGTTTGATAAAAATATAGTTTTATTGAGTAAAGTTAACTGTTTGTATTTTATTTCATTACTCTTACGGCATTTCCATTCTCTACTGAGAACGTGTGGTTTTTTCTCACCCCAAAATCTTCCACCCTTTCAGTGACACAGGTTCGAAGACTCAGTTTGAAGTTGCGGGCGATTATTAGTCTTATTTGAGTTAAGTTTATGTGTTGAGTCGCTTTCCTAGAATTTTCTCGCCTTTGTTAGTTAAGATTTTATTTTATACAGAGGGATAGGAGTTGTATCTGAGTTTCATTTGAATTCTTTTGTATGATATTTATTATTATTAATAACTATGTGACTAGTATTGCTTGGAAATCTTTTATATATGATTTTAATTAATAGAAACAAAATTTTTCGGCTTTCTCCTAAAAATCGAAACGCAAAATCGAACTAAAGGCTCAGTATTAAATATTAAATACAGAAAACAGGTTAGTAATACCTTACTTTTAGTACGATCATGACGTGCTAAAAGTTAGGGTGTTACAAAACCCAACAATCTCTCACTAATGGTTAGTACCTAAACAACCAAAACACAAAATTTCACTCAAAACCAAAACCTAAAATTTGAATTTCATAAGGGCAGAAAACTGGGCAGAGATTTTTGAGAAACTTACCACAACACCTAGTTAGAAGTGACGGGCTCGGCAAGAGCTTCGCGTAGCCGCAAATGGCACGTGAATCGGAGCTTCGTAGCTCAAGTTATGGCCAATTGAAGAGAGGAGTGAATATTGTTTTCTCTCTTTTCTCTCTCTCAATTCCCAGAAGGGTTTTGTATGTTGGGCTTTGGGTTCAGTCCAACCCGTTAGCGTTTTTAGTCTGTTTGGCCCAACTTTGGGTAAAACCTTTAAAATTAGCGACCGATTTTCAACTTTAATTAATTTTCTAAGTTTCTCTCATAGCCAATAATTTAGCACTCGATTGCAATTCCTAGGGAGAACGACTCGATGTTTAAATACTCTTGGTTTTTGATATTGGTTTGACTTAAGTGACAACCTTTATTTAAACTTTAATGTGAGGATTGATTGCCGGTTTGGACTAGACTATGAATGAAGAAGTACTTTTCTATTGAGAAATTCTAAGTCGGAATAAAACCTCTACATCAAACCCCGATATTTTATCAAATTACATTTTCATATTCGAAAATAATTTAGTGTTGGTGACAAACACTCCTTCTCAAAATCAAAACTCTTTCTTGTGATCTTTCAAAATATATACTTCATTTTTAATCCGTTTTCAAGCTTTACAATTATCGATTTTTCACAACTTTTAATTTAACTATCAAATACCAAATCTCAATAAATCTTCAATATTCACACTTGAATAACAACCTAAAATCATCAAGAACAACTCAGTCCTTGGATGTCCCCCCAAGGCCAAATAATAAAGCTCACAGAATCACCAACATTTCAACAAAATTAAGAATAAACTCATTCAATTTTAAGTAATAATTATCAAATAAGCAATTACACATCAAGAACATATTTAATTATTATAAAATTACTAAATCCTACATCTGTATAAAAATTACAACAACTAAAACTCGAGAGAAAACTTTTAAATGAAAAATTGAAAAAGAAAACGTCAAAAATCGGTTACTCGATCCTTCCAATGTTTTAACTCGACCGAACCACTATGGAAGGAGAAAAATTTTACCGTTGATTTTTCCTGAATAAAAGTGACATTAACGTGAAGAAGAGAAAAATACGAACACTTTAATCGAATTAGACTTTTTATTGAAATTACGAAACTCAAAAAATCAGAACTTAAAAATTCGATTCCATGGAGTTCTCATTCTCTGTCACTCATAGTCTCTCTCTCTCTCTTTCGTTTCTCATTACTCACGGCTGAATTAGAAAGGAGAAAGGAATTAAGATAATGATGTGGTGAGTTTAGGGCAAAATTAATAATAACTAATTATAAATATCTTAAACGGAAAATTATAAAGTTAGATGTATTAAAATATAAATAATATTATATATAAAGATAAATATATATATATATATATATATATATATGTTGTTAATATAAATGACATTAGCAATATGGTGATCATAAAGATATAAAATCCATAGTAAAGCATTAACAAAATTAAGTCTACTGAAAAGTACCGATATTTATTTATGGGGAGTGCTACGTAGCTAAAAGAAGGAGTATACTATAGATATAGTACAAACTAAATGACAGTCTCATGATAAGCGAGTGTACTCCACTTGCTTATCGATAACATACTTATCACCCTTACTTCTTCTTCACTCCTAGAGTAATTAATTCCATTCCCAAAATTAATTTCACTTTCCTCCCAATCAAATCCCTACAAATCTCTCATCTACATTTAATTCAATTAAAATGCAATTTCAGTCCAGTGAATTAACATCCAAATACATGAGAAAATTACATAGAGTGAAAGATCAATATTTTTCTCCCTTATTTCATTCCATCCATAACCCCAGAAACCAGGAAAATGAAAAGATGCAGATAGGAGAAACCCAACAGCTTCGTCATCGGAGTATTGCATAGCATTGTATTCGATTCATATAGGTATGTTATTTAGTTTCATTTTTCCGTTAATTGGCATATTGAGAGTACAATATCTGTTGTTGCATGTGGTTGGAGTTGATGTTAAGGATGAAAGTTTTGATTTTTATCTCATGTTGATGGGTTTGGGAAAAGAAAAAAGGGAAGAGCTGGAAAACGATTACGTTTTGGGAGTAGAGATGAAGGGAAGGTAGCAGAAAAGTTTTTTTTTTTTGTTTTTCGGCGCTTCTCTTCTTCAATAACACGCCGATACGCGTTTCGTTCTCTAATCCCTTTTTCTTCCGCGCGACTCTCGCACCCAACGGTTTCAACGCACTTTCCAGTTCTCACTTTCACACTCTCATCTTCACTATATTCGCATTCACTCACTCACATTTTTCCACGGTAAGTTTTATCGCTCGCTTGCTTGTTTTCTCTTTATGGGCTTGGACTTTGATTATCTGAATGCTTTTTCTGTCAATTGAAACTCATTGAATCGTTTTTTTTCTGAACTATTGCGGCCGTTAGAAATGTTACATGATCATGCTTTTGAACATTATCTTCGTTGTGTTTGTCATAATGTGACTTCTCTCTTTGCTCATTATTAATACTTTCATATGATAATCATTTTTATTTCCCTCTCTGGAATCTTTATTAATCGGGATTGTGGAGTCATACTGTAATTATGTTATAACAGACTCGTTTTGCAATGTGAATGACATGTTCTGATTATATGTTTAGTATATATTACTCTTGAATCTGGATACTGTGTGTTACGTGGAGTTTTCTATTTTTTGGTTCTTATTTTGGCAGAAAGTATTTCCTCTTAATTGATTATGGATATGGCAAGACATCATTCAAAATTTCTATCATAACTCTTCAATGGAATTTGGTGTGTCCTTCATGGATGTTATCCAACATGACAATCTATTTATTAAAAGCCTTTCTATCAATATTTCAATTCCCCATTTTCTATGAATATTTTTTAAAACAATTGAAAAAAAATGCTATGAACTTGTTTGGGTGCATTGTGATTAAGCATCAAAATCAGCCGATAAGACCCAATGCTAAGTCAAACCGTGATAAGTAGACATGATTTTTCTGGTGTGTTATGGTTCCCTGATTTTTTATATGTTCTGTGGTTTAAATTGCTATTTTGCATACTTGGTGTTGTGCTTTCTTTCAAGTAATTAATAATGTGACAAATATGAAGCAGCCATTTCGTTCAAGTTGCCTCCATATTTCAAAAGTTTCCACTGGAAAAGCCGAGCATCGCATAGCCTTGTCTCCGACTCCTATAGGTATGTTATATAGTATTATCATTCTATTAATTATGTTTCGATTAATTGGCATATTGGGGCTCCATTATCAGTTGTTGCATGTGGTTGGAGTCGATGTTAATGATGAAAATTTTGTTCTTTATCTCACTTTGATGGGCTTGGAAAAAGGGAAAAACTTGTAAAGATGGCATTTTGGACTGGAGATGAAGGAAATACATCAAAAAAGGTTTTTTTTTTTTATCATGTGTGTCACTTAGATTATGTATTTTTTAATAGTTGACTAATTATGGTAGTTAACTATGGTGAGAGTACATTAGGATTACTTAAAGTTAGTGACAAATTATTATTTTTTTATTCATGTGAAGGAAAAAAATCCTTCTAGATATGGTGCAATAGAGATGTTATGCCTTGATTTTTTTAGTGTGAATTGCTTTATCTTTATAAAAGGTTGAGTTGGAATTTTGCATGAAATTTTTTAGTGTGAAGTGCTTTATCTTTATTGGTATCTGTTAAAAACTGAACATACATACATATATGACTATTTAATTAATGGTATGTAGTTAAACAAATTAAATCACTGAATTTTGATTAGTTTCTTTAGTGGAGTGATAATGAGAATGATGGGCACATAGTAAATAATCATGATTTTTATATTGAACTAAGCAAAGTTGTTAGCGTATCTATGCTATTGATAAACATATTGGTATGGTAATGACTAATTTAAGTGGATTATTTGAGTATATATAGCAGTTGCTTGTGAACAGGTGTTCAAAAAAAAGAAGTAGGTATGGCTCTGATGAGCGGATAATTTATACGCTTTTTGGCATTGTTTTTAGTATGTTTTTAGTATGATTTAGTTAGTTTTTAGTATATTTTTATTAGTTTTTAGTTAAAATTCACTTTTCTGGACTTTACTATGAGTTTGTGTGTTTTTCCGTGATTTCAGGTATTTTCTGGCTGAAATTGAGGGTCCTGAGCAAAAATCTGATTCCGAGACCAAAAAGGACTGCAGATGCTGTTGGATTCTGACCTCCCTGCACTCGAAGTGAATTTTTTGGAGCTACAGAAGCCCAATTGGCGCGCTCTCAATGGCATTGGAAAGTAGACATCCTGGGCTTTCCAGCAATATATGATAGTCCATACTTTGCCCAAGATTTGATGGCCCAAACCGGCGTGGCAAATCAGCCTCAGAAATTCCAGCGTTTAACGCTGGAACTGGCATAAAACTTGGAGTTAAACGCCCAAACTGGCATGAAAGCTGGCGTTTAACTCCAGAAAAGGTCTCTACACGAAAATGCTTCAATGCTCAGCCCAAGCACACACCAAGTGGACCCAGAAGTGGATTTTTACGTCATTTACTCATCTCTGTATACCCTAGGTTACTAGTTTACTATTAATAGGATCTTTTGACATTGTATCTGTACCTCATGACACTTTACACGTTTTCTTTGTGTACTTTCCACGACATGAGTCTCTAAACCCCATGGTTGGGGGTGAGGAGCTCTGCTGTGTCTTGATGGATTAATGCAACTACTACTGTTTATTCAATCATGCTTGCTTCCATTCTAAGATAATACTTGTTCTTAACCCGGATGAATGTGATGATCCGTGACAATCATCATCATTCTCAACTATGAACGCGTGCTTGACAACCACCTCCGTTCTACCTTAGACTAAGTAGTTATCTCTTGGGTTCTTTAACCGGAATCTTCGTGGTATAAGCTAGAATTGATGGCGGCATTCAAGAGAATCCGGAAGGTCTAAACCTTGTCTGTGGTATTCTGAGTAGGATTCAATGATTGAATGACTGTGATGTGCTTCAAACTCCTAGCAGGCGGGGCGTTAGTGACAGACGCAAAAGAATCACTGGATTCTATTCCGGCCTGACCGAGAACCGACAGATGAATTCCGCGTGCTGTGACAGAGCATATGCAATCGTTTTCACTGAGAGGATGGGAGGTAGCCATTGACAACGGTGAAACCCTACATACAGCTTGCCATGGAAGGAGACTTGCGTGTTTGAAGAAGAAGACAGTAGGAAAGCAGAGATTCAGAAGATGGAGCATCTCCAAAACCTCAACCTATTCTCCACTACTGCAAAACAAGTAATCATTTCATGTTCTTTTGCTTTTCACAATCAATCCTGATAATTTCTGACATCCTGACTAAGATTTACAAGATAACCATAGCTTGCTTCAAGCCGACAATCTCCGTGGGATCGACCCTTGCTCACGCAAGGTATTACTTGGATGACCCAGTGCACTTGCTGGTTAGTTGTGCGAGGTTGCAAAAGTGTGATTGCAATTTCGTGCACCAAGTTTTTGGCGCCGTTGCCGGGGATTGTTCGAGTTTGGACAACTGACGGCTTATCTTGTTGCTTAGATTAGGACTGTTTTATTTTTGTGGTTTAGAGTCTTTTAGTTGAGTCTAGTTTCATATTTTAAGTTTGGTGTCAATTGCATGCTTTTGCTTTTCTTTTAATTTTCGATTTTTTTTGCATGTTCTTAGTCCCTTTTTGATTCATAAAAATTCTAAGTTTGGTGTCCTCTTTGTGTTTTTCTCTTAAAAATTTTTCGAAAAATTAGTGTTTGATTTTCTAAAAATTTTAAGTTTGGTGTCTTTTTGTGTTTTTCTCTTTCCTATTTTCAAAATCAAATCTTTTTCATAAAAAATTTTCAATCATATCTTTTTAATTGCTGTTTTCAAAATCTTTTTGATTAACTAATTGATTCAGTTTTCAATTTGCTTTGATCTTATTTTCTTTTTTTGATTTTCGAATTTTTATTTTAATTTTCTTTTTTATTATTTTATTTTTTTTCGTTAATTCAAAAAAAAAAAAAACAACAAAATTTATCTCCTTGCAATCATTATCATTTCCCTTTTGTCCATTATGGACTCAAGTGGGATTAATCAGTCCAAAAGGACTCTGGGGTCATATGCTAACCCCATTACAGCTGCATATGGGAGTAGCATCTGTACACCTCCCATCAAAGCAAGCATCTTTGAACTAAATCCTCAACTCATTATCATAGTGCAGCAAAATTGCCAGTATTCCGGTCTTCCACAGGAAGAACCTACTGAGTTTCTGGCACAGTTTTTACAAATTGCTGACACAGTACATGATAAAGAGGTAGATCAGGATGTCTACAGACTATTACTGTTTCCATTTGCTGTAAAAGATCAAGCTAAAAGGTGGTTGAATAACCAACCTACAGCAAGCATAAAGACATGGAAACAGTTGTCAGACAAATTCCTGAATCATTTTTACCCTCCAAAAAGGATGACACAGTTAAGACTGGACATCCAAGGCTTTAAACAAGAGGATAATGAATCCCTTTATAATGCCTGGGAGAGGTATAGAGGTATGCTAAGGAAATGTCCCTCTGAAATGTTTTCAGAGTGGGTACAGTTAGACATTTTCTACTATGGGCTTACAGAAAAAGCTCAGATGTCTTTAGACCACTCAGCTGGTGGATCTATACACATGAGGAAGACAATTGAAGAAGCTCAAGAGCTTATAGACACTGTTGCTAGAAACCAATATTTGTACTCTAGCAATGAGTTCTCTCCAAAAGAGGAAGCCATGGCAGTAGTCACTGACCCTAGTCCTCAAGAACAAATAATTGAGCTTAATCAACAATTGCTCCTGATGACAGAACAGTTAGCAGACTTTAAAGAGATGCTCCATGAAACTAAAGTTGCTAACAAGAGCATAGAACTGCAGTTAAATCAAGCAAAACAGCAAATATCTAAACAGATAACAGAGGAATGTCAAGCAGTTCAATTGAGGAGTGGGAAGACCCTGAATAACACTGCTCAAAAGAGTAAAAAGCCAAACAAGGAACAATTGACAGAGGACAACCAAACCACTGTTCAAAATCCCTCTGAGGACAGTAAGAGCCCAGAGAGGAATGTCATTGGCGTTCAGACGCCAGAAAGGGAAGGAAAGCTGGCGTTAAACGCCCATTCCTTGCCCAGTTCTGGCGTTCAAACGCCAGAAAAGGGGGAAAAGTTGGCGTTAAACGCCCAATTTCCACCCAATCCTGGCGTTCAGACGCCTGGGGAGAATCAGACACCTGAGAGTGCTGACAGTAATCCCTCTAACAAGGCTTCTTCAACCACTTCTGTAAGGAATAAACCTGCAGCATCTAAGGTTGAAGAATATAAAGCCAAGATGCCTTATCCTCAAAAACTCCGCCAAGCGGAACAGGATAAGCAATTTGCCCGCTTTGCAGACTATCTAAGGACTCTTGAAATAAAGATTCCGTTTGCAGAGGCACTTGAGCAAATACCTTCTTATGCTAAATTCATGAAAGAAATCTTAAGTCATAAGAAGGATTGGAGAGAAACTGAAAAAGTGTTTCTCACTGAAGAATGCAGTGCAGTCATATTAAAGAGCTTACCAGAAAAGCTTCAAGATCCAGGGAGCTTTATGATACCATGCACATTAGAAAGTGCTTGCACCAAGACAGCTCTATGTGATCTTGGAGCAAGCATCAATCTAATACCTGCATCTACTATCAGAAAGCTTGGGTTGACTGGAGAAGTCAAACCAACCCGGATATGCCTCCAACTTGCTGATGGCTCCATTAAATACCCATCAGGCATAATTGACGACATGATTGTGAAGGTTGGGCCATTTGCCTTTCCAACTGACTTTGTGGTGCTGGAAATGGAGGAGCATAAGAGTGCAACTCTCATTCTAGGAAGACCCTTCCTAGCAACTGGACGAACTCTCATTGATGTACAAAAAGGGGAAGTAACCTTGAGAGTCAATGAGGATGAGTTCAAGTTAAATGCTGTAAAAGCCATGCAGCATCCAGACACACCAAATGACTGCATGGGCGCTGACATTATTGACTCTCTAGTAGAAGAGATCAATATGGCTGAAAGCCTAGAATCAGAGCTTGAAGACATCTTCAAGGATGCTCAGCCTGATCAAGAAGAACTAGAGGAGGCAAAGGAATTTTCGAAAATTCCTCAGGAGGAGGATAAGCCTCCCAAGCCTGAACTCAAACCACTACCACCATCCCTGAAATATGCATTTCTGGGAAAGGGTGACACTTTTCCAGTGATTATAAGCTCTGCTTTAAATTCACAGGAAGAGGAAGCACTGATTCAAGTGCTAAGGACACACAAGACAGCTCTTGGGTGGTCCATAAGTGATCTTAAGGGCATTAGCCCAGCTAGATGCATGCACAAGATCCTATTGGAGGATAATGCCAAACCAGTGGTCCAACCACAGAGGAGGATAAATCCTGCCATGAAGGAGGTGGTGCAGAAAGAGGTCACTAAATTACTAGAGGTTGGGATTATTTATCCTATTTCTGATAGCCCCTGGGTGAGCCCTGTCCAAGTTGTTCCCAAAAAGGGAGGCATGACAGTGGTTCATAATGAAAAAAATGAACTGGTTCCTACAAGGACAGTCACAGGGTGGCGCATGTGTATTGACTACAGAAGGCTCAATACAGCCACCAGAAAGGATCATTTTCCTTTACCATTCATAGACCAAATGCTAGAAAGACTAGCTGGCCATGATTATTACTGCTTTTTGGATGGTTATTCAGGCTACAACCAAATTGCAGTAGATCCTCAGGACCAAGAGAAAACAGCATTCACTTGCCCTTCTGGCGTGTTTGCCTATAGGAGGATGCCTTTTGGTCTGTGCAATGCACCTGCAACCTTTCAGAGGTGCATGCTCTCTATCTTCTCAGATATGGTAGAGAAATTTCTGGAAGTCTTCATGGATGACTTTTCAGTATATGGAGACTCATTTAGCTCCTGTCTTAATCACCTAGCACTTGTCCTGAAAAGGTGCCAAGAGACTAACCTGGTTTTAAACTGGGAGAAATGTCACTTTATGGTGACTGAAGGAATTGTCCTTGGGCACAAAATTTCAAGCAGGGGAATAGAGGTGGATAAGGCAAAGGTAGAGGTAATTGAAAAATTACCACCACCTGCCAATGTTAAGGCAATCAGAAGCTTTCTGGGGCATGCAGGATTCTACAGAAGGTTTATAAAGGATTTTTCTAAAATTGCAAAACCTTTGAGTAACCTGTTAGCTGCTGATACACCATTTGTGTTTGACACACAGTGTCTGCAGGCATTTGAGACCCTGAAAGCTAAGCTGGTCACAGCACCAGTCATCTCTACACCAGATTGGACATTACCATTTGAACTAATGTGTGATGCCAGTGACCATGCCATTGGTGCAGTGTTGGGACAGAGGCATAACAGGCTTCTGCACGTCATTTACTATGCCAGCCGTGTTCTAAATGACGCACAGAAGAACTACACAACCACAGAAAAAGAGTTACTTGCAGTGGTCTATGCGATTGACAAGTTTAGATCCTATCTAGTGGGGTCCAAAGTGGTTGTGTACACTGACCATGCTGCTCTTAAATACTTACTCACAAAGCAGGATTCAAAACCCAGGCTCATAAGATGGGTGCTGCTTCTGCAAGAGTTTGATATAAAAATAAGAGACAGAAAAGGGACGGAGAACCAAGTAGCTGATCATCTGTCCCGAATAGAACCAGTAGCTGGGGCGTCCCTCCCTTCTACTGAGATCTCTGAGACTTTCCCAGATGAGTAACTCTTTGCCATTCAGGAAGCTCCATGGTTTGCAGATATTGTAAATTATAAAGCTGTGAGGTTCATTCCCAAGGAGTACAGCTACGTGCAGAGAAAGAAATTAATTTCAGATGCCAAGTACTACCTCTGGGATGAACCATATCTCTTTAAGAGATGTGCTGACGGAGTGATCCGCAGATGTGTACCCAGAGAAGAAGCACAAAGGATCCTATGGCATTGCCATGGATCACAGTATGGAGGACATTTTGGAAGTGAGCGAACAGCCACTAAAGTCCTCCAATGTGGCTTCTACTGGCCTACTCTCTATAAAGATTCCCGAGAGTTTGTGCGTAACTGTGACAGTTGCCAAAGAGCTGGCAACTTGCCTCATGGATATGCCATGCCTCAACAAGGGATATTAGAGATAGAATTGTTTGATGTATGGGGAATTGACTTCATGGGACCATTCCCACCATCATACTCAAACACTTACATTCTGGTGGCAGTGGACTATGTATCTAAGTGGGTAGAAGCAATTGCTACACCCACTAATGATACCAAGACTGTGCTGAAATTCCTCCAGAAAAACATCTTCAGCAGATTTGGTGTTCCCAGAGTATTAATCAGTGACGGAGGCACTCATTTCTGCAACAAACAACTATACTCTGCTATGGTTAGATATGGAATTAGCCACAAAGTGGCAACTCCGTATCATCCACAGACAAATGGGCAAGCTGAAGTCTCTAACAGAGAACTAAAGAGAATCCTGGAACGGACTGTGATAGCCCGAAGAAAGGATTGGGCAAAGAGCTTGGATGATGCTCTGTGGGCATACAGAACAGCATTCAAGACTCCTATAGGAACCTCTCCATACCAACTGGTGTATGGGAAGGCCTGTCATTTGCCTGTGGAACTGGAACATAAAGCCTACTGGGCAACCAGATTCCTAAACATGGATGCACAGTTAGCTGGTGAAAAAAGATTGCTCCAGCTAAATGAGCTAGAGGAGTTCAGACTCAATTCCTTTGAAAATGCAAAAATTTATAAGGAAAAGGCAAAGAAATGGCATGACAAGAAGTTGTCAACTAGAGTCTTTGAGCCAGGACAAAAAGTCCTGCTCTTCAACTCTAGGCTTAGACTGTTTCCAGGAAAACTCAAATCCCGGTGGAGGGATCCGTATGTGATTACAGGAGTGTCACCATATGGATATGTTGAGCTTCAGGATATTGATTCTGACAAAAAGTTCATTGTTAATGGACAGAGAATCAAGCATTATCTTGAAGGCAATTTTGAGCAGGAATGCTCAAAACTGAGACTTGAATGATTCTCAGTAAGGGTCCAGCTAAAGACAGTAAAGAAGCGCTTGCTGGGAGGCAACCCAGTCATTAGGAAGTTGTATGAATTGTTCTTACAGAGGCAAGTATCAAAAATAAAGGAATTCACAGAGTTACAGAAGGATTCAGCTCAAAAAGCAGAGAAAAAGGGCTTACTGGCGAAAAAATGCCAGTAAAGGGCATTTTGGGCGTTAAACGCCAGAATGGGTACCATTCTGGGCGTTTAACGCCAGGAATGGTGCCATTTTGGGCGTTAAACGCCAGAATGGGCACCATTCTGGGCGTTTAACGCCAGGTGTGCAGCATCCTGGGCGTTCAGAAAAATGCCCAGTGATGAAGGATTTCTGGCGTTTAACGCCAGCCAGGGCACCTGGCTGGGCGTTAAACGCCCAAAAGGGGCACCAAATGGGCGTTAAACGCCAGAATGGGTGCCATTCTGGGCGTTTAACGCCAGAAAGGTGGGGGGGACCACAATTTTGTTTTCAACTCAGATTTTTTCAAACTTTCCTTTTCTCACCCATATTCTTCTACAAAAACACATTTCAATCTCTCATCATTCACTTTCAAATTTTCAAATATCAAAAATCATTCTTCAAATCATTCCCAAATTTTGTTCAAAAACTCACCCTTCTTTCAATTTCTTTCCATATCTCCTCAAATCTCCTTTCAAATTTTGCTTTTTTTCGAAAATCTCTCCCCCCACTCTATAAATACACGTTTGCCACCCCTCATTCCCCACACCATTCGAATTTCCTCTTTCTCTCTCTCTTCTCTTCTTTCTTTTCTTTTTGCTTGAGGACAAGAAAACCTCTAAGTTTGGTGTGCTTTTCCGTGATCACTAAGCCAAGATTCATCAAAATCATGGCTCCTAAAGGAAAACAAACCAATTTAAGAGGAAAGAAAGAGAATAATCCAAAGAATCTTTGGAACCAAGAGAAGTTCTTAACCAAAGAACATGAAGACCATTATCACAAAATAATGGGTCTGAGGTCAGTGATCCCGGAAGTTAAATTTGATCTGAAAGAAGATGAATATCCGGGGATCCAAGAGCAAATTTGAAACAGAGGATGGGAAGTTCTGACCAATCCTGAAATAAAGGTTGGAAGGAACATGGTTCAGGAATTCTACTCTAATCTGTGGCTAACAGATAAGCAAAGAATGACTGGAACTGCTTACCATACCTACAGAACCATGGTCAGAGGGAAAGTTATGTACTTCCATCTGGACAAAATAAGAGAAATCTTCAAACTACCTCAACTGCAAGATGATCCTGATTCCTTCAATAGGAGGATGGTGAGAGCAGATAAAGGGTTGGATCAAGTTCTAGAGGACATATGCCTCCCTGGAACTAAGTGGATAACCAATTCAAAGGGTGTCCCAAACCAACTCAAGAGGGAGACCTCAAACCAATTGCAAGAGGTTGGCTAGACTTTATTGGGCGTTCCATATTGCCCACTAGCAACCGTTCTGAGGTCACCATCAAGAGGGCAGTGATGATTCATTGCATTATGCTTGGAAAAGAAGTGGAGGTTCATCATGTGATTGCTTGTGAGATCTACACAATTGCAAATAAGAATTCCACTGAAGCCAAATTGGCTTACCCAAGCTTGATTTCCTTGCTCTGTAAAGAGGCTGGAGTGAAGATGGGAGTAGATGAGTTCATACCCATTGAACACCCAATCACCAAGAAGTCAATGGAAGGCCAAATGCAAGACAACTCTATCAAGAGGAGGGCACATGAATTCCTCCCTGAATTCCCAAGAATTGACTACTGGACCAGCCTAGAAGCATCTATCACCAAGTTGCAAGAGACTATGGAGCAACTGAAGGAAGAACAGCAGAATCAGAACTGCATGCTCTGCAAATTACTGAAGGAACAAGAGAAGCAGGGGCGTGAACTCCAAGAATTGAAACGCCAAAAGCTCTCCTCTCAAGCTGAGGGAGCATCCACTTCTCAAAATCAAGGTTGTTGAGTCCTAACTCTGTGAAAACCTCTATCATTAGGAGCCTATGTTTTTGCGTTTTTTTTTCTTTTGTTTTGTTTTCTATTTTTATTTTTTTCTAGTCTCATCTTATATTTATCTTTGAGTCTTGTTCTTAATTCATAATTAATAAAATTGAAATTTTATGCCTTAAAGCTATGAATGTCCTATGAATCCATCACCTCTCTTAAATGAAAAATGCTTTAATCACAAAAGAACAAGAAGTACAGGATTTCGAAATTTATCCTTGAAACTAGTTGAATTAGTTTGATGTGGTGACAATACTTTTTGTTTTCTGAATGAATGCTTGAACAGTGCATATGTCTTTTGAACTTGTTGTTTTGAGAATGTTAAAAAAATTTTGTTGGCTCTTGAAAGAATGAAGGAAAAAGAGAACTGTTATTGAGGATCTGAAAAATCATCAGATTGATTCTTGAAGCAAGAAAAAGCAGTGATTCAAAAAAAATTTTCGAAAAAAAAAGCGAGAGAAAGGAAAAGAAAAAAAAAGGGAAAAGAAAGAAATAAAGTTGTGATCCAAGGCAAAAAGAGTGTGCTTAAGAACCCTGGACACCTCTAATTGGGGACTCTAGCAAAGCTGAGTCACAATCTAAAAAGGTTCACCCAATTATGTGTCTGTGGCATATATGTATCCGGTGGTAATACTGGAAGACAGAGTGCTTTGGGCCACAGCCAAGACTCATACACTAGCTATGTTCAAGAATCATCATACTCAACTAAGAGAATCAATAACACTATCTGATTTCTGAGTTCTTATAGATGCCAATCATTCTGAACTTCAAGGGATAGAGTGAGATGCCAAAACTGTTCGGAGGCAAAAAGCTACTAGTCCCGCTCATCTAATTGGAGCTATGTTTCCTTGATAGTTTGGAGTCTATAGTATATTCTCTTCTTTTTATCCTTTTTGATTTCCAGTTGCTTGGGGACAAGCAACAATTTAAGTTTGGTGTTGTGATGAGCGGATAATTTATACGCTTTTTGGCATTGTTTTTAGTATGTTTTTAGTATGATTTAGTTAGTTTTTAGTATATTTTTATTAGTTTTTAGTTAAAATTCACTTTTCTGGAATTTACTATGAGTTTGTGTGTTTTTCCGTGATTTCAGGTATTTTCTGGCTGAAATTGAGGGTCCTGAGCAAAAATCTGATTCCGAGACCAAAAAGGACTGCAGATGCTGTTGGATTCTGACCTCCCTGCACTCGAAGTGGATTTTCTGGAGCTACAGAAGCCCAATTGGCGCGCTCTCAACGGCATTGGAAAGTAGACATCCTGGGCTTTCCAGCAATATATGATAGTTCATACTTTGCCCAAGATTTGATGGCCCAAACCGGCGTGGCAAATCAGCCTCAGAAATTCCAGCGTTTAACACTGGAACTGGCATAAGACTTGGAGTTAAACGCCCAAACTGGCATGAAAGCTGGCGTTTAACTCCAGAAAAGGTCTCTACACGAAAATGCTTCAATGCTCAGCCCAAGCACACACCAAGTGGACCCAGAAGTGGATTTTTACGTTATTTACTCATCTCTTTATACCCTAGGTTACTAGTTTACTATTAATAGGATCTTTTGACATTGTATCTGTACCTCATGACACTTTACACGTTTTCTTTGTGTACTTTCCACGGCATGAGTCTCTAAACCCCATGGTTGGGGGTGAGGAGCTCTGCTGTGTCTTGATGGATTAATGCAACTACTACTGTTTCTCATTCAATCATGCTTGCTTCCATTCTAAGATAATACTTGTTCTTAACCCGGATGAATGTGATGATCAGTGACAATCATCATCATTCTCAACTATGAACGCGTGCTTGACAACCACCTCCGTTCTACCTTAGACTAAGTAGTTATCTCTTGGGTTCTTTAACCGGAATCTTCGTGGTATAAGCTAGAATTAATGGCGGCATTCAAGAGAATCCGGAAGGTCTAAACCTTGTCTGTGGTATTCTGAGTAGGATTCAATGATTGAATGACTGTGATGTGCTTCAAACTCCTAGCAGGCGGGGCGTTAGTGACAGACGCAAAAGAATCACTGGATTCTATTCCGGCCTGACCGAGAACCGACAGATGAATTCCGCGTGCTGTGACAGAGCATATGCAATCGTTTTCACTGAGAGGATGGGAGGTAGCCATTGACAACGGTGAAACCCTACATACAGCTTGCCATGGAAGGAGACTTGCGTGTTTGAAGAAGAAGACAGTAGGAAAGCAGAGATTCAGAAGATGGAGCATCTCCAAAACCTCAACCTATTCTCCACTACTGCAAAACAAGTAATCATTTCATGTTCTTTTGCTTTTCACAATCAATCCTGATAATTTCTGACATCCTGACTAAGATTTACAAGATAACCATAGCTTGCTTCAAGCCGACAATCTCCGTGGGATCGACCCTTGCTCACGCAAGGTATTACTTGGACGACCCAGTGCACTTGCTGGTTAGTTGTGCGAGGTTGCAAAAGTATGATTGCAATTTCGTGCACCAGGCTCGTACCAGGAGCAAAAAAGAGACACATAAGAATAACAATCCTGACAGAGGATCACTAAAAAAAACTGGTGGACCAAAAAAGGTACCTTGGATGGTTAGTGGTGAATTAACTGTAAACTTGAGATATTGTGTTTTGATAGTAAATGTTAAAACCGACTTTCTCCTTCGTTGTCACTTTGTCTTGATTATGAATGTTTGTGTAGAAAACACTAGTATCTAGGTGCTCGCCATGTTGTGTGGCTTCAGTTATGAAGCAATTAGACTCAGACGCGGGCAGAGAGAAAATAATAGAGATGCAGAATATGGGACTTGGCTGGCTGTAATATGTGCCTGAATGGGCTGTCAACCAAGATATGATGGTTGTATTAGCATCAGTATATAGTCGGGATGAGAAGTCTTTGGTCGTTAGAACAAGGAAAATTCCCATATCGGTTGAATCAATTGTGTGGTGTTTTGGACTACCGAACCATGGTAAGCAATCCTCAAATAAAATAGGGAGAAAAGGAAAAAAATTATCCACAGTACTTTCGTTGAGTATATGTTTTCGGTTAAATTAGCCATTAAAGATTTGGACTGCATCGACTCAATTTTGTGCTTGGCAGGGAATAATTTCAAAAGTCCAAAAACAGCAGCAGAGCACCGACTTGTTAACAGCTTCACAGGAAAGATACAAGCAGATTTGAAAAGGGATGTTATCACATGCTCGATGTAGTCTGATGTCGATAGAATCAACTTCTGGAGACAGTTCATCATGTTGATAGCGAAGTATTTCTTCTTTCCCTTGCCAAAGGCCACCATTTGAGACATACATATATGGGCTGCCATTGATGTATCAAACCCAAGGAAGATGTATTGGGCGAGGTACATTTATGATTTTTTAATTGAGGGAGTTATGAGGTTTCAGGATGTAGGGAAGAAGACAGTGGATGGATGTATGTTCGCATTACTGGTGAGCCGTATATCCCTAACCTTTTATAGTATACCTTATTTATAGCAATTACTATAACTTTCAGATTATATATCTCCATACTAACAAGCATGGAGATTTAAGAAGATATAATGGGAGAGAACTGTGGATCAGAGACTGGTCGCTTGTTGATCTGAAGAAGATGGATGAAGAGGAAAGTACATCTCACTTGGTGAGGCATATGATATATATATAATATTTTAATAGTGATAAGTGTGAAAGATATGTTAATCGGATAACTGCTTTTAAGCTCTAATGTAAATAAAACGTATATGTTGTTCACTGTAGGGGCTTCTAAATTTAATTGGGAAGATGTCTGGGTTACCGAAAAAGAACAACCGTGTATCAAAGAGAGAATGCATTAGGAAAAAAAGAAAGTTTAATAGAAAGACTCGTAAAGAAGCTCCCACGGTAGATGAAAACGAGACCGACATACCAGTTGGTCATGCATAACCTGCTGAATTTGATCAACAACATTCCAAAAAAGGCAATTCAATGATTTTTTAGTTTTATTATAAACTTTTATTGCTCTAACCTGCGTCTTTTTAATATTATTATAGTATAAATATTTTTTAGATTTTGCGTCTTTTTAATCATATATAAAGTTTTACCATGTATAGAGTAATTAATTATTTATCTAATTTTAGAAGTGTGATATTAATGCTGTAACTAGTAAATCTATCTTTTAAAAACTGTTGGAGATACTTATTTTGAGCATGGCAATAGACCTTACACATGTAAATACATCTTTTTGTATTTTAGCATTCATTCCATAACATAATAAATTTGATGACTATGTGTCCTCTCCCGTTAAGTAAAGCCAATACTAGTTACTTTAAATAGTATCTCGAATAGCTAAATCTTGTCTTATTAGTTTAGATGTTATGTATATATGAGACCTGATGTTATCCGTGTGGCCTTATGGATATTAACTGATTGGAATTACGGATGTTATTGTCCATTCTGTACTATACTTAGGTGTACTAGATTTACTTGGTCAGATTATATTTGTGCTAGGTGACCTTTTTAATTATCACTGATAGTTGTTCATCTTCCAATTTATTTAAACAAAAAATGTAGCCAAGGATCACAAAACGAATGCATTGGGGGAATAAAGTGTATACGAACAAGACATGTATGGAAACACCTACAGGGGAGGAGACATTGGCCGACACGCCAGTGGTAAATGCAACAGATGATAATGTTGATGATGGGCCTTCAAAGGAAAGACAAGTTACTGAATTTTCAGTTATCGTGTGAAGTTTTAATGCTTTAACCTGCCTCATTGTAATAGTATACTAGTATAATTTTTTTGGACAACTGCGTTGATATAATTTATCATTACATTTGTTTGCATATAAAATTTTACCATATATAAAGTAATTTTAATATATGTTACGTACGTATAATATTGTGCTTATTTGAGAAGGATGGCAACATTAGGGGTTGTAACTAGTATATTTATCTTGAATAGAAGTTTGAATAGCTAATATTTTATTATTTAAATTTGGATGTTATGCATGCCTCATACCCGATGTTATCTGTCTGGCATTATGGTTGCTATCTGGTTGGCACTGCAGATGTTACTATCCATTCTTTACTTTATTCTGCACGAAGAAGCTTTGGGTAAACTTTAGAATTAACATCATTTACGCATTTAGGCGTACTAGATTTACTCGATTAGATCAGATTTGTATCAGGTGTCTTTTGTTATTATCACTTATAGGTGCTCAACTTCTAATTTATTTAAGAGTCCCAAAACAGGTCCATTAGGGAGAATACTATGAGTATGAGGAAGACATGTGCTGAAATGCCAAGGAGATGAGACAATTCCTGACACACCTGTTAGAAATGGAACAGATGATAATATTGATGAAAGACCTTTAAAGCAAAGGCAAGTTAGATGAATTTAACAATAATACGAATTATTGAAAATTATAGTAGGTGCATGACTCTTTTACCTCTAACTCTTTCCTTCTTTTGAGGTGGAATGTTTAATCAATAATAGATGTTATCCATATAATCTTATGTTGATTACACAACTTTCTTTATTTTAGTTCGCGCTCAGATAAGATCACTTAATTGTTAATGACTGTACAGGGAACCCGAAGAACTTGCAATGGTAGTGTATGTTGCACCAGAGGACCCAGCTCAAGTTGACTTTCCAATCCCATCATTCTCGCTTGACATCACTGGTGCACAGATTTGTGATCATCAACAATGGCTCCAATAATTTGGTAGCTCTCACACGTGAATTACACTTAGTCACAACTCCGCACAACTAACCAGCAAGTGCACTGGGTCGTCCAAGTAATACCTTACGTGAGTAAGGGTCGATCCCACGGAGATTGTTAGTATGAAGCAAGCTATGGTCATCTTGTAAATCTCAGTCAGGCTGATTCAAATGTGATTGGATTAGATAATTAAAAGATAAATAAAATAGGATAGAAATACTTATGTAAATTAATGGTGGGAATTTCAGATAAGCGTATGGAGATGCTTGTCCCTGTTGAATCTCTGTTTTCCTACTGCTTTCATCCAATCCTTCTTACTCCTTTCCATGGCAAGCTGTATGTAGGGCATCACCGTTGTCAACGGCTACATCCCATCCTTTTAGTGAAAATGGTCCAAATGCTCTGTCACAGCACGGCTAATCATCTGTCGGTTCTCAATCAGGTTGGAATAGAATTCCGTGATTCTTTTGCGTCTGTCACTACGCCCAGCCTTCAGGAGTTTGAAGCTCGTCACAGTCATTCAATCCCAGAATCCTACTCGGAATACCACAGACAAGGTTAGACTTTCCGGATTCCCATGAGTGCCGCCATCAATTCTAGCTTATACCACGAAGATTCTGATTAAGGAATCCAAGAGATATGCGCCCGGTCTAAGTTAGAACGGAAGTGGTTGTCAATCACGCGCGTTCATAGGTGAGAATGATGATGAGTGTCACAGATCATCACATTCATCAAGTTGAAGTGCAACGAATATCTTAGAATAGGAATAAATTGAATTGGATGGAAAATAGTAGTAATTGCATTAAAACTTGAGGTACAGCAGAACTCCACACCCTTAATCTATGGTGTGTAGAAACTCCACCGTTGAAAATACATAAGTGATAGGTCCAGGCATGGCCGAATGGCCAGCCCCCAAAATGTGATCAATAGTCTCCTAAGATGAATAATAAAATAAAAATGAGACCAAAGATGTAACGTGGTCAAAAGACGACTAATACACTAGTAAAAAATTCTATTTATACTAAACTAGCTACTAGGGTTTACAGAAGTAATTAATTGATGCATAAATCCACTTCCGGGGCCCACTTGGTGTGTGCTTGGGCTGAGCTTGATCTATCCACGAGCTGAGGCTTCTCTTGGAGTTGAACGCCAAGTTGTAACGTGTTTTGGGCGTTCAACTCTAGTTCGTGACGTGTTTCTGGCGTTTGACTCCAGAATGCAGCATGGAACTGGCGTTGAGCGCCAGTTTACGTCGTCTAATCACAAATAAAGTATAAACTATTATATATTGCTAAAAAGCTCTGGATGTCTACTTTCCAACGCCATTGAGAGCGCGCCATTTGAAGTTCTATAGCTCCAAAAAATCCATTTCGAGTGTAGGGAGGTCAAATTCCAACAGCATCAGCAGTCCTTTGTCAGCCTCCTATCAGAGTTTTGCTCAGGTCCCTCAATTTCAGCCAGAAATTACCTGAAATTACAGAAAAACACACAAACTCATAGTAAAGTCCAGAAATGTGAATTTAGCATAAAAACTAATGAAAACATCCCTAAAAGTAACTAGATCATACTAAAAATTACCTAAAAATAATGCCAAAAAGCGTATAAATTATCCGCTCATCACAACACCAAACTTAAATTGTTGCTTGTCCGCAAGCAACTGAAACTCAAATAGGATAAAAACAAGAGAATATACTATAAATTCCAAAATATCAATGAATATTAATTCTAATTAGATGAGCGGGACCTGTAGCTTTTTGCTTCTGAACAGTTTTGGCATCTCACTTTTTCCTTTGAAGTTTAGAATGATTGGCTTCTCTAGGAGCTTAGAATTTCGGATAGTATTATTGATTCTCCTAGTTAACTATGTTGATTCTTGAACACAGCTACTTTTATGAGTCTTGGCTGTGATCCTAAGCACTTTGTTTTCCAGTATTACCACCGGATACATAAATGCCACAGACACATGACTGGGTGAACCTTTTCAGATTGTGACTCAGCTTTGCTAGAGTCCCCAGTTAGAGGTGTCCAGAGCTCTTAAGCACACTCTTTTTGCTTTGGATCATGACTTTAACCGCTCGTTCTCAAGCTTTTCACTTGGGCCTTCATGACACAAGCACATGGTTAGGGACAACTTGATTTAGCTGCTTAGGCCTGGATTTATTTCCTTGGGCCCTCTTATCCATTGATGCTCAAAGCCTTGGATCCTTTTTATCCTTGCCTTTTGGTTTTAAAGGCTATTGGCTTTTTCTACTTGCTTTTTCTTTTTCTTTCTATTTTTTTCGCCACCTTTTTTTTTCGCAAGCTTTTGCTTTTTCACTACTTTTTCTTGCTTCAAGAATCAATTTCATGATTTTTTATATCATCAATAACATTTCTCTTTGTTCATCATTCTTTCAAGAGCCAACAACTTTAACATTCATAAACAAAAAGATAAAAAATATGCACTGTTTAAGTATTCATTCAGAAAACAAAAAGTATTGTCACCACATCAATATAATTAAACTAAATTCAAGGAAAATTTTCAAAATTTATGTACTTCTTGTTCTTTTGAATTAAAAACATTTTTCATTTAAGAGAGGTGAAGGATTTATGGAATTTATTCATAGCTTTAAGACATAGTTACTACATACTAATGATCATGAAGTAGAGACACAAAACATAGATAAAAACGAAAAACAGAGAGATAAGAACAAGAAAGTTAAGGAATGAGTCCACCTTAGTGAGGATGGCACCTTTTGAAGGTCCAATGGTGCCTTTTGAGCTCCTTTATGTCTTTTCCTTGCTTCTGTTGCATGATCCCTAGTGATTTTGGTGTTCCTATCTTTAGTTGCTTCCAATAATTATGTGGAGGAACATGTATCCCCTGAGGTATCTCAGGGATTTCTTGATGAGGGAATTCCTCATGCTCTCTTGATGTGCAGTCAAATGCTCTTCTTACTGAGCTATGGACCCTTGAGATGAATCTCTCCATCTCCCATGACTCAGAGGTGGATGCTTTTGTCTTCTCTTTTATCTTCTCTTTCTTTTCTCCCTTTTTTTTGAGGTTTCTCTGGCCTTAGGTGCCATCAATGGTTATGGAAAAGCAAGAAAAGCAAAAAAGCTATGCTTTTATCACACCAAACTTAGAATGTTGCTCGCCCTCGAGCAAAAGAAGAAAGAATAGAAGAAGGAGAAGAAGATATGGGGGAGAGGGAGAGATGTTTGTGTTTTGGGCATGTAGGGTGGGTTTGGGTGGGAAGGATGGATGGATGTGAATAGTGTAGAGATGATGGGGAAGAGGGATTAAGGTGATTGGTGAAGAATGGAGAAGGTGAGTTGAGGTAGGTGGGGATCCTGTGGGGTCCACAGATCCTGAGGTGTCAAGGATTTACATCCCTGCACCAATTAGGCATGTAAAATGCCTTTGCATACAATTCTGGCATTTAAACGCCGAGGTGATGCATGTTCTGGGCGTTCAACGCCCATGTGCAGCATGTTTCTGGCGTTGAACGCCAGTTCCATGCTTTTTTCTGGCGTTCAGCGCTAGCTTTCCTTAGGGTGCATTCCTGGTGTTTGAACGCCGGAATGTTACTTGTTTTTGGCATTCAACGCCAGATCCATGCTCTGTTCTGGCCTTGAACGCCAGCCAGATGCTCCTTACTGGCGTTTAAACGCCAGTGAGTCCTTCCTCCAGGGTGTGATTTTTCTTCTACTGTGTTTGATTTTGTTTTTAATTTTTGTATTTTTTTCGTGACTCCAGATGATCATAAACCTAATAAAAAATAAAAGAAAAATAAAAAAGAAAAATAAAATTAGATAAATAAAAATTGGGTTGCCTCCCAATAAGCGCTTCTTTAATGTCAATAGCTTGACAGTGAGCTCTCATGGAGCCTTACAGATGTTCAGGGCATGATGAGGGCCTCCCAACACCAAACTTATAGTTTGAATGTGGGGTCTTCTCAACACCAAACCTAGAGTTTGGTTGTGGCCTCCCAACACCAAACTTAGAGTTTGAATGTGGGGGCTTTGTATGACTCTGTATTGAGAGAAGCTTTTCATACTTCCTCTCATTACCAAATAACTTGGCATTTAGCTTCATGATGGCTCCTAGATATTGAGCAACTTGCTCTTCAGTCACATCTTCATCCTCTTCAGAGGAAGAATAGTCTTCAGAGCTCATGAATGGCAGAAGGAGATTTAGTGGAATCTCTATGGTCTCTATATGAGCCTCAGATTCCTTTAGGTCCTCAATAAGGAACTCCTTCTTGTTTGAGAGACGTCCCAGGAGGTCTTCCTCACTTGGATTTTTGTCCTTCTCCTCCCTTGTGCATTCGGCCATATTGATTACATCAATGGCCTTGCACCCTCCTTTTGGATTCTCTTCTGTATTGCTTGGGAAAATACTGGGAGGAGTTTCAGTTACTTTCTTACTCAGCTGGCCCACTTGTGCCTCCAAATTTCTAATGGAGGTTCTTGTCTCACTCATGAAACTTAAAGTGGCCTTTGACAGATCAGAGACTAAGTTTGCTAAATTAGAGGGGCTCTGCTCAGAATTCTCTGTCTATTGCTGAGAAGATGATGGAAAAGGCTTGTTATTGCTTAGCCTGTTTCTTCCACCATTATTAAAGCCTTGTTGAGGCTTTTGTTGATCTTTCCATGATAAATTTGGATGATTTCTCTATGATGAATTATAGGTGTTTCCATAAGGTTCACCCATGTAATTTACCTCTGCTTATTGCAGGGTTCTCAGGATCATAAGCTTCTTCAGAAGCTGCCTCTTTAGTACTATTGGATGCATTTTTCCATCCATTCAGACTTTGAGAAATCATGTTGACTTGCTGAGTCAACAGTTTGTTCTGAGCCAATACGGCATTCAGAGCATCAATTTCAAGAACTCCCTTCCTCTGAGGCATCCCATTATTCACGAAATTCCTCTCAGAAGTGTACATGAATTGGTTATTTGCAACCATGTTAATAAGTTCTTGAGCTTCTGCAGGCGTTTTCTTTAGGTGAATGGATCCACCTGCAGAATGGTCCAATGACATTTTGGAAAACTCAGATAGACCATAATAGAATATATCTAATATGGTCCATTCTGAAAACATGTCAGAAGGACACTTTTTGGTCATCTGCTTGTATCTTTCCCAAGCTTCATAGAGGGATTCACCATCTTTTTGCTTGAAGGTCTGAACATCCACTCTAAGCTTGCTCAACTTTTGAGGAGGAAAGAATTTATCCAAGAAGGCCGTGACCAGCTTATCCCAGGAGTCCAGGCTATCTTTAGATTGTGAGTCCAACCATGTTCTAGCTCTGTCTCTTATAGCAAAAGGGAAAAGCATGAGCCTGTAGACTTCAGGATCTACTCCATTCATCTTAACAGTCTCACAAATCTACAAGAACTCAGTTAAAAACTGGTAAGGATCTTCAGATGGAAGTCCATGGAACTTGCAGTTCTGTTGCATTAAAGCAACTAATTGAGGTTTCAGCTCAAAATTGTTTGCTCCAATGGCAGGAATTGAGATGCTTCTTCCATCAAACTTGGACGTTGGTTTAGTGAAATCACCAAGCATCCTCCTTGCATTATTGTTGTTGGGTTCGGCTGCCATCTCCTTCTCTTGTTCGAAAATTTCAGAAAGGTTGCCTCTGGATTGTTGTAATTTAGCTTCTCTTAGTTTCCTCTTCAGAGTCCTTTCAGGTTCAGGATCAGCTTCAACAAGAATGCCTTTTTCCTTGTTTCTGCTCATATAGGGAAGAAGAGAACAAGAAAAGAAAGAGAAATCCTCTATGTCACAGTAAAGATGTTCCTTATTGTTAGTAGAAGAAGAAAGGAATAAAAGTGGAGAATCCAATCACAAGGGTGAGGATAGAGGCAGTGATTGGAGATGAAGAGAGGTGAAGAGAAGTGTTAGTAAATAAATAAATAGAATAAGAGAAGAGAGGGAGAATTCGAAAATAATTTTGAAAAAGTAGTTAATGATTTTCGAAAATTAAAGATAAGATATAATTAAAATTAAAATTTAAAACAATTAAAAAAGAATTTTTTGAAAAAGAGATGAGATATTTTCGAGAATTAAAGAGGGAAAAGTAGTTAGGTGGTTTTGAAAAAGATAAGAAACAAACAAAAAGTCAAATAGTTAGTTGAAAAAGATATTAAAATTAAATTTGAAAAGATAAGAAGATAAGAAGTTAGATAAGATATTTTGAAATCAAATTTTTGAAAAAGATAAAATTTTGAAAAAGATATGATAAAAAGATAAGATAAGAAGATATGATAAAAAGATAGGATTGAAAAAGATTTAATTTTTAAAATTAAAATTAATTACTTAACTAACAAGAAACTAAAAGATATGGTTCTAGAATTTAAAGATTGAATCTTTCTTAACAAGAAAGTAACAAACTTCAAATTTTTGAATCAATCATATTACTTGTTAGTATAATTTTTGAAAATCAAGATAGAATTAAGAAAAAGATTTTTGAAAAATATTTAAAAAAATTTTTGAAAATTAAATAAAAAATAAAAAAAGATTTAATTTTTGAAAAAGATTTTGAAAAGATAAGATTTTTAAAATTGAAAATTTGATTTGACTTATGAGAAACAACTAATTTTAAAAATTTTTTGACCAAGTCAACTCAAATTTTTGAAAATTAGGAGAGAAATAAGGAAAATATATTTTTTTGATTTTTAAATTTTTAATGATGAGAAAAAAACACAATTATGACCCAAAACATGAAAATTTTGGATCAAAACCAATTATGCATGCAAGAACACTATGAATGTTAAGATGAACACCAAGAACACTTTGAAGATCATGATGAACATCAAGAACATATTTTTAAAAAATTTTTGATGCAAAGAAAATATGCAAGACACCAAACTTAGAATTCTTTAATGCATGGACACTATGAATGCAAAAATGCATATGAAAAACAACATACAACACAAAACAGGAAAACATCAAGATCAAACAAGAAGACTTGCCAAGAACAACTTGAAGATCATGAAGAACACCATGAAAGCATGAATTTTCGAAAAATGCAAGAAAAAGTTTTAAAGCATGCAATTGACACCAAACTTAAAAATTGACTCAAGACTCAAACAAGAAACACAAAATATTTTTGGTTTTTATGATTTTATGATTTTTTTGTATTTTTATTATTTTTTTTGAAAATTATATTTTTGAAAAAAGAAAATAAAGAAAAAAATTTTGAAAGATTTTTGAAAACCTTTTTGAAAGGAAAATAAAAAGAAAATTACCTAATCTGAGCAACAAGATGAACCATCAGTTGTCCATACTCGAACAATCCCCCGGCAACGGCGCCAAAAACTTGGTGCACGGACTTGTGATCATCAACAATGGCTCCAATAATTTGGTAGCTCTCACACGTGAATTACACTTAATCATAACTCCGCACAACTAACCAGCAAGTGCACTGGGTCATCCAAGTAATACCTTACGTGAGTAAGGATCGATCCCACGGAGATTGTTGGTATGAAGCAAGCTATGGTCATCTTGTAAATATCAATCAGGCTGATTCAAATGTGATTGGATTAGATAATTAAAAGATAAATAAAATAGGATAGAAATACTTATGTAAATTAATGGTGGGAATTTCAAATAAGCATATGGAGATGCTTGTCCCTGTTGAATCTCTGTTTTTCTACTGCTTTCATCCAATCCTTCTTACTCCTTTCCATAGCAAGCTGTATGTAGGGCATCACCGTTATCAATGGCTACATCCCATCCTCTCAGTGAAAATAGTCCAAATGCTCTGTCATAGCACGGCTAATCATCTGTCGGTTCTCAATCAGGTTGGAATAGAATTCTGTGATTCTTTTGCGTCTGTCACTAACGCCCAGCCTTCAGGAGTTTGAAGTTCGTCACAGTCATTCAATCCCGGAATCCTACTCGGAATACCACAGACAAGGTTAGACTTTCCGGATTCCCATGAATGCCGCCATCAATTCTAGCTTATACCACGAAGATTCTGATTAAGGAATTCAAGAGATATGTGCCCGGTCTAAGGTAGAATGGAAGTGGTTGTCAATGACGCGCGTTCATAGGTGAGAATGATGATGAGTGTTACGGATCATCACATTCATCAAGTTGAAGTGCAACGAATATCTTAGAACAGGAATAAATCGAATTGGATGGAAAATAGTAGTAATTACATTAAAACTTGAGGTACAGCAGAGCTCCACACCCTTAATCTATGGTGTGTAGAAACTCCACCGTTGAAAATACATAAGTGATAGGTCTAGGCATGGCCGAATGGCCAGCCCCCAAAACATGATCAATAGTCTCCTAAGATGAATAATAAAATAAAAATGAGACCAAAGATGTAACATGGTCAAAAGACGACTAATACACTAGTAAAAAGTTCTATTTATACTAAACTAGCTACTAGGGTTTACAGAAGTAAGTAATTGATGCATAAATCCACTTCCGGGGCCCACTTGGTGTGTGCTTGGGCTGAGCTTGATCTATCCACGAGCTGAGGCTTCTCTTGGAGTTGAACGCCAAGTTGTAACGTGTTTTGGGCGTTCAAGTCTGGTTCGTGACGTGTTTCTGGCGTTTGACTCCAGAATGCAGTATGGAACTGGCATTGAGCGCCAGTTTACATCATCTAATCACGAATAAAGTATGGACTATTATATATTGCTGGAAGGCTCTGGATGTCTACTCTCCAACGCCGTTGAAAGCGCGCCATTTGGAGTTCTGTAGCTCCAGAAAATCCATTTCGAGTGCAGGGAGGTCAGATTCCAACAGCATCAGCAGTCCTTTGTCAGCCTCCTATCAGAGTTTTGCTCAGGTCCCTCAATTTCAGCCAGAAAATACCTGAAATCATAGAAAAACACACAAACTCATAGTAAGGTCCAGAAATGTGAATTTAGCATAAAAACTAATGAAAACATCCCTAAAAGTAACTAGATCATACTAAAAATTACCTAAAAATAATGCCAAAAAGTGTATAAATTATCTGCTCATCAATCACTCAGATGCACATATCAGACTCACCGCCCAGATCTTTGGCAACAAATGATCGAAATGCGACTCCAGAACCTGAAGCACCAGAAAATAAAAGAAAAACAAAAGCTGTGGTGGACACACTAATGCCAATTGGGGATGCTGCAAGGCCTACAGGTGATGACATGAACAGGATATACAAGTGGGTGACAGATCGGAGGGGGTGCAAAGAATACCACGCTCGCGTGGATTCGCAATGGTGATGATGTTCAACTGCAGCGAGTGGACCTTCAATCACTGGGATGGCATAGAAGAGTAAGCGATACTGTAATAGCAAACAAAAAAATTGTACTCAATTGCTATGTATGTGTTCTGCATTAAAGTGCTGTGAAATGTAATACGTTTACTCTATTCAGGTGGTTGATTACTGTTGTGCCATGTTCAATGCTTCGAGTAACACAAGGTTTTGCACGGATTTTTACTGTATTCCACCGAGACTAATAGTTAGTGCAATCTGTCCTTACCCACTTAATATTAATTAATACCCATAATTGCCTAGGTGAAGGATACTCTAAATTACTACGTTAGGTGTTTAACTAATGCAAAACGGGTTTACGGGCCATAATATTGACTAATGATAACATTGAACATTGTGCCGGGATGAACACTGGTTTTGTCCCTGTTCTTAGCAACTTCATAGGCCGCGGGCAGCACTAGTTCGATGCGGGGAAGGCGAAAAAAGTTAATTATGTTAGTGATTTACGTACTTACTTATCCTCTGATAAACCCCAATTTGACGGTTTATCTTGTATTGGATTTAGAGTATTTTGATGACCTTTTCTCGCATTTAGCCTATGAATTAGCATGGTTTTGTAATCTCTCCCGTATTTGTGCTTAAGTGTAAAAACATGCTTTTTAAGCCATATTTTGATGAATTCTAATTCCTCCTTGATTCCATAAGATGCCTTGATATGTTTGCTAGTAATTCCAGGATTGAAATAGGCTAGGCATGGATCAAAGGGAGCAGGGAAAGAAGCATACAAGTGGAGAGAAGCATGAAAAGTCAAAGAAGTGAAATCAGCCGAGCACGCGCACGCGCACAAGGCGCTCGCACGCGCATTGCAGAATCGGCTAGGGACGCACACGCGTATCGTGCGCGCACGCGTCGCAACCCGCACATGACTTCATTAAAGCAACACGTGCCTGGCGATTTGGAAGGGTTTCTGAACCCATTTTGGCGCCAATTGCTGATAGAAAGGAATAAAAGGATCAAGGATTGAGGGGAATGGGATGGAATCTATCATATAGCATAATTAGTTTTAGTTTAGAGTGGTTTTTAGAGAGAGAAGCTCTCACTTATCTCTAGAATTAGGATTAGGTTTAGGTTAATCCCTCTTCTTAGATCTAGGTTTAATTCATGCTTTAATTCACTTCTCCTTTATCAAGTCTTAATCTTCTCCTCTTCCTCTTTCTAGTTATGTGCTTTGATAATTGTAATTCTTCACTTTGTTTTGGATAGATTGTTGTTCTTTTGTTTTCTTTCAATAATGCAATTTGAGGTAATTCATGATAATTGTGATTTTCTTGATTGTTGTTGTTAATTCATTTCAATAATTGTTGTTAGATTCTATTTTTGTTATCAATTTACTATGCTTTCCTTTTATGCCTCCCAAGTGTTTGATGAAATGCTTGGTTGGATTTTAGTGTAGGTTTTGTTCTTCTTGGCCTAGGTAGAGTAATTAGTGACTCTTGAGTTATCTAATTCCTTTGTTGATTGATAATTAGAAGTTGCTAATTGATTTGAATGCCTCTAAAGCTAGTCTTTCCTTTAGGAGTTGATTAGGACTTGAGGAATCAAATTGATTCATCCACTTGACTTTCCTCCATGGTTAGAGGTTAACTAAGTGGGAGCAATGGACAATTTGTTATCACAATTGAGGAGGATAACTAGGATAGGACTTCTAGTTCTCACATCTTGCCAAGAGCTTTGTTAGTTGTTAGTTTATTTCCTTTGCCATTTATATTTCTTGTCCAAATTCTTAAAAACCCCAAATATAACTCACAACCAATAACAAGACACTTCATTACAATTCCTAGGGAGAACAACCCGAGGTCCAATACTTCCTTTTATAAATTTCAGGGGTTTGTACTAGTGACAAACAACTTTTTGTATGAAAGGATTATTGTTTGGTTTAGAAACTATACTTTACAACGAGATTTCATTAGTGAAATTCTAAACCGTCAAAAAACCGTTCATCATCCACACACAAAATCTATTTTTTCATTACAAGAATATGAAAAAAATAACTATATGCTAACATGCTTTATTCAACGATGAAGTGGTTTGTTCCAGTGTCGAGATGATCACTGGTGGCTATATGTACTCCACCAGCAGACTGATAACCTATGGGTGTTAGACTCCATAAACAATGGCCCACACTTGGAGCGCCGAGAGAAAATAGATAAATATGTAGTAAGTGAGAATAGATTTGATGATGCATATTTTTTCGGGTGTTAGGTGTTGCCTTCCATTTATATTTTTTTATATTTTTCTCCCTAATTTTTTCTGTCTGGCTTGTCAAAGGGCTTTCTTCTCTAAGAGATGACAGCAACTGTAGACCCAAATGTAGTATTCACAGCTGAGGGCTATAACTGTTGCTATGAAATAAGGCTCCAAAAATAGCCAAATGGGTAAGTCTAGAGATGAAAACGAAGAACGGTTTAAAAAATCAACCTAAACAAATTTTAATATGTTGGCACGACTTTTTGTCATTTGTGTTGCATAGGTGGGACTGTGTCGTATACGTCATTAAATGGATGGAAATATGGGATCCAAAGAGCTTGGCAGAGGATGAATTGAACATGCCTATTTGGACGACGATTAGTGAAATCCAAAACATATGCTGATGCTTATTTGCGTATTTAATAATTGATAAATAACTCTTCTTGGATGAATTCTACTTATCCTAGCTGGATTTATATTTGCTTTTTTAAAGTATTCTATACCAAACACAAATACATCTGTTTGTCACCACAGGCCCAACTGCAATAAATTCGAAAAGAAAGTGTAACTGACATTCTAATTTGCTAAGGCAACATCTCTAAGAGTGAGGTAGATGGTGTACTCAATGTACCATATCGTCATGTGGATGATATGGGAAAGAAGAAAAATCTTGAAGATCATTGGACGAACCCACGAACAAGATCACTGGTTTGAAGGGCAGAACGGGCCAAGAAAACTAAACGGAACTATAAGCCATAAATTGAGATTAGAGTTGGTCGGTATGTGTTTTTTGTTAATTTGATTTCAGAATTTAATGGATGTGATCATGGAATACAGATGGATGTTATCGGATATAAACCAAAATCGGGTGCATCTTTTTTAAAGGGTTACCTATATTGGACATCAGGGTAAATATATCTACAAACAATTAATTAGGACTAGAGTTACTGTGTGTATTTACGGTTGATATGGTTGCAGGATTTACGTGATTTATCATGAAATATTTGCAAATGGTTTGGGATTTGGAATGGAAAAAAACACAAGAATTCAATATCCCAGTTAATAATTATGTATAAAAAAATTGTTTTTTAAATTATTAGTTTATTTTTTTATACGTGTTTGGCTTGTTTTTGCTCAGATCGAGAACACGTTGTTTAAAGTTTGAACTTTCTGTCGAATATCTACTAAAAATTTTTTGGACTTTACAATTATCCATGCTTAACAGCCAGCTAAAAATATCTATGCCCAAGCAATAAATACTCGATCGTGGTTGTTATTCTAATCATAGTTGTTAGAATCGAACCGGTGATTAAACCGGTCAAGTTACTGGTTCACTGGTTTATTGGTTCAACCGATAAATCACTGGTCGAACCAGTAAAACCAGTGTCACGTAAATAAAAAATATAAAATAGTTAAAACCTTAAAATTAAAATTTGAAATACATATCTTCACTAACATTTTATGAAAGAATTAAGTCTCAAATTCTAAAAATAACCAATATAAAAAAACATATAATTTTTCAGTAATACTATAATAGTATCTTAATTTGACACAATAAAAGTAACAATTAATTCACAAATTATATCATCTAACTATAATATCAGTAGATTTTAACACTAATATCAAAATAAATAACCTTAATCACAATACTAGCATTGAAATAAATCAAGCAGATTAATAAAGTTTTAGTAAACTTTACATTTATATTAATAATGGTATATAATTAAAATATAATTATATTTAAAAAATAGAGAATAAGAAATTAAATTAAATTAGATATGTATAAAATAATGTAATTGAATGTATACTATATAATTAATATTTGTCACTTAAAGTAGTAAGAAGCTTCATGGCTGAGTGGCAAGTGTGCACCCCTTCAACATGAAGGATTCAAGTTCGAAACCTATTGGAGACATTTTGAATAATTTTTCAAACAAACCGGTTTGCACTGGTTTTTACCGATTTTAACTGGTTTGTTCCGGTTCTTACCGGTTCATAGCGGTTTGCTTCCTTAAACAGTTCAAGAGGTAAACCGAACCGGTTCATGGTCCGATTCACCGGTTTTCCAGTTGAACCGGTCAGTCCGATTCGGTTTTTACAACTATGATTCTAATAAATTAAAGAATGTTATTGGATGTAAATAAAATACATGTCTGGATATGTCTTTTTGATGTCTAATTTTTTAAATAATAAAAAAGACCTTATTGTGTACGGATACTTTTGATATTCAATTTTAAATTCATGTATTGCACCACATTATCATAATGATCAAATTATCAACTAAACATTTATTATTTTAAATATTAGTAACAAATAATAACGGTAAGAAAGAGTAAAAGAATAAAAAAGTTGTATATTAGTTGCCCAAGTTCATTATTGTATTTTGTTTAATAATGGTAGATGAAGCTGTAGCAAGGTAAAATAAAGTTGAGTATATTAAATACACAAAATAAACCCAATAAACCACCAAAATCATGATAACGTAAAATAACTTTGAAGCATGGATAAAGTACAAAGTAGTTGCTAAACTCTAATGCTTATGATTTGTAGTGCTGTTAAACTTTGAATCCTCTAAAAATGCTTCCTGTGGAAAAAAATTTAAAAACAAAACAAAAGAGGAAATAATAAGTAAATGGAATGAATTCAATAGTGATATTAAGGAACCAGAGTGCGTAGCCAAATTGTCTGTCATTTCTGGACAAGCCCATTGCGTATCTTTGTAGGAGGATGTCACATTGGTAGGAGATGGTTGTGCATTACTGTTTCGAGGGTTACCTGAAACTGTAGGTCGATCTCGGATGAGATCTTCTGTATTGGTCGGAGCCGACGTGTCCGGCAGGTGTGTAGTGGCCAGAGCTGGTGTGTCCGACTTGTGGAACTGAGAATGCTGCTGATCCTTCGTCCCCGGAGGGTGGAGGGTACCTGCAAGGGACTCCGATGCTTAAGTTAGCAAGGGTATTAAACAGGTATTGAGTAGAATCAGAGTATATGTTATACCTGGGTGCTCCAGCGTATTTATGATGATGATATGTGATCTTTTGGATAAGATAAGTTAGTTATCTTATCTAATCTTTATCTTTGAGCTGAGGTCAGCGTATCTTCAATGGAACCGCCTTTATCTCTATAGGCTTGGGTTGCCCTAGGATTTGGGTCATGTTCCTCTGTTTGGGCCCTTTACTGGGCTCTCCTGTCGATTTGGACCGAGTTCTTTGTAAAGAAGTCGGTCCGCTTCACCTAAAGAGGTCGGTCGCTTTGTCTGTAGAACATCCCGGGTCGGACAGCTCGACCCAGGGTATGAACAGTGCCCTTGCTTGAGCTCGGTCTTTTTGTTGAGGTCGAGTCTTTGACTTCAGTTCTTCTTTGGTGAAGCCGAACTCAAGCATTTTGTCGATTCCTTTGTAGTAGCTTTTGAATGTAGAACGTTTTCCTCTGAAAGCGCACGTTTTTATATCGGCGCTTTTTTGGGAACGCGAGAGGGTTTTAATATCTGCATTTAATTGGCATTAATTGCCCCGTTTTCTCTTGGTCTTTTATTTTGAACTTCTCAATCAAAAAACGGTTTCTCTTCTTCACTCCTTCTTCGTAACTTCTCCCTTTACTCTCTCATTTTCTGTTTCTTTCGTAGTTTCTTCCATCTATTCTGTCGCTGCTTTCTGCGGAAGAGGGGTGATTTCCAGATTTTCTCCTTCTATCTTTTGCAGTTTTCCGCTTCGAGGGGTGGCTTTGTTGCTTCTGCTCTTCGGCTTTTCTTTCGAGGTTTTCATCTATTTCTCCAGGTTCGATTTTTCTTCCTCTGTTTCTTTATATGTCTGTAGAAAGTTTGAATTTTGCTCAGAGAAAGTTAGGATCTTTCTGTTTTTACCATGCCTGATCGTTGCATGTTCTGGAATTTCTTCATTTTTGGTGCGAGTATTTTTGCTTTTCTCGTTGCTTGAATCCTTTTTTTAGGGCTTTTGCATGTTGTCGCTGCTTCTGGTTGCGCCTTTGATTTTTGCTTGATTCTAAAAAAATTTGCGTCTTTGGTGATTTTCTGCTTGGCATTTTTTATGTTTGACAATGCTTTTTGCTGATAGACTGTAGAAAGGTGGTGACTTTGTGTTTTTACTTCCTTTGTTTCCTTTGAGACTTTATTTTCTTTCTGATGAGTGCTGGGACGTAAGCTGTAGAAATTTCTTGAATCCTTGCTTTGTTACTGCCTCCAAAGGATGCCCCAGGACTTTGGTTTGAATCTTGGGGCTTTCCTTTTTGTTCGTCTGTTGAGTTGTTTTGCCCCTCGTCCGAGATGCTTTTTTAGTAATCCACTCTTCTTTTCTTATTGTAGGATTTAGTTGGCCTCATGTCTTCTCGCAATAACATTGTAGAGATGCCTTCCCGGGTTCCTGAGGGCATGGCTGATTGGGTGGACTCAATGGTTCTTATGTGTGTCTCTTTGGTTGATTCCGAGTTTTGCACGCAGCTTAGGCAGTTTCATAGGGTCTGTAGTAATCCTGGTGATGAGAAGAACTATGAACTTGTCCCTCCCTCCTCCGAAGAGAGAGTCTGCTTCTCTACTCGGGTTGTTGACGATCGCCCTTTCTTTTGTGTTTATGACTTTTTCTTTGGTCAGCTGGGTATCACCCTTCCTTTTACTAAATTTGAGATCGACCTGTTATGGTCCTGCAATGTCGTCCCCTCTCAACTTCACCCTAATTCCTGGGGTTTCATAACGATTTTTCAATTGTTGTGCAATGGTTTTGGTATCCCTACTTCTCAATCTCTCTTTTTCTATCTGTTTGTCTTGACTAAACCCGGAGTGGTAAAAAAAAAAGGCAGCTTGGGTCTCCTTTCGCTCTACCTAGGGAAAGAAGGTTTTTTCCATGTTTGACGAGTCATTCCGTGATTTTAAAAACTACTTTTTCAAAGTCTGAGCTGTTGAAGGAGCTCGGCCCTTCTTTCTGGATGAAAATGACGAGCCTACTTTTCCCTTGGAATGGCAAAAGGATGTGAGGGTGTCCCGATATACATGGGAAACGTTGAATGAGGCTGAGCGAGCCTTTGTGACTGTCTTGGAAGAACACTGGGGTCAACCTCCCCATCTCGACACAAAGAAATTTCTAACCAATCCCTCTCTTCTTCAAACTGAGCTGGGTATTTTGTGTTTCCTTTTTTATCTGTTCTATATTACTCGTAACTGTCTTTTCCGACTTGTAGCTTAATTTCTGTTTTATTTGCAGAGTCGATGAAGAATAATGAATCCATGAAAGCTTTTAAAAGAGCGCAGAGGGCGACTGCTGCCAAAAACATCTCGGCCAAGGCGGCTGGGGAAGGATCCTCCCAAGTGCACATGAAGCCGTCTGTGCCGAGTTCCACTGGGGTGAAGAAGGTGATCCCTACTCCTCGAGTTCATCCGGTGGATCCTCACCCTACTTCTGCTGCTCCTTCTGTTGCTCCTCCCAATAAAAAACAAAAAACAGCTGAGCCTTTCGACCTCAATGCTCCCGAATTTAATGCCATTGAATTTGTGGATCAGCAAACCGGTCCCTATGGTACCCTCTCCATGGACGATGTGTCCATCCTCCGTCATTTGGAATTTATGGACCGAAATCACGTACAGATGGCGTATATGGCGGCTGCTATATACCGGACTGCTCAGAATCTTTCTCTCCATGCTACCAAAGCATTTATGGAGGAGGCAAAGCAGGAGTTTGACCGGATGAAGGGGCTGAAGGAGGAACTTGAATTAAAGGTGACCAAGTTGGAGAAGGATCTAGAGAATGAGAAGGCTAGTTCCCTTTCACTGGCAGCTTCTTTGAGGTTGGCCGAGGACACAGCCCTGATGCATAAGGAGAGTTACGTTACGACTTATCGGGAGGTGATGCGTCTGAGGGGGGAGTTGGACAATGCCCGGGAAGATTATTCTGAGCTCCAAGGTCATCTTGTTGGCAGCGTGACTGCTGCTTACGAGAACTTGAAAGAGCAAGTTCGGGTCATTGTTCCCGAGGCCGATCTCGCCCTTTTCAGCCTGGACAACGTTGTCAGGGATGGCAAGATTGTCCCTGATGACGAGGTTGATGATGATGCTGATCCTCCCCCTGTGTCCTCTGCCAAAGTGTCGACCTCTTTTGTTCCTCCGGTTGCACCTGATTCAGATTACCAGGTTCTGAATCGGGAGGATGGAACTATAGATGCTGTGCCTATTCAGACTCGCGCTCCTTCTCCTTGTCCTGATGCTGCCAAGAAGGCTCCTGATGCTTGCTGATTTCTTTCTAGATATTTATGTAGTTGGCCCGACTTGTGGGCTCTTTAAAACTTTAGATGCTTGCTGACGATAGATGCTTGCTAACGATTTCTAGTTGCTTGTTTTAGCAACTTTTTATTTTGAAAAACAAAGAGTAGCTCGCTATCTTTGGTAAGTGTTGATGGCCACCGAGGCTTTTATAACTTTGTAGATTATATCAAGGTTTTTAACTTGTTTTCTCTTCTGCTTTCTGAGAATGCTGGAACTTTGCAGCTCGACTTCTTGGGATTGCTTTGTGCGTTTTGTTTATGGCTTGGATCCTTTGGGGATTACTTTTATAACTTGTAGGAGATTGACTTCGTTAGGTCGATCTCTTTCTAAGTTATTTTTTGTAATCCTCTTTTTTGGACCTTTGTCAGGTCTCTTTCAGGGATTTCTTTTATAACTTTCGTTTTGTAGGAAACCGACTTCGTTAGGTCGGTCTCTTCTTAAGTTATTTTTGTAATCCTCTTTCTTGGACCTTTGTCAGGTCTCTTTCAGGGAATACTTTTTATAACTTCGTTTTGTAGGAAACCGACTTCGTTAGGTCGATCTCTTCTTAAGTTATTTTTGTAATCATCTTTCTTGGACCTTTGTCAGGTCTCTTTCAGGGATTACTTTTATAACTTTGTTTTGTAGGAAACCGACTTCATTAGGTCGATCTCTTCTTAAGTTAAAGTAATCCTCTTTAATAGGGTTGGCCAGACCTCTTTCCAGGGTTTACTTATAACTTGGGTTGACTTGGTCCGACTTCTGAACGTCGGCCAGTCTTTAAGTTATTATTTTAGCTATCCGTAAGACCTCGTCAGGTTCTTTTTTGGATTGCTTTCGATAACTTCTTACATTATTCTGTGTTCATCTTTGCCGATTTGTAGAAAGCGGTTGGCATCTTTAGATCGTCTTTTGGGTGAATCGCGTTTTCACCTTTATCGGACGGTTATCTTTATCGTGATCGTGCAGTGAAATTGTTTTTTACTTTCTGCTGATCTATTGCTTTATAATCGGACGATGAATACTTCAGATTAATGCGTCTTGAAATCTTGTAGAATATCTAAATAAATTTTATTCAAAGAAAAGTGCGAAATATATATATGTGGGAATTTTTTCATCCCTTTTAAGTCGGATAGTGTCTAGGTCTCAACCTGGTGTCTCATTAAAAAACCTTTTCAGGAAAAAGAGTGCATCCAATAATGAGATCCTTTACCTTTTCTAACTGTAGTACCTTCTTAGGTTGCAGGCGTGCCATGATCTGGGAAGCTCTCGTCCATCGAGTTCGGACAGTCTGTAGTAGCCCTTCCCAAGTACTTTTATAACTCGGTAGGGTCAGCTTTCCTTCTCCTGCTCGAGTTGTTCCAATATCATTTCGGATTAGGATAAGATCGTTCTCTGCAAAACTTCTCGGTACTACCTCTTGATTATATCTCAGAGCCATTCGGCGCTTTAGAGCTTCCTCCCTGATCCGAGCTCTTTCTTGGATTTCAGGTAGTAGGTCGAGCTCTTCCCTCTGAAGTTGGGAGTTTGCTCCCTCATTTTAATGAACTACTCTAGGCGATCTTTCCTCAATATCTACTGGAATCATTGCCTCTATTTCGTATGCTAACCGGAAGGGGGATTCCTTTGTGGTGGAATGTGGCGTCGTTCAATAAGGACATGTGGAAGCTCTTCTGCCCAGGCTCCCTTTGCATCTTGTAATCTCCGTTTTAACCCGGCCAATATGACTTTGTTGGCGGCTTCGGCCTGTCCATTGGCCTGTGGACGTTCGACAGAAGTGTACTGGTGCTTTATATTCAAGTCGGCCACTAGTTTTCTGAAGCATGCATCTGTGAATTGAGTGCCATTGTCTGTGGTTATTGAATATGGGACTCCGAACCTTGTGACAATATTTCTATATAGGAATTTCTGGCTTCTTTGGGCGGTAGCGTTGGCTAGGGGTTCTGCCTCGATCCACTTTGTAAAGTAATCTACCCCTACTATGAGGAATTTAACTTGTCCTGACCCCTGGGGAAAGGGGCCGAGAAGATCGAGTCCCCATTTTGAAAACGGCCAAGGCGAAGTTACGCTGATGAGCTCTTCTGGCGGGGCGATGTGAAAGTTGGCATGTTTCTGACATGGTGGACATGTCTTAACTTTCGTGGCTTCTTTCTGTAATGTTGGCCAATAGAACCCTGCCGGAAGTACTTTTTTGGCGAGGGCCCGTGCTCCAAGATGATTGCCACAAATGCCGCCGTGTACTTCTTCTAACACTTCCTTTGTGTGGGAGGTCGTTACGCATTTTAATAATGGTACTGATATCCCTCTTTTGTACAGGATGTTGTTTATGATGGTGTAGTACTGTGCCTCCCTTTTTAGCCTCTTTGGCTCCTTTTCTTCTGTGGGGAGTGTTCCTATTTTAAGGTAGTTGATTATGGGGGTCATCCATCCTTGGTCCTGGTTTACTATGGCTAGGACTTCTTCTACTTCCGATATTGACGGGTTCTGTAACATTTCCTGGATGAGGCTTCTATTGTTGCCGCCTGGTTTGGTGCTGGCTAGTTTCGAGAGTGCGTCAGCTCGGGCATTTTGTTTGCGGGGGATGTGGCAGATCTTATATTCCCCGATTTGTCCGAGCTGTTCCTTGGTCTTATCCAAATATTTTTTTATGGTGGGATCTTTGGCTTGGTAGCTCCCTGTTATTTGTGATGTGACCACTTGTGAATCACTGTAAATGTTAAGTTTTTGAGCTCCCACCTCTTCAGCCAGCTTCAAACCAGCTAACAATGGTTCATATTCCGCCTGGTTGTTTGAGGCCGGGAACCCGAACTTGAGAGAGAGCTCGACTTGGGTTCCTTGGTTGCTTTCTATTATTACGCCTGTGCCGCTTCCAGTTTTATTTGAAGAACCGTCCACATAGAGGTTCCATTCTGTGACAGTTTCCAGGACATCTGTGAATTCTGCGATAAAGTTGGCCAGATACTGTGATTTGATGGCCGTCCGAGCTTCATATTGGAGGTCAAATTCTGACAGCTCGACTGCCCATTGTAGAATTCTGCCTGCTAAATCTATTTTCTGCAATATTCCTTTTAGGGGCTGGTTAGTTCGAACCTTAATGGTGTGAGCCTGGAAGTAAGGGCAGAATCGTCGGGATGTTAAAATGAGAGTATAGGCGAATTTTTCTATTTTCTGGTAGTTCAGCTCGGATCCCTGTAGTGCTTTGCTGATGAAGTATACGGGTTGTTGTCCATTCTCGTCTTCTCTGACTAGTGCTGAGGCTATTGCCTGGCTTTCTACTGCGAGATATAATATGAGTGGTGCTCATTCTCGTGGTCGAGATAGGATCGGTGGCCGTCCTAAGAACTTCTTAAAGTCTTGGAAGGCTTGCTCACATTCTGTTGTCCATTCGAACTGTTTTCCCTTTCTTAAAGTAGCATAGAAGGGGAGAGATCTTATTGCAGCTCCTGCTAGGAATCGGGATAGGACGGCCAATCTCCCATTGAGTTGCTGTACTTCTTTGACACAGGTTAGGCTCTTCATGTTGAGTATGGCTAGACACTTGTCTGGATTTGCTTCATTTGATCTTTGTGTGAGCATGAAACCTAAGAATTTGCCCGCCTCTACTGCAAAGGTGCATTTCGCAGGATTGAGTCGCATGTCATGCTTTCTTATGGTGTCGAACACTATCCATAGCATCACGCAATATACCAGCAACCTCTGGAGTAGCCACGAAATCCTGAGCGACGTTGTAAAAATCAGAACACAATTCCCTAAAATGGTCATGCTTTCATTAGAACGGTCCATGTCAATGCTACTCTTGATGTATGTGTGTCTTCGAATAACATTCTTACTCTATCGGGATAGAATGTATTGTGATGACACTGCTGTCTCACAAAAATATAGAAGAACAACAAGACTATGGCAGCATAGAATACCATTCGATTGGAACATAAAGCAATCACATTGAACGTTTGATGATTGCGAACAATACATGACTTCGTATCTGCTATACACTAACATGTCAAACACCATATTTTGTTGGTCAACTTCACAAACTATACTTGTGCCATGATGGTTGACTGAGGAGATGTCACAATTGGCCGTTTTTATAAATTGATCCTGAACGTCTTGAAACATGAAGTTTGTATATTCTCTCTGGAACCGCTTCTCTATTGGTGAGCTGGAAACACAAGGGATAATACCCCTTAAATCAGCAGCGTCACACTCAAGCTCCTTTTGCTCCGTGTCTATAACACAGTTTTGGTATTGGCGAACAAATTGCAACAAAGAGCTCTTACTGTTTAAGTACTTATCGAAAACTGAATGTATGCTCTCACTACGCTGTGTGCTCTTCATGCCAGCCCAGATTTCGTCCTTGAAAAATATTGGCACCCACATGTGTCGGTCAGCAAACATATCTGCAAATGAATAGGAAAAACAAGAAATGCAAAAAAAAATAGCGTAGGTTAACCCATAAGTGCAACATCCATATTCACTATAAAATAACATCTATAAAGAAGCCACACAGAGGCAGCAATGAACCGAAAGATTATACTACCATTTAGCCACCTAGAATTGTGGAGGTCATACTTTTCAATAAAATCGTGCCAATCTCTCTCAAATGAGTCCTTAGATTTGGATTCAAACACAATCCTCTTCATGCATGTGATAAGCTGATCGAAACAACGGTAACCTACCAGCTTGTTTGATATCTTGTTTAGGATATGCCATATGCACCATCTATGGCGTGTGTGTGGTAATATGGTCTCTAATGCAGAACGCATCTGTAATAACTGATCTGTTATAACACATATGGGGGCCTTACCCATGCACTTCAACCAAGTACGAAAAAGCATTCGAATGTATGAGTGTCCTTATTCCGCAAAAATGCGCACCCAAGAAGTGTAGACATCCCATAGTGGTTGAAAAATAATAATTCCGTACTTATTAGTCTTGTAAGTAGTGTCAAACGTCACGACATCAGCAAAATATTCCCATGCAGCTCTACACCGAGCATCGGCCCAAAACACATTTCTAATGCTATGGTTTTCGTCCACATCTATTTCAAAGAAAAAGTTCGGATTGAGCTCCTTCATCCGTGAGAAGTGCTTAAGTAACTCTTTTGGATCCGTCTCATCCCCGGAAATGCGTAAGTGGCGACTAATGTAATTTCTAACATCGTTCTCTGTAAAGGTGAGGTTGGCAGGGCCATCGACAGCATTGGCTAATGCCTGGTACGTCTTACTCGGTCTAATGCCAGCTTGGTCATTTTGTTGTATCAAGTCCTTCACATGTATACTTAGCTGACAGTTTACTGAGAACATTCCAGATAGCTTCGGATTAAGCGGGTGTGAGTGGGATACCTTTACTCAAGAAATCCTCTACTGCCCTGTCATTTTATCTATTGCCAAATAGCAACGGGCTTTGCAGTTTGTTGAGGCCACCGTTTTCCTTCTCTTGGGTGCCTTTACACGGGATGTGCGGTATCCATCTCTGTTACAATGCAAAGCCTGATTAACAACCACCCTCTGATTGTTTCTAGTCTCCCAGCCGGTGGTTCTTATTTTGATGACAAATCCAGTCCTAGCCGCATATCGGTAATAATATACATGCACATCTTCTAATGTGCCGAAACACATTTCCTCCTCGGGATCTAACTCCTCGTCACCAATGGCTTGGTTTATGACCTGGAAAAAAACAAAGAAAGAAAAAAAATAAATGAAACTCTACCTAATAGTTAACTATACAAAAGTGGTTAATTTCACTATCGAGTATAACAAATAAAACACATACTGTAGTTTTAGGTGCTAATTTCGTTTTATTATGTATGTTAATGTGGATGTTAACTTCATGTAATTATGGATGTTATTCATATAATCTTATTGATTGCATAAAACATGAACTTTACATGAATATTATGCATATAACTAAAAAAATATTTAAATACCAATTACCAAAAAAAAGTTTAAATACTAAAAAAATACTTCTTATTTTGGAGATCAACATTATAAAACTATTTTAAAAAATTAAAGGTATACATTTAAAACATATATAAAAATTGAAGGTATACATTTGAAGGTATACATATGAAACATATATAAAATGGTATATAAAACATTCTTCTAAAATAATTATAGGTCTTTCAGTTTAGTCTCTATAAAAGTGATGTTTTTGCTAATACGCAATCTAAAGATATAATTAAGGATACTACAAATAAAATTAAAAAAAATGTATAAATAAATCAAAGGTGAAAGTATATCGTTCACATGTTATGAAAATAATTCTAAATGCTTCTATTTTCATAAAACTTTTTTTATAAAATAAAAAATATAACAAAAATAATAAAAAATTTTATTTTTTTTGACATAAATAGCAAACAAATAATGATCAAGAATGTTACGCATATAACTAAAGTGCTAAAAAATACACAAAAAATAATTCGGGTTATTACCATACATCATCAGAGCTAGTGTAGTTTTTCATATTCTCAGAAATTGATTGACTGGCAACAATTTCATTGGGTGAGTCCGTCTGTTGTTCAAATTTTTCACCACCTTCTGTCATAGGTACTGTATTAAGGTTGAAATCAATTGCCATACAGATTACAATGATAAAAACAATTTCTTGTAAAATTTCTTGACTTATACACTATTGTGCTTGCAATGGTGTTATTCTTCTGATTTTTTGATGAATATGATTGAATTAACATAAAGTATATATTAGGATAGGTTTCATGTTTCATATCTTCAATAATTGATGATAAATACCATAACGGACAAAGAATCAATTGCAATTATTTAGTGTAATTGATATTATAATTACCGTTTTCAAATATAATTATTATTAATCTTTATTGTATTTTTATATATAAAAATCAAATTATAAAAAGGAATATTAAATATTGATTACAATAATGCCTAATAAAAAGGATATGATTTTATAATTAATATTATTAATAAGCAGATTTGATAAGAACGGTGATAAGTAGAATGATAAGAGAGTGGGATAAAAAATATAACTGTTATTAAGTGATATAAATGAAGTTAATTATGAAAAGTTTTGACTAATTATGGCCGAAAAGTTTTGGTTACTAAACTTTTTCCTTTATTTATATCGACATATACTAAACTTAATAATATTATTATTTAAATTCTATTTTAATTATGTCATATAAAATAAAATAATAACATAATAATAATGTTACATTATTATTTATTTTATTTTCGAAATTTAGAACCAATTCATCAAAATAAAATTAATTATTAAAAAAAATAAATTTTTAAAAAACAACATATCGATATAAAAGCTTAGAGCATTACATAGTACATTCCGATATACTCTATGTAACTTAATTTCTTAAATAAAATTTTTAGATAAAAAAGTTAACATAATCTAAATATATAAGTGAATACTTATATATTTTTTTTATTAAAATAATATAATATTCCATCTAAATTTTTCTTAGCTCCATCCATAATAAAAATACAGACACAACAATAAAATCATCCATCTAAGACACACAAAATAATTGATATTTTAAATTACAATCTATGAATAATTAATTATGATTTTAACTAATTTATCAAACTACAACTAACAATGGTTCAGCCCAGTGAAGTAATGCACATATGGAAAAAGGAAAAAAATTAAGTCAAAATCATAATTATGCATGAAAATTCCTAAAGCATTTAGACTAAATAAAAAATTAGCAACATTGAATCCCAAACCAACCTCTATTAGTGTAACGTGACACCCATTCAAAAAAAATATTAAACATTCTAACTCCCAAAATTAATTAAACGATACACAATTTCACTAATTTTCTAATTGAAAAATCAAGTTAAAAGTCAAAATCTTTTTTGAAAGATACTTCGATCTCTATTTTCGTCTCCCCAAAAATAAAGTTAATCAAAATAGTCCCCAAAAGATAATCAAATTATTCCCATTCGTTCTTCTGTCATCTCCCTCGTTGAGTTGGCTAACGTTAGCTGATGTGTGACGTTAATTGCCACCGTGACAGATGTCGAAAACAACGCAGTTTTGATTGAATGGCCTCCAAACCCTGATGCGTCGTCGTTTAGTGTCCAAAAGAGATTAAAAATGTTGCAAAGTATCACCCCACCTCATAACAACCTTCTCTCAATGCGTCGTCGTCGTCATTTAGTTTTGATTGAATGCTAACCTCTAAACTTGACACTACACTCACTCATCACCTTTCATCAACACAGCAATGGCATCTTCTTTCACTTCAACTGCTTCTTCCGCGTCTTCTTCGCTTCCCACTCCCACAAAACCCAAACCCAAAATCAATCATTTCTGCTTTTCTCTCTCCAACCTCTTTTTCTGTCTCTCTCCTAAACCCAACCTTCCTTTTCTCACCAAGGTATCTTCTTTTCTCCATTTTTTCATTTTCGTTTTTATCAATGCACTAACCCATATACAAATTCGCTTCCTTTTTCACTTTTTTCTTTTGGGATTTTGCTTAATGTACCACTTATTTGGCACGTGTAGATTTTATATCTTGCATAATTTGATTGGGGAGAAAAGAAATCAGCTTAATAATTTGTTTCATTTGGTAATGATTAGTGTAATGTTTGAGTAATTAGGCACTAATTTGGTCCTGGTATGCTGTGAATTTTTCTGCAAGCATTTTACTCTATAAGATTTTCATGATATGATATGACATTATATGTTTGTATGTATCTATGTATGTATAGGGATCCCCACCATGTCAAATTGTATGCCCAAGGGTGAAGGCACAATTGGATGAGGTACCATAACACTCCTTTTGTTCCTATGAAGTTTTTCTTGGTTTTGGTTGGGTATTGTGTTCCATGATTAAAAAAATGCATCAATTACCAAAAAGGCGATTATACTTGTTGATTGTTGAATGAAGTGAATGATATATAATCTAATAGCCATTTCATACCTATGAGAGTTTCTTCCTCTTTCCATGTTTGTTTTTTTATTTTCAATTATTTTTAATGCTCCTATTTTGCATCTGGAACAAGGTTTTTCTTAGTTATGTTCATCTTCAGTCAAGCACGAATTTTAATTAATCTTTTAATTATCTTTGTAAGGAATGCCATGTATCCATGCAATATCAGCAATACAGGATAAGAATGACAAAAGGGTTGAAGAGTATTGTCATGACTGGTTGAAGATGGAAGCGTACAGGAGGACTTATTGTTTCAATGTCAATCTGGTGAAAATGGAAAAACCAGACTTAAGTCCTCTCCTAAACCTACTGCAGCTGCACCAGTGGTTATCTCTACTAAGACAGGGACAAGTTCAGCCACTGCTAAGAAGCTGGTCAACTTTATGACCTTCGTACCTACTCCAGGCTTCAAGCCCCCAAGGAAGACTAATAAATGACTTTTATTAGAAATGAATGTATTCTGCTTGACTTTTTTTTGTATGGGGGTACTTGCTGTTTTTTGCATAGGAGAATTGAAGTTCCATATTAAACATTGTGGTTAGCTATGTACTTGAAAATTGTATTGTGCCCTTTTATTTTGGTCTAGCCTTGTTTTTAGGTTTGTATGCTTAGTAAAACCTTATAAATTTACTGAGGTATTTATCCTTAAGACAATATAACAATTAGCCTTCTATGGCAACACAATGTTAAGAGTACTTTGATTACTGATTATGTTTATAGCTTAATATATCTTACTACAGCAGTGATTTTGATTAGTTTGCAACATTTGATGGATTAGTTTGGTCTTAATCTTAGAAAACCAAATGGAAACATCTATTCTCATTCAGGCCATTCAATTCATTACACCATGATATATTAATAGAATTTGGTTTACTTGAAAGTACATAACAAACAACACAGGGTCACATTAATGACAAATACCACAAATATGAAAATTATTAGCAGTTTCAAAGCTTTAACTTCAGCTTCCAAGCTGCCCAGTCTCCATGCCACTTTCAACCTCCATTCATCATAGTCATTTTCAACCGGCAAAACAGTTCTATAATGTTTCTTTGTTCCTCCTTCAGCCACCCCTTGATAGTTATCATCATCGACACACTTAAAGTAATTGCAGTGACTGTCCTTCTGAAAATTCAAAAATCAGAAAACAAAAAATTGAAAAACACCTAACAACACAAAACAAGATGGAAAACATTTAGCTTTTTCCAGAACACTCACCCAGTACTTTGGACATGCATGGAATAATCTATTTGGGTTCTCTGCCATCCCATATTTTTTATCACAGCCTTCGACCCACAAAAACATGATTCCTCAAGAATTTTCCTATTGGTTGGCATTGAAGCACTGGAACCATTATCGTCGTTCGACGAAAATGAAACACCACCGCTACGACCTCCATTTCCTACCTCCATCATCGCTGCAAACCAGCAATTTCAAGGTCTACCCAAGTATATGGCCCTCTGATTGTTGAACGCGACTTATTTATCATCGAATTGAAGATTAGGGTTCAAACACTAAGGGACTGATTTGAACTGTTTCAGCATAGTTACCTTGTCAGCAATAGCAGGGGACACCTAGGCGTCTACCACGGTGGCAGTTAACATCACACGTTAGCCAACTCAGCGAGGGAGATGACGGAAGGACGAACATGAACAACTCAATTATCTTTTGGGGACTATTTTGATTAATTTTATCTTTCGGGGACAACAATAGAGATCGAGGCATCTTTCAGGGACGATTTTTGACTAATATCTCCCCATTACTTACTTCAAAAGCTTACACCAAAAACTTTCATCAACATTGCTATGTCTTCCGTTAGTGATATAAGTGTTACTTAAAACTTTGTCAGCAGTACTATTAGTATCTTATTCAATTTTATAACTAGATAGAACATCATGAATTTGTCTTTTTTAAAGGAAAAAGCAAAAGATTTTAGAATATCCTGTAATTAGGGGAAAGAAAATGAAGAATTATATAAAAGATCATATCATACACTTCACACACCATTTCAATTTAGTTAAAACGATAACGTTTTTGTTTGAGAAAAAGGGGTCGATCGATCTGTATTCATTTTTCACTTGCTAGTTTGACTGTTAATATACATCTGGTGATCAACTCATTTCTGTTAAGTGAGATGTATCTGTTAAGTGAAATGTAGACTAATTCTGTTTGACAGTTGAATATTTTTTTTGGTTTTCTATGGTGTCTCCTAATTCGATAAGTCAAAGATTAATTTGTCGTGGTAATGAATTTTATGTAAAGGTTTATCGCTCGCTAATAAATTGATGTATGTACAATACGAGATTTAAAATAAAATTCAAATGTTCAATACTTATTTAAATAAATTAGTAAGCTAACTACTAAATCCAACTTGGCTGCGGAATTGGATACTTACCCCCCCCCAAAAGCTTTATAATTTAACGAGTTTATCAAAATTAAATTTATATATATAACTTTGTAGTAACGCAAATGGAGAATATGCGTGTTGTTCAGCTACCTTGATACTGCGACACAGATTTCAGATTGGCTTCATTTCTTACTTCCTCACACTTCGAATCGACGCCTTCCCGCCGTTAATTCCAACAATCTTCGATACGATACGGTGTACGGTATGCTATGATACGATCCACGTTCCTTTCTTTGTTTTCCGCTTTTCAATGATCGCGTGCTTTCAATTTCATTTATCAGCTGAATCGATCTTGGATTAGATTGATCCATGTTCTTGAATGAAAATTCTCGGGTTATTTGATTGAAATCAACTAACTTCTTTAGGACTCTTTGTGGAATTGTTATGGTTGTTATCATGCATATTGTGATTGATTTGGTAAGATGAGATTGATTATTTTCGTATCGGTTATTGAAATCAAGCAATTTTGTGAATAGAGGAGGGTGAACAATGTCAGAGGGTGTAAAGAAACAGGACTTTGTTGAAGATCCTCACAAGAATCAAGTTACTTTTGTAGAAAATCCTGCGGATAATCTCCAACATCCAGATTCAGATAACAATACAAATGGTGAAAATCCCATGCCCTCGCCACAACAGGAGGTAATCCCTTTTCTTTAAAAAGGAAAAAAGAAATTGATGATTTGGGAAATTGGCGTTATTTATTTGTGTCATGGTTGATTTGGGAAATTGATGATGTGTAGAATGCATTTAGTTCCAATTAATTTTTTTAAAAATACATTTGGAATGGAAGAATGGTAAGTTTGGGGCACGGATTGAATTAATAGTTAAAAGGAAAAGTGATTTTTTTTTAAAAATTAAATTATTTAAGGTCTTATGTTACATTCAGTTCAAATGGGCCGAAGCAGCATTTGTACTCCTTTCAATACTAACTTGCTGTACTATTTGTCTAACTGGTATGCATATTAAGTGTGTATGGTTTAATACAGTACCAGTGTGGTGTGGTGGAGGTTATACGTCTTCTGCTGTGTTAGCTGATGCAGATAATTCATTCATGTGTTTACTTTTTAATCTTAATATTACCTTATCTTATTCCTACATGAGGAAATATGAGATCATAATTTTCAATAGTATAGTTCGGAATATGGATAGATATTACGTTTGTATGTGAGAATATTTAGCTGTTAAGTGTGAGTAGATATTGTTGAACTCACTTCTTAATTATTTAGAAGAATCCCTTTGTAACATACTGGTTCTTAAAATGATTGTTTCCAATTTTGTTGATTTTCTTAATACAAAATCTCATGATATGGGTTTATGTTATTATGTTTCGTTGTTATTCACTGTAATCTTATTTTCTATTTTTGCAGGAAGAAGTTATCAAGAAAAAGTATGGAGGCCTAATACCAAAGAAGCCCCCACTAATATCCAAGGTTACTACTTCTTCATTTATCTGATTTTCTTTGCTTCTGCAATGCTCCGTTTCTTCAAACTTCTGGTCATCTGTCTGTTCATGTGAAATATTCTTTCCAAAATTGATTTTTGTTTTGAATGATTTTAACCTTGTTTGTAGGATCATGAACGCGCTTATTTTGATTCTGCTGATTGGGCATTGGGGAAGGTACTTTATCTCTTCCGAAGTGTGTTTATGTCATTTTATATTTTGTCAGTTTCAATTGGACTTTCAGTACTTTTAAGTTGATGCCTTATAAATGTGGCCTGTTGTTTTCTCAAATAGCAAGGAGCACAAAAGCCCAAAGGACCACTGGAAGCACTTCGCCCAAAGTTGCAGGTAAAGAAATGCTTTGTTAATTCTTTCTGTTTTCCCCTTAGTGGTGATTTTAAGATGAAACAGTGTTGTTTACACAGGAGGAGTAATTTTCTATTTGAAATCTTTGGTCCTGATTTCTTTCAAGGCATTGCCAATTGTTTCAAACTAACAAAATCCAAATAGATGTATATTGAACCGTAAAACTCTGTTGAATACTGAGTTTGATGTTTCTCTGGTTTAAATACATTAGCTTCAAGTCATCCTTATAGCCGGCTCTTTCTAGTGGAACAAGACTCGATTAATGTTGCTTTCCAAAAATGTATCTATAGAATGTTGCAGAAATGCTATGTGCTTGAGCAAGAGGCACTTAATATTACTTTTTGGAGCTGAAGTGAATTCGTGTTACTTATATTACTTTTCAATGATCAATTGCAATAAAGGTATCATTCAGTGAAGTTTGAATAAATTTTGTTGATGTTCTCTTTTTGTTTTCTGCCCTCTATCTTGGGATCTTACTTACACTGGTAATCAGCCAACAACGCAGCAGACACGTTCAAGGCGCTCAGCTTATGCTCCAGCAGATGAAGGTGAAGGTATGTTCTTATGACACTGCCATTTCTTGCGCTCTAGAAATCTTGGCTCTTTGCTAGAACTCAACACTGCATTGAGTCGTCTTCCGTTTTGGCTTTCTGACAGCAGACGGCTCCAGCAACAATTCCTCGCTAGAGCATCAAAGTGCCACCGAAGATGTTGACAGCGATAACACTAATACTTCTCAGGACCAATGCCATTAATAGCTACTGGTTTTTGTGCTATCAATTGCATTTTGACACAGCAATGCTCCCTTTTTCCCCCTTCTTTTCCATCTGAATTTAGATCAAGATGATCATGCATACTGAGTTGCTTGTGCTAATAACAAGGTGAGAATTTATGAAGCAGGTGCACTTGTAACCTTTGTATTAGATACTATGTACTCTCGGTATGTATGACATTTCCTGAATGTGCTTGGATTGCAGCATGAGAGATCTTATACTTTACATTCATTTGTCAAGCAGCATATGTGCCAGTTGTAACATTTGAAGTCTCATCGAGCATAACCATCTATAATAAACTTAACTGAAATTGGTTTGTAATCGTTTTCATACTTGATTAAAGTATAAATAAATAGCGTACTACAGGAGAACATTAAGTTAAATCCGGGTGCACTCATTGCAAGGCATAAAAGATGACCACAAGTGCCTTCTCTGCTCCGGATTTAATGTTAATTTGATATGGATATGAATCTGGGTGTTTTTTGTATGGGCCGAGGTGCTCTTGGGCTGGCTATTGTGTTAAGCGTAACTAAGAATTAGTCCGTAACAGATTGGTCGCATTAAAAAGCCGAGTCTAGTGGCGACTATGTTGCCTTTTTAGAAAATGCACCAGATTTGAATTCTAGCTATGACTAAGAAGTTGATAAATAAAACCCATAGGAAGGGAAGGGTGTGTAGATAAATTACGTTTTTAAATACCCATTACACATTGTTAAGTACATAGACCAAAAAACTATTAAGTACACAAACCTCGATATATGTATAACTGGCTAGTTGTATATAAACCGCGTACTGAGCAGTTATACATATCCGGGTACTGAGTATCCGATGTATAATAAACAACAACAACAAAGCTTTGTCCCACTAAGTGGGGTCGGCTACATGAATCAAACGATGTCATTGTGCTCTGTCATGTATCATGTCTACAGAGAGACTGTTTACATGTAGATCTCGTTTGACCACCTCATGGATGGTCTTCTTAGGTCTTTCTCTGCCTTTCGCCCTTTGTCCATCTTCCATCTCATCCACCCTCCTGACTGGATGTTCTATCAATCTTCTTCTTACATGTCCAAACCATCTGAGACGCGATTCAACCATCTTTTCCACAATGGGTGCTACTCCAACTCTCTCCCTTATATCTTCATTCCTTATTTTATCCAATCGCGTATGACCACTCATCCATCTCAACATCTTCATCTCTGCCACACTCAACTTATGTTCGTGCTCCCCTTTAGCCGCCCAACACTCCGTACCATACAGCATAGCCAGTCTAATAGCGGTGCGATAAAATTTACTTTTTAAGTTTTAAAGGCATTTTTTTGTCGCATATAAAATCAGATGCACTCCGCCATTTTGACCAACTTGCTTGGATCCTATGATTTACATCCTGTTCAATCTCTCCATTATCCTGTATGATGCACCCAATATACTTAAAACTTTTAACTTTTCCTAGGATGTTTTCTCCAATCTTCACCTCTATATTGGGGTTTTCCCTTCTCAGACTGAACTTACATTCCATATATTCCGTCATGCAACAGCATATGTGCAAACCATACACTTCTAAAGCTTCTCTCCATAACTCCAACTTCTTATTTAGGTCTTCCCTTGACTCTCCCATAAGGACGATATCATCGGCAAAAAACATGCACCATGGCACAGGTTCTTAGATGTGCTCTGTGAGTACTTCCAAGACTAATGTGAAAAGGTATGGACTTAAGGATGATCCCTAGTGTAATACTATACCAATAGGGAATTCCTCTGTCACACCACCTTGAGTCTTCACACTAGTTGTGGCCCCATCATACATGCCTTTAATTGCCCGAATATATGCGATCCTTACTCTCCTCTTTTCTAAAACCTTCCATAAGACCTCCCTTGGTACCCTATCATATGCTTTTTCCAAATCTATAAACACCATATGTAGATCCCTTTTATTACTACGATACCTCTCCATCATCCTTCTTAATAGGTATATCACTTCAGTGGTAGATCTTCCTGGCATAAATCCAAATTGGTTCTCTGTTACTTGTGTCTCTTTTCTCAACCTTCGTTCTATCACCCTTATCCATAACTTCATAGTGTGACTCATAAGCTTAATCCTTCTATAGTTTTCGCAACTTTGTATATCCCTCTTTTTCTTGTAGATAGGTACCAAGGTGCTCTTTCTCCACTCATTAGGCATCTTCTTTGACCTTAAAATCTCATTAAAAAGCTTGGTTAACTAGTTGATGCCTTTTTCTCCAAGACCCTTCCAAACCTCAATCGGGATATTATCAGGTCCTACTACCTGCCATTTTTCATCTGCTTTAGAGCCTCTTTTACCTCGAAGTCTCGAATCCTTCGATAGTAGTCAAAGTTTTGATCTTCTTCCCTTGTGCATAATCAACCAAGACTCGGAAGAGTCTTCTGTCCCTCATTAAATAACTCGTAGAAGTAGCTCTTCCACCTTTCATTAATCTTCTCCTCTTGAGCCAACACCTCTCCATCCTTATCCTTTATGCACTTAACTTGATCCAAATCTCTCGTTCTTCTTTTCCGGCTCTTTGCGATTCTATATATACATTTTTCTCCTTCTTTCGTGCCCAAAGACTGGTAGAGACCCTCATATGCTCTTGTTTTTGCTTCACTTACAGCCACTTTTGTCTCTTTCTTAGCCGCCTTATATTTTTTCCAGTTATCTGCATTGCGGCATAAAGACCACTCTTTAAAGCATTCCCTTTTTATCTTTATCTTTTCTTGTATACTCGCATTCCACCACCAAGACTCCTTGTCTCTTGGTCCTATTCCGTTAGATTCACCAAAACTTTCTTTTGCTGTTCTTCTAATAACTTCTGCCATCTCCCTCCACATCTCTTCCGCGCTTCCATTCCCATCCCACTTTGCCTCTTCTCCTACCCGTCTTAGGAAGCTTCTTTGTTCCTCACCTTTCATCCGCCACCACCTCGTCCTTGGGTTCTTCGTATGATGTCTTTTCCTCAACTTTTGCTCAACGCGAAAATTCATGACGAGCACCCTATGTTGTGTTGTCAAACTCTCTCCCGGGATAATTTTACAGTTAATGCAAAATTTCCGGCTGACTCTCTTCAACAAGAAGAAGTCGATTTGAGAGCTTGTCATGCCACTCTTATAGGTTATAAGATGTTCGTCTCTCTTTTTAAAACATGTATTTGCGATGAGAAGATCAAAGGTTGAGGAAAAGTCCAAAATAGTTTTACCATCGGCATTGATCACCCCGAAACCATGACCTCCGTGAATACTCCCATATCCAGTCACTTCTCTCCCAACATGGCCATTTAAATCTCCTCCTAAGAAAATCTTATCTCCCAAAGGTATGCCTTGAACCAAACTCTCTAGATCCTCCCAAAACCTTATCTTGTGTTGTTTGTCCGAACCCACTTGCGGTGCATAGGCGCTAATCACATGGAAAGCACCTCCCTCCACCACAAGTTTGATAGAAATGATCCGATCTCCCACCCTCTTAACATCCACTACGTCCTTCTTCCACTACTTATCCACAATTATTCCAACCCCATTCCTATTCTTCACCTTTCCTGTATACCAAAGTTTGAAACCAGAAGTATCCAACTCCTTAGCCTTTGCACCAACTCATTTCGTTCCTTGTAGGCACATAATGTTAATCTTCCTCCTTGTCCTGGTGTCCACCACCTCCATGGACTTTCTTGTTAGAGTGCCTATGTTCCATGTCCCAAATCTCAACCTTCTGTCATTTTGACCTTTACCTTTTACTTTGTGAACTAGCTTATTTACCCTCGTTTGTTCACAAAAATGCGAGAACCCTTGCTCATTTAACATTACATCCGGGCACCGATGCAGCGGCTCTTGCTTTGACACCGTACTCGAGCCATACAGCGTGTTGCTTCCGGGCAACGACCTAGCTTTAGCGCAATAATGTCTTTGATTCATGTCATGGGGGGTTCGGCTATATTTTTATGTTGGTTGCCGAAGACCTAACACAACCCTCCTCCTTTATCCGGGCTTGGGACCGGCATACTTATTCAAATAATTTGAAATCTTAAAATTATAAAATTTTGAAGTTCAAATGAGATTGATATAATTAAAATTAATGATTTAATTTAATCCAATATAAATAAAGTACTTGTTCATATCTTAGTCTAAAATACAAAAGCCAGGTTCAATAAGGATGAAAGACCTACCTAAGAGGGTGACCTCTACCGCATACCTGACCTCTTTAAAGAGGTCGAACACGATGAAAAGGGGCAGCTTATGCTTATCTAAGTAAATAACTGCCTCCCCGAATTTCTCCAATATCTCTATCTCTATCTACAACGTTGGAAAGCTAACTTCTAGAGCTTTCCAGCAATATATAATGGTTTATACTTTTCTTCGAAGGAGCCTGCCCATATTGGGCATTGAACGCCAATAAACTACCCACTTTCTGGCGTTCAACGCCCCAAGGAGATTCAAGCCAGCGTTGAATGCCCAATCACTCCCTTTGGGGCATTCAACGCCCACCTAGAAGCATAAGGTAGCGTGGATCAACCCCCTAATGGGTGTTCAATGCCCATCCCTCAAGATTGAATGCCAAACTCAGTCCAAGTACTCAACCAAAGTGGGCTCAAGAGTGGACTTTCGCACCTTTAGTCTAGTCTATCATACTTTTGTACTTCTTAGTTATTAGGTTATTATATATAGAACAAAGATCACAACTGTTAGAGATCTTTGCCCTTTTGCACGTTTTACTATTACTTTCCATAAGCTATGAGCAACTAAACCTCCTAAGTTAGGGTTAGTGACATAAAATCCCGTTAACCGTGGGTTACTGAGGTCTCTGTGGCGTTAAGGCTAGAGTCAGAGAAGCAGCATTTCCTGATCCAGAAGGTCTGACCTTGTCTGTGGCATTCTGAGTAGGATCGCGAAGGGGAGTGGATTGCTTAGGTCTTCACCTTCGGTCAAAGTGGGAAGCCAAGAGTTAATTTGATGAGAGGACACGAGTTGCTCGGATGTGGTGGACTGCTATGGTTTAAAAGAGATTAACTTGATGAGAGGATATGAGTTAATCACTTACGGCTGCCGTTGAATGAATCATTTGTTATTGAAGTAGACAGTAAGAAAAATTAATCCAGAAAGAATACGTATCTCCGAAACCTTAACTAAATCTCTATCATTGTTTTTCATATCAATTTGGTATTTCATATTTATTATTTTATTTATTCTTTCAAACAAACAACCATCTTTTCTAATCGCCTGACTAAGATTTACAAGACAGCCATTGCTTGCTCAATCCGACAATCTCTGTGGGATTCGACCCTCACTCACCTGAGGTATTACTTGGACGACTCGGTACACTTACCGATTCATCTGTGCGAAACTTGCAGAGTTCAATTTTGTGCACCAAGTTTTTGGTGCCGTTGCCGGGAATTGTTCGAGTTTGACTAACTACCAAACTATCTTGTTGTTTAGATTAGGTATTATTTAAGGTTTTATTTCTCTTTTAATTGTTTTTCTTATTTTTTTCAAAAACTTTTTAAAAAAACTTTTTGAAGAGCGGATAATTTATACGCTTTTTAGCATTATTTTTAAGTAGTTTTTAGTAGGATCTAGCTACTTTTAGGGATGTTTTCATTAGTTTTCATGCAAAATTCACATTTCTGGACTTTACTATGAGTTTGTGTGTTTTTCTATGATTTCAAGTATTTTTTGGCTGAAATTGAGGGACCTGAGCAAATATCTGATTCAGGCTGAAAAAGGACTGCTGATGCTGTTGGATTCTGACCTCCCTGCACTCGAAATAGATTTTCTGGAGCTATAAAAATTCAAATGGCGCGCTCTCAATGGCGTTGGAAAGTAGACATCCAGGGCTTTCCAGCAATATATAATGGTCCATACTTTGTTCGAGTTTAGATGACGCAAACTGGCGTTCAACGCCAGTTCCATGCTGCATTCTGGAGTAAAACGCCAGAAACATGTCACAAACCAGAGTTAAACGCCAAAAACACGTTACAACTTGGCGTTTAACTCCAAGAGAAGCCTCTGCACGTGTAAAGCTCAAGCTCAGCCCAAGCACACACCAAAGTGGGCCCTGGAAGTGGATTTTTGCACTTAGACTTATTTCTGTAAACCCTAGTAGCTAGTCTAGTATAAATAGGATATTTTACTATTGTATTGAACATCTGGGATTTTACATCTTTGATCACATTTGGGGGCTGGCCATTCGGCCATGCCTGGACCACCATCACTTATGTATTTTCAACGGTGGAGTTTCTACACACCATAGATTAAGGGTGTGGAGCTCTGCTGTACCTCAAGTTTTAATGGAATTACTACTATTTTCTATTCAATTCAGCTTATTCTTGTTCTAAGATATTCGTTGCACTTCAACATGATGAATGTGATGATCCATGACACTCATCATCATTCTCACCTATGAACGCATGACTGACGAACGAGCGAGTATCTCTTGGATTCCTTAATCAGAATCTTCGTGGTATAAGCTAGAACCCTTTGGCGGCCATTCTTGAGAATCTGGAAAGTCTAAACCTTGTCTGTGGTATTCCGAGTAGGATTCAAGGATTAAATGACTGTGACAAGCTTCAAACTCGCGATTGTTGGGCGTAGTGACAGACGCAAAAGAATCAATAGATTCTTTTCCGACATGATCGAGAACTGACAGATTATTAGCCGTGCTGTGACAAGAGCATTTGGACCATTTTCACTGAGAGGATGGGAAGTAGCCATTGACAACGGTGATGCCCTACATACAGCTTGCCATGGAAAGGAGTATGAAGGATTGGATGAAGGCAGTAGGAAAGGCAGAGATTCAATAGGAACAAGGCATCTCCATACACTTATCTGAAATTCCCACCAATGATTTACATAAGTATCTCTATCTCTATTTTATGCATTATTTATCTTTATTTTCGAAAACCATTATAACCATTTGAATCCGCCTAACTGAGATTTATAAGATGACCATAGCTTGCTTCATACTAACAATCTCCGTGGGATCGACCCTTACTCACCTAAGGTATTACTTGGACGACCCAGTGCACTTGCTGGTTAGTTGTGCGTAGTTGTGACAAAGTGTGATTCACGTTTGAGATCTCCAAGTCTTTGGCGCCATTATTGATTATCACAATTTCGTGCACCAAGTTTTTGGCGCCGTTGCCGGGGATTGTTCGAGTTTGGACAACTGACGGTTCATCTTGTTGCTCAGATTAGGTAATTTTCTTTTAAAAAATTTTCAAAAATCTTTCAAAATTATTTCTTTATTTTCGTTTTTCTAAAAATAATTTTCGAAAAAAAAATGCAAAAAATTTTTTAAAATCATAAAAATAAAAAATATTTTGTGTTTCTTGTTTGAGTCTTGAGTCAATTTTTTAAGTTTGGTGTCAATTGCATTTTTTAAAATTTTATGCATTTTTTGAAAATTTCATGCATGGTGTTCTTGATAAGTCCTCTTGTTTGATCTTTATGTCTTCTTGTTTTGTGTCTTTTGTTGTTTTTCATATGCATTTTTGCATTCATAATGTCTAAGCATTAAAAATTTCTAAGTTTGGTATCTTGCATGCTTTTCTTTTCTTAAAAATTTTTCAAAAATAAGTCTTGATGTTCATCTTGATCTTCAAAGTGTTCTTGGTGTTCATCTTGACATTCATAGTGTTCTTGCATGCATCATGTGTTTTGATTCATAATTTTCATGTTGTGAGTCATTTTTGTTGTTTTTCTCTCTCATCATTAAAAATTCAAAAAATCAAAAAATATCTTTTCCTTATTTCTCTCAAAATTTCGAAAATTTGAGTTTACTTAGTCAAAAATTTTTAAAACTTATCTATTTCTTATAAGTCAAGTCAAATTTTCAATTTTAAAAATCCTATCTTTGTAAAATCTTTTTCAAAAATCAAATCTTTTTCATTTTTCTTTTATGATTTTCGAAAATTTGAAAATATTTTTCAAAATCTTTTCTTATCTTTATTTTCAAAATTTCGAAAACCTTACTAACAATTAATGTGATTGATTCAAAAATTTGAAGTTTGTTACTTTCTTGTTAAGAAAGGTTCAATCTTTAAATTCTAGAATGATATCTTTTAGTTTCTTGTTAGTCAAGTAATCAATTTTAATTAAAAAAAATCAATTCTTTTTCAAAATATCTTTTCAATCATATCTTTTCAAAAATTTGATTTTAAAATATCTTTTCTAACTTCTTATCTTTTCAAAATTGATTTTCAAATCTTTCTCAACTAACTAATTGACCTTTTGTTTGTTTCTTATCTTTTTCAAAACCACTTAACTACTTTTCTCTCTCTAATTTTCGAAAATCATCTCCCTCTTTTTCAAAATTCTTTTTAATTAACTAATTGTTTCAAATTTTAATTTTAATTTTATTTCTTATCTTAATTTTCGAAAATCACTAACCCTTTTTTCAAAATTAATTTTCGAAATTCTCTCTCTCTCTCTCATCTCTTTCTATTTATTATTCATTTACTAACACTTCTCTTCATCTTAAAATTTGAACTCCCTCTTCCTCTCTTAGTTTGAATTTTCCTCTTTTCCTTCTTCTATTCTCTTCTTCTTCTACTAACATAAAGGAATCTCTCTACTGTGGTAAAGAGGATCCTTATTATTATTTTCTGTTCCCTTCTTTTTCATATGAGCAGGAGCAAGGACAAGAATATTCTTGTTGAAGCAGATCCTGAACCTGAAAGGACTCTGAAGAGGAAACTAAGAGAAGCTAAATTACAACAATCTAGAGACAACCTTACAAAAATTTTTGAAAAGGAAGAGGAGATGGCAGCTGAAAATAATAATGCAAGGAGGATGTTTGGTGATTATACTACACCTACTTCCAAGTTTGATGGAAGAAGCATCTCAATCCCTGCCATTGGAGCAAACAATTTTGAGCTGAAACCTCAATTAGTTGCTCTAATGCAACAGAACTGCAAGTTCCATGGACTTCCATCAGAAGATCCCAACAGGCTCATGCTTTTCTCTTTTGCTGTAAAAGACAGAGCTAGAACATAGTTGGACTCACAACCTAAAGATAGCCTGGACTCTTGGGATAAGCTGGTCACGGCCTTCTTGGCTAAGTTCTTTCCTCCTAAAAAACTAAGCAAGCTTAGAGTGGATGTTCATACCTTCAAACAAAAAGATGGTGAATCCCTCTATGAAGCTTGGGAAAGATACAAGCAGATGACCAAAAGGTGTCATTCTGACATGCTTTCAGAGTGGACCATGTTGGATATATTCTATGATGGTCTATCTGAGTTCTCTAAGATGTCACTGGACTATTCTGCAGGTGGATCCATTCACCTAAAGAAAACGCCTGCAGAAGCTCAAGAGGAAGGAAGTTCTTGAAATTGATGCTCTGAATGCCATATTGGCTCAGAACAAAATGTTGACTCAGCAAGTCAACATGATTTCTCAAAGTCTGAATGGATGGCAAAATGCATCCAACAGTACTAAAGAGGCATCTTCTGAAGAAGAAGCTTATAATCCTAAGAACCCTGCAATGGCAGAGGTAAATTACATGGGTGAACTCTATGGGAACACCTATAATTTCTCATGGAGAAATCATCCAAATTTCTCATGGAAGGATCAACAAAAGCCTCAACAAGGCTTTAATAATGGTGGAAGAAACAGGCTTAGCAATAACAAGCCTTTTCCATCATCTTCTCAGCATCAGACAGAGCATTCTGAGCAGAGCTCTTCTAGCTTAGCAAATATAGTCTCTGATCTATCTAAGGCCACTTTAAGTTTCACGAGTGAAACAAGGTCCTCCATTAGAAATTTGGAGGCACAAGTGGGCCAGCTGAGTAAGAAAATCACTAAAACTCCTCCTAGTACTCTCCCAAGCAATACTGAAGAGAATCTGAAAAGAGAGTGCAAGGCCATTGACATAATCAAAATGGCCGAACCTAGAAAGGAAGGGGAGGACGTGAATCCTAATGAGGAAGACCTCATGGGACGTCTCCCAGACAAGAAGGAGTTCCCTATTGAGGGCCTAGAGGAATCTGAGGCTCACAAAGAGACTATAGAGATTCCTTTAAACCTCCTTCTGCCATTAGGATAATTTATACGCTTTTTGGCATTATTTTTAGGTAGTTTTTAGTAGGATCTAGCTACTTTTAGGGATGTTTTCATTAGTTTTCATGCAAAATTCACATTTCTGGACTTTACTATGAGTTTGTGTGTTTTTCTGTGATTTCAGGTATTTTCTGGCTGAAATTGAGGGACCTGAGCAAAAATCTGATTCAGGCTGAAAAAGGACTACTGATATTGTTGGATTCTGACCTCCTTGCACTTGAAATAGATTTTCTAGAGATATAGAATTCCAAATGGCGCGCTCTCAACGGCGTTCGAAAGTAGACATCCAGGGCTTTCCAGCAATATATAATAATTTATACTTTGTTCGAGTTTAGATGATGCAAACTGGCGTTCAACGCCAATTCCATGCTGCATTCTGGAGTAAAACGCCAGAAACACGTCACAAACCAGAGTTAAACGCCAAAAACATGTTACAACTTGGCGTTTAACTCCAAGAGAAGTCTCTTTACGTGTAAAGCTCAAGCTCAGCCCAAGCACACACCAAAGTGGGCCCCGAAAGTAAATTTCTGCACTTAGACTTATTTCTGTAAACCCTAGTAGCTAGTCTAGTATAAATAGGATATTTCACTATTGTATTGGACATCTGGGATTTTACATCTTTGATCACATTTGGAGGCTGGCCATTCGGCCATGCCTGGACCACCATCACTTATGTATTTTCAACGGTGGAGTTTCTACACACCATAGATTAAGGGTGTGGAGCTCTGCTGTACCTCGAGTTTTAATGCAATTACTACTATTTTCTATTCAATTCAGCTTATTCTTGTTCTAAGATATTCGTTGCACTTCAACATGATGAATGTGATGATCCATGACACTCATCATCATTCTCACCTATGAACACGTGACTGACAAAAAAGATATGATTTTGAAAATCTTTGACTAATTTAATACAAAATTTCGAAAATTATGAGTAAAATAAGGAAAGGATATTTTTTTTTGGATTTTTAAATTTTAATGAGGAAAGAGAAAAATAACAAAACGACACTAAACTTAGAAATTTTAGATCAAAACAAAGAGAACAAACAAGAAAACTTTGAATGTCAAGATGAAAACTAAGAACACTTCGAAGATCAAGATGAACACCAAAAACAATTTTTTTTTAATTTTTAAGTGAATAAAAGCACAAAAGACACCAAACTTAGAAATTTTTATAAAATCACACACGAATTTTTGAAAACCTAAAGGTAAACACAAGGAAGACACCAAACTTAGAATTTTTAAAGATCAAGAAAGGACTAAGAACATGCAAATTCGAAAAATTAAAAGAAAACAAAAGCATGCAATTGACACCAAACTTAAAATATGAAACTAAACTCAAATAAAAGACTCTAAACCAACAAAAATAAAATATTCCTAATCTAAGCAACAAGATAAACCGTCAGTTGTCCAAACTCGAACAATCCCTGGCAACGGCGCAAAAAACTTGGTTCACAAAAGCACAATCACACTTTTGCAATTCCGCACAACTAACCAGCAAGTACACTTGGTCGTCCAAGTAATACCTTACGTGAGTAAGGGTCGATCCCACAGAGATTGTCGGCTGGAAGCAAGCTATGGTTATCTTGTAACTCTTAGTCAGGATATCAGTAATTCTCAGATTTAGTTGTAAAAAGTAAAAGAACATGAAATAAGTACTTGTTTTGCAGTAATGGAGAACAGGTTGAGGTTTTGGAGATGCTACATCTTCTGAATCTCTACTTTCCTACAGTCTTCTTCTTCATGCACGCAAGGTTCCTTCCATGGCAAGCTGTATGTTGGGTTTCACCGTTGTCAATGGCTACCTCCCATCCTCTCAGTGAAAATGTTCAACGCGCTCTGTCACAGCACGGCTATTCATCTGTCGGTTCTCGATCATGTCGGAATAGAATCCAGTGATTCTTTTGCGTCTGTCACTAACGCCCCACAATCGTGAGTTTGAAGCTCGTCACAGTCATTCAATCCCTGAATCCTACTCAGAATACCACAGACAAGGTTTAGACTTTCTGGATTCTCAAGAATGACTGCCAATCTGTTCTAGCTTATACCACGAAGATTCTGATCAAGGAATCCAAGAGATATCTACTCAATCTAAGGTAGAGCGGAGGTGGTTGTCAGGCACACGTTCATAGGTGAGAACGATGATGAGTGTCATGGATCATCACATTCATCAAGTTGAGGAACAAGTGATATCTTAGAATAGAAACAAGCGTGATTGAATGAGAAACAGTAGTAATTGTATTAATCCATCAGGACATAGTAGAGCTCTGCACCCCCAACCATGGGGTTTAGAGACTCATGCCGTAGAAGATACAATATGAAATGTGTATTGTGTGATGGGGTGAAGATACAATAGCAAAAAGTCCTATTTATAGTGAACTAGTGACCTAGGGTTTACAAGAATGAGTAAATGACGTAAAAATCCACTTCCGGGGTCCACTTGGTGTGTGCTTGGGCTGAGCATTGAAGCTTTCATGTGTAGAGACTTTTCCTGGAGTTAAACGCCAGCTTTTGTGCCAGTTTGGGCGTTTAACTCCAACTTTTGTGCCAGTTCTGGCGTTAAACGCCGGGAATTCTGAAGCTGATTTAGAATGCCGGTTTGGGCCATTAATTCTTGGGCAAAGTATAGACAATTATATATTGCTGGAAAGCCCAGGATGTCTACTTTCTAACGCAATTGAGAGCGCATCAATTTGGCTTCTGTAGCTCCAGAAAATTCACTTCGAGTGCAGAGAGTTCAGAATTCAACAGCATTTGCAGTCCTTTTTCAGCCTCTGAATCAGATTTTTGCTCAGGTCCCTCAATTTCAGCCAGAAAATACCTGAAATCACAAAAAAACACACAAAGTCATAGTAAAGTCCAGAAATATGATTTTTAATTAAAAACTAATAAAAACATAATAAAAACTAACTAAAACATACTAAAAATATACTAAAAACAATGCCAAAAAGCGTATAAATTATCCGCTCATCACAACACCAAACATAAATTGTTGCTTGTCCCCAAGCAACTGAAAAAAAAATAGGATAAAAAGAAGAGAATATACTATAAATTCCAAATTATCAATGAAACTTAGCTCCAATTAGATGAGCGGGACTAGTAGCTTTTTGCCTCTGAACAGTTTTGACATCTCACTTTATCCTTTGAAGTTTAGAATGACTGGCATCCATAGGAACTCAGAATTCAGATAGTGTTATTGATTCTCCTAGTATAGTATGTTGATTCTTGAACACACCTACTTTATGAGTCTTGGCCGTGGCCCAAAGCACTTTGTTTTCCAGTAATACCACCGGATACATACATGCCACAGACACATAACTGGGTGAACCTTTTCAGATTGTGACTCAGCTTTACTAGAGTCCCCAGTTAGAGGTGTCCAGAGCTCTTAAGCACACTCTTTTTGCTTTGGATCACGACTTTAACCACTCAGTCTCAAGCTTTTCACTCTTTTTCTTTTTTTTCCTCTTTTTCTTTTTTCTTTTTTTTGTATTCACTACTTTTTCTTGCTTCAAGAATCAATTTGATGATTTTCCAGATCCTCAATAACATTTATCCTTTTCCATCATTCTTTCAAGAGCCAACAATTTTAACATTCTTAAAATAACAAATTCAAAAGACATATGCACTGTTCAAGCATTCATTCAGAAAACAAAAAGTATTGTCACCACATCAAACTAATTCAACTAGTTTCAAAGATGAATTCGAAATCCTGTACTTCTTGTTCTTTTGTGATTAAAAACATTTTTCATCTAAGAAAGGTGATGGATTCATAGGACATTTATAACTTTAAGGCATAGACACTGTAATACCCGGTCTAACCGAAATTAATTAAATAATGAGTTAAGTAGGAGCGAATATGATTGGAATATTTGGCAATTGTAATTTGATGATTTAAATATAATATTTGGATTCAGTGAATTTTTCTGAGTCGGAAGACATAGTTTTCTGCGTAAAAGCGCGCAGTGGAATTTTGACCGACAGTACCGGCTGAGACCTGTCTGGTACTGCAGCTGAGAAAATTGATTATGAGTAAATAAGATTAAGAAATGAGGAATTATGATTAGGGGAGGTAGAAATATTTAAAGTGCGATTTGGAGCGCTAATCTTAAAGGTTTTGGCCTAAAATTGGGCCAACGGACAAAAATAAGTGAACCGGGCCTAAGTGGGCCCAAGACCCAACATATATAAACATTAGTTATGAGTATTTCAGCTCATTTTACCCTAAAAAGAAGGGTTGGGGCGCTGAATTAAGAAGAGAGAAGAGAAGAGAGAAAACCTAACTCTCTTTGATCTTCAAACCACCATAACTTGAGCTACGGAGCTCCGATTGACGAGCCGTTTGCGGCCACGCGTCGCTCTTCTCATCCTCTACAACTCTATCTAAGTTTTGTGGTGAGTATTCCATTCATCTCTGCCCAGTTTTCGAAATTCCCCACTGTTACACGTTTTTGGGAAGTTAGTGTTGAAATCTTGTGATTTTGGGTGTTTAGGGATACTCCAACATGGATTCTAAGTGGGTTCTATCCCTACTTCATATGGGTTGAGGTAAGAAGTGCTCAAACCCTTGTGATTTATCATCTTTATGAGCCCTAGGTTGATGTATGTATGTAATATTGGTTATGTTAGTGCATTTGATGGTTTTGGTGCACAATTGGGAGATTGGTGTTGCTTGAGGAGCTTTGGTGAGGCTTGGAGCTAAGGTTGGTGGAGACTTCCAAAGAAGAGGCTCAATTGATTTGGCTACAAGAGGTACGGTTTAAGTTTCATTTAAGTACCGTGTGGTGTGATGAGAATTCCTAGGCTAGATGCCCCTAGGATTAAGTTTGGATTGTGTAAATGGTTGGTGCTAATATGCGTAGTTGGTATGTAATGTGAAATTAATGATTGGATTGAGAATTGTGTGGCCTTGTATGTTTGGTGTATTGAAAATTTGATGTATTGGGTAATGAGTATTGACTTGTGGTTTATGAATTTAAATTGTGAAATTGGGCCAGAGGCCGTAAATTTTGGGCCGGAGGCCGGTAAGAGGTAAGGAAGGTAAGTTGATGTGTGCATTGTATGATGACACAAGTGATTGTATGGATTTTAGATAACGAATATATGAATGATTGGGTTGGTTATTGAATAATGAGGTTTGAGGAGTTGAAGTATGGAAATTGGTAATTTTGGGTGAAATTGTATAGATGAGGTATGTTTGGTTTTGGTTGAGGTATGTTATGTGGTCATATATGTGATCATGATTATTGATGCCTTGATGGTATGATGATGCATAAGAGATATGTATGTTGTGGTATATACTTGAGAAATGATTAAGGTTGATTTGTGGGTGAAATCATGTGACAGTGAGTATAATATTGATTATGTGTAATGATGATTGATTGGAAATAGTATTGTTGGAAATTGGGATGAGGAAAGATGTATGACATGTTAATGTGTTTGTAATTTAGCCATTTGTTTGAGATGGGTAAAAATGGTTATATGGCGGTTTTGTGCATCGTGGTAAAGTGTTAATGTATGAGTTGAGGAGGCTTGATGTTGATTTTGGTATATTTTGATTGATTTCAAAAAGGGTTGAAACTAGCATGTTTTGGTTGATTTTGAAAAGGGTTGAAAATGGCTTGTTTTGAAAAGGGCACTTTGTGGTTTTGTATGAAAAATATGGTTTTTGGGCATACTTTGACGGGACATAACTTGGACTACGGATCTCTGTTTTGTGCCAAATCTGTTTAGAAATGAAATTGGATCCGGGATGTCCATGCCGTTCAAAGAACGGGTGAAAAATGATTTAAAATGAGAGAGTTATGTCCGTCGGAAGATTGGGGGTTGAATCTGTGAATTCTGCAGCTTTTAACTTAGAAAACTTTTAGCAGAATGACCCTCCACGCGTAGGCGCACTTGGCACGTACGCGTCGTTCTTCGAGAAGGCACCATCCACGCGTGCGCGTGCGCGTCGATGCGCTGCACCCATTGCCCAGCCATTTTCCCGAGAGTTGTGCCAGAGTTGTGCCAGTCTTGTGCCTGGGGCGCAAGTGTACCCACGCGTACGCATGGCTGACGCGTACGCGTCGTTATCTATTTTTCAATTCGCGCGTCCGCGTGAATGGCGCGTATGCGCCGATGAGTTTTGTGGCCATCCACGCGTGCGCGTGGAGTACGCGTACGCGTGGCCCTGTTTTCATCCCAAAGTTGATTTTTGAGTATTAAAAGCCAAATCTCATACTTCTAAGCCTCCGATCTCACCCCTTATGTATTAAATCATTATGATATGCCTAGCAATGAGAAAGGAGCCAGAGGATGTGGTAACTTGCGAGTGAAGCAAGGGGAAAAGTTATGATCAATGATGATCAACGATGATTATATGAGATATGGAGGATGACGGTGGGAGTACCGTGTATGCCATGAGCCGAAGGGCTATATTTATTGATAAATGGCTGGTTCTTGATTGGACCATGAGCCGGATGGCTGAGTTATTGCCGGGTCACGGCAAAGCCATTATTGATTATGGCTGAGAATAATTGCATATATGATTAATGAATGAATGTGTTAAATGGATAATAATGGAAGATGTTGAAATGTGATGTGTAACCCCGGGTAGTAGGCAGTGGCGTTGTCCACTTGCTCCGGGTGTGAGACGGAAAAGGATGTTTATGATAAATGAGTTTAATTATGGAGTTTTGAATGAATGTATTTGTTATACCTGGGTAGTAGTAAGGGTTGTGGTTCGTCCAACTTGCTCCAGGTTAATGTTTGAGATTTGATAACAATGAGGATTGATAATAGGAAATGAGATTGAATGAATATATGCTTAAGATACCTGGGTAGTAGCAAGGGTTGTGGTTCGTCCCGCTTGCTCCGGGTTAATGCTTAAGATACCTGGGTAGTAGCAAGGGTTGTGGTTCGTCCCGCTTGCTCCGGGTTAATACTTAAGATACCTGGGTAGTAGCAAGGGTTGTGGTTCGTCCCACTTGCTCCAGGTCAGAGATTGTGACGCCTAGGTAATAGCCGCAGTAGTGGTTGTTCCATTGGCTCCAGGTTGAGCTGTTAAACACCCGCCTGGGTAGTAGCCGCAGTAGTGGTTGTTCCACTGGCTCTGGGCTGAGCGGGTAGTAGCAAGGGGGTTGTAGCTCAAACCTACTTGCTCCGCAAGGGGTGTTTCTATCCATGGTTAGCTACCAGGACGTGTCGGGTTGGCTATATAACCGACAGATGATATCATCAGCCATAGGGCAGGCATACATCATTTGCATATGTTTGAATTATTTGGGTTTGCCTATTTGTTTTGGATTTCTATCTCATATATGCTATGTTACCTGATTATGTGCTACTTGCTCTACTTGTACCTTATTTGTGTATTACTTGTCTGTATTGCTTGTGTTTGAACAACTGAGAGATCCCTCATGATGGTGTCGGTGGATGTTGGGGGCTGTTCTTGATGAGATGAATTGACAATGCGATTGCATGATGATGATGATTTTTGAATGAGATCATTTGAGCCCCCTGGGTAGACGCAGTGATGTGATTTCACTAGCTCCAAGCGGGGGTATGATGTATTGATATAGAGTTGCTGAGGCAGAACAACTGGTGATGGTTTTGCTTATGATTCTGAGTCTGATTCGTGGAATAATCAGCGAGTTGGGAAACATGTGTAACATGAACTAGATTTAGTATCCCATTACGTCAGATGCCTATTTATGGATTAGTGAGAATCTTGGCTAGATACTTGGTGAAAAGGAGTTTAGGATGCTTAGTGAGTTTTATTGTAGTGCATTGTATTTATTTGGCACTTTTACCGTACTGGGAACCCATGGGCCCGGGGTTCTCATTCCGTATATATCTCTTGTTTTTCAGATACAGGTTCAAGTGCTCAGAAGTGAGCTGCGGTTCGTCTGAGAAACGGCGAAGATATTTATTTTCTCTACTTTGTGTTTTCCTTAGAATCTCTCCACCTTTGTTTTGAAAAGGTTATATTATGTGTTGAACTCTTTTGGAACTTGCCTATAGAGGCTCTTATGTTTCCTTTGGGAGAGATTAGGATGTACTGTTGTCAGTTACTTTCATACTGTACCCTAGCCGGCCTAAACTTCGCGGGTCGCGACTAGTGGCTATTTACTTATGTTATATATATCTATCTGTTATCTATCTCTTAATCTCCTTTATGCCTTGTCCATATATCGCTTTCGGCTTCACGTTTATCTTTTCGTTGTCGAAACGTGAGTGATACGTCTTCGCGATTTTATTTCTACTCTTTTCAGGCTTCTCGATTAATACTCCTTTCGAAATTACCTATGTTTATATATAAAAAAAAAAATCCACCTGAGAGTCGTACCACCGTAATATCATTGACTTATGACTTGAGTATAAGGATTTGAATATTAGGGTGCTACATTATGGTATCAGAGCAGTTCGTCCTCGTGAGCCTGAGGGATGGAACTGCTTATGCTTCAATGCATACTCTGAGTTTGTGCATGTGCTAGTTAGGGTATCTAACTGATACATCTAGCATGAAGTCCATGAGTGTACCTTTGGTACTTTGAAGCACTATACTTCCGATATTGAGACTGATCAACTTGATATCGATTGTTTGGTGTGTATAGGAAGCAGATGGCGCCTCGTGGACCCGGTCGGGGACGTGAGAGAGATCGTTCTAGTACACAGGAACCGGAAATCAACTCGAATAACCCGGTAAACCTTATGGCGGCGTTGGAGAATATGGCTGCTGCTATGCAGGCCACTGCGGAGGCCCTTGGGCAATAGATAAACAATAATGGCAATGGCGGAAGGGAAGCTCAGGGCCCGATGACACTGGCAACTTTCTTAAAGGTTAATCCACCTAAGTTCAAGGGAACCACCAATCCGACTGAAGCTGATACTTGGTTTCAGGCCATGGAGCGAGCACTGCAAGCGCAGTTGGTGCCTGAAGAGCAGCGTGTTGAATTTGCTACCTATCTGCTCATGGGGGAAGCATCGCATTGGTGGCAAGGGGCTCGACGTCTCCTGCAACAGGGGAATGATCCTATCACTTGGGATGCCTTCCAGGTGGAATTCTATAAGAAGTACTTTCCAAATTCTGCCAGGACAGCCAAGGAATTGGAGTTACTACAGTTGAAGCAAGGTGCTATGTCCGTATCTGAGTATACAGACAAATTTGAGGAGCTATTCAGGTTTTCCCGCACGTGTCATGGAGCTCCGGAAGACTTCGAGGAATGGAAATGCATTAAGTATGAAGGAGGGCTTCGGAGCGACATCTTAAGTTCAGTGGGACCAATGGAGATCCGAACTTTTTCAGAGTTAGTGAATAAGAGCAGAATTACTGAAGAGTGTGTGAAAAGGAGGGTTGCAGAGGAAGGAAGTCATAGAGAGCACAACCAAGAATTCGCACCAAGGGGTCGAGAGTTTAAGGAGAGAGGATACATACAACACTTTCCCCAAGGACGGAATAACTTTGCGACGAGTGAGGAGTCCCAAAGGAATGGTAAGGGAAAACGGGCAGCGGCTGCTTCTAATGTTTTGAGCTGTCAGAGGTGTGGAAGTCATCACCCAAATAGGCCATGCCGATTGGGGTTAGGCGTATGTTACAAGTGCGGGTTACTGATGAGCGGATAATTTATACGCTTTTTGGCATTGTTTTTAGTATGTTTTTAGTATGATTTAGTTAGTTTTTAGTATATTTTTATTAGTTTTTAGTTAAAATTCACTTTTCTGGACTTTACTATGAGTTTGTGTGTTTTTCCGTGATTTCAGGTATTTTCTGGCTGAAATTGAGGGTCCTGAGCAAAAATCTGATTCCGAGACCAAAAAGGACTGCAGATGCTGTTGGATTCTGACCTCCCTGCACTCGAAGTGGATTTTCTGGAGCTACAGAAGCCCAATTGGCGCGCTCTCAACGGCATTGGAAAGTAGACATCCTGGGCTTTCCAGCAATATATGATAGTCCATACTTTGCCCAGGATTTGATGGTCCAAACCGGCGTGGCAAATCAGCCTCAGAAATTCCAGCGTTTAACGCTGGAACTGGCATGAAACTTGGAGTTAAACGCCCAAACTGGCATGAAAGCTGGCTTTTAACTCCAGAAAAGGTCTCTACACGAAAATGCTTCATTGCTCAACCCAAGCACACACCAAGTGGGCCCGGAAGTGGATTTTTAAGTCATTTACTCATCTCTGTATACCCTAGGCTACTAGTTTACTATTAATAGGATCATTAGACATTGTATCTGTACCTCATGACACTTTACACGTTTTCTTTGTGTACTTTCCACGGCATGAGTCTCTAAACCCCATGGTTGGGGGTGAGGAGCTCTGCTGTGTCTTGATGGATTAATGCAACTACTACTGTTTCTCATTCAATCATGCTTGCTTCCATTCTAAGATAATACTTGTTCTTAACCCGGATGAATGTGATGATCCGTGACAATCATCATCATTCTCAACTATGAACGCGTGCTTGACAACCACCTCCGTTCTACCTTAGACTAAGTAGTTATCTCTTGGGTTCTTTAACCGGAATCTTCGTGGTATAAGCTAGAATTGATGGCGGCATTCAAGAGAATCCGGAAGGTCTAAACCTTGTCTGTGGTATTCTGAGTAGGATTCAATGATTGAATGACTGTGACGTGCTTCAAACTCCTAGCAGGCAGGGAGTTAGTGACAGACGCAAAAGAATCACTGGATTCTATTCCGGCCTGACCGAGAACCGACAGATGAATTCCGCGTGCTGTGACAGAGCATATGCAATCGTTTTCACTGAGAGGATGGGAGGTAGCCATTGACAATGGTGAAACCCTACATACAGCTTGCCATGGAAGGAGACTTGCGTGTTTGAAGAAGAAGACAGTAGGAAAGCAGAGATTCAGAAGATAGAGCATCTCCAAACCTCAACCTATTCTCTATTACTGCAAAACAAGTAATCATTTCATGTTCTTTTGCTTTTCACAATCAATCCTGATAATTTCTGATATCCTGACTAAGATTTACAAGATAACCATAGCTTGCTTCAAGCCGACAATCTCCGTGGGATCGACCCTTGCTCACGTAAGGTATTACTTGGACGACCCAGTGCACTTGCTGGTTAGTTGTGCGGGGTTGCAAAAGTGTGATTGCAATTTCGTGCACCAAGTTTTTGGCGCCGTTGCCGGGGATTGTTCGAGTTTGGACAAATGACGGCTTATCTTGTTGCTTAGATTAGGACTGTTTTATTTTTGTGGTTTAGAGTCTTTTAGTTGAGTCTAGTTTCATATTTTAAGTTTGGTGTCAATTGCATGCTTTTGCTTTTCTTTTAATTTTCGATTTTTTTTGCATGTTCTTAGTCCCTTTTTGATTCATAAAAATTCTAAGTTTGGTGTCCTCTTTGTGTTTTTCTCTTAAAAATTTTTCGAAAAATTAGTGTTTGATTTTCTAAAAATTTTAAGTTTGGTGTCTTTTTGTGTTTTTCTCTTTCCTATTTTCAAAATCAAATCTTTTTCATAAAAATTTTTCAATCATATCTTTTTAATTGCTGTTTTCAAAATCTTTTTGATTAACTAATTGATTTAGTTTTCAATTTGCTTTGATCTTATTTTCTTTTTTGATTTTCAAATTTTTATTTTAATTTTCTTTTTTATTATTTTATTTTTTTTCGTTAATTCAAAAAAAAAAACAACAAAATTTATCTCCTTGCAATCATTATCATTTCCCTTTTGTCCATTATGGACTCAAGTGGGATTAATCAGTCCAAAAGGACTCTGGGGTCATATGCTAACCCATTACAGCTGTATATGGGAGTAGCATCTGTACACCTCCCATCAAAGCAAGCAGCTTTGAACTAAATCCTCAACTCATTATCATAGTGCAGCAAAATTGCCAGTATTCCGGTCTTCCACAGGAAGAACCTACTGAGTTTCTGGCACAGTTTTTACAAATTGCTGACACAGTACATGATAAAGAGGTAGATCAGGATGTCTACAGACTATTACTGTTTCCATTTGCTGTAAAAGATCAAGCTAAAAGGTGGTTGAATAACCAACCTACAGCAAGCATAAAGACATGGAAACAGTTGTCAGACAAATTCCTGAATCATTTTTACCCTCCAAAAAGGATGACACAGTTAAGACTGGACATCCAAGGCTTTAAACAAGAGGATAATGAATCCCTTTATAATGCCTGGGAGAGGTATAGAGGTATGCTAAGGAAATGTCCCTCTGAAATGTTTTCAGAGTGGGTACAGTTAGACATTTTCTACTATGGGCTTACAGAAAAAGCTCAGATGTCTTTAGACCACTCAGCTGGTGGATCTATACACATGAGGAAGACAATTGAAGAAGCTCAAGAGCTTATAGACACTGTTGCTAGAAACCAATATTTGTACTCTAGCAATGAGTTCTCTCCAAAAGAGGAAGCCATGGCAGTAGTCACTGACCCTAGTCCTCAAGAACAAATATTGAGCTTAATCAACAATTGCTCCTGATGACAGAACAGTTAGCAGACTTTAAAGAGATGCTCCATGAAACTAAAGTTGCTAACAAGAGCATAGAACTGCAGTTAAATCAAGCAAAACAGCAAATATCTAAACAGATAACAGAGGAATGTCAAGCAGTTCAATTGAGGAGTGGGAAGACCCTGAATAACACTGCTCAAAAGAGTAAAAAGCCAAACAAGGAACAATTGACAGAGGACAACCAAACCACTGTTCAAAATCCCTCTGAGGACAGTAAGAGCCCAGAGAGGAATGTCATTGGCGTTCAGACGCCAGAAAGGGAAGGAAAGCTGGCGTTAAACGCCCATTCCTTGCCCAGTTCTGGCGTTCAAACGCCAGAAAAGGGGGAAAAGTTGGCGTTAAACGCCCAATTTCCACCCAATCCTGGCGTTCAGACGCCTGGGGAGAATCAGACACCTGAGAGTGCTGACAGTAATCCCTCTAACAAGGCTTCTTCAACCACTTCTGTAAGGAATAAACCTGCAGCATCTAAGGTTGAAGAATATAAAGCCAAGATGCCTTATCCTCAAAAACTCCGCCAAGCGGAACAAGATAAGCAATTTGCCCGCTTTGCAGACTATCTAAGGACTCTTGAAATAAAGATTCCGTTTGCAGAGGCACTTGAGCAAATACCTTCTTATGCTAAATTCATGAAAGAAATCTTAAGTCATAAGAAGGATTGGAGAGAAACTGAAAAAGTGTTTCTCACTGAAGAATGCAGTGCAGTCATATTAAAGAGCTTACCAGAAAAGCTTCAAGATCCAGGGAGCTTTATGATACCATGCACATTAGAAAGTGCTTGCACCAAGACAGCTCTATGTGATCTTGGAGCAAGCATCAATCTAATACTTGCATCCACTATCAGAAAGCTTGGGTTGACTGGAGAAGTCAAACCAACCCGGATATGCCTCCAACTTGCTGATGGCTCCATTAAATACCCATCAGGCATAATTGAGGACATGATTGTCAAGGTTAGGCCATTTGCCTTTCCAACTGACTTTGTGGTGCTGGAAATGGAGGAGCACAAGAGTGCAACTCTCATTCTAGGAAGACCCTTCCTAACAACTAGACGAACTCTCATTGATGTACAAAAAGAGGAAGTAACCTTGAGAGTCAATGAGGATGAGTTCAAGTTAAATGCTGTAAAAGCCATGCAGCATCCAGACACACCAAATGACTGCATGGGCGCTGACATTATTGACTCTCTAGTAGAAGAGATCAATATGGCTGAAAGCCTAGAATCAGAGCTTGAAGACATCTTCAAGGATGCTCAGCCTGATCAAGAAGAACTAGAGGAGGCAAAGGAATTTTCGAAAATTCCTCAGGAGGAGGATAAGCCTCCCAAGCCTGAACTCAAACCACTACCACCATCCCTGAAATATGCATTTCTGGGAAAGGGTGACACCTTTCCAGTGATTATAAGCTCTGCTTTAAATTCACAGGAAGAGGAAGCATTGATTTAAGTGCTAAGGACACACAAGACAGCTCTTGGGTGGTCCATAAGTGATCTTAAGGGCATTAGCCCAGCTAGATGCATGCACAAGATCCTATTGGAGGATAATGCCAAACCAGTGGTCCAACCACAGAGGAGGCTAAATCCTGCCATGAAGGAGGTGGTGCAGAAAGAGGTCACTAAATTACTAGAGGCTGGGATTATTTATCCTATTTCTGATAGCCCCTGGGTGAGCCCTGTCCAAGTTGTTCCCAAAAAGGGAGGCATGACAGTGGTTCATAATGAAAAAAATGAACTGGTTCCTACAAGGACAGTCACAGGGTGGCGCATGTGTATTGACTACAGAAGGCTCAATACAGCCACCAGAAAGGATCATTTTCCTTTACCATTCATAGACCAAATGCTAGAAAGACTAGCTGGCCATGATTATTACTGCTTTTTGGATGGTTATTCAGGCTACAACCAAATTGCAGTAGATCCTCAGGACCAAGAGAAAACAGCATTCACTTGCCCTTCTGGCGTGTTTGCCTATAGGAGGATGCCTTTTGGTCTGTGCAATGCACCTGCAACCTTTCAGAGGTGCATGCTCTCTATCTTCTCAGATATGGTAGAGAAATTTCTGGAAGTCTTCATGGATGACTTTTCAGTATATGGAGACTCATTTAGCTCCTGTCTTAATCACCTAGCACTTGTCCTGAAAAGGTGCCAAGAGACTAACCTGGTTTTAAACTGGGAGAAATGTCACTTTATGGTGACTGAAGGAATTGTCCTTGGGCACAAAATTTCAAGCAGGGGAATAGAGGTGGATAAGGCAAAGGTAGAGGTAATTGAAAAATTACCACCACCTGCCAATGTTAAGGCAATCAGAAGCTTTCTGGGGCATGCAGGATTCTTCAGAAGGTTTATAAAGGATTTTTCGAAAATTGCAAAACCTTTGAGTAACCTGTTAGCTGCTGACACACCATTTGTGTTTGACACACAGTGTCTGCAGGCATTTGAGACCCTGAAAGCTAAGCTGGTCACAGCACCAGTCATCTCTGCACCAGATTGGACATTACCATTTGAACTAATGTGTGATGCCAGTGACCATGCCATTGGTGCAGTATTGGGACAGAGGCATAACATGCTTCTGCACGTCATTTACTATGCCAGCCGTGTTCTAAATGACGCACAGAAGAACTACACAACCACAGAAAAAGAGTTACTTGCAGTGGTCTATGCCATTGACAAGTTTAGATCCTATCTAGTGGGGTCTAAAGTGGTTGTGTACACTGACCATGCTGCTCTTAAATACTTACTCACAAAGCAGGATTCAAAACCCAGGCTCATAAGATGGGTGCTGCTTCTGCAAGAGTTTGATATAGAAATAAGAGACAGAAAAGGGACGGAGAACCAAGTAGCTGATCATCTGTCCCGAATAGAACCAGTAGCTGGGGCGTCCCTCCCTTCTACTGAGATCTCTGAGACTTTCCCAGATGAGCAACTCTTTGCCATTCAGGAAGCTCCATGGTTTGCAGATATTGCAAATTATAAAGCTGTGAGGTTCATTCCCAAGGAGTACAGCTACGTGCAGAGAAAGAAATTAATTTCAGATGCCAAGTACTACCTCTGGGATGAACCATATCTCTTTAAGAGATGTGCTGACGGAGTGATCCGCAGATGTGTACCCAGAGAAGAAGCACAAAGGATCCTATGGCATTGCCATGGATCACAGTATGGAGGACATTTTGGAAGTGAGCGAACAGCCACTAAAGTCCTCCAATGTGGCTTCTATTGGCCTACTCTCTATAAAGATTCCCGAGAGTTTGTGCGTAACTGTGACAGTTGCCAAAGAGCTGGCAACTTGCCTCATGGATATGCCATGCCTCAACAAGGGATATTAGAGATAGAATTGTTTGATGTATGGGGAATTGACTTCATGGGACCATTCCCACCATCATACTCAAACACTTACATTCTGGTGGCAGTGGACTATGTATCTAAGTGGGTAGAAGCAATTGCTACACCCACTAATGATACCAAGACTGTGCTGAAATTCCTCCAGAAAAACATCTTCAGCAGATTTGGTGTTCCCAGAGTATTAATCAGTGACGGAGGCACTCATTTCTGCAACAAACAGCTATACTCTGCTATGGTTAGATATGGAATTAGCCACAAAGTGGCAACTCCGTATCATCCACAGACAAATGGGCAAGCTGAAGTCTCTAACAGAGAACTAAAGAGAATCCTGGAACGGACTGTGATAGCCCGAAGAAAGGATTGGGCGAAGAGCTTGGATGATGCTCTGTGGGCATACAGAACAGCATTCAAGACTCCTATAGGAACCTCTCCATACCAACTGGTGTATGGGAAGGCCTGTCATTTGCCTGTGGAACTGGAACATAAAGCCTACTGGGCAACCAGATTCCTAAACATGGATGCACAGTTAGCTGGTGAAAAAAGATTGCTCCAGCTAAATGAGCTAGAGGAGTTCAGACTCAATGCCTTTGAAAATGCAAAAATTTATAAGGAAAAGGCAAAGAAATGGCATGACAAGAAGTTGTCAACTAGAGTCTTTGAGCCAGGACAAAAAGTCCTGCTCTTCAACTCTAGGCTTAGACTGTTTCCAGGAAAACTCAAATCCCGGTGGAGGGGTCCGTATGTGATTACAAGAGTGTCACCATATGGATATGTTGAGCTTCAGGATATTGATTCTGACAAAAAGTTCATTGTTAATGGACAGAGAATCAAGCATTATCTTGAAGGCAATTTTGAGCAGGAATGCTCAAAACTGAGACTTGAATGATTCTCAGTAAGGGTCCAGCTAAAGACAGTAAAGAAGCGCTTGCTGGGAGTTAACCCAGTCATTAGGAAGTTGTATGAATTGTTCTTACAGAGGCAAGTATCAAAAATAAAGGAATTCACAGAGTTACAGAAGGATTCAGCTCAAAAAGCAGAGAAAAAGGGCTTATTGGCGAAAAAACGCCAGTAAAGGGCATTTTGGGCGTTAAACGCCAGAATGGGTACCATTCTGGGCGTTTAACGCCAGGAATGGTGCCATTTTGGGCGTTAAACGCCAGAATGGGCACCATTCTGGGCGTTTAACGCCAGGTGTGCAGCATCCTGGGCGTTCAGAAAAACGCCCAGTGATGAAGGATTTCTGGCGTTTAACGCCAGCCAGGGCACCTGGCTGGGCGTTAAACGCCCAAAAGGGGCACCAAATGGGCGTTAAACGCCAGAATGGGTGCCATTCTGGGCGTTTAACGCCAGAAAGGTGGGGGGACCACAATTTTGTTTTCAACTCAGATATTTTCAAACTTTCCTTTTCCTTCCCATATTTTTCTACAAAAACACATTTCAATCTCTCATCATTCACTTTCAAATTTTCAAATATCTAAATTCATTCTTCAAATCTTTCAAATCATTCCCAAATTTTGTTCAAAAAACTCACCTTTCTCTCAATTTCTTTCCATATCTTCTCAAATCTCTTTTCAAATTTCTTTTTTTTTTCGAAAACTCCCCTCCCCACCTTATAAATACACGTTTGGCTCCCTCTTCCCACCACACCATTCGAATTTCCTCTTCCTCTCTCTCTCTTCTTTCCTTTCTTTTTCTTGAGGACAAGCAAACCTCTAAGTTTGGTGTGCTTTTCCGTGATCACTAAGCCAAGATTCTTCAAAATCATGGCTCCTAAGGGAAAACAAACCAATTTAAGAGGAAAGAAAGAGAATAATCCAAAGAATCTTTGGAATCAAGAGAAGTTCTTAACCAAAGAACATGAAGACCATTATCACAAAATAATGGGTCTGAGGTCAGTGATCCCGGAAGTTAAATTTGATCTGAAAGAAGATGAATATCCGGGGATCCAAGAGCAAATTCGAAATAGAGGATGGGAAGTTCTGACCAATCCTGAAATAAAGGTTGGAAGGAACATGGTTCAGGAATTCTACTCTAATCTGTGGCTAACAGATAAGCAAAGAATGACTGGAACTGCTTACCATACCTACAGAACCATGGTCAGAGGGAAAGTTATGTACTTCCATCTGGACAAAATAAGAGAAATCTTCAAACTACCTCAACTGCAAGATGATCCTGATTCCTTCAATAGGAGGATGGTGAGAGTAGATAAGGGGTTGGATCAAGTTCTAGAGGACATATGCCTCCCTGGAACTAAGTGGATAACCAATTCAAAGGGTGTCCCAAACCAACTCAAGAGGGGAGACCTCAAACCAATTGCAAGAGGTTGGCTAGACTTTATTGGGCGTTCCATATTGCCCACTAGCAACCGTTCTGAGGTCACCATCAAGAGAGCAGTGATGATTCATTGCATTATGCTTGGAAAAGAAGTGGAGGTTCATCATGTGATTGCTTGTGAGATCTACACAATTGCAAATAAGAATTCCACTGAAGCCAAATTGGCTTATCCAAGCCTGATCTCCTTGCTCTGTAAAGAGGCTGGGGTGAAGATGGGAGTAGATGAGTTCATACCTATTGAACACCCAATCACCAAGAGGTCAATGGAAGGACAAGTGCAAGACAACTCTATCAAGAGGAGGGCGCAGGAATTCCTCCCTGAATTCCCAAGAATTGACTACTGGACCAGCCTAGAAGCATCTATCACCAAGTTGCAAGAGACTATGGAGCAACTGAAGGAAGAACAGCAGAATCAGAACTGCATGCTCTGCAAATTGCTGAAGGAACAAGAGAAGCAAGGGCGTGAACTCCAAGAGTTGAAACGCCAAAAGCTCTCCTCTCAAGCTGAGGGAGCATCCACTTCTCAAAATCAAGGTTGTTGAGTCCTAACTCTGTGAAAATCTCTATCATTAGGAGCCTATGTTTTTGCGTTTTCTTTTTCTTTTGTTTTGTTTTCTATTTTTATTTTTTAGTCTTATATCTATTTTTGAGTCTTGTTCTTAATTCATAATTAATAAAATTGAAATTTTATGCCTTAAAGATATGAATGTCCTATGAATCCATCACCTCTCTTAAATGAAAAATGCTTTAATCACAAAAGAACAAGAAGTACAGGATTTTGAAATTTATCATTGAAACTAGTTGAATTAGTTTGATGTGGTGACAATACTTTTTGCTTTCTGAATGAATGCTTGAACAGTGCATATGTCTCTTAAATTTGTTGTTTTGAGAATGTTAAAAAAATTTTGTTGGCTCTTGAAAGAATGAAGGAAAAAGAGAACTGTTATTGAGGATCTGAAAAATCATCAGATTGATTCTTGAAGCAAGAAAAAGCAGTGATTCAAAAATAATTTTCGAAAAAAAAAGAGAGAGAAAGGAAAAGAAAAAAAAAAGGGAAAAGAAAGAAATAAAGTTGTGATCCAAGGCAAAAAGAGTGTGCTTAAGAACCCTGGACACCTCTAATTGGGGACTCTAGCAAAGCTGAGTCACAATCTGAAAAGGTTCACCCAATTATGTGTCTGTGGCATATATGTATTCGGTGGTAATACTGGAAGACAGAGTGCTTTGGGCCACAGCCAAGACTCATACACTAGCTATGTTCAAGAATCATCATACTCAACTAAGAGAATCAATAACACTATCTGATTTCTGAGTTCTTATAGATGCCAATCATTCTGAACTTCAAGGGATAGAGTGAGATGCCAAAACTGTTCGGAGGCAAAAAGCTACTAGTCCCGCTCATCTAATTGGAGCTATGTTTCCTTGATAGTTTGGAGTCTATAGTATATTCTCTTCTTTTTATCCTTTTTGATTTCCAGTTGCTTGGGGACAAGCAACAATTTAAGTTTGGTGTTGTGATGAGCGGATAATTTATACGCTTTTTGGCATTGTTTTTAGTATGATTTAGTTAGTTTTTAGTATATTTTTATTAGTTTTTAGTTAAAATTCACTTTTCTAGACTTTACTATGAGTTTGTGTGTTTTTCTGTGATTTCAAGTATTTTCTGGCTGAAATTGAGGGTCCTGAGCAAAAATCTGATTCCGAGACCAAAAAGGACTGCAGATGCTGTTGGATTCTGACCTCCCTGCACTCGAAGTGGATTTTCTGGAGCTACAGAAGCCCAATTGGCGCGCTCTCAACGGCATTGGAAAGTAAACATCCTGGGCTTTCCAGCAATATATGATAGTCCATACTTTGCCCAAGATTTGATGGCCCAAACCGGCGTGGCAAATCAGCCTTAGAAATTCCAGCGTTTAACGCTGGAACTGGCATGAAACTTGGAGTTAAACGCCCAAACTGGCATGAAAGCTGGCGTTTAACTCCAGAAAAGGTCTCTACACGAAAATGCTTCATTGCTCAACCCAAGCACACACCAAGTGGGCCCGGAAGTGGATTTTTAAGTCATTTACTCATCTCTGTATACCCTAGGCTACTAGTTTACTATTAATAGGATCATTAGACATTGTATCTGTACCTCATGACACTTTACACGTTTTCTTTGTGTACTTTCCACGGCATGAGTCTCTAAACCCCATGGTTGGGGGTGAGGAGCTCTGCTGTGTCTTGATGGATTAATGCAACTACTACTGTTTCTCATTCAATCATGCTTGCTTCCATTCTAAGATAATACTTGTTCTTAACCTGGATGAATGTGATGATCCGTGACAATCATCATCATTCTCAACTATGAACGCGTGCTTGACAACCACCTCCGTTCTACCTTAGACTAAGTAGTTATCTCTTGGGTTCTTTAACCGGAATCTTCGTGGTATAAGCTAGAATTGATGGCGGCATTCAAGAGAATCTGGAAGGTCTAAACCTTGTCTGTGGTATTCTGAGTAGGATTCAATGATTGAATGACTGTGACGTGCTTCAAACTCCTAGCAGGCGGGGCGTTAGTGACAGACGCAAAAGAATCACTGGATTCTATTCCGGCCTGACCGAGAACCGACAGATGAATTCCGCGTGCTGTGACAGAGCATATGCAATCGTTTTCACTGAGAGGATGGGAGGTAGCCATTGACAACGGTGAAACCCTACATACAGCTTGCCATGGAAGGAGACTTGCGTGTTTGAAGAAGAAGACAGTAGGAAAGCAGAGATTCAGAAGATGGAGCATCTCCAAACCTCAACCTATTCTCCATTACTGCAAAACAAGTAATCATTTCATGTTCTTTTGCTTTTCACAATCAATCCTGATAATTTCTGATATCCTGACTAAGATTTACAAGATAACCATAGCTTGCTTCAAGCCGACAATCTCCGTGGGATCGACCCTTGCTCACGCAAGGTATTACTTGGACGACCCAGTGCACTTGCTGGTTAGTTGTGCGGGGTTGCAAAAGTGTGATTGCAATTTCGTGCACCAGTTACCAGGGCATGTATCAAGAAATTGCCAACAAGGAGAGAGTCAGGATGCGGGCCGATTGCGGCAGTAAGATTGAGGTAATTTCAATAATCGAGCTTAAATGGTAGTGTTTGATTTTATAATACCGCCTGTACAGTAAAAACTCGGAATGCCGAGCTTAATATTAGACTGAGAAGCAAACCGGATGGTCCGAGTAAGGAATTGCCTTAATACAAATGGATAAATGCCTGTGATGTAAATGATTTTCTGTTAAGAATGATGTGTTGTGTTTGTTATATAGTTGGTTAATTTCTGGATTTTTGGTGAAATGGATTGAACCCGTGACTTTTAGTTCCTTTGATTTAAATAGATAAGGAATGGTCCTAAATGATGGATTTGGAAACGTTGATTTGAAATACCAGTCATGCTAAGTTGTGGTTGGGTACTTGAGGAAATTATCATTGATGCATAAATGATGATTGAGTGCAAGTTGTCGTGTTCGAGAGATGAGTGCTATGATGTTTGGTCATGGTGACCTTGGATTTAGATCAAGATTTGTAATGATCGGTTTCAGAGGAATCGTTTGGAAACCTTTAAATTGCAATACTGATGCGGTACTGAGATTGGTTTGTGGGAACCCGTGACGGGTGGTAAACTCCAATTTTTGGGGAGGTGCTGTTGAATTTCTTTTTCCCAAGAATTTGAAGGAGTGTTGGTTATATGTTTGAAAATGATTTTTGATCTGGGTGACTTCAACAAAAGAGATGTGTCTCGAAAGCTTTTATAGATTAGTAAAAGAAAGCGGATTCTTAAGAGTTTGTCAGCTTCTTAGTCCAAACTCATTGAATTCTAAAAACGAAGAAAGCTTTAATTGATTATAGTGATGTGGGATGATGGCTATGATTAACGAAGATGGCAATATTATTGATGACATGATTTGAGATTTAATAGGGTGTGGGTTGATGAGACGATAAAAGTAAGGAACGAGGCTATTGGTCGGTATTGAACGAATGACCGAGACCCTTGAAGATAGAAAATCAGAGCGCGGTAGCGGAAGCGCGCAGAGTAAAAGGACATTGGAACTGTTATGTGTTGAATATAAAGGCAGACTACGCTCGCGTACTCGTAGTGATGGATGGAATTTTCGAGGGCGAAAATTTCTGTTAGGGGGGTAGAATGTAATACCCGGTCTAACCGAAATTAATTAAATAATGAGTTAAGTAGGAGCGAATATGATTGGAATATTTGGCAATTGGAATTTGATGATTTAAATATAATATTTGGATTCAGTGAATTTTTCCGAGTCGGAAGACATAGTTTTCTGCGTAAAAGCGCGCAGTGAAATTTTGACCGACAGTACCGGCTGAGACCTGTCTGGTACTGCAGCTGAAAAAATTGATTATGAGTAAATAAGATTAAGAAATGAGGAATTATGATTAGGGGAGGTAGAAATATTTAAAGTGCGATTTGGAGCGCTAATCTTAAAGGTTTTGGCCTAAAATTGGGCCAACGGACAAAAATAAGTGAACCGGGCCTAAGTGGGCCCAAGACCCAACATATATAAACATTAGTTATGAGCATTTCAGCTCATTTTACCCTAAAAAGAAGGGTTGGGGCGCTGAATTAAGAAGAGAGAAGAGAAGAGAGAAAACCTAACTCTCTTTGATCTTCAAACCACCATAACTTGAGCTACGGAGCTCCGATTGACGAGCCGTTTGCGACCACGCGTCGCTCTTCTCATCCTCTACAATTCTATCTAAGTTTTGTGGTGAGTATTCCATTTATCTCTGCCCAGTTTTCGAAATTCCCCACTGTTACACGTTTTTGGGAAGTTAGTGTTGAAATCTTGTGATTTTGGGTGTTTAGGGATACTCCAACATGGATTCTAAGTGGATTCTATCCCTACTTCATATGGGTTGAGGTAAGAAGTGCTCAAACCCTTGTGATTTATCATCTTTATGAGCCCTAGGTTGATGTATGTATGTAATATTGGTTATGTTAGTGCATTTGATGGTTTTGGTGCACAATTGGGAGATTGGTGTTGCTTGAGGAGCTTTGGTGAGGCTTGGAGCTAAGGTTGGTGGAGACTTCCAAAGAAGAGGCTCAATTGATTTGGCTACAAGAGGTACGGTTTAAGTTTCATTTAAGTACCGTGTGGTGTGATGAGAATTCCTAGGCTAGATGCCCCTAGGATTAAGTTTAGATTGTGTAAATGGTTGGTGCTAATATGCGTAGTTGGTATGTAATGTGAAATTAATGATTGGATTGAGAATTGTGTGGCCTTGTATGTTTGGTGTATTGAAAATTTGATGTATTGGGTAATGAGTATTGACTTGTGGTTTATGAATTTAAATTGTGAAATTGGGCCAGAGGCCGTAAATTTTGGGCCGGAGGCCGGTAAGAGGTAAGGAAGGTAAGTTGATGTGTGCATTATATGATGACACAAGTGATTGTATGGATTTTAGATAACGAATATATGAATGATTGGGTTGGTTATTGAATAATGAGGTTTGAGGAGTTGAAGTATGGAAATTGGTAATTTTGGGTGAAATTGTATAGATGAGGTATGTTTGGTTTTGGTTGAGGTATGTTATGTGGTCATATATGTGATCATGATTATTGATGCCTTGATGGTATGATGATGCATAAGAGATATGTATGTTGTGGTATATACTTGAGAAATGATTAAGGTTGATTTGTGGGTGAAATCATGTGACAGTGAGTATAATATTGATTATGTGTAATGATGATTGATTGGAAATAGTATTGTTGGAAATTGGGATGAGGAAAGATGTATGACATGTTAATGTGTTTATAATTTAGCCATTTGTTTGAGATGGGTAAAAATGGTTATATGGCGGTTTTGTGCATCGTGGTATAGTGTTAATGTATGAGTTGAGGAGGCTTGATGTTGATTTTGGTATATTTTGATTGATTTCAAAAAGGGTTGAAACTAGCATGTTTTGGTTGATTTTGAAAAGGGTTGAAAATGGCTTGTTTTGAAAAGGGCACTTTGTGGTTTTGTATGAAAAATATGGTTTTTGGGCATACTTTGACGGGACATAACTTGGACTACAGATCTCTGTTTTGTGCCAAATCTGTTTAGAAATGAAATTGGATCCGGGATGTCCATGCCGTTCGAAGAACGGGTGAAAAACGATTTAAAATGAGAGAGTTATGTCCGTCGGAAGATTGGGGGTTGAATCTGTGAATTCTGCAGCTTTTAACTTAGAACACTTTTAGCAGAATGACCCTCCACGCGTAGGCGCACTTGGCACGTACGCGTCGTTCTTCGAGAAGGCACCATCCACGCGTGCGCGTGGTGTGCGCGTGCGCGTCGATGCGCTGAACCCATTGCCCAGCCATTTTCCCGAGAGTTGTGCCAGAGTTGTGCCAGTCTTGTGCCTGGGGCGCAAGTGTACCCACGCGTACGCGTGGCTGACGCGTACGCGTCGTTATCTATTTTTCAATCCGCGCGTCCGCGTGAATGGCGCGTATGCGCCGATGTGTTTTGTGGCCATCCACGCGTGCGCGTGGAGTACGCGTACGCGTGGCCCTGTTTTCATCCCAAAGTTGATTTTTGAGTATTAAAAGCCAAATCTCATACTTCTAAGCCTCCGATCTCACCCCTTATGTATTAAATCATTATGATATGCCTAGCAATGAGAAAGGAGCCAGGGGATGTGGTAACTTGCGAGTGAAGCAAGGGGAAAAGTTATGATCAATGATGATCAACGATGATTATATGAGATATGGAGGATGACAGTGGGAGTACCGTGTATGCCATGAGCCGAAGGGCTATATTTATTGATAAATGGCTGGTTCTTGATTGGACCATGAGCCGGATGGCTGAGTTATTGCTGGGTCACGGCAAAGCCATTATTGATTATGGCTGAGAATAATTGCATATATGATTAATGAATGAATGTGTTAAATGGATAATAATGGAAGATGTTGAAATGTGATGTGTAACCCCGGGTAGTAGGCAGTGGCGTTGTCCACTTGCTCTGGGTGTGAGACGGAAAAGGATGTTTATGATAAATGAGTTTAATTATGGAGTTTTGAATGAATGTATTTGTGATACCTGGGTAGTAGTAAGGGTTGTGGTTCGTCCCACTTGCTCCAGGTTAATGTTTGAGATTTGATAACAATGAGGATTGATAATAGGAAATGAGATTGAATGAATATATGCTTAAGATACCTGGGTAGTAGCAAGGATTGTGGTTCGTCCCGCTTGCTCCGGGTTAATGCTTAAGATACCTGGGTAGTAGCAAGGGTTGTGGTTCGTCCCACTTGCTCCAGGTCAGAGATTGTGACACCTGGGTAATAGCCGCAGTAGTGGTTGTTCCACTGGCTCCAGGTTGAGCTGTTAAACACCCGCCTGGGTAGTAGCCGCAGTAGTGGTTGTTCCACTGGCTCTGGGCTGAGCGGGTAGTAGCAAGGGGGTTGTAGCTCAAACCTACTTGCTCCGCAAGGGGTGTTTCTGTCCATGGTTAGCTACCAGGACGTGTCGGGTTGGCTATATAACCGACAGATGATATCATCAGCCATAGGGCAGGCATACATCATTTGCATATGTTTGAATTGTTTGGGTTTGCCTATTTGTTTTGGATTTCTATCTCATATATGCTATGTTACCTGATTATGTGCTACTTGCTCTACTTGTACCTTATTTGTGTATTACTTGTCTGTATTGCTTGTGTTTGAACAACTGAGAGATCCCTCATGATGGTGTCGGTGGATGTTGGGGGCTGTTCTTGATGAGATGAATTGATAATGCGATTGCATGATGATGATGATTTTTGAATGAGATCATTTGAGCCCCCTGGGTAGACGCAGTGATGTGATTTCACTAGCTCCAGGCGGGTGTATGATGTATTGATATAGAGTTGCTGAGGCAGAACAACTGGTGATGGTTTCGCTTATGATTCTGAGTCTGATTCGTGGAAGAATCAGCGAGTTGGGAAACATGTGTAACATGAACTAGATTTAGTATCCCCTTACGTCAGATGCCTATTTATGGATTAGTGAGAATCTAGGCTGGATACTTGGTGAAAAGGAGTTTAGGATGCTTAGTGAGTTTTATTGCAGTGCATTGTATTTATTTGGCACTTTTACCGTACTGGGAACCCATGGGCCCAGGGTTCTCATTCCGTATATATCTCTTGTTTTTCAGATACAGGTTCAGGTGCTCAGAAGTGAGCTGCGGTTCGTCTGAGAAACGGCGAAGATATTTATTTTCTCTACTTTGTGTTTTCCTTAGAATCTCTCCACCTTTGTTTTGAAAAGATTATATTATGTGTTGAACTCTTTTGGAACTTGCCTATAGAGGCTCTTATGTTTCCTTTGGGAGAGATTAGGATGTACTGTTGTCAGTTACTTTCATACTGTACCCTAGCCGGCCTAAACTTCGCGGGTCGCGACTAGTGGCTATTTACTTATGTTATATATATCTATCTGTTATCTATCTCTTAATCTCCTTTATGCCTTGTCCATATATCGCTTTCGGCTTCACGTTTTATCTTTTCGTTGTCGAAACGTGAGTGATACGTCTTCGCGATTTTATTTCTACTCTTTTCAGGCTTCTCGATTAATACTCCTTTCGAAATTACCTATGTTTATATAAAAAAAAATCCACCTGAGAGTCGTACCACCGTAATATCATTGACTTATGACTCGAGTATAAGGATTTGAATATTAGGGTGCTACAGACACTAAGACACTAATGATCATGTAATAAAGACACAAACATAGATAAACATAAAGCATAAAAATTTGAAAAACAGAAAATAAAGAACAAGGAAATTAAAGAACGGGTCCACCTTAGTAATGACGGCTTGTTCTTCCTCTTGAAGATCTTATGGAGTGCTTTTGAGCTCGTCTATGTCTCTTCCTTGTCTTTGTTGCTCTTCCCTCATAGCTTTTTGATCTTTTCTAATCTCATGGTGGATGATGGAATGCTCTTGGTGCTCCATCCTTAGTTGTCCCATGTTAGAGCTTAATTTTCCTAGGGAGGTGTTGATTTGCTCCCAATAGTTTTGTGGAAGGAAGTACATCCCTTGAGGCATCTCAGGGATTTCATGATGAGGAATTTGCTCAAGCTCTTGTCTGCTCCATCTTTTTCTTAGTGATGAGCTTTTGAGATGAATCTCTCCATCTCCCAGACTCAGAGGTAGAAGCTTTTGCCTTCCCTTTCCTCTTTCTAGAGGTTTCTCTGGCCTTAAGTGTCATACATGGTTATGGAAAAACAAAAAGCAACACTTTTACCACACCAAACTTAGAAGGTTTGCTCGTCCTCGAGCAAAAGAAAAGAAGAGAGAGTAGAAGAAGAAGAAAATAGATGAGATGGAGAGGTGTGAGTGGTTCGGCTGTGGGAAAAGGAAGGAGTGATGGTTTGAATTTGAGTGGGTGGGTATAGGTGGTTAGTATTATGGTTTTGGAGGGGTACTAGAGGTGATTGGGTGAGGTTATTTTGGGGAAGAGTGTTATGGAAGGGTGTGAAGAGGAGAGAAGAAGAGGTGAGGTAGGTGGGATCCTATAGGGTCCACAGATCATGAGGTGTCAAGGATTTCTCATCCATGCACCATGTGGTGTGCAAAACGCCCCTTGCTGCCAATCCTGGCATTAAACGCCAGGCTGCTGCCCATTTCTGGCGTTTAACGCCAGCTTCTTGCCCTTTTCTGGCGTTAAACGCCAGTCCGGTGCCCATTTCTGGCGTTAAACGCCCAGAATGGTGCCAGACTGGGCGTTTAACGCCCATTCTGCTACCCTTACTGGAATTTAAACGCCAGCAAGTTTCTCCTCCATGGTGTGCTATTTTTTATTCTATTTTTCATTCTGTTTTTGCTTCTTCAATTATTTTTGTGACTTCACATGATCATCAACCTACAGAAAACATGAAATAACAATGGAAAATAAATAGATAAAATTGGGTTGCCTTCCAACAAGCGCTTCTTTAATGTCAGTAGCTTGACAGTGGGCTCTCATGGAGCCTCACAGATACTCAGAGAATGATTGGGGCCTTTCAACACCAAACTTAGAGTTTGGTTGTGGCCTCTCAACACCAAACTTGGAGTTTGGTTGTGGCCTCCCAACACCAAACTTAGAGTTTGAATGTTGGGGTTTTGTTTGACTCTGTATTGAGAGAAGCTTTTCATGCTTCCTCTCCATGGTGGTAGAAGGAGAACCTTGAGTCTTATAGTTTACAATGTCTGCAAGCCACGGAGCTTCCTGAATATCAAACAATTACTCATCCGGAAAGGTTTAAGAGATCTCAGTAGGGGGAGGGATGCTTCTGCTACTGGTTCTATCCGGGACAGGTGATCAGCTACTTGATTCTCTGTCCCCTTTCTGTCTCTTATTTCTATATCAAACTCTTGCAGAAGCAACACCCATCTTATGAGCCTGGGATTTGAATCCTGCTTTGTGAGTAAATATTTAAGAGTAGCATGGTCAGTGTACACAATCACTTTTGATCCCACTAAATAAGATCTAAACTTGTCAATGGCATAAATCACTGCAAGTAACTCCTTTTCTGTGGTTGTGTAGTTCTTTTGTGCATTATTTAGAATACGGCTGCCATAATAAATGACATGTAGTTGCTTGTTGTGCCTCTGTCCCAATACTGCACCAATGGCATGGTCACTGGCATCACACATTAGTTTGAATGGCAGTGTCCAGTCTGGTTCAGAGATAATTGGTGCTGTGACCAGCTTAGCTTTCAGAAGGTCAAACGCCTGCAGACACTCCTTATCAAAGATAAATGGCATGTCTGTAGCTAGCAGATTACTCAGAGGTTTTGCAATTTTTGAAAAATCCTTTATAAACCTTCTGTAGAATCCTGCATGCCCCAGAAAGCTTCTGATTGCCTTAACATTGGTAGGTGGTGGTAATTTTTCAATTACTTCAACTTTAGCTTGATCCACCTCTATTCCCTTGTTTGAAATTTTATGCCCAAGGACAATCCCTTCAGTCACCATAAAGTGACATTTTTCCCAGTTTAAAACTAGGTTGGTCTCTTGGCATCTTTTCAGTACAAGTGCTAGATGGTTAAGGCAGGAGCTGAATGAGTCTCCAACTACTAAAAAGTCATCCATGAAGACTTCCAAAAATTTCTCTACCATATCTGAGAAGATAGAGAGCATATACCTCTGAAAGGTTCCAGGTGCATTACACAAACCAAAAGGCATCCTTCTGTAGGCAAACACTCCAGAAGGACATGTGAATGATGTTTTCTCTTAGTCCTGAGGATCTACTGCAATTTGGTTGTAACCTGAATAGCCATCCAAAAAGCAATAATATTCATGACCTGCTAGTCTCTCTAGCATCTGGTCTATGAATGGTAAAGGAAAATGATCCTTTCTGGTGGCTGTATTGAGCCTTCTGTAGTCAATACACATACGCTACCCTGTAACTGTTCTTGTAGGAACCAGTTCATTCTTTTCATTATGAACCACTATCATGCCTCCCTTCTTGGGGACAACGTGGACAGGGCTCACCCAGAGGCTATCAGAAATAGGATAAATAATCCCAGCCTCTAGTAACTTAGTGACTTCTTTCTACACCACCTCCTTCATGGCTGGATTTAGCCACCTCTGTGGTTGAACCACTTGCTTAGCATCTTCCTCCAATAGGATCTTGTGCATGCATCTTGCTGGGCTAATGCCCTTAAGATCACCTATGGACCACCCAAGAGCTGTCTTGTGTGTCCTTAGCACTTCAATTAGTGCTTTCTCTTCCTGTGGATTTAAAGCAGAGCTTATGATTACTAGAAAAGTGTCACCCTCTCCCAGAAATGCATATTTTAGGCATGGTGGTAGTGGTTTGAGCTCGGGTTTAGGAGGCTTATTCTCTTATTGAGGGTTTTTTAGAGGTTCTTTTATTTCCTCTGATTCCTCAGGCTGAACATCTTTAAAGATGTCCTCTAGTTCTGATTCAAGACTTTCAGTCATATTGACCTCCTCCACCAAAGAGTCAATGATATCAGCGCTCATGCAGTCATTTGGGGTGTCTGGATGCTGCATAGCTTTGACAACATTAAACTTAAACTCATCCTCATTGACTCTCAGGGTCAATTCCCCTTTTTGGATGTCAATGAGGGTTCGTCCAGTTGCTAGGAAAGGTCTTCCTAGAATGAGAGTTGCACTCTTGTGCTCCTCCATTTCCAGCACTACAAAGTCAGTGGGAAAGGCAAATGGCCCAACCTTGACAATCATGTCTTCAATAATGCCTGATGGATATTTAATGGAGCCATCAGCAAGTTGGAAGCATATTCAGGTTGGTTTGACTTCTTCAGCCAAGCCAAGCTTTCTGATAGTGGATGCAGGTATTAGGTTTATACTTGCCCCAAGATCACATAGAGCTTTCTTGGCATAAGTACCCTCTAATGTGCATGGTATCATAAAGCTTCCAGGATCTTTAAGCTTCTCTGGTAAGCTCTTTAAAATGACTGCACTGCATTCTTCAGTGAGAAAAACTTTTCAGTTTCCCTCCAATCCTTCTTATGACTTAAGATCTCTTTCATGAACTTAGCGTAAGAGGGTATTTGCTAAAGTGCCTCTGCAAATGGAATCTTTATTTCAAGAGTCCTGAGATAGTCTACAAAGTGGGCAAATTGTTTATCTTGTCCGCTTGACGGAGTTTCTGAGTATAAGGCATCTTGGCTTTATACTCTTCAACCTTAGTTGCTGCAGGTTTATTTCCTACAGAAGTGGTTGGAGAAGCCTGCTTAAGGGGGTTGTTATCAGCACTTGCAAGTGTCTGACCCCTTTGTGGCGTTTGAACGCCAGGATTGGGTGCTTTTTGGGCGTTTAACGCCAGATTGCAACCCTTTTCTGGCGTTTGAACGCCAGAATCATTGCTCTCTGGGCTCTTACTGTCCTCAGAGGGATTTTGGGTAGTTGGTTGGTCATCCTTTGTCAGTTGTTCCTTTCTTAGCTTTCTGCTCCTTTGAGTTGATACATTCAATGTCTTTCCACTCCTTAATTTAACAGCTTGGCATTCTTTTGTTATCTGTTTAGATAGTTGCTGTCTTGTCTGATTCAATTGTGCTTCCATATTCTTGTTAGCATTTTTGGTGTCTTGGAGCATTTCTTTAAATTCTGCTAATTGTTTTGTCATAAGGAGTAATTGTTGATTAAGCTCAATAATATGTTCTTGAGGATTAGGATCAGTAATTACTGCCTTGGTCTCTTCCTTTATGTAGGACTCACTGCTAGAGTACAAATGTTGATTTCTAGTAACAGTATCTATGAGTTCTTGAGCCTCTTCAATCGTCTTTCTCATGTGTATAGATCCACCAGCTGAGTGGTCTAAAGACATCTGAGCTTTTTCTGTAAGCCCATAGTAGAAGATGTCTAACTGTACCCACTCTGAAAACATTTCAGAGGGGCATTTCCTTAGCATACCTCTGTACCTCTCCCAGGCATCATAAAGGGATTCATTATCCTCTTGTTTAAAGCCTTGGATGTCCAGCCTCAGTTGTGTCATCCTTTTTGGAGGGTAAAATTGATTCAGGAATTTGTCAGATACTGTCTCCATGTTTTTATGCTTGCTGTGGGTTGGTTATTTAACCACCTCTTAGCTTGATCTTTTACAGCAAATGGAAACAGTAATAATCTGTAGACATCCTGATCCACTTCTTTATCACGTACTGTGTCAGCAATTTGTAAGAACTGTACCAGAAACTCAGTAGGTTCTTCCTGTGGAAGACCGGAATACTGGCAATTTTGCTGCACCATGATAATGAGTTGAAGATTTAGCTCAAAACTGCTTGCTTTGATGGGAGGTATACAGATGCTACTCCCATATGCAGCTGTAATGGAGTTAGCATACGACCCCAGAGTCCTTCTGGACTGCTCAATTCCACTTAGGTCCATGATGGAAAAGAAAGATGATGTGGATTGCAAGTAAATTATATTTTTATTTTTTATTTTTTTATTTTATTTAATTAAAAGTGACCGAAAATATTAAAATAAAATAAATAGAAAATAAAATAAAATTTCAAAAAATAAAAGAATAAAATCAAAGAAAATTAAAAACTAAATTAATTAATTAATAAAAAAGATTTTGGAATTAGCAATTAAAAAGATATGATTGAAAATTATTTTAAAAAAGATATGATTGCAATTAAAAAAAAATGATTGAAAAGATATGATTGAAGAAATTAAAAAGATTTGATTTTTGAAAAAGATTTGAAAAGATCAATTTTTGAAATTAGAATTTTGACTTGACTAAAAAAAAGATATGATTTTGAAAATCTTTGACTAATTTAATGCAAAATTTCGAAAATTATGAGTAAAATAAGGAAATGATATTTTTTTTATTTTTAAATTTTAATGAGGAAAGAGAAAAATAACAAAACGACACTAAACATAGAAATTTTAGATCAAAACAAAGAGAACAAACAAGAAAACTTTGAATGTCAAGATGAACACCAAGAATACTTTGAAGATCAAGATGAACACCAAGAACAAATTTTTTTTTTATTTTTAAGTGAATAAAAGCACAAAAGACACCAAACTTAGAAATTTTTAGAAAATCACACACAAATTTTCGAAAATCTAAAGGAAAACACAAGGAAGACACCAAACTTAGAATTTTTAAAGATCAAGAAAGGACTAAGAACATGCAAATTCGAAAAATTAAAAGAAAACAAAAGCATGCAATTGACACCAAACTTAAAATATGAAACTAAACTCAAATAAAAGACTTTAAACCAACAAAAATAAAATATTCCTAATCTAAGCAACAAGATAAACAGTCAGTTGTCCAAACTCGAATAATCCCCAGCAACGGCGCCAAAAACTTGGTGCACGAAATCACAATCACAATTTTGCAATTTCGCACAACTAACCAGCAAGTGCACTGGGTCGTCCAAGTAATACCTTACGTGAGTAAGGGTCGATCCCACAGAGATTTCGGCTTGAAGCAAGCAATGGTTATCTTGTAATTCTTAGTCAGGATATCAGTAATTCTCAGATTTAGTTGTAAAAAGTAAAAGAACATGAAATAAGTACTTGTTTTGCAGTAATGGAGAACAGGTTGAGGTTTTGGAGATGCTACATCTTCTGAATCTCTACTTTCCTATTGTCTTCTTCTTCATGCACGCAAGGTTCCTTCCATGGCAAGCTGTATGTTGGGTTTTACCGTTGTCAATGGCTACCTCCCATCCTCTCAGTGAAAATGTTCAACGCGCTCTGTCACAGCACGGTTATTCATCTATCGGTTCTCGATCATGTCGGAATAGAATCCAGTGATTCTTTTGCGTCTGTCACTAACGCCCTACAATCGCGAGTTTGAAGCTCGTCACAGTCATTCAATCCCTGAATCCTACTCAGAATACCACAGACAAGGTTTAGACCTTCCGGATTCTCAAGAATGACTGCCAATCTGTTCTAGCTTATACCACGAAGATTCTGATCAAGGAATCCAAGAGATATCTACTCAATCTAAGGTAGAACGGAGGTGGTTGTCAGGCACACGTTCATAGGTGAAAATGATGATGAGTGTCACGGATCATCACATTCATCAAGTTGAGGAACAAGTGATATCTTAGAATAGAAACAAGCGTGATTGAATGAGAAACAGTAGTAATTATATTAATCCATCAGGACACAGCAGAGCTCCGTACCCCCAACCATGGGGTTTAGAGACTCATGCCATAGAAGATACAATATGAAACGTGTATTGTGTCATGAGGTGAAGATACAATAGCAAAAAGTCCTATTTATAGTGAACTAGTGACCTAGGGTTTACAAGAATGAGTAAATGACATAAAAATCCACTTCCGAGGTTCACTTGGTGTGTGCTTGGGCTGAGCATTGAAGCGTTCATGTGTAGAGACTTTTCCTGGAGTTAAACGCCAGCTTTTGTGCCAGTTTGGGCGTTTAACTCCAACTTTTGTGCCAGTTCCGGCGTTAAACGCCGGGAATTCTGAAGCTGATTTGGAACGCCGGTTTGGGCCATAAATTCATGGGCAAAGTATAAACTATTATATATTTCTGGAAAGCCCAGGATGTCTACTTTTCAATGCATTTGAGAGTGCGCCAATTGGGCTTCTGTAGCTCAATAAAATATACTTAGAGTGCAGGGAGGTCAGAATCCAACAGCATCTGCAGTCCTTTTTCAGCCTCTGAATCAGATTTTTGCTCAGGTCCCTCAATTTCAGCCAGAAAATACTTGAAATCACAGAAAAACACACAAACTCATAGTAAAGTCTAGAAATGTGATTTTTAATTAAAAAATAATAAAAACATAATAAAAACTAACTAAAACATACTAAAAATATACTAAAAACAATGCCAAAAAGCGTATAAATTATCCGCTCATCAGTATTCCGAGTAGGATTCAAGGATTGAATGAATGTGACAAGCTTCAAACTCGCGATTGTTGGGTGTAGTGACAGACGCAAAAGAATCAATGGATTCTATTCCGACATGATCAAGAACCGACAGATGATTAGCCGTGCTGTGACAAGAGCATTTAGACCATTTTAACTGAGAGGATGGGAAGTAGCCATTGACAACGGTGACGCCCTACATACAGCTTGCCATGGAAAGGAGTATGATGGATTGGATGAAGGCAGTAGGAAAGTAGAGATTCAACAGGAACAAAGCATCTCCACACACTTATCTGAAATTCCCACCAATGATTTACATAAGTATCTCTATCTCTATTTTATGCATTATTTATCTTTATTTTCAAAAACCATTATAACTATTTGAATCCGCCTAACTGAGATTTGCAAGATGACCATAGCTTGCTTCATACCAACAATCTCCGTGGGATCGACCCTTACTCACATAAGGTATTACTTGGATGACCCAGTGCACTTGCTGGTTAGTTGTGCGAAGTTGTGACATAGTGTGATTCACGTTTGAGAGCTCCAAGTCTTTGGCACCATTGTTGATGATCACAATTTCGTGCACCACTTTTTATCCTTAATCATCTTTTTCTTTTCTTTTGTTTGAGTCTTGTGTCAATCTTTAAGTTTGGTGTCCTTTTGGTGTTTCTTTGTTTTTTGAAAAATTGTTCTTAAGTGTTCTTCATTGTGTTCGAATTGTTCTTGATATTTTTCTTGTTTGATTTTAAAAATTTTAAGTTTGGCGTCTTTTAGATATTTTTCCTTTAATTTTTGAAAATTAGTTTCATTTGATCTTAAATTTTTAAATTTGGTGTCTCTTAGTTATTTTTCTTTTTTCTTTGAAATTTGAAAATTAAAAAAATACATATATATATATATATATATATATATTTCTTTTATCTTTATCTTTCGAAAATCTTTGCTATCTTTTCTTATCTTGATTTAAAAATTTTAAGTTTGGTATTTTCTTGTTAGTAAAGTTTAAATTTTAAATTTCATATATCTTATCTTATCTTATTTTAATTTCAAATTTCAAAATCAAATCTTTTCAAATTTCAAAATCTTTTTCAAATATTTATCATATCTTTTTACTATAAATCTTCAAAATTTTAAAATTTTAAATTCTTATCTTTTTAAATCTTTATCTTAATCTTTTAAAAGTATGAATCTCAAAATTTTAATCTTATCTTTCTTAATCTTTTTAAATCTTTATCTTATCTTTCTTTTTAAATTTTAAAACTTAATATCTTATCCTCTTTTTAAATTTAAAACTTTTAATTTTTAATTCTCTACTTTCTTTTAAAATTGAATTTCAAAATCAAATATTTTATTTTCAAGTCTTGTTAGTTAGTTAGTTACTTGTTTAACCTTATTCTCTTTCTATTTTCCTTCTCTTTCTTCTTTTTCAAAACCTCCTAACTGCTTTCTCTTTCTTCTCTTTCGAAAATCTCATCTCTCTTTCCCTCTCTATTTTAAAAAATATCTCCTATTTTCTCTCTATTTATTTTCAAAAAATATCCTTATTATAGGACATCTTCTTTCTTTTCCTCTTGACCTATCTCTCTAACAGAGGAGATACAAGGAAGGTCCTAGGTGACTTTACTGCTCCCACTTCTGATTTCTATGGGCGCATCATCTCTATACCTGCCATTAGTGCAAATAGTTTTGAGCTGAAACCCCAACGAGTCACTCTAGTTCAACATAACTACCAGTTTCATGGACTTCCACAGGAAGATCCCAACAGTTTCATCTCTGATTTCTTGCAGATCTGTAGTACTGTCAAGACTAATGGAGTGGATCCAGAAATTTACAAGCTTATGCTCTTCCCCTTTGCTGTAAGGGATAGAGCTAGGTTATAGCTAGATTCTTAGCCCAAGAAAAGCCTGGACTCTTGGGAGAAGGTGGTCAATGCATTCTTGACCAAGTTTTTTCCACTTCAGAAGCTAAGCAAGCTTAGGGTGGAAGTCCAAATCTTTAGACAAAAAGAGGGTGAATCCCTCTATGAAGCCTGAGAGAGGTACAAGTAACTGATCAGAAGGTGCCCTCCTAACATGGTTTCAGACTGGACCATGCTAGATATCTTCTATGATGGTCTCTCTGAATTGTCCAAAATGGCATTCGACCACTCTGCTGGTGGATCACTCCACTTAAAGAAAATGCCTGAGGAGGCACAGGAACTCATTGACATGGTTGCAAGCAACCAATTCATGTGCACCTCTGAGAGGAACCTTGTGAACAATGGGGTAGCTTAGAAAAGAGGAGTCATGGAGATTGACACTCTGAAGGCCATATTGGCTCAGAAAAAGATCTCGACCCAACAGGTCAACATGATCTCTCAGCATCTGACTGAATTGCAAGCAGCAACTGGCAGCACGCAAGAAAACTCCTATGAAGGAGATGCCTATGATCCAGATCAACTCATGATGGAGGAGGTTCATTATATGGGAAATTCCTTAGGGAATCCCCACAATGAGCCTTATGGAAACACCTACAACTCATCATGGAGGAATTATCCCAACTTTTTATGGAGGGATCAACAGAAGCCTTTGCAAGGCTTCAACAACAAACAAGGTGGAAGAACCCAGAATAGGTTCAACAATAGACCATTCCCACCTTCTCAGCAATAGATGGAGACTTCTAAGCAGAGCCTCTCTAACTTAGCTACTATAGTCTCTTATCTCTCTAAGACCACTAACAGTTTCATGACTGAAACAAGATCTTCCATTAGGAATTTAGAGGTACAGATTGGTCGGCTGAGTATGAGGATCCCTGAGATCCCTTCTAACACTCTTCCAAGTAATACTGAAGTAAACCCAAGAGAAGAATGCAAGGTCCTCAGTGTAGGAGCTGAGGCCAAAACTAAAAAAGAACTTTTGGCGGCCAGCCAGCTGGGAGTAGAGGCTGGGCGTTCAACGCCCAAAGAGGAGTAAGTCCTGGCGTTAAATGCCACAATGGGGGAGGATGGGCGTTGAACGCCCACTAAGGACCCCTTTGTTAGAGATATAAAAGAAACCAGAGCTCATGAGGAGACAATAGGGGTTTCCTTGAATGGCTTATTGCATATTATAGACTTTGAAGAATATTCCTCCTCTGATGAGGAAGAGGAAAATAGGAAAGAGCAAGTTGCTCGGTACTTAAGAATTTTGATGAAGCTGAATGCTAAATTATTTGGAATAGAGACATTGGAAGACGAACCTCCAGTGCTCACTAAGGAACTCAATGCCTTGGTTCAGTAGAAACTATCTCAAAAGATGTTAGATCTCAGACGCTTCCTAATTACTTGCACCATAGGGACAATTACCTTTGAGAAGGCTTTACGCGACCTAGCGTCAAGCATAAACCTCATGCCTCTCTCTATAATGGAGAGGATGGGAATTTTTGAGGTGCAAGCTGCCAATATCTCATTAGAGATGGCAGACAAGTCACTGAAAAAGGCATATGGTCTTGTAGAAGTTGTCATAGTAAAGGTTGAAAACTTTTACATCCCTGAAGATTTTATAATCTTAGATACTTGAGAGGACGAGGATGAATCCATCATCCTTGAAAGATCTTTCTTAGCCACTGCCAATGCCATAATTGATGTGGCAAAGGGGGAGCTCGTTCTGCAGTTATGGAAAGACCACATCTTGTTCAAGATGCCTAAACCTAACTCCCTCTCTAAAGGAGAGACAACTGTGCAACACTTGGTGTTCCAACCCTTTCTCTCTCTGTGTGTAGAGCTTTGTAGAGCTCTCAGACTCCAAATCCTAAATTTGGTGTTGAGAAATCATCATAAAGTGATGAGAATGAAGGTACTAAGAAAAAGGTACCTAAGGGCTGGAGGGATAAGAAAATCCCCCACTGAAGGCCTCTCACTTGGCATAAGAGGTGTCTTAATAGACAGCCCAGTCATTCCACACCATGTGAACAATATCCTGTCTCTAGAACATGTGGAGCTCCTCCATTAAAGAATAGGAAGGAAGTTCACTGTGAGGGGTGAAGTTCTGAACCCCTACCTATCTCCGTAAAGGAGCTGACCATCAAGATAGTGATGTTAAAGATGTGTTTGTTGGGAGGCAACCCAACCATAATTATAGTATTCCTATTTTTTTTAGTTATTTCTATTTGAGTTATATTAAGTTATTTTCATAGTTATTTCCCTTTAAGTTTGTGATCATGTGCATTAGTCAAAACAGAGACAGAGACATTTAGAGATGGAAGAAGAACACCTGAAGTAAACCCCTTGCTGGCGTTGAACACCACACAAAAATGCAGGTGATGAGCGGATAATTTATACGCTTTTTGGCATTGTTTTTAGGTAGTTTTTAGTATGATCTAGTTACTTTTAGGGATGTTTTCATTAGTTTTTATGCTAAATTCATATTTCTGGACTTTACTATGAGTTTGTGTGTTTTTCTGGGATTTTAGGTATTTTCTGGCTGAAATTGAGGGACCTGAGCAAAACTCTGAGAAGGAAGCTGACAAAGGACTGCTGATGCTGTTGGAATCTAACCTTCCTGCACTCGAAATGGATTTTCTGGAGCTACAGAACTCCAAATGGCGCACTCTCAACGGCGTTAGAAAGTAGATATCTAGAGCTTTCCAGCAATGTATAATAGTTCATACTTTATTCGGGAATTGATGACATAAACGGGCGCTCAACGCCAGTTCCATACTGCATTCTGGAGTCAAACGCCAGAAACACGTCACGAACCAGAGTTGAACGCCCAAAACACGTTACAACTTGGCGTTCAACTCCAAGAAAAGTCTCAGCTCGTGGATGGATCAAGCTCAGCCCAAACATACACCAGTGGGCCCTGAAAGTGGATTTATGCATCAATTACTTACTCCTGTAAACCCTAGTAGCTTGTTTAGTATAAATAGAACTTTTTACTAGTGTATTAGTCATCTTTTGACTGTTTAGTCTTTGATCATTCGTTCTTGTGACCACTTGGGGGCTGGCCATTCGGCCATGCCTGGACCTATCACTTATGTATTTTCAACGGTGGAGTTTCTACACACCATAGATTAAGGGTGTGGAGCTCTGCTGTACCTCAAGTTTTAATGCAATTACTACTATTTTCTATCCAATTCGATTTATTCCTGTTCTAAGATATTCGTTGCACTTCAACTTGATGAATGTGATGATCTGTGACACTCATCATCATTCTCACCTATGAACGCGCGTGACTGACAACCACTTCCATTCTACCTTAGACCGGCCGCATATCCCTTGGGTTCCTTAATGAGAATCTTCATGGTATAAGCTAGAATTGATGGTGGCATTCATGGGAATCCGAAAAGTCTAACCTTGTCTGTGGTATTCCGAGTAGGATTCCGGGATTGAATGACTGTGACGAGCTTCAAACTCCTGAAGGCTGGGCGTTAGTGACAGACGCAAAAGAATCACGGGATTCTATTCCAACCTGATTGAGAACTGACAGATGATTAGCCGTGCTGTGACAGAGCATTTGGACCATTTTCACTGAGAGGATGGGATGTAGCCATTGACAACGGTTATGCCCTACATACAGCTTGCCATAGAAAGGAGTAAGAAGGATTGGATGAAAGCAGTAGGAAAACAAAGATTCAACAGGGACAAGCATCTCCATACGCTTATCTGAAATTCCCACCATTAATTTACATAGGTATTTCTATCCTATTTTATTTATCTTTTAATTATCTAATCCAATCACATTTGAATCAGCCTGACTGAGATCTACAAGATGACCATAGATTGCTTCATACCAACAATCTCCGTGGGATCGACCCTTACTCACGTAAGGTATTACTTGGATGACCCAGTGCACTTGCTGGTTAGTTGTGCAGAGTTGTGACTAAGTGTAATTCACGTGTGAGAGCTACCAAATTATTGGAGCCATTGTTGATGATCACAAAATCCCTGCACCAATTTTTTGGCGACGTTGCCGGGGATTGTTCGAGTATGGACAACTGACGGTTCATCTTGTTGCTCAGATTAGATAATTTTCTTTTCAAAAACCTTTCAAAAATCTTTCAAAAAAATTTTATTCCTATTTTCGAAATTTTTTTTAAATAGATCATTCTATGGCTTCAAAACATTTAAGAATAGATTCCAGAGTTTCATGAAGCATGTTGAATCCTGACTGGCTGCAAAGCCATATTCAAACTCCTTTGGAATTGGTCTTCAACTAATCACCACAATGCATGTAATTCCATCCTAAAGCTGACTGGCTATTAAGCCATGTCCAACCCTTTGATTGGAGCTTTGGGCTAATATTGAAAGATTCTTGGAATTCTTCTTAAAGATTTTAAATTTCTTATTTTCTTTTTCCTATATGTTTTTCGAAAAAAAAAATAAAATACAAAAAATGAAAAAAAATCAAAAATATTTTGTGTTTCTTGTTTAAGTCTTGAGTCAATTTTTAAGTTTGGTGTCAATTGCATGTTTTTAAAATTATTATGCATTTTTCGAAAATTCATGCATTCATAGTGTTCTTCATGATCTTCAAGTTGTTCTTGGTAAGTCTTCTTGTTTGTAGAACCTATGCACAATTACTCAAGAAGGGGGTGAATTGAGTATTGCAACAACAATGAATCTTTTTGCGAAAGTTAAAGACAATATACAGAAGTGTTATTGTACTAGTATTTTTCCAAGAGCTTAACTCAATTGCTAAGCATTTATAAGGAGCTTTTACTTTCCAATAGACACCAACTCAAATAAATTGATCAAGCTTTTCACCAATCGGACTTAAGCTACTCCTTAAGTACTTACGAAGCTACTTTTCGATCACAATTTATTTGCTCAAAGGTAAAAGACAATAATATTGAAGAGATGAGTTTGGAGAGATGCAAACGCTATTTAGAGTGGTTCGGCACAATCCTTGTCCTACGTCCACTTTCTTTCTCAATCGCAATTGAGAAGTTCCACTATTGCCAAGCTTCAAGGTGCTCGCGCAAAACCTTTTACAATCCGAGTCCTTAGTTTCTAACACCTCACGGTATATGATCACCACTCGTATACTAACCCACTCCACTTAGAGATACCTTCTCTAAGATTTGCCTTGAGTACTTAGTATACCTCTTTGGTATCCTCACCGACTATAGTGTTTATAACTCTTGACTCAACCTTGGAGATCACACTCCAATTTACAAAGTGTACAAGAAAACAATTCTCAAAGAATTGTTGAGATGAAATGAGTACTCTCTAGAAGAGTGTATGATTACAAGTTTAGCACTATTGAACCAATTGATATTGCTCTCTCAAATTGTGTATTATAACACCTTAAAAAATGTGTAGAATGAAAGAATATGAACAAGATAGTTTGCAAATACTCAAGTATATGAAATAAGGCTTCAATCCATCTATTTATAGACTCCCCAAACCTTAGAAACGTTGGGGAGTTAGTGGGATGGAGCCTTTTTGTCAAAACTAGCCGTTTTTTATGTTTTTGAATCATTTGCATCGATGCATAACACTTTGCATCGATGCATAACACTTTGAAGCTGAAATTTGAATTTTCAGCTAGGTTGCATCGATGCAAACATCTTTGCATCGATGCAACAAGTCGTTGCATGCTTTGCATCGATGCAAGATGAGTGTGCATCGATGCAAACCTTAAAGAATGGCTTAAAATCACTTCAAAATACTTAGGATTGATCTCAAACTTGTTGGAGTCAATTCCTATGCTTTTGTACCTTTGAAAACAAGTTTTAAACCATTTGGCTAGCATCGAATTGCAAGATGTGCATATGATATGATAATCAAAACATTTTGTGAGTGTGTGTTGAGAGATTTAGCAATTGGTTCTTAACAAGAAGTTACCTAAGTCCTAAGACACTATACTTGTCTTCAAATGTTGTGGACTTGAGTTTCTTGTTGTTGTTGTGTTGCTTTCAACTCTTCATTCCTCAACGTTGAATGTTGGTTGATCTTTCAACATGCTTGTTCATTCAAGTTGTTTGTTGGTTTGTCTTTCATGTCGTTTGTTGGTTTGTCATTCATCAAAACCTACGAATACAAACTTCGCATACAAGCAACATGATTTACAATTTCCCCCTTTTTGATAATGACAAACCAATTTTGAGGATATGCATTTATAAATGATTTTGAAAGCAACAATAATGCACTTTGTTTTATAGAAAGCTTTGGAGAAGACTTCACAAAAAAAATTTGCAGGAGTTCCCCCTAAATATGTGCATTTGTTCCCTTAAAGGGCGTTTATCAAAGAAAACGATTTAGATATCAAAGTTTTTGCTTAGCGGAAGTCTTTTTGAAATCATTGTTTCGCAAACTTATTTCTTCTTTTCAATATCCTCAAACTTCTTCTTTTTCAAAAGTTCAAAACTTCAAATATCCTCAAACTTCTCTTCCCCCTTTTGACATTATCAAAAAGAAAGGAGTTTGAAATGTGTCATAGAAGCATGCATAAAACAATGAATTTTTTTTAAGTTCAATTTCTCTATTAATCTCAAGGATGAGATATTCCCCCTTTCAAAAAGAATTTGATTTCCTCTTTTTATCTATAACAAGCATGCATAATTCCCCCTAAAGAAGTGAAATATATCAAAGCATGCACATTAACTTAAAATAGGGGTACCAAGCCTATTTTGAGTTATTCACCAAATAAGCATACAAGCATTAATCATTAAACAAAATTATGAAGGAAATATCAAAGTATTTAAACCATAATAGAAATCCTTAGCTTACTAGGAGTTAGTTTAACAATTCATATAATCAAATAAACATAAAGCAATAAAAAGTGACTTGATGAAGAGGAGACAATCAATCTTGGTCTTCATCATCATCATTATCCTCTTCATACGGTAGGTGGATGCCGAAATGCTCATATAAGTCATCAATACGACGATCCAAGCGACCCGTGCGATGATCGACACGAGACACACGACGATTAAGTGCTTCAAGTTGCCTACCATGCTCTACTTCAATCCTTTGGATGTTTTGGTTGATGGATTGTAATTCTCTCATTACATCAACCAAGGAGGGTGGTTCTTGAGCTTGAGGTGCTTGTGGAGGAGCTTGCTCTTGAGGACCTTGTTCATCAACATTTCTTCTTCCCATTTTGTTGAGAAGATGAGTGTTGATACAAGATTGAGGTGGTACTTCTTTGACAATCTCATTTGATACATCAATACCAACATAATCAAAGACTTTAGACCATAGGCAAAGGAATCCTAATCCACCATTCCTATCCTTCATATTGAGCCTAATCATATGTTGTACTATAAAGTATGGCCAATTAATCTTAATCCCATTCATCATAGCCCACATGATAATCAAATCTTCATCATTTACATTCGCATGCCCGGATATTCTAGGTTGCAATACATAGGTGACTAGATATAACAAAGTTCTATGTTCCGCACTCATTGAATTGTAACTAATTTTGGAGTGAGCTCCTTGTACAAGGTTGAACAAATGCATGGCATTGTCCTTTGAATAACCCCATTCATCAATTGGGGTTTTACCACCTTGAAACAAGTCACCTTGATTTGGCAACTCCCAAATGGTGGCTAACTCATCACCATCTAGCCTATAATCCTTTCTTCCTATCTTGAAGAATAATGTGAAATTTGATTCATCTTCCTCATCAATCTCAATCATGAGTGTACTATAGGCTATGGCAACTAAATCCGGATAATATTTACTCTTAATTTGAACAAAATCCATGAGGCCTTGATGAACTAGAATAGCCTTAAGAGTATCAAACTTATGAATGACAAGAAGGGTCGGATCCAAATACCTCGGAGGAATTTCCTTTCTTCCGGCGAGCCTTGCCTCATAGAATTGAAGATCTTCATTAGAAACAAAGTACCTTGCCAAAGGATGATCATTTGGAGGTGGAACCACACTTGAAGAGCCTTTTGACTTCTTGATGGTTCTCTTGATTCTAGGCATTGTGGATGTTTTGTTTTATGGGTTTTGTAGAGGAGAATGTGGGGACTTCAAATATGTAATTTGTTTGTAGTGGGTATCAAAGTTTTGTGAGTTGTATGAAGCTATATGTGAGCTTGTTTTGGAGGTTATGGAGGTTTGAATGTGGGGATATGAGTTGTGAGGTTGAAGATGATGAAAAAGTGGGGTTTTGTTGCTCAAAAATGCCAAATTCACGTGTTTTTGTGCAATTTGGTCGTGTTTGCATCGATGCAATAGGTTTTGCATCGATGCACATAGCACGTTGTGTGCTTTGCATCGATGCAAAGCTTGGTTGCATCGATGCAACATGCATCAGTTTGCCCAAAATCACCAAATTTTCATCCTTTGGTGGTTCTTTCTTCAATCCTTTGAGTTCCATCATGTATATACTCACTTAAACCATTATAAACTTCAATTTGTTGATCCTCCATTGTTTATAATCTTCAAATTCTTCAATCTACCTCAAGATTAATCACTCATTCATCAACTCATAAACCTACAAAACAATGGCTAATTGGATATCTCCAATGCTTAAGTTAGTAAGAGATACAAAAATAGCAATATAAATACAATGAATTCAAACAAATCATATTAGATTAGAATCCAAGATACCAAGTTCATTTTGGATGTTAAAAAAACTTTCTTTACATAAAGGTTTAGTGAAGATGTCCGCTAGTTGTTTACTAGTTTCGACAAATTCAATAACCACATCACCCTTTTGAACATGGTCTCTTATGAAGTGATGTCTAATCTCAATATGCTTGGTTCTTGAATGTTGAACCGGATTCTTGGTTAAATTTATTGCACTAGTATTATCACATTTGATAGGAATGTGATCAAGCATGAGTCCATAGTCCACAAGTTGTTGTTTCATCCATAAAATTTGGGCGCAACAACTACCGGCGGCTACATACTCGGCTTCGGCAGTAGACAAGGCTACACTTACTTGTTTCTTACTATGCCATGAAACAAGAGAGTTTCCTAGCAAGTGACAAGTGCCGCTAGTGCTTTTCCTATCCAATTTGCAACCGGCAAAATCGGAATCGGAATAACCAATCAAATCACAAGTGGATCCTTTCGGATACCACAATCCAACATTTAATGTTCATATGAGATACTTCATAATCCTTTTCACCGCACTTAAGTGAGATTCCTTAGGATTAGCTTGGTATCTCGCACACATGCATACACTAAACATGATATCTGGCCTACTTGCCGTTAGATAAAGTAATGATCCTATCATGCCTCTATACTTCTTTACATCTATGCTTTTACCTTGTTCATCTTTGTCAAGGTAGCAAGTAGTGCTCATTGGTGTGTCCATTGCCTTAGCATTGTCCATTCCAAATCTTTTGAGCAATTCCTTGCAATATTTGGTTTGGCTAACGAAAGTTCCTTCTTTTCCTTGTTTGATTTGAAGACCAAGGAAGAAGTTGAGTTCGCCCATCATGGACATTTCAAATTCACTTTGCATGAGGTTTGAGAAAAACTTGCAAAGTGATTCGTTAGTTGAACCAAATATTATGTCATCGACGTAAACTTGTACCAAAAGGATATTTTTGTTTTCAATCAAGATAAATAAAGTTGTATCAACCTTCCCTCTTCTAAAACCCTTTTCTATTAAAAACTTGCTCAAACGTTCATACCAAGCTCTTGGAGCTTGTTTAAGACCATAGAGAGCTTTCTTGAGTTTAAAAACATGATTAGGATTTTCATAATCCTCAAAACCGGGAGGTTGTTCAACATATACTTCTTCTTGAATGAAACCATTAAGAAAGGCACTCTTAACATCCATTTGATAAAGTTTGAAGTTATAAGAGGATGCAAAAGCAAGTAACATCCTAATTGCTTCTAATCTAGCTACGGGAGCATAAGTTTCGTCATAATCAATGCCTTCCTCTTGATTATAACCTTTAGCTACTAATCTAGCTTTGTTTCTAACAATTGTACCATTTTCATCGAGTTTATTTCTAAAAACCCATTTTGTTCCTACAATTGTTTGATTACTTGGTTTAGGCACCAATTCCCAAACGTCATTTCGTTTGAATTGGTTAAGCTCCTCTTGCATTGCCATAGCCCAATGTTCATCATCAATTGCGGACTCAATGGTAGATGGTTCAATTTGAGAAACAAAAGCACTATATGCAAATAAATTTCTAAAAGTGGATCGAGTTGTTACCCCTTTCGAAACATCACCAATGACGTTGTCTAGAGGATGATCCTTTGAAGTACGCCAATCCTTTGGAAGTGCATTTATTTGTGCTTGTGATGGTTCAATTTCTTCAACTTGAACACTATCCTTTGTTGAGCTTGTAGAGGCTTCATTTAAATCTTTTTCTTTGTCTTCACCATTCAAATTTAGTGAATCAAAGTTTTCTACATTTTCATCAAAATCTTTTCTAGCACAACAACGGTTAGTTTCATCAAAAGCAACATGAATACTTTCTTCCATAGTCATGATGCGTTTATTATATACTCTAAAAGCTTTGCTAGTTAAAGAGTAGCCTAAGAAGATTCCTTCATCAGCCTTAGCATCAAATTTGCCTAAGTTATCTTTTCCATTATTTAGAATAAAGCATTTACAACCAAAGACGTGAAGGTGGAAAATATTTGGCTTTCTTCCTTTGTACAATTCGTACGGTGTTTTCTTAAGAATAGGTCGAATGATAATCCTATTCATAACATAACACGCGGTACTAACCGCATCCACCCAAAAGTACTTAGGAATATTAGCCTCATTGAGCATAGTTCTCGCCATTTCTTCTAAATGACGATTTTTCCTTTCAACCACACCATTTTGTTGTGGTGTTCTAGGAGAGGAAAAATTATGCTCAATGCCATTTTCTTCACAAAAAGTTTCAAAAAGATTGTTTTCAAATTCTCCACCATGATCACTTCTAATAGATGATATATGCAAATTCTTTTCATTTTGAATAACTTTGGCTAATCTTTTGAATGCTCGAAATGCATCACTCTTGTTTGCTAGGAACAAGGTCCATGTAAATCGAGAGTAATCATCAACAATAACTAAAGCATAGTAATTGCCACCAAAGCTCATAGTCCTAAAGGACCAAATAAATCCATGTGCAAAAGTTGTAATGGCCTTGTTGTTGAAACAATGTTTTTGGATTTAAAAGAGGCATTTACTTGTTTTCCCTTTTGACATGCGTCGCAAAGGACGTCTTTTTCAAAACGTAGCTTTGGTAAGCCAATTACTAACTCTTTAGAGACCAACTTGCTAAGATGGTCCATGTTAGCATGAGCTACTCTACGATGCCATAACCAAGTTTCATCATTTTTACTAACAAGGCATTTCACATCATTTGAGGAAACTTCATTTAGATTAATCATGTATACATTGTCAACACGGTGCCCAATTAGCACAATTTCATTAGTGTCTTGCCTTTTTATCAAACAACATTTTGAATCAAAGGTGACTAAGTTTCCTTTGTCACAAAGTTGGCTAACACTAATGAGATTATGTTTGAGACCTTTGACAAGTATAACATTATCTATGGAGGTAGAAGAATTTTTACCAACTTTTCCAACGCCGATTACTTTGCCGGTGTTGTTGTCTCCATAGATCATGTTTCCTCCGTTTGTAGGCTCTATTGCGGTGAACTTTGATTCATCGCCGGTCATGTGTTTGGAGCATCCACTATCAACATACCAATTTGTATCCTTAGCTCCAACACGTACCTACAAAACAATTAAAATTGGGATTTAGGTACCCAAGTGAATTTGGGTCCTTGATGGTTAGTATGAGCATAATGCCCATAAGGTGCCCATCTCGTATCTTGACTACGAAAGTTTATATGTTTAATTCTAGTAAAGCATACGGGTGCTATATGACCTACTTTATTACAATAATGACATATGACATTTGGATTATGCATCCTATGCATGTTACTAAATGGTTGCCTAGGTTGTTTCCTAAATGCAACATCTTTTGATCTATATGCATTGTGATTATAATTTCTAAATGAAGCATGTTGAGGAGGATGTTTAAAGGCTTCATTCCTTTTAGGCATGCTTGCCTTTTGGGCTTGCGGTTGCCTAATAGGAGTTTTAGCATTTTTAAATTTTCCTTTTTCAAAACCTAAACCTTCCTTATTATGAACATGCTTTTGGTTTTTCAACATTTTATCTAAGTTCTTTGAAGATTCATTGAACTTAGCTAAAGTGTTCTTAAGATTTGTAATTTCATTTTCATGCATTTTACAAGATTTGTATGGATCACTACTTGTGCTACACTTATCTTTTCCAAGATTGATATTCTCGTTTTTCAACATCTCATTTTGTTTTAAAAGATCCATATTCTTTTTCTTTAGGAGAGAATAATCTTGGGTAAGTTTTGTGTACACCTCAAGTAAGGCATCATATTCATCTTGTAAATTAAAAGAAGTGGAGTTGTCATCACTAACCTTTTCTTCGCTTGCCATTAAGCAAAGATTTGCAACCTCGTCGTCATCGGAGTCGGATTCATCCTCGTTCTCCCATGATATGTATGCTTTCTCCTTCTTCTTAAATTTCTTGTTTTTGTCCTCCTTTTGAAGTTTTGGACAATTGGGTTTGATGTGTCCAACTTCTCCACACTCATAGCATTTTGGTACCTTTGTTTTGCTCTTGAAGTTTTTCTTCATTGCAAACTTATTGAATCTTTTCAATAAGAGTGCAAATTCTTCATCTCCTTCTTCTTCATTATCATCACTCTCTTCTTGTAGTGATGTTGTTTTAAGGGCGAGACTTTTCTTCTTGCTTTCTTCACCTTTTTATCTATTTAGCATAGTCATTTCATAGGTGAGAAGATTACCTCGTAGTTGATCGAATGTAAGTTGATCATAGAGCCTTCCTTCCACAATGGCGTTCACTTTGGAGTTCCATTTTGGTGTAAGGCTTGTAAGCACCTTGGTCACAATTTGTTTATCATTGTATTTTGTGCCAAGCATGCTTAGATTGTTGAAGATCTTGGAGAGTCTTTCAAGAGCTTCTTCAATGCTCTCTTCATCTTTCATTTTAAAATTTTCCCATTCATGAACCAACATAAATACCTTTGATTCTTTAACGTGGTCGGTTCCTTCGTAAGTGATTTAGAGTTTATCCCAAATCTCTTTAGCGGTTTCACATGTAGAGATCTTCATATAATCATGCTCGTTAAGTGCACAATGAATGAAGTTGATGGCTTTATCATTCATTGCCACTTTCTTCCAATCATCGTCACTATATTCATCTTCTCCTTTCGGTACTTGCTTTGAGACGGAGACTTCTCCTTCTTTAGCGCTTGTTGTCTTTGTTGGAATGTGATTTCCATTCTCAATCACTTTCCAAATTCTCACATCTTAAGAACGGATCCAAATTCTCATCTTATTTTTCCAATAAGAGTAATTTGTTCCGCTAAAAAGAGGAGGTCTAGCGGTTGAGTTACCTTCGCTAGTGTTGTTGTTGTTAAAGCTTGTGCTTGCCATGATCTTTTCCCTTAAACGGTTAAGTCTTTCAAAGGGTTAAGCTCTGATACCACTTGTAGAACCTATGCACAATTACTCAAGAGGGGGGGTGAATTGAGTATTGCAACAACAATGAATCTTTTTGCGAAAGTTAAAGACAATATACAAAAGTGTTATTGTACTAGTATTTTTCCAAGAGCTTAACTCAATTGCTAAGCATTTATAAGGAGCTTTTACTTTCCAATAGACACCAACTCAAATAAATTGATCAAGCTTTTCACCAATCGGACTTAAGCTACTCCTTAAGTACTTACGAAGCTACTTTTCGATCACAATTTATTTGCTCAAAGGTAAAAGACAATAATATTGAAGAGATGAGTTTGGAGAGATGCAAACGCTATTTAGAGTGGTTCGGCACAATCCTTGTCCTACGTCCACTTTCTTTCTCAATCGCAATTGAGAAGTTCCACTATTGCCAAGCTTCAAGGTGCTCGCGCAAAACCTTTTACAATCCGAGTCCTTAGTTTCTAACACCTCACGGTATATGATCACCACTCGTATACTAACCCACTCCACTTAGAGATACCTTCTCTAAGATTTGCCTTGAGTACTTAGTATACCTCTTTGGTATCCTCACCGACTATAGTGTTTATAACTCTTGACTCAACCTTGGAGATCACACTCCAATTTACAAAGTGTACAAGAAAACAATTCTCAAAGAATTGTTGAGATGAAATGAGTACTCTCTAGAAGAGTGTATGATTACAAGTTTAGCACTATTGAACCAATTGATATTGCTCTCTCAAATTGTGTATTATAACACCTTAAAAAATGTGTAGAATGAAAGAATATGAACAAGATAGTTTGCAAATACTCAAGTATATGAAATAAGGCTTCAATCCATCTATTTATAGACTCCCCAAACCTTAGAAACGTTGGGGAGTTAGTGGGATGGAGCCTTTTTGTCAAAACTAGCCGTTTTTTATGTTTTTGAATCATTTGCATCGATGCATAACACTTTGCATCGATGCATAACACTTTGAAGCTGAAATTTGAATTTTCAGCTAGGTTGCATCGATGCAACAAGTCGTTGCATGCTTTGCATCGATGCAAGATGAGTGTGCATCGATGCAAACCTTAAAGAATGGCTTAAAATCACTTCAAAATACTTAGGATTGATCTCAAACTTGTTGGAGTCAATTCCTATGCTTTTGTACCTTTGAAAACAAGTTTTAAACCATTTGGCTAGCATCGAATTGCAAGATGTGCATATGATATGATAATCAAAACATTTTGTGAGTGTGTGTTGAGAGATTTAGCAATTGGTTCTTAACAAGAAGTTACCTAAGTCCTAAGACACTATACTTGTCTTCAAATGTTGTGGACTTGAGTTTCTTGTTGTTGTTGTGTTGCTTTCAACTCTTCATTCCTCAACGTTGAATGTTGGTTGATCTTTCAACATGCTTGTTCATTCAAGTTGTTTGTTGGTTTGTCTTTCATGTCGTTTGTTGGTTTGTCATTCATCAAAACCTACGAATACAAACTTCGCATACAAGCAACATGATTTACATTGTTTGATCTTGATGTTTTCTTGTTTTGTGTATTTTCTTGTTTTTCATATGCATTTTTCATTTGTTAGAGTCCAAGCATTAAAGATTTCTAAATTTGGTGTCTTGCATGTTTTCTTTGCATCAAAAAGTTTTCAAATATATGTTCTTGATGTTCGTCATGATCTTCAAAGTGTTCTTGGTGTTCATCTTGACATTCATAGTGTTCTTGCATGCATCATGAGTTTTGATTCATAATTTTCATGTTGTGAGTCATTTTTGTTGTTTTTATCTCTCATCATTAAAAATTCAAAAATCAAAAAATATCTTTTCCTTATTTCTCTCCTAATTTTTGAAAATTTGAGTTGACTTAGTCAAAAATTTTTAAAATTAGTTGTTTCTCATGAGTCAAGTCAAATTTTCAATTTTAAAAATCTTATCTTTTCAAAATCTTTTTCAAAATTTAAATCTTTTTTATTTTTTTTAATTTTTTAAAATATTTTTAAATATTTTTCAAAAAAATCTTTTTCTTAATTTTATCTTGATTTTTGAAAATTATACTAACAAGTAATATGATTGATTCAAAAATTTGAAGTTTGTTACTTTCTTGTTAAGAAAGCTTCAATCTTTAAATTCTAGAACCATATCTTTTAGTTTCTTGTTAGTCAAGTAATTAATTTTAATTTTAAAAATTAAATCTTTTTCAACCATATCTTTTTATCATATCTTTTTATCTTATCTTTTCATCATATCTTTTTCAAAATTTCATCTTTTTCAAAAATTTGATTTCAAAATATCTTATCTAACTTCTTATCTTCTTATCTTTTCAAATTTAACTTTAATATCTTTTTCAACTAACTATTTGACTTTTTGTTTGTTTCTTATCTTTTTCAAAACCACCTAACTACTTTTCCCTCTTTAATTTTCGAAAATATCTCATCTCTTTTTCAAAATTTCTTTTTAATTGTTTTAAATTTTAATTTTAATTATATCTTATCTTTAATTTTCGAAAATCATTAACTACTTTTTCAAAATTATTTTCGAATTCTCCCTCTCTTCTCTTCTTCTATATATTTATTTATTTACTAACACTTCTCTTCACATCTCTTCATCTCCAATCACTGCCTCTATCCTCACCCTTGTGATTGGATTCTCCACTATTATTCCTTTCTTCTTTTACTAATAATAAGGATCCTCTTTGTCCAGATATAGAGGATTCCTCTTCCTTTTCTTTTTATCTTCTCTTTCATATGAGCAGGAATAAGGAAAAAGGGCACTCTTGTTGAAGCTGATCCTGAACCTGAAAGGACTCTGAAGAGAAAACTAAGAGAAGCTAAATTACAACAATCCAGAGACAACCTTTCTGAAATTTTCGAACAAGAGAAGGAGATGACAACCGAACCCAATAACAATAATGCAAGGAGGATGCTTGGTGATTTCACTAAACCAACGTCCAAGTTTGATGGAAGAAGCATCTCAATTCCTGCCATTGGAGCAAACAATTTTGAGCTGAAACCTCAATTAGTTACTTTGATGCAACAGAACTGTAAGTTTCATGGACTTCCATCTGAAGATCCTTATCAGTTTTTAACTGAGTTCTTGCATATTTGTGAGACTGTTAAGACAAATGGGTAGATCCTGAAGTCTACAGGCTCATGCTTTTCCCTTTTGCTGTAAGAGACAGAGCTAGAACATGGTTGGACTCACAACCTAAAGATAGCTTGGACTTCTGGGATAAGCTGGTCACGGCCTTCTTGGATAAATTCTTTCCTCCTCAAAAGCTGAGCAAGCTTAGAGTGGATATTCAGACCTTCAAGCAAAAAGATGGTGAATCCCCCTATGAAGCTTGGGAAAGATACAAGTAGATGACCAAAAAGTGTCCTTCTGACATGTTTTCAGAGTGGACCATATTAGATATATTCTATTATTGTCTATCTGTGTTTTCCAAGATGTCATTGGACCACTTTGCAGGTGGATCCATTCACCTAAAGAAAACGCCTGCAGAAGCCCAAGAACTTATTGACATGGTTGCAAATAACCAATTCATGTATACTTCTGAGAGGAATTCCGTGAATAATGGGACGCCTCAGAGGAAGGGAGTTCTCGAAATTGATGCTCTGAATGCCATATTGGCTCAAAACAAAGTGTTGACTCAGTAAGTCAACATGATTTCTCAAAGTCTGAATGGATGGCAAAATGCATCCAACAGTACTAAAGAGGCAGCTTCTAAAGAAGCTTATGATCCTGAGAACCCTGCAATAGCAGAGGTAAATTACATGGGTGAACCTTATGGGAACACCTATAATTTATCATGGAGAAATCATCCAAATTTCTCATGGAAGGATCAACAAAAGCCCCAACAAGGCTTTAATAATGGTGGAAGAAATAGCTAAGCAATTAACAAGCCTTTTCCATCATCTTCTCAGCAACAGACAGAGAATTCTGAACAGAGTCCCTCTAACTTATCAAACATAGTCTCTGATCTGTCTAAGGCCACTTTAAGTTTCATGAGTGAAACAAGATCCTCCATTAGAAATTTGGAGGCACAAGTGGGCCAGCTGAGTAAGAAAGTCACTGAAACTCCTCCCAATATTCTCCCAAGTAATACAGAAGAAAATCCAAAAGGAGAGTGCAAGGCCATTGATGTAATCAATATGGTCGAATGCACAAGGGAGGAGAAGGACAAAAATCCTAGTGAGGAAGACCTCTTGGGACGTCTCTCAAACAAGAAGGAGTTCCCTATTGAGGACCTAAAGGAATCTGAGGCTTATATAGAGACCATAGAGATTCCATTAAATCTCCTTCTGCCATTCATGAGCTCTGAAGATTATTCTTCCTCTGAAGAGGATGAAGATGTAACTGGAGAGCAAGTTGCTCAATATCTAGGAGCCATTATGAAGCTGAATCCTAAGTTATTTGGTAATGAGACTTGGGAAGGTGAACCTCCCTTGCTCATTAGTGAACTAGATACATGGATTCAGAAAACTTTACCTCAAAAGAGACAAGATCCTGGTAAATTCTTAATACCCTGTACCATAGGCACCATGACCTTTAACAAGGCTCCGTGTGACTTGGGGTCAGGCATAAATCTTATGCCATTCTTTGTAATGGAGAAACTAGGGATCATTGAGGTACAGCCTGCCTTATTCTCATTACAATTGGTAGACAAGTCAGTAAGACAAGCTTATGGATTAGTAGAGGACGTGTTAGTAAAGGTTGAAGGCCCTTACATCCCTGCTGAATTCATAATCTTAGACACTAGGAAGGAAGAGGATAAATGTATCATCCTTGGAAGACCTTTTCTAGCAACAGCAGGTGGTGTGATTGATGTTAACAGAGGAGAATTAGTCCTTCAATTGAATGGGGACTACCTTGTGTTTAAGGCACACAGCCATCCCTCTGTAACATTGGAGAGAAAGCATGCAGAGCTTCTCTCAGTACAGAGTCAAACAGAGCCCCCACAATCAAACTCTAAGTTTGGTGTTAGGAGGCCACAACCAAACTCTAAGTTTGGTGTTGAACCCCCATATCCAAACTCTAAGTTTGGTGTTGGGAGTTCACAACATTGACCTGATCACCTTTGTGGCTCTAAGAGAGCCCACTATCAAGCTATTGACATTAAAGAAGCGCTTGTTGGGAGGCAACCCAATTTTTATTTATCTAATTTTATTTTTATTTTATTGTTATTTTGTGTTTTATTAGGTTCATGATCATGTGGAGTCACGAAAAAATACTAAAATTAAAAATAGAATCAAAAATAGCAGAAGAAAAATCACACCCTGGAGGAAGGACTTACTGGCGTTTAAACGCCAGTAAGGAGCATCTGGCTGGCGTTCAACGCCAGAACAGAGCATGGATCTGGCGCTGAACGCCAGAAGCAAGCAACATCCTGGCGTTTGGACGCCAAGAATGTGCCCTGAGGAAAGCTGGCGCTGAACGCCAGTAACAAGCATGGAACTGGCGTTCAACGCCAGAAACATGCTACACATGGGCGTTGAACGCCCAGAACGTGCACCACTTCGACGTTTAAACGCCAGAATGGTATGCTAAGGCATTTTACATGCCTAATTGGTGCAGGGATGTAAATCCTTGACACCTCAGGATCTGTGGACTCCACAGGATCATCTCAGGATCTGTGGACCCCACAGGATCCCCACCTAACATATTCCCACCTTACTTCCTAATTAATCATATAACACACTTTCCCAAAACCCTTCACCAATCACCTCAATTTCTCTTCCCAATTACCCCCTTCACCACTCACATCCATCCACTCTTCCCCATAAACCCCACCTACCTTCAAAATTCAAAAATCTTTCCCACCCAAACCCACCCTAAATGGCCGAACCTACCCTCTCTCACTTCCCTATATAAACCCCTCCATTCTCCTTAATTTTCACACAACACAAACCTCTCTTCTCCTTCTTGGCCGAATACACCTCTCCCCCTCTCCTCCATATTTTCTTCTTCTTCTTCTTTTCTTTCTTCTCTTGCTCGAGGGCGAGCAATATTTTAAGTTTGGTGTGGTAAAAGCATAAGCTTTTTGTTTTTCCATTACCATTGATGGCACCTAAGGCCAGAGAATCCTCTAGAAAAGGGAAAGGGAAGACAAAAGCTTCCACCTCTGAGTCATGGGATATGGAAAGATTCATCTCCAAAGCCCATCAAGACCACTTCTATGATGTTGTGGCCAAGAAGAAGGTGATCCCTGAGGTCTCTTTCAAGCTCAAGAAAAATGAATATCCAAAGACCCGACATGAGATCCAAAGAAGAGGTTGGGAAGTTCTAACCAACCCCATTCAACATGTCAGAATCTTAATGGTTCAAGAGTTCTATGCCAATGCATGGATCAGTAGGAACCATGATTAAAGTGTAAACCCGAGTCCAAAGAATTATCTTACAATGGTTTGGGGAAAATACTTAGATTTTAGTCCGGAAAATGTGAGGTTGGCGTTCAACTTACCCATGATGCAAGAAGATGCACGCCCCTACACTAGAAGGGTCAACTTTAATCAAAGGTTGGACCAAGTCCTTATGGACATATGTGTGGAAGAAGCTCAATGGAAAAGAGACTCCAAAGGCAAGCCGGTTCAACTAAGAAGACTAGACCTCAAGCCCGTGGCTAGAGGATGGTTGGAGTTTATTCAACGCTCCATCATCCCCACTAGCAACCGATCTGAAGTTACTGTGGATCGGGCCATCATGATTCATAGCGTCATGATTGGAGAGGAAGTAGAAGTTCATGAAGTCATCTCCCATGAATTCTACAAAATAGCCGATAAGTCCTCTACTTTGGCAAGGCTAGCTTTTCCTCATCTTATTTGCCATCTATGTTACTCAGCTGGAGTTATCATAGAAGGAGACATCCTCATTGAGGAGGACAAGCCCATCACTAAGAAAAGGATGGAGCAAACAAGAGAGCCCACTCATGGAACCCAAGAGATGCATGAGGAAGCTCATCACCAAGAAATCCCGGAGATGCCTCAAAGGATGCACTTTCCTCCCAACAACTATTGGGAACAACTCAATACTTCCCTAGAAGATTTGAGTTACAATGTGGAACAATTAACGGTGGAACATCAAGAGAACTCCATCATTCTCCATGAAATAAGAGAAGATCAAAGAGCAATGAGGGAGGAGCAACAAAGGCAAGGAAGGGATATAGAAGAGCTTAAGGACATCATTGGTCCTTCAAGAAGAAGACGCCACTAAGGTGGACTCATTCCTTGTTCTTATTTTTTTCTGTTTTTCGGTTTTTATGCTTATTATGACATCTATATTTGTGTCTCTACTTCATGATCATTAGTGTTTAGTAACTATGTCTTAAGGCTATGAATAATTCCATTAATCCTTCACCTCTCTTAAATGAAAAATGTTTTTAATTCAAAAGAACAAGAAGTACATGATTTTCGAATTTATCCTTGAATTTAGTTTAATTATATTGATGTGGTGACAATACTTTTTGTTTTCTGAATGAATGATTGAACAATGCATATTTTTGATCTTGTTGTTTATGAATGTTAAAATTGTTGGCTCTTGAAAGAATGATGAACAAAGAGAAATGTTATTGATAATCTGAAAAATCATGAAATTGATTCTTGAAGCAAGAAAAAGCAGTGAAAAAGTAAAAGCTTGTGAAAAAAAATGGCGAAAAAAATATTTAGAAAGAAAAAGAAAAAGCAAGTATAAAAAGCCAATAGCCCTTAAAACCAAAGGGCAGGGGTGAAAAGGATCCAAGGCTTTGAGCATCAATGGTTAGGACGGCCCAAGGAAATAAAATCTAGGCCTAAGTGGCTAAATCAAGCTGTCCCTAACCATGTGCTTGTGTCATGAAGGTCCAAGTGAAAAGCTTGAGACTGAGTGGTTAAAGTCGTGATCCAAAGCAAAAAGAGTGTGCTTAAGAGCTCTGGACACCTCTAACTGGGGACTCTAGCAAAGCTGAGTCACAATCTGAAAAGGTTCACCCAGTCATGTGTCTGTGGCATTTATGTATCCGGTGGTAATACTGGAAAACAAAGTGCTTAGGGCCAAGGCCAAGACTCATAAAAGTAGTTGTGTTCAAGAATCAACATACTTAACTAGGAAAATCAATAACACTATCTGAAATTCTAAGTTCCTAGAGAAGCCAATCATTCTAAACTTCAAAGGAAAAAGTGAGATGCCAAAACTGTTCAGAAGCAAAAAGCTACAAGTCCCGCTCATCAATTAGAATTAAGATTCATTGATATTTTGAGATTTATAGTATATTCTCTTCTTTTTATCCTAATTGATTTTTAGTTGATTGGGGACAAGCAACAATTTAAGTTTGGTGTTGTGATGAGCGGATAATTTATACGCTTTTTGGCATTGTTTTTAGGTAGTTTTTAGTATGATCTAGTTACTTTTAGGGATGTTTTCATTAGTTTTTATGCTAAATTCACATTTCTAGACTTTACTATGAGTTTGTTTGTTTTTCTGTGATTTCAGGTATTTTCTGGCTGAAATTGAGGGACCTGAGCAAAACTCTGAGAATGAAGCTTACAAAGGACTGTTGATGCTGTTGGAATCTGACCTCCCTGAACTCGAAATGAATTTTCTAGAGCTACAGAACTTCAAATGGCGCGCTATCAATGGCGTTGGAAAGTAGACATCCAAAGCTTCCCAGAAATATATAATAGTCCATACTTTATTCGGAAATTGATGACGTAAACTGGTGCTCAACGCCAGTTCCATGCTGTATTCTGGAGTCAAACGCCAGAAACACGTCACGAACCAGAGTTGAACGCCCAAAACACGTTACAACTTGGCGTTCAAATCCAAGAAAAGCCTCAGCTCGTGGATGGATCAAGCTCAGCCCAAACATACACCAGTGGTCCCTGGAAGTGGATTTATGCATCAATTACTTACTCCTGTAAATCCTAGTAGCTAGTTTAGTATAAATAGAACTTTTTACTAGTGTATTAGTCATCTTTTGACTGTTTAGTCTTTGATCATTCGATCTTGTGACCACTTGGGGGCTGGCCATTCGGCCATGCCTGGACTTATCACTTATGTATTTTCAACGGTGGAGTTTCTACACACCATAGATTAAGGGTGTGGAGCTCTGCTGTACCTCAAGTTTTAATGCAATTACTACTATTTTCTATCCAATTCGATTTATTCCTGTTTTAAGATATTCGTTGCACTTCAACTTAATGAATGTGATGATCCGTGATACTCATCATCATTCTCACCTATGAACGCGCGTGACTGACAACCACTTCCGTTCTACCTTAGACCGGGCGCATATCTCTTGGATTCCTTAATCAGAATCTTCGTGGTATAAGCTAGAATTGATGGCGGCATTCATGGGAATCCAGAACGTCTAACCTTGTCTGTGGTATTCTGAGTAGGATTCCGGGATTGAATGACTGTGACGAGCTTCAAACTCCTGAAGGCTGGGCGTTAGTGACAGACGCAAAAGAATCACAGGATTCTATTCCAACCTGATTGAGAACCGACAGATGATTAGTCGTGCTGTGACAGAGCATTTGGACCATTTTCACTGAGAGGATGGGATGTAGCCATTGACAACGGTGATGCCCTACATACAGCTTGCCATGGAAAGGAGTAAGAAGGATTGGATGAAAGCAGTAGGAAAATAGAGATTCAACAAGGACAAGCATCTCCATACGCTTATCTGAAATTCCCACCATTAATTTACATAAGTATTTCTATCCTATTTTATTTATCTTTTAATTATCTAATCCAATCACATTTGAATAAGCCTGACTGAGATCTACAAGATGACCATAGATTGCTTCATACCAACAATCTCCGTGGGATCGACCCTTACTCACGTAAGGTATTGCTTGGACGACCCAGTGCACTTGCTGGTTAGTTGTACGGAGTTGTGACTAAGTGTAATTCACGTGTGAGAGCTAAAAAATTATTGGATCCATTGTTGATGATCACAAAATCCGTGCACCAGCAGGAGGGGCGTTCAACGTCCCATATAGGTAGGAAAGCTGGCGTTAAATGCCATACAAGCAGAAGTGTGGGCGTTCAACGCCCAAGAAAGAGCAAAGACCTGGCACTGAATGCTGGCGTTAAACGCCATACAAGCAAAAGTGTGGGCGTTCAACGCCCAAGAAGGAGCAGAGACCTGGCACTGAATGCCAGGAAGGGAGACCCTAATGGGCGTCCAACACTCTACATGGAGTAAGAAGCTAGCGTTGAACTCCAGCCATGGAGCAGAGGATAGGAGTTCAACTCCCACAAGGGGCGGGAAATTTGAATTCCCTAGCCTCTCAAGATCAGTGGGTCCCACAGAATCCCCACCTACCCCACCTTTTTATCTCTCCTACTTTCCCCTTTTTTCACACACACTCTTCCCCATACACCCTCAACCAATCACATCCACATTACCTTTTTCTCTTTCCAAAACCCTTCATCACTCCCATCCATCAATTCCCCCACCCATTTCAAATTCAAATCTTTCCCACCCATACACCCCCTTATGATCGAAATTCAACCCTCTCATATCCGTATAAATAACCCTTCCTACAACCCTTCCACCACACACCTCATACACACTAGCCTCCACTTGGCCGAACCTCTCGCTCTCTCTATCTCTACTATTCTTTTCTTCTTCTACTCTTTTCTTCCCTTTTGCTCATATTTGTTCGAGGACGAGCAAAGTTCTTATGTTTGGTGTTGCAAAAGCTTTGGTTTTTAACTTATACCATCCCTAAGTATGGCACCAAAGTTTGGTGAAACCTCAAGAAAGAGGAAAGGAAAGGCCATTGCCTCTGCTTTTGAATCTTGGGAAAAGGAGAGATTCATTGCCAAGGCTCGACAAGACCACTTCTATGAAGTAGTGGCGAAGAAAAGGGTAATTCTCGAAGTCCCTTTTAGGCTAAAAAAGAACGAGTACCCGGAGATCCAACAAGAAATCCGGAGAAGAGGTTGGAAAGTTCTGACCAATCCTATCCCAGAAGTTGGGATCTTAATGGTGCAAGAGTTTTATGCCAATGCTTGGGTCATAAAAAAGCAAGACACTAGTGTAAACCCACATCCCGAAAATTGGTGCACCATGGTTCGAGAGCATCTTTTGGATTTCAGCCCAGAAAGTATAAGGTTGGCGCTCCAACTACCATTAATGCAAGGAGACCCAGACCCTTACACAAGAAGAGTCAATTTCGATAAGAGGTTGGACCAAGTTCTTTTAGACATTTGTGTGGAAGGAGCTTAGTGGAAGAGGGATGCTCAAGGCAAGCCTATCCAACTAAGAAGGCTTGATCTCAAGCCCGTAGCTAGAGGATGGTTCATCCAACGCTCTATCATCCCTACTAGTAATCAGTCCGAAGTGACTATTGACCGAGCTATCATGATTCACTGCATTATGCTTGAAAATAAGCTGGAGGTACATGAGGTGATACCTTAAGAGCTGTAAAAGGTGGCTGAAAAGCCCTCCACCCAAGCGAGGTTGGCGTTCCCACATCTTATCTGTCACTTATGCAATTCAACTCGAATTGACATAGAAGGAGACATCCCCATTGAGAAGGATGATGCACCACTATTTCGTGGTACATCTTGTGCTTAATTGAGTGGATTTTATCCACTATTCTCACACTTATTCATAGAAATCGCATGTTTTATATTTTCTTTCCTGATTTTGTGCTATGATTGAAAACATGTTTCTTTGGTCTTAATTTAGCTCATTTTAATCCTCTCTTATTACCATTCGATGCCATGATATGTGCGTTCAGTGTTTTCAGAGATTACAGGGCAAGAATGGCTTAGAGAATAGAAAGGAAGCATGTAAAAGTGGAAGGAATACAAGAAGCTGAAGGAATTGCTAAGCTGTCAGCCCTGACCTCTTCGCACTCAATTGATCATAACATGAGCTACAGAGATCCAAATGAGCCGGTTTTAGTTGCGTTAGAAAGATAACATTCGGAGCTTCGAAATGATATACAATTTGCCATAGTTGCCTTGCTATTAGGTGACGCGCATGCGCAAAGCACACGTATGTGTGGATAGTGTGCAGACAAGCGATGCGTAAGCGTGCATGATGTGTACGCGCGCATGAGCCACGTGCTGTACGTATCAGAAATCGCTGGGGGCGATTTCTGGGCTATTTTTGGCCTAGTTTCAAGCCCGAAAAACACAGATTAGAGGCTAGGAATGGAGCAGAATCAGGGGACACTTCTCATTCACATAATTTTAGGTTTTAGATGTAGTTTTTAGAGAGAGAGAGAGAGAGAGAGAGAGAGAGAAAAAAAGAGAGAGAGAGGCTCTCTCCTCTCTCTAGATTTTAGGATTCTTAGGTTTAGCTATTTTCAAATTCAGATTTCTACTCTACTTTAATTTAGTTTCTCTTCGACTCTTATTTATTCTAGCACTTTAGTTTCTCTTCTCTTGGTGATTTATCTATTTATCCACTTTAGTTTATGAATTCTCATGTTAGATTTGATTTCCTATTTAATGCACTTTGAGGTACTTTATGTTTAATGCTCTTTCCTTCATTTGTTTTCACTGATGTTGCAATTGGTTGTTTAGATTTAATATTCTCTTATTAATCTTCTATGTTCTTATTTTGTGCCTATCAAGTGTTTGATAAAATGCTTGGGAGGATTTTAAATTAGACTTTTATGTTCTTGGCCTGGGATGGTAACTTAGGAACTCTTGAGTTGCTAATGTCCAAGTAATTGATGATTGGAGCCATTAACTCTAGTTCTCGCTAATTGAATTAGTGGAGAGCAAGGACTTATGGATTTGGATTGATATAGCTCATTTGACTTTCCTTTACTACTAGTTAGAGGATGACTTAATGGGATTGATCTTTACCAATTCTCATGTTGTGGTTAGTGATAAGGATAGAGATCCTTGACCACCAAACCTTGCCAAGACCCCTTTATCATTTGATTTTCATTACCATTTACATTTCTTTTTTTTTTTAATTTCAAAAACCCCAAAATATACCTTTGCATAACCAATTATAAGAACACTTCCCTGCAATTCCTTGAGAGACGACCCGAGGTTTGAATACTTCGGTTATTATTTCTAGGGCTTTGTTACTTGTGACAACCAAACTTTTGTATGAAAGGATTATTGTTGGTTTAGAAACTATACTTGCAACGAAAATTTATTGTGAAATTCTAAACCGTCAAAAGTCCGTTCATCAAAATGGCGCCGTTACCAGGGAATTGCAAACGTGTGCCTTATTATTGTTTATTGTGAATATTATGAATAACTTTTGCTTTTTCGTTTCTTTGTTAGTTGTTTTTAGTTTTAGGTGTTTATTTTTATTATTCTTTTATTAGTTTTTGTTTCTACTTTCTTTTGTTACTATGAATTCTCACCCCTTTGGCTATGAGTTTGGTTCAAATTATGTTATAGGGAATGGAAGCTATAATGAGAACATGCATCAAGGTTGGAATAATCAAAGATGGGAGGAGCCACAAGGATTTGATCAACCCTCTTGGCAATAACCTCCTCCAATGCACTATGAGCAAGAACCAGTCCAAGGTGCATATCAATTCAATGAATATGGTGGACCCCCTTGTAGTTACCAACAAGCCCCACCATATGCCTATAAACCCCCTTCTCAGCATAGCTTTGAACCACGATACTCACAAGCCTCCTACTACCAAACACCCTCAAATGATCTTAACCCATATCCACCAAACCAACCACCTTATGAACCATATGAATCATATATGGAACCACCCCAATTCCAACCTAATTACTCCCAAGAACCACCACCTCCATATACACCTTGTCCACATCCATCAATCCAAGAGCCATATGATCCTAATTATGTTATCCAAGTGGAACAAGAGTCAAGGGATCGTCTCAAGGAAACACTGGATCATTTTCATGCAACCCTTCATCAATTGGAGCGAGTGGTAAGCCGAGAGGCACACAAAGATCTCATGGCTAAAGAATCTCAACTTGAGAACAAGGAATTGAAGTGTGTTGCGCAACAAGTGGAAAAGATGGAGAGTGTTGAACCGCCACATCCTTATTATGATGAACCACCCTTTTTTCATGAGCCTTTCCTCCCAATCAATGAACCTTCATATCCACCCCAATCTTCAATGCATGACACACGTGATGTTCTTCTTCAAGGGCAAAGAGAGATGCAAAGGGAAGTACTAGAATTCATGGTTGCCTTGACCGAGGTAGTAAATCAATTAGCTTCCAATATTTGGACACTCAATGAACCCCATGGCTTCATGTGGAGAATCTAATGAAGAATGCAACATGAAAGAGACACTAGAAACTCCGGTGGACAGTGACAAGCATGACTTTGTATTGGAACAAGTGGAGGAAGCCGTAATAGTTGAAGAGGAGGAGGTGGTTGAAGACTTAGGAGACGCTGAACTTCCATGGGAATCTAGAATTGTAGAGTATTCCTTCAAGAAGCTTGACATTGACGTCAAGGAGGCTAGTGCACAACCTCCTTGGCATATTCCTTATGAAGAATTGGATGGAATATATCAAGAAGCAAATTCCCTTGGTAATGATGACCATGAAGCAAGTCTTCCTAGTGCTGAATCTACATCCACAAATGAACTCCTTGGATGTGAAGAACTTTCTCTAATTGAGTCTGAGAATGATGTGGAAGTGGAAGTCCTTCACAAAGGTTGGACGGGAGTTGAGTACGTGTTGTCAAAAACGTTGGAGACTTCTCTACCTAGGTTGCCGTCTACTACATCATTTGAGTGGGTAAAACTTATCTCTATTCACCCTCCTATACCACTTGAGTATGGTATTCTTGAAATGGACGGCCAACTTAGGGAGTTTTGTTGCATTAAACATAAGAGAAGTATGTTTAGTGGTTGGAGTTGCAAATCAAGGCTCATTAAGGTTGATATTTCAAGAGCTAGATGCAAAGGCTCGACCGGTGATAATTTGGTTAGATCTAAGAGGACAGTTTGGTACTTATTTGAGAATTCAGATTGCTTGTTATCCATTTGGAAAAATGATGATCTACTTACAGACGGGTGTAGAAACAGGATTTGGGATCCTAGCATACAAGAGGATCGCCTTTGGGAGCTCAAAGCTTGTGAAAAACTCCTTCAAGGCTTGGCAAGTTCACTTGAGAATAATGAAGTTTATTGGAAGTCCAAGCATTGGTGGAAGTTTCAAGTTGAGTTCAAGCACAAGCCACCATGACAAGGAGTTCATCACATGTCCAACTTAAGGACAATAACTAAAAGTGCTAGGTAGGAGACAACCCACCATGATATGATCCTTCTTTTTATTAGTTTTAATTTATTTCTGTCGGTTTTAATTTCCAGTTTTTCATATTTACTTTTATTTTGCATTTAAAAAAAGGAATCAACGCGCAAGCGTCTGTGACGCGCACGCGTCGTGTGCGACTGCGCAACAAAGAGAAAATAGACAGAGAGTTCCACGAGAGCTGGGCAAGAAACGTGCTTTAGGCACAATCAAGCCCACGCGTACGCGTGCCGTACGCGTGCGCGTCACTTCAACATCTAGCAACCTACACGACTGCGTCTATGGCGCGCCCGCGTGGATGAGGAAATCGGCATAAAACCATGTTTGACCAGAGAGTTGTGCTGGTCTGGAGCTGGTATTGTGCTAGAGGCACAAATTCACCCACGCGTACGCGTCCCTGACGCGTGCGCGTCCCTTTTAACTTATGGCCATCCACGCGTGCGCGTGCCTGACGCACATGCATCGCGTGCAATTTCGGCCCCCTACCCAGTTTGACTAATGAGTTGTGCGTATGCGGGGTTGGACTCACGTGATTAGCACAACCAAAGGCACGCGTACGTGCGCTTGACGCTTACGCGTCCCTTCTCTCTTGTGCATCCATGTGCGTCGCTTGCGCCACCTCAATTAACTAGTCTGCCGCCCAGTTTCACTTATTCCCTCCTCCCAAATCCTAATTCTCTCTCAATCCTAATTCTTTCTTCTCTTCCCTTCTCATCCTTATTCTCTCTCATTTCTTTTACTTACTGCATTTGCATACTTTTCTTCTTTACATTTTAATTTTATTCATGTTTTTATTTTCTTTTCTAAGTTTATTATTTTCCGTTGGTGTTAAATATTCTTATTCAACTGTTGCATCTTTTCTTGTATTATTTTGGTGCTTAGTGACTTGTTTATATTGTTGGGTGATATTATTTATCGATCAATGCTAATCTTTTATCACACTTGTATTCCATTTGCATTGATATGCACTTATATTGTCTTTTATTACCCACACTCTCTCCCTTATTATTGCAATTTTTGCACTATTCATATGCCATTTGCTTCTACTGTTTTCTCACTTGCATGTTGTAGATACCATGTAGTTGAGATCCTCATTATTTGGCATCAACTCACCCATATTCTATTTGTTTCCTTATCTTTGTTTCTGGGTTACTTTTCTTCATTTTTTCTCTTCTTTCAGGATGGCCACCGAGAAGGAAAAGGAAATGTTTCTTAATGGGGCAACGGACAAGTCCATCTACACAACCTTTGGTGAAAAGCATAAGTTGTAGCAGCCCGTCCACTTGCACATCTCAGCATGCACCGAGGACGGTGCAATCTTTAAGTGTGGGGAGGTCGATACCAACTTTCGCGGGTAACTACTTCCTGTCCTAACACCAATGTTTAGTTTTCTTTGTTAAATTAGTTGTTGCTTTTGCATGTTTGATTGCATGTTTGTTTGATTTCGTGCATATTCTATCACTGCTTGGTTGAAGTAATATTTTCTTTTTCAAGAAATTTTTTATAGCATTTCACTAAATCGAATTAAAATTTTGTTAAACTTACTGGAAGAAATTTTATTTTGGAACATGGTTTAGAGCTCGAACACACAAAACCCGTGAGATTTTGGACCTAATTGATTGGTTGCATTTTATCAACCAATATTTTGTTTTGGTGTGTGTTGTTCTCTCTATAATTGTGATCTTTGTCTTACTTAATTCTATATCTCCATTATTTGATGTATGCATACACTTACATGATTGAGGCCTTGTTTCACTGAGCTCACATACCCATATGGCCTTAACATTTTCATTATCCTTTGCAAACTAAAGTTGAGCCTATTTTACCCCAATTGTTTTTTATTTTATCACATCATTAACTCTAAGCAAAAAATAATAATGTCCTTAATTTGAATCCTTAGTTAGCTTAGACTAGTGAAAGTGCTCATGAATTAAGTGTGGGGAAACTGGGTTTGGAAACATTTGGTTTGAGAATTGGGTGTTGTATATTCTTGTGAAAATGTGAAAGAATGTTAAGAATATGCTCATGCATTCAACACCTTAATCATATGCATTGAGAAAAACAAAAGAAAAGAAAAAAATGATGAGAAAAAGAAAAAAAAAAGCAAATAATAAAAAAGGGGACGAAATGCCCCAAAATAAATGTTGGTAACAATGCATTTGTACTGTACTCAAATTTGGGATGCATGAATATCTAGTAAACATTGTTAATGGGTAGTTAGATTTTGCATTTTAATTACATGGATTGTCCTAAGTTAGGTGAGAAGTTTAGGTTAATTAAGGATTCAGGTTTTAGTCCACTTGACCAAATACAATCCTACATTGAACTTGACCCCATTACAACCCTTAAAACACCTCTTGATTTGTGTATTTGTGCATTAAATTTCTGTTGATTGGTAGAAGAAGAGCAAGTCTTAGAAAGCAAGGTTAGTAGAGAATTGAGAGAATCGAACCTTAAACACTTGAGTAATTAGAGTGTATATACTTCCAGTGAAGGTTCGATGCTCGATTCTTGTTCCCGGCATTCATGAGCTATCTTCTTTTGCAAGTTTACTTGTACCTTATTTTATTATTTGAATTAGTGAAATCCAGTTCATATTTGTTCTTGAAAGGTTTATTTACTTTTTACCAAGTAGGAAGAAACAATTTGCATGTAGTTGCATTCATATAAATAGGTTGCATTTCATACTTTTTACCATTCCTCTTCACTCTTATAATTCTCTTGAGCTTAGCATGAGGACATGCTAATGTTTAAGTGTGGGGAGGTTTGATGCACCACTATTTCATGGTACATCTTGTGCTTAATTGAGTGGATTTTATCCACTATTCTCATACTTATTCATAGAAATCGCATGTTTTACATTTTTCTTCTTGATTTTGTGCTATGATTGAAAACATGTTTCTTTGGTCTTAATTTAGCTCATTTTAATCCTCTCTTATTACCATTTGATTCCGTGATATGTGCGTTCAGTGTTTTCAGAGATTACAGGGCAGGAATGACTTAGAGGATGAAAAAAAAGCATGCAAAAGTGGAAGGAATACAAGAAGCTAAAGGAATTGCTAAGCTGTCAACCATGACCTCTTCGCACTCAATCGATCATAACTTGAGCTACAGAGGTCCAAATGAAGTGGTTCCAGTTGCGTTAGAAAGCTAACATCCGGGGCTTCGAAATGATATACAATTTGCCAAAGTTTCCTTACTGTTCGGCAACGTGAATGCGCAAAGCACGCGTACGCATGGATAGTGCGCAGACAAGTGACGCGTACCCGTATGCGTGCGCTACGCGTACGCGTGCATGAGCCACGTGCTGTGCGTATCAGAAATCACTGGGGGCAATTTCTGGGCTGTTTCTGGCCCAGTTTTAACCCAAAAAAACACATATTAGAGACTGGGAGTAGAGTAGAATCAGGGGACTGGTGCGGTATTTTACAACCTACAAACTAACTGGCAAGTGCACCGAGTCGTACCAAGTGATACCTTACATGAGTAAAGGTCGATCCCACGAGGATTGATGGATCAAGCAACAATTATTGAGTGATAGGCTTAGTCAGGCAAACAGAAAATAGTGTTTGGAAGTTCAAAAGCATTAAGAGTAAATTCAGAATATTAAAGACAGGCAGATAAATAAGTTGGAAATAAAATATTGAGAAAACAGTTAAGGTTTCAAAATTATCTATTTTTCCAGATTAACTTTTCTTACTAACTAATTTAATTATGCAGGATTTAATTTATGGCAAACTGTATGTGACTAGACCCTAATTCCTTAGACCTTCCTAGTCTACTCTAAAATTCATTAACTACCAATTCCTTGGTCAATTAATTCCAATTAGAGGGTGATAATCAATTTCTAGTTTATATGCCACAAAAAATCTAATTACCCAAGAAATAAAAGGATTATATGTCACGTATCCTGTTAAATTCAGATAATTAAAATTTAGGAGAATTTGTTTTCAAGCTGTTGTTCAAGTATAGAGCTTTTCCAAGTTATACAAGAACTCAAATAGAAAAAAAGGTCATACTTCCCTTCCACCCAAATTCATAAGAAAAAGAGCGAAAACAATTCTTAAATTATAAATCCATGCATAAATTAAAATAGAAAAAGTAATAAAATCAATCCATACAAATAGATAGAGCTCCTAACCTTAACAATGAAGGATTAGTTGCTCATGGTTTAGAGAAGAAAACTAGGATTCTGGTAAAATGTACAGCGTTCCAATCTGATGGCATCTAAATTCCTATTTATAACTAATCCTAATAAATTTAAAATCTAATTATCTAAAATTAAAAATAATATCTTTTCCTAAAAATAAGATTTGAATTTAAATTCGAATTTAAATAACAAGTCTTCAGCTGATGGGTGGGGACCACTTGCTTTGTGCGTTCTGTAGCTTCTAATATGTGTTTTCTGGGCTGGAAACTGGGTAAAAACAGCCCAGAAATCGCCCCCAGCATTTTTCTGCGTTTTTCTGCACGTGGCGCATGTCACGCGTACGTGTCAGTCACGCGTACGCGTCGATGGTCTTTTTTGCAAGTCACGTGGACGCGTCGGTCGCGCGGCTGTGTCGTTGAGCAAATCTTCAATTCATACGTACGCGTCAGTCATGCGCACACGTCGCCATTGATACCTCCAATTCACGTGCACGCGTCAAGCACGTGTGCGCGTCGCTCCTCGCAGCCATCTTCTTTGATTCTTGTGATGTAGAAACTCCATCAAATCTAGCCTAATGCTACTTAAAATAAACAGTATTGCACAAAACTCAAAATAGCATCCATATTGGCTAAAAGATAATTAATTCTTTATTAAACTCAACGATTTAAGTGCAAATTCACTAGGAAAAGATAGGAAAGATGCTCACGCATCATGGTGTACGAAATTGTGATACACAATGGCACCAACAACTTCGCATAACTAACCAGCATATGCACTGGGTCGTCCAAGTAATAAACCTTACGTGAGTAAGGGTCGATCCCACAGAGATTGTCGGCTTGAAGCAAGCTATGGTCACCTTGTAAATCTCAGTTAGGCGGGTTAAAATGGGTTATTGAGTTTTAATAATTAAAAAGATAAATAAACAGAAAATAAAGATAGAGATACTTATGTAATTCATTGGTGAGAATTTCAGATAAGCGTATGGAGATGCTTCATCCCTCTTAAGTCTCTGCTTTTCTACTGCCTTCATCCAATCCTTCATACTCCTTTCCATGACAAGCTGTATGTTTGGTGTCACCGTTGTCAATGGCTACTTCCCGTCCTCTCAGTGAAAATGGTCTAAATGTGCTGTCACCGCACGACTAATCATTTGTCGGTTCTCGATCATGTTGGAATAGAATCCAGTGATCCTTTTGCGTCTGTCACTACGCCCAACACTCACGAGTTTGAAGCTCGTCATAGTCATCCCTTCCCAGATCCTATTTGGAATACCACAGACAAGGTTTAGACTTTCCGGATCTCAGGAATGGCCGCCAATAATTCTAGCTTATACCACGAAGATTCTGATCTTTCGGAATGGAGGCTAAGAGATATACGCTCGATCTAAGGTAGAATGGAGGTGGTTGTCAGGCACGCATTCATAGGTTGAGAATAGTGATAAGTGTCACGGATCATCACATTCATCAGGTTGAAGTGCAAGCGAATATCTTAGAATAGGAATAAGCTTGAATTGAATAAGAAGACAATAGTACTTTGCATTAATACTCGAGGAACAGCAGAGCTCCACACCTTAATCTATGGTGTGTAGAAACGCCACCGTTGAAAATACATAAGAACAAGGTCTAGACATGGCTAAGAGGCCAGCCTCCAAAACATGATCAAAGGATCAAAAGGTAATCCAAAGATATCAAGGTTCCAAGATGAAAATACAATAGTAAAAGGTCCTATTTAAAATGAAACTAGCTACTAGGATTTACAGAAATAGGTAAATGATGCAGAAATTCACTTCCGGGTCCACTTGGTGTGTGCTTAGACTGAGCATTGAGCTTTACACATGTAGAGGTCTTTCTTGGAGTCAAACACCAGCTTTGGTACCAGTTTGGGCGTTTAACTCCAACTTTTATGCCAGTTTTGGCGTTTTGACGCTAGAAAAGGATAGAGAGCTGGCGTTTTGACGCCATTTTACATCGTCAAAACTCGCACAAAGTGTAAACTATTATATATTTCTGGAAAGTTCTGGATGTCTACCTTCCAACGCAATTGAGAACGTGCTCTTTGGAGTTTTGTAGCTCCAGAAAATCCACTTCGAGTGCAGAGAGGTCAGAATCCAACAGCATCTGCAGTCCTTTGTCAGCCTCTGAATAAGATTTTTGCTTAGGTCCCTCAATTTCAGCCAGAAAATACCTGAAATCACAGAAAAATACACAAACTCATAGTAAAGTTCAGAAATGTGAATTTTGCTTAAAAACTAATAAAAATATACTAAAAACTAACTAAATCATACTAAAAACTATATAAAAATAATGCCCAAAAGCGTATAAATTATCCGCTCATCATATCACAACACCAAACTTGAACTATTGCTTGTCCTCAAGCAACCAAATTTATTTTTTATCAAAATCGTAATTCAAACACACACTAAATCACCATAACAATCACCTAAAAGAAAATAGTAAGTTTCATACAACATGATTTTGGTTATGGTGGGGAAAATATAAAGTGGTCCTTAAAGGACTTTTTAAAATGATTCCAAATATGTGGTTGTAATTCAATCGTACAAATTAGTTTGTAAGTTTATATTTTCACCCAAAATTTATAATAATTACAAAGAGGACTGAATCTTAATGAAAGGATTTTTATTTTGATACAATTAAGAAGGAATTAGGTTTTTGGACTTTTTGCAACTTGGGCCTTTCACGGACATCCGTATAAAGAACTAAAAATTTTAGCTATATATAAAACCAAGGGCAAAAAACAGAAATACGCCAAGGGAGCAAAAAAATTACCTGAATCAGCAAACTGAAAATTGCTTCACGAATCAGCCAAAGCACATAACTATGTAATTCGAACTAGCTTGGTTCGAACTATAATAACATATAATTCGAACCTATTTGGTTCGAACTACAACTAGTATAATTCGAACTAGGTTGGTTCGAATTACACATGTGATCCACTCCCCTAGTAATTCGAACCGAGTTGGTTCGAATTACTCTTAAATTGCATCAAATAGTAATTCGAACCAGGATGGTTCGAATTACTAAGAATGGGATCGTTACTAATAAAACTGTTTTATTCCCGGATTTTTAAATGAAATTTCTGTTGAATGCACACAACAATAAATAAATCTACAATTTAAATTAATACATGATGCGGAAATTAAATAATATCAAAACGCAAAGTATAGATGTTTTCATAGTAAATGATGGACGATAAAGCAATAAGTAATACAAACATACATCAACTAATAAATACATAGACGAAGATAGGTAACATACAACATGGCACACAAATCATCTAAATAGGTGCGACCCCGTGAAGCAACGACGTGGTACTCGTGTCCTCTGACCTCTCCAGATAAGGGCTCCTCATCCTCGATGTCATCCTCCTCGTCCCCTGTGCAGGCGTCCTATGATGGACATCTAACGGTCGGGATGAAGACGGCCCGACAACTGAATGTGACCCAGCAGTATGTGCCGAAGCTGGGGTACCACCCAAAGCGAAATAGTCAGGAGGAGGTACGGAAGGAGGCTCATTCAGATCGACATCTAACGGTCCCTGTGTCCCCGTCGTCTGACTCCGCCCACGGGCAACTTCATCCTCCTGCATGATGGCACTGATTGCATCGAGGAAGTGTGGTCCACCAAAATCTGCATCAAGACCAACACCGGCAAGGAAGTCTGAGAACATGCTGCCCGGACTCACCCATGGCGTACTCTCCTGAAGTGTCTGGTCGTCACCGGAAACACCAACGAAGTAATCTTGGAGCGGCCCCTCCCCAAGTCCAGCCTCACCATGGGCAGAGGGATCCCCGACTGCAGCTCCTCCCACACCGGCCACGTCACCAAGATCACCATCGCCGTGCCCCGCAACGGGCGCCTTCCGTCTGCCTCTACGCCTTCGTCCTCGACCACGACCCCGACCAACTTCATCAGCCTCCTGCATAGCTTGGTCTAGTCACCTCCACTCACGCTGGCTCCATCGTGTCCCGACTCAAGCTCTCGTCTCTATCCGACGCCTGTCAGGGACGTCGTCAACTCGATCCATGTCAGGAACTAGCCCAGGACCACTCTGTGACACCTCCACAGGAATAGGAACACCCCTCGGATCCCCCAAATACATCTCTAGTGACAAGAACCTCTTTCTACGCTGACTCTACCAATCTAGGTATGTGTGCGACGGTCCAGGGTCCGCAACAACATCGAACCGGAGGACGTTGTCCGCACGACTCTCCCAATAAAGATTACAATGCTGCAAAGTGGAAGGGAACCAATGATCACCGCCTCTTTCGTCCTTCGACATCAGAAAGTCGATGTCCAGGGCGGGATGCGGTCGGGGCTGGACACCGCCAAACTGTGGTAGAACCCTATCTATCTGATGCCACTCTATAACAACAAAGTATATCAGTGACGTCACAGATCGCGACAGAGCCGTGTGTCGAGGCTCCAACGCCTCCAGATGCACAACCTGCAGTACCTCGGGGGAGCTATACGGCATCCAGATGAATTGCACAAAAGTTACAACATTGTCATGCAAACTTCTTATACAAAATCTTAAAGTCTAGTTATTTAAATAAAAGTAACCGAAAGTATACTCACATCCCTGGGCTGTAACATGTCTATCTACAGTCTCCACATCTGCACTCTAGGACCCTTCTCGCTAACGGAAGGGTTGTAACCTGACCACCTGCATCGGACATGGGTATTATTTTTAATTAAAAGTATGACAGATTCGTAAAACAGCACAAGCGTACATCAACATTAGCTAATTTACCTTGAAATAGAATAGTAGATTACCTCGATGCCAAAGGCCAGCTACACGTATCATACCCAGCAGGCCTAAACCTAGGAAAGCGTCAGAAGATCCAAGACTGAAGTAGCTGAAGTGGGCCCGCTAACTTCACCACATGTCGGTTCGCCACTCGGCACATGCACCAGTACAACCATGCCAATGCTACAGACCCCCAACTGTAGGAACCCATCTCCTCAAGACTAGCTACGTAGGGAAGCCATCTGATGTGAATGCGGTTGCCGGACTTGTCGGCAAACAGCTGAGTGCCCAACAACATCATGATATAAGCACGAGTGATGCGTGAGCATCCCGTCTATCTTTTTCTGAGGAATTTGTACTTAATTTGTTGAGTTTAATTAAGAATTAATTATATTTTAGCAACTATGGATGCTATTTTGAGTCTTAGGCAATTTTATCTATTTTCAGGTAGCATTTGGCGGAATTTGACAGAGTTTCTGCAGCACAAGAATCAAAGGAGATGGCTGCGAGGAGCAACGTGCGCGCGTGCATGTGATCTGGAAGCATCCATGGCGACGCGTACGCGTGAATTGAAGATTTGCTCAACGACGCGTTCGGGTGACCGACGCATCCGCGTGACTTGCGAAGAAGACCAGCGACGCATCTGCGTGACTGACGCGTACGCGTGACGTGCGAGATCTGTAGAATTTACAGAAATTGCTGGCGTGGATTTTGGGCCACATTTTGACCCAGTTTCCAGTCCAGAAAACATAGATTAGAAGCTGCAGAATGGACAAATCAAGTGGTCCCCACCCATCAGCTGAAGACTTGTTAATTAATTCAAATTTAAATTCAAATCTTAATTTTTAGGAAAAGATATTATTTTTAATTTTAGAGAATTAGATTTTAAAAATTTATTAGGATTATTTATAAATAGGAACTCTGTACATGGGGACGGAGAGATTATTACCAGAACTCTTATTTTTTCTCTCTGAACCATGAGCAACTAATCCTTCATTGTTGAGGTTAGGAGCTCTGTCTATTTTCATGGATTGATTCGTTTGATCTTTTTTATTTAATTCATGTCTTGATTTATATTTCAATAATTGTTTTCGTTCTTTATTTTATGAATATGGATGGAACGGAAGTATGATCCATGTTCTAATTGAGTTCTTGTAAAACTTGGAAAAGCTCTTTACTTGAACAACAGCTTGAAAATATATTATACTGAATTTCTAATTGTTTGTATTTAACGGGACACATGACATATAATCCCCTTATTTGTGGATAATTAGGATTCTTTTGGCATATAAACTAGAAGTTGATCATCACCCTCTAATTGGAATTAATTGACCAAGGAATTGGCAATTAATGAATTTTAGAGGAGACTAGGAAGGTCTAAGGAATTAGGGTCTAGTCACATATAGTTTGGCATGAAATTAAATCTTGCATGATTAAATTAATTAGTAATAAAAGTTAATTTGGAAATTAGATAACTCTGAAACCTTAACTGCTTTCTCAAATATTTTATTCCCAACTCATTGCTGCTTGCTTTCTGAAATTTTTAAAGTACTATTTAATGCTCTTTGAATATCTCAAAACCATTTTTTGCTTGCCTAACTAATCCTATCAAACGCTATTGTTGCTTGATCCATCAATCCTCGTGGGATCGACCCTTACTCACGTAAGGTATTACTTGTTACGACCCGGTGCACTTGCCGGTTAGTAGTATGGGTTACAAAATACTGCATCAACAAGAAAAGCGCCGCATGGTGTCCTCATCGGCTCCCTCGGAGCACTCTCCAAATGTCTCCTGGAACCAGCTGCAGTTTACTGCGAACTTCTGAACCTGGCTCGGACGAGGAATCACTCCAAGCAACTCCTCGAACCACACCCAAGCAGGACGTCCACCCTCGATATATATATATATGGAAATCCGTAAGGCAACCACTGACATAACGCCCATCCACTGCCAACCCAAACTGGTACGCCACGTCCTGAAGCGTGATCATGCATTCTCCGAAGGGCATATGGAAAGTGTGCGTCTCAGGACGCCACCGCTCCACGAAGGCACTGACAAGGGGCTCATCTATTCGAAACCATCTATCGTTTAGCCTCGCTAGATGGTATAACCCCGCCATCTGCAAGTATGGCACATACCGCTCATCGAGTCGCATGCCCTGTTGCCACATGCTCCTGATGCATCTCTGTGGCTGGGCATTACATGGACCGCATTAGTAGATCGACATAGAAAACCGGTAACAAAAATAAGTAATAACAGAAACCACTTATCGAAACCAATAACACAATATACATATGAAACCAATATAACAAACCACTTACAAAGGCACATAGTAAACCACTAATAAAAACTACTAAACTGAACCGTCAACAAAACTACATGCTTAAACCGCTAACATAAACCGAAAGCTAATCCACTTACGAAAACCACAAGCAAATCCACTATCATAAACTGCACATAAAACCACATGATAAACCTCTTCCAATACCACCTAAAGTAATCCGCCAACATAAACATCAATAAAACAACTATAAAAAAATCACTAATATAAACCACTAACTAAAACCACATACAAAACCTCTAAAATAAACCACTTGCAATACCACTACGATAAACCACTAACATAAACCGTCACTAAAACCACATGCAAAACCACTAACTCAGATAAACTGATCGCAAAGAAGTGTTCTATCCACTAACCTCGTCGTTGATCTCCCCGGCTATATGAGCGACTCCGTCCAACCGATACAGCCTTGCCGGATCGTCCCCCAGCGGCAGAGTTTTCTGTTCGAGTCTTTGTCGGATGGAATCTGTGTCGTTTTCTCTGAGATTTGGTTGGGGTATGGAAATGGAGAAGTTGTTCGAATGAGGGTGATTCAAACTCCTTATATAGCCGAAAACTTAGTAATTCGAAGCAGCATGGTTCGAATTACTATTTGATGCAATTTGAGAGTAATTCGAACCAACTCGGTTCGAATTACTAGGGGAGTGGATCACATGTGTAATTTAAACCAACCTAGTTCGAATTATACTAGTTGTAGTTCAAACCAAATAGGATCGAATTATATGTTTTTGTAGTTCGAACCAAACTAGTTCGAATTACATAGTAATGTGCTTTGACTGATTCGTGAAGCCATTTTCAGTATAGCTGATTCATGTAATTTTTTTGCTCCCTTAGCTTATTTCTGTTTTTTGCCCTAATATTGGACACTAGTAAAAAAAATTATTACGTTAATAGTTCATAAATTAAAACTCACAAAATAAAGTATAAAAAAAAACTCCCCAACAAAGTGTCTACTACTATAATAATAATAATAATAATAATAATAATAATAATAATAATAATAATCCTTTATTATATATATTATTTCAACAAAGCATTAATTTCAGTCAAAACATATAACAATTATTTAAAGAGCATATTTTAGGATTCATTATATTTATTTATATTATAGACAAATTTGAATGTAATTTTAAAAAGATTAATATATTACTTTTTTAAAATTTTAAATGACTAAAATTAGATTGTGAATAATATATAAGTTCATTTTTTTTCAATTACTATATGTTCATTTGTCTTTAATTACTATATTAATCTAATGGTGATATTATATAGCAAAGGCATTTCGGTAATTAAGTTTAATTAAATTGGTTTAATAGGTTAGCTACGTTTAATTTTAAAAATAGGAAAAGATAAGATATTGAGAAGAAGACACAAAAGATAGAGACAAAAAAATTAATATTATTATATTTTATTTAGTGATAAACTAGGACAATTTATAAAAGTCTAAATTATTCTCATTTTTTTATGTAAAAAATTTGGGAAGAAAAATATAATAAAAAATATAATTATAAAAAATTAACAAAAATAATAAAAAAATAAAAAATAAGTTGTTTCTCTTGTTAGTGTCTTTGTGTCTTCCTGTTAGAATAGACACAAAATATACTAATTTAGTATCTCTAGACACAATGTTTCTATCCATATCTTATCTGCCAAATACAATTTTGTGTCTTTGTGTCCCTGTCTCAGTGTGATGTGCCTGTAGAAAAACGCAATCTTAAAAATTGATAAAAAAAATTAGTTGAAGAAGAAAAAAGTGAAAAACAAAAAGCATAAGAAGAAAAAGAAACTTAATTAAACTTTATTACAAAAATAATTTATTCACGTGATATTTTTTATAAAATAAAAAAAGGTTTAATTTTTTATTTTTGAATATATTAAACATTTAAATGCTAGACTATATTTACTTAATTATTAGAATTGTATGAACTATATTTTTATTGTTTGTATTACTCATGACATATGTAGTTACTAAAATTTATGTGTTCATCTACTTGTGACTTATCAATATATATAAACTACACTGTTTATAAATAAAGATTTTAAATTTGATATTTACTTTTGTTAATAATTTTGTCAAAAGATTTAAATTAATTATATATTTTTTTCCTAATAAAATAAAGCAAAGTAAATAATTACTAATTTACTTTATTTTGTCAACATAAAAATAATTTAATTTTTATTTACTGTCAGTACAAAAGCGGTTTTATACATACATTTAGATATATAACGTCATATCAACAAAAATAACTTAATTTTACTTTGACTACGTGAATGATCTTTTGAAACAAACAACGAATATAATTAGACTAATGTATAAAATATTTTATACTATTAATACATCAAAAATAAAATCTATAAAAAGATAAAGGCATAAAAAATTATTGTTTACTTAAATTTGATATGTATAATATTTTTTATAAATTGATTTTACTAAATTCATGTTTATCACAAACAATTCCATATTTTATTTTATTTATTAAATTCAAGATTTTAAAATTTAAATCCATCTACTCTATTACCATGTTAAAAATAGATCCCACATTTTTGTACACCTTAAAATTATTTGTTGTAATTTATTTTTACCTCCTATTATATTATATTACTTTTTTTGACATAGACAAATCCATGATTTAATATGTATCTATCATTTTAAAAGATTTAGAGGTAAGGGATTAGAGATTATGGTTGAGGAGTTATAATTTAGGATTAAGAATATAAAATTTATGGTGTAGAATTTTGAATTCATGATTTAAAATTTAGAGTCTAGGATTTAGAGTATTAGAAATTATAGTTTAAGATTTTAGGATTTATAATTCAAAATTTAAACGTTTATGATTTATGTATTTAAAAAAGATTTATACAAATATACATTTTATGTTGATCAATTCGAACAAATTTTTTCTTTTATATTTTTGTAACATAGAGTAAATGCAAGGATAATATATATATATATATATATATATATATATATATATATATATATATATATATGCATTTAAAATATATTAGTGAATAAAATATATAAAATATAATCGTTTTAGAGAATTTACTTAATATGTTATAATTTTATTGTTATGAGAAAAATAAATAAATTTTAAATAATTTACTTTCATATATGTATTATAATATATAAAGATTTTTTTAACATCTAATTAGATGTTAATGTTATTGTAAATATTAAAATATTTTTATATTATAATTAATATTTAAGATTTAAGGTTTATAGCTAATAGTTTAGGATTTATGGTTAAGTATCACGTTTAGGGATTAGAGTTTGAGATTTTATGTCTTATAGTTTTAGAGTTTGGGATTTAGAGTTTAGGATTTATGGTACAAGAGTTAAAAAATTAGAAATGATTGTTTAGGGTTTAGAGTTTGGAGTTTAGGATTTAAGATTTAGAATTTAGAGTATTAAAAATAATAGTTTATGTTTATAATTTAAAGTTTAGGGGTCTAGATTTTAGATTCTAGGATTTAGCGTTTAAGTTTTAGAATTTAGAATTTAGGATTTAAAGTTTAAAAAAATTCCTTTTTATATTTTTGTAAGATTGAGTTAATGCAAGAATAATAAATAATCAATATATATGTTTTTATCCAAGATGCTGAAATATATTATTTAAAAATAACTATGCTACTAAAAAATTTTGTACGAGAACATTTTTTATTATATTTTTCATAAGCTATGTTTTATAACTTTTAAGAAAATTAATAATTTATATACTTGTTATGTAGCAAAAAAATATTAAAATCTTTTTTATTTGATAAACCAAATTTTTTGTTGCAAAAATAAATGAATGTAATCCATTTAAATTAAATTATTTTTTGAAATAGTTAAAAACGTATAATAATAATAATAATAATAATAATAATAATAATAATAATAATAATAATAATTAGTTATTGTAAATGTAGAATTTTATTTTTAGTGAAATTTTTGTAGTTAAATAATTTTATTTTATGAAAGTATTATTCATGGTCAGTTTGTTTTTAAAAATATTTGGTTAAAAAGACCACGTTACGCTTTTCCCATGGTAGAACCAACATAACAACTTTAACCAAAACGATTCTAGAAAGATTAAAGAAAAACCATAACAACAAATTTTAAGCAAGAATATCCTGTATCTCCTCTCCTATATCAAATTTCAAAAAACTGTTGTCTGTTTAGTCCAACTAGTCTTATTAACAGTCTCACTGAGTCACTGTTGACTGTTGAGCCAGTGCCTTCTCTAATCTCTATATTCCCAAAAGAAATGAATTTTCATACTCTCTCGGTTTCTTCTTCTTTGGTACCCTGCACTCCAAAAACTTATCTCTGCTCCAACATCAATAATGAGTCCAGCCGGGTCAACTCGCCCGCGCCATCCCAACTCACCACAAAAAGGCGGTGCCTCTTCTGTGGAAGAAGGCACTTCGTTGAAGCTGCAACATTGGCAACTACACTCTTCCCTATTAAACCCTCCAGAGCCACCAATAATTCAGATTCTGATTACGATTACGCGGTAACCATTAACAATTTAACTTGTGCAGTTGACCCAACAATTAACAGAGAAGTCAAAAGATGAGGTTTTTGTTTTGATTGCCAAAAAAACTTACTTTTTTGTAGGATGTGCTTAACCAGTTTCATCCACCAAAGCCAGATTGGTATGAAGAGTTCTATGCTTGGGTTATGAATTCAGCTACTAAGTCTTATGAAGCTGAGGTTTATATTTCTTCATGTTGCATTTAATAATTACTATTGAATTGAATTATGAAGCTGTTGTTGTTGAATTGGATTGAAGTTTTGGGAATTTCTCTCTTTTTTTTTTTGTGTGGTAAGGTTGCAAAGTACAAGTCACAAGTCTTAAGTAACTTGAAGGGGAAGAAGGCTCTTAAAATCTTGGAGGTTGGGATTGGAACAGGTCCTAACCTCAGTTATTATGCTAACGATTCCGATGTTCATGTTGTTGGCATTGATCCTAACCCGAAGATGGAGAAATATGCTCGGTCTGCAGCTAGATTGGCTGGCTTACTGCTCTCAAACTTCGAGTTTTTTCAAGCTGTATGTACCATTCTCTCATCGGCTTATAGGCACTGCTTTAAGAGGAATGTTCTCATAACAGTGAATATTAAATGTGGAATACACTAAAAGATAACGGCACTGGTTTGTGGTAAAGTAGCACAAAACAGTATATTTATGGAAATGCTTTCTAGGTTTGTGTCAATTATGGCCTATATAGTTACAAAGCTGAATGTTAATGCTATATGCTCATCATTTGATCAAAGGTGTAAATTTACTTCATCCATTCATTTAGAAAATTTTCCACATTTTTCTACAAGAATCAACTAATCATCACCCTTAATGTTGATGCTTTGTTCTGTTTAGTTATGTTAGTTTATGTTCTGCTTTTGTTAATTGAACTTTATCTTTAATGTTGAGTCTACTTAGGTTGGGGAGGCTATACCACTAAGTGATGCTTCAGTGGATGCAGTCGTTGGAACGCTTGTATTGTGTTCTGTTAAAGATGTTGATTTGGCATTAAAAGGTAATGGAACTTGTAGAGCTTTCTGTGTTTTTCTCAAATAAATATATTGATTTTATTGTTTGGAGTATTTACTCAATCATCACTGTACTTATTAGTTTACCTGTGTGATTATTATACTTCGTTAGCTGCATTTTGGATTTTCTCATTAAAACAATTGATTGTTTGAACTTTGAATGTTTGACCTAAAATTTGGAAAGTATTTATTATCTGCTTTGCATGATATTTTTTTTTTTTTTGTGTTAAGAAAAGAAAAAGAAACAAGAAAGGTAGAGGAAACTCTTAGAAGGTTTTGAATATGAAAAGTGATTGAGATGTTAGTGTTTGCATTCCCTTGCATTTGAAGACACAAATTTTGAATGTAAAAAGTGATTGAGATGTTAGTGTTTGCATTCCCTTGTATTTGAAGACACAAATTCATCATCCTTTAGACCATAATAGAAAGAAAAAGGTCAATTCTGCTGACTGATATTGTGTACTAATTGAAATTGGTCACTGATTCAATTGAACTTGTCCCAAGTTGTATGCTTGAGGGAACTTTAGCGCAAAAACTGGATTATTAGATATAAAGATCATTGAGGGTCCTTCACTCAACTAGTTGAGCTTTTGTATAATTTTTGGTTCTTGATTCTTGACACACTTGTTACTTAAGGGTTATCCCCCAACGCCATTTCGCTTTCTGTGCAGAAGTTAAGAGGGTGTTGCGACCCGGTGGAAAGTATGTGTTTGTCGAACATGTGGCTGCAAAAGGTGTGTACACAACTTCCAAATTCAATTTGGAAACCGAAATAGCTTAGTAACAACTTTAGTTAACTTTGATTTACAGATGGCACAACTCTCAAATTTTTCCAACGACTTACTGATCCTCTGCAGCAGATACTTGCAGATGGGTGCCACCTTTCAAGAGATACAGGAAACAGCATATCCAAAGCTGGATTTTCAAGTGTTGAGTTCAAGACAGCATTTGTGTCTAACGCTTCATTTATAAACCCCCATATATATGGAATAGCATACAAGTAGCACCGAAAGGCACGAGCTGCCCCGGCTACATTGCTTCGATCAAGGACTAAATCTTCCTCTTCCTCAACATCTATACCAAGCACAAATTTCTGAAGTTATACCGTAAAGTATGTTTCGTATCATGTTCTTTTGGTTTCAAAATAGTGCGGTGGAGGAGACACTGCTATTTTGCATCATTTACAGCATAATATAGGTTTCAACACTTATTGTTTTCATTTCATTCCAAGACTTGGAAGTTTGAGGCGACATCCATGGCACTAACAACGGGCTCCGATACCGTTGTTAAGTATCTAAGAAAGTAGGAAACCACACCTTAAAAGCTAGCTGATGAGTGGTTCTATATCAAGCATCCTATATTACCCCATGTGAGACTTTGAGCATCCCATAATATACCCAAGTCCCTAACAGACACCTTTTGTTCCCCAACAAAGTCTTGCGTGCTTGGTTAATATGTTGTGTTGTCCACCTATCTTCTTCTTCTTGCTATAAAGCATCTTTAATGGCATCATTGTCAAACACAAATTTAGCTAGTGTTGTTTTGCCCGTATCTCGAATTCCACTATCGAAATGATGCAACAATTTGTTTCTCTGAATGTAAATGAACCATCTGAACTTCTACATCCTCATCAAATCCAATGATCTTTCGGTCTTTAACGTTAAGAGATAGTTGTTTCATTTGCTGCAACTTTGAACAGCGGAGAACGAGTCAGCTCCGGTCTGAAACTTCACTAAACCATGTCTTTATCCTTCTTGAGGAATCTTGAATCTTTCTCCCAATGCTATCCAACTTCCATTCAATAACAAAGCGACTCTGGCACATGAAAACATGGGTTTCCACGGTTTGTGCAGTTCTCTTGTATATTCATCAATAACAAACTGAATTTTTCAAGCAATGGCTCTCAGTTCACTACCCAAACCTTCGATCTTTTATCGAGTTCTCCCATCTCTTGTACTTGTAGTCCATCCATCAGTTGCTATTCGATTTGCTGTTTGAGACTCGTGATATGCTGATACGAGGATGGCGCCTTTGTTACCTCTGTCTCTTTACTTGAGCTTGTTGCTCAATGTCAGAGTTGGTTTCACCCTCAGTAACACTGGTTGAGACCATAGGCATTCCCTTCTCACGTCCTTCCAAATTTGCAATCACATCTTTTCTTCCTATCTGAGATAGCGTCAGTTCTGTACACTAAGGAACTCAGAATCTTAAACTGTAAATTTCAATTTCTCCACCCACACCTTTTGCTTCTATTCATGGCTTGTGCACTCACTAAACAAGGTACGCATTAGTCCACGTTCATTTCTAACAACTCCAAGTTCCTATCTATAGACCTATGCAAAAAGTCAATCAAGAAGCCCCTGAGCATTGTTTAATGCTTTTCTTTCGTTTTCTTTGCGCTTGAATTTTCTAGTTGGAAACTAAATATGAAAAAATAAGTCGTGTCTCTTATTAGTGTTTCTGTGTCTTTCCTATCAAGGTCAAAGAATATACTAATTTAGCGTCTCACGACACGATGTCGATATTCATGTCTCGTCCGCTAAACATAATTTTGTGTCTCAATGTCCCGTGCTTTTAAGCAAATGCATTCCAAATCCATGTCACACAGTCTATGTAGGTTGATCTTATGTGAAGAGCATGTCCAATTTGAGTAGAGAGACATGCTTCTTGAGTTTCCTTTCTGTGGGATGAAAAAGGATAAGCTCGACCCTTCCAACTCTTTTATCATAAAAGTGTCTAACAATGCATTCTATGGCATTACACACACTCTTCACCTCCTCCAACCACAAATTTTCTCTCCTACCAATCAACTTCAAACTTGATACAATGTTTTATGTGAAATCCCATCTTTTACCTCTTTCACCACCTTCATCACCTGGGTACGGATAATCAAGTCATGACTTAGAACATTCTTTACATGTTTTTACTACGCTGAGGCTTCTCCAGAAGGAGTTTCAATGGCCACGCCTGTGTTCTTTGTTTGATCCTATATTGAACTCATGCAAAGTACATGTATTAGATATACAATATACAATATACGGTACGACATGAAAATATGGTAATTATATACTAAAGATAATTCATTAAGTGTTCAATTTTATAATTTTACTTTTACAAGTATAATTGTCCATTTTAAAAAAGGTTGCCAACAGTTCCTTTTATCAGATTTTTATTCTACATAAAATTTTCTTTTGTTCTCTTAATAATTATTCGTTCACTTGGTTGATTGTTGATTAAAAAAGTGAACCTAGTAAAACCCTTTAAAAAGTTTATGCATTATTAATTTTTCTTTGTATTAATTATATCCCTATTTAAAGTAATTCATTGTTTCAAACTTATTAGAAATTCTTCTTTAGATGTTTTCCCATTATTAATGTTAAAGAGACTTTTGTAAATTATCCTTTATTTATTTATTTCGTTTTGTATAACTTGATGATTTTTAAATTGTTTTCATAGTGTACTATGTACATATTTAAAATTAGACACTTAAATTGATGTCTGATGTGTGTGGGGGGGGGGAGGGGGGTGTAGGATAATAGACAAACTAGGTTATATTAGAATCCTTGAAAGAGAAGTAATGCATGTGCATAATCTTGGTTGTTTCTCCGTTTGGAGAGATCTTTGATCCTGAAGGTGATCCGTTCAAGCTTCATATGGAAATAAAGGAGTTTAATAAACTAACTTAGATTGGTCAAGTTGTCAGCAAATTCATTCGTTTAAACAAGTGTTGGAAGTTTGAATTCCACCTTATACATACAGACTAATAATCCATTAGCGAATGACAGACCCTTAAATAAAGCTCAGATCCGTGACAAATTAATCTTTGATCTGACGGATAAGGGGACATCGTGAAAAAACAAAAAAGACAAAAGAAGGAGTTTAATAATTCCAAGTGGCTGCCTGCTATGTTGGTTTGGTTCGCTGAGTCTTAGTAGTGTGTTCACTACAAAAGAGAGCGAAGAATTTACAATATGTTAGATAATCAATACTTTTTTTGAACAATATGAACAACCACCACCAATCAAATAAAAAATACACTATACCTCTAAATTACCCAAATAAATCTTAATATTAGAATAACTATCCGCACACCTAATGAAATGAACATTCGATATGTCTATTGTTAACATTATTTAATATTTTCATTGTTTACCTATACTTTTCTTTTGTTAAAATATCGATTTAACTCTTAAAATCTTTTGATATTATGATTATAAATGAATTAATAAATTTTATAAAATTTGTACTCAGTTTAACGATTTTATAATTTAAATTTTATTACGATTTTATATTTTAGGTATTTAATTTACTTTTTTATTTCCGACGCCACCCAACCTCCCGCCGATGCTGTTGAAGCATCTCTTCATCCCGCTTGCGCTCTGTAACAACGTCAGATCGCTCCACAGCAGCCCGTGCATATTTCTTCCTGCTGCCCCCTGCCTCCAGCCATGCAGACCCCACCGCAACCCTGCCTTCACCGTCGCAGTCTCACCGTGCGTGGCAGTTCCGTCGACATCCAGGGCATATATGGCCACATTTTCATATGTGCATCACCCTCACATGCCCGTTAATGGTTTTCCCATACGCTACTGTAGCTGTCTCGTTTTGTCCCGTCGCCATCTTTCTTCCGTAACCGTGGTTCTCTTTCTCCTCCTCCTCCTCTTCTTCTTCTTCCTTTTTTCAGGGCGTTAAAGTTTATTTTATTAGATATATGGATGATTATTTTTATCTTAAATGAATGTTCATTTAATTTAAATTGGATTTAAGTAGTTACAATGAAATTTATTGGATGTTCATTTTATTAGGTATGTGGATGGTTGAGGAACAATGGCACTAATATCCACAGGAGGCGAGGATGATGGCCGGTGAGAGTGAGTTTGACACCGGTGAACTGGGATGATTAATGAAGGTGGGGTGACAGATAGTTTGAGAAGAAGAGGAGTATTTGAGTGAAATGATTTGATAAATTAGTGTTTGAAATGGTTAATTTTTTGAATAACCAAGTGAGTTTTTTTATTGAAGTAATTTAAAGAATATTTTTTATTTTTTACTTGTATCGACCTAATTTACAGTCTATTATTTACCTTATTCAAATTTCTCATTGTCTCTAGCGAAATTGTTGTTTTTACGTAAAATTTTGATTTCTCCACCTTTGGAGGGCCAATTACTCTAAACAAAGATTACATTTGATATGGCCAATTGAGAAGACTGGTTTCTGTGCATTGCTTACTGCATAAAAAGAGACCACAAATGTTTGAGTAGGTACTGTCCTTCTCATTTATCACTTTACATATCGCTTGAGCAATTATGTTGATGGCTTGTTGGAGACATGGCATTCTGGAGCGCTTTATTCTTATGTAAAGTATCTTTATTTGCATTCGGAACAACACGAAAGATATGTGCTGATGGTAATTATCATCAGAGTAATTGAGAATAATGAGAAGGGAGTACGTATTTGTTTGGATTAGCTTCTTTTACCCCCTTTTTATTTTAATAATAAAGTACTTTTATCAAAACAATTCATGTGTTACGAGATAATTTTCTTACAACGGGCAAATAGATAAGCAACTGATAACGGTAACAATAAAATCAAGATGGTAAGACTCATGAATGAGTAAAAGTGAACACAATAAAATAACTTCGTTTGTGCGTGCATATCTGTCCCTGATATTTTTTATTTTACTAATTTTATTGTTTGTAAATTTTTTTTACTATCCACAATATTTTTTTAGTTTAACGGATAATGACTAATTTATTATGGATTTGAGTTCTATTTAAGAGTTTCTAATTTATTTTTATCCTTTTTTTCTTAGTATCAACACCTTGTTAACATGTTTTATTGATTTTTTTGCAATTTGTTGATGATAGTAATTGACTTTATAAATGTTTTGCCAAGCTAAAGTCCATATTAATAAAAAAATTATAAAAGAAAAAAAAGAATAAACAGTATTAAAATATAGATAGATATATATTAACTTCAGATTTTTGAAGTTAAATTTATAATATAAGTAGAAGAAAGAAAAGACGGAAATAAAAATAGAAAAAAATGGAAGGAATATTTGATTTTTTTCTCAATGTATACGAATGTATTTGTGTAATATTAGCATGTTTGAGTACTTCATCCAAATGATTCCAACTCCTTTTTCTGATCCCAAGAGTTATATAAATAATTTTAACCAATAAAAATATTAATTAAGTCTTAATATAGGTTATTTTTTCTAATAACTAAATATAATTACTTAATTACCTGTTGAGGCTTTGGACAGTTGTAAATCATGCATGAAATAAGTACGGAAAGTAACATCAGAATATGCGAGCAAGTTGTAACTTCAATAACTAGTATGAGTAAGTTTTGTTTAGGTGTTGTATATTAAGTTGATAATATAAAAAGAATTATTTTAATAAACAAAGATTTTTTTAACGTATTTAATAAATTTTTAATAATAAAAATAAAAGTATTAAAAAATAAAAAACATCTTTTTTAAAAAGTTATAATTTAAATTTTTTTTAAACGAATTTTTTTAAAAAAAATATTTTTTTATATAATAAATAAATAAATAAATACTTTTATATTATTATACCTAAACATAATTGATAAATAAAAAGATCTTTTTTGTGAAAGACATTTAAACATAAAATTACTTTTATTTTTTTATAAGATTACCTAAAAAAATAACTCAAAAAAAGATTTTTTTTTTATAAATTCACCCAAACAAACCTTAAGTAACCATTTCTAAATTGAGACTTGTTACACATACAAGTCTTTTTGGCATATAAGTCTATACAAGTCAGCTCAAATCCAACAAAAACAACTCTCAATTTAAAAAGCGTGTAAATGTAAGGCCCACATCGGTTGGGGAGGTGAATGAAGCATGCCTTATAAGGATGTGGATACCTCTCCCTAGCATGACGCATTTTGACGAGTGAGTGTAGGGGGCTTCGGCTAGCATCCCTATCGTCAAAGACAAAACCGTGAGGCCTTGTGTGCCAAAACGGACAATATCGTGCTAGCCAGAACCCGGATCGATGTGCCAGCGAGGACGCTGGACTCCCTTAGGGGGGTGGATTGTAAGGCCTACATCGGTTGGGGAGGAATACGAAGCATGCCTTATAAGGGTGTGGATACCTCTCCCTAGCATGACGCATTTTGACGAGTGAGTGTAGGGGGCTTCGGCTAGCATCCCTATCGTCAAAGACAAAACCGTGAGGCCTTGTGTGCCAAAACGGACAATATCGTGCTAGCCAGAACCCGGATCGATGTGCCAGCGAGGACGCTGGACTCCCTTAGGGGGGTGGATTGTAAGGCCTACATCGGTTGGGGAGGAATACGAAGCATGCCTTATAAGGGTGTGGATACCTCTCCCTAGCATGACGCGTTTTGACGAGTGAGTGTAGGGGGTTTCGGCTAGCATCCCTATCATGTTACAGTAAACATGCGCTTCCTCAAGTTTGAATAGCATAAAATAAGAAACGGTTTTTCTTCAACGTTTGTATTCCACGTTCTTCCTCCTGCTCCTTCTCCTTCTTCTTCTTCTCCTTCTTCTTTGCGTTCCTCCTCATTTTTTTCGCATTCCTTCTTTGCGTTTTCATCCTCATCATGGTTCTTTTTATTGTTGTTATTGTTGTTGCATTTTTCTCCTCCTCATCTTTCTATTGATTTTGCAATATTATGTACTTTTTTTCTTCTTTGTTTGATTTTTTTCTCCCAAGAAGAATTCTAAGAAAACGAAATAACAAGATGAGGAAGAAAAAGCAGTAGAAGATGAGAAGGAGAAAAAGGAAGATTTTTAAATTATGTGAAATCTATCAGAATAAAAATACACCCAAATATCTTTATATTACATCCAAATATTTTTGTGTTACACCCAAATTTGCTGCAAATACAGAAAAATATTTCCTCTAATGCTGCATTTTTTTCTTCTTTTTTTTCTTATTTCTTTCTTTGTTTTAGTTAAATGAATGTAAGTTCATCCTCTTTCAAGTAATTTTGTAGCATTATATATTTCTTTTTCTTTTTTGTTTGATTTTTTTGTTTTTATTATTGTTAATAGAGTAAAACAAGAAGAAATTTGAGAAAGTAAAAGAAAGAGAAAAAGATGAATAAGAAAAAAAAGAAAAAGAAGATAGTGATGATGATAAAAAAAAGAAGCAGTAGAAGATGAGGAGGAAGAAGAGGAAGAGTTTTGAATTATGCAGAACTTATTAGAATAAAAATACACCCAAATATCTTTGTGTTACACCTAAATTTGCTGCAAATACAGAAAAATAATGTTTCCTCTAATGCTATATTTTTCTTCCTTTTTTTCTTATTTTTTTTTTCTTTTAGTTAATGAATGTAAGTTCATCCTCTTCCAAGTAATTTTGCAGCATTATGTGTTTCTTCTTCTTCTTTGTCTGATTTTTTTGTTTTTATTCTTATTAAGAGAGTAAAACAAGAAAAAACTTGAAAAGGTAAAATAAAAAGAAAAAGATGAATAAGAAAAAAAGAAAAAGAAGATGGCGATGATGATAAAAAAAGAAGAAGCAGTAGAAGATGAGGAGGAGGAAGAGGAATAGTTTTGAATTATGCAGAACTTATCAAAATAAAAATACACCCAAATATCTTCGTGTTACACCCAAATATCTTCGTGTTTCACCCAAATTTGCTGCAAATACAGAAAAATGTTTCCTCTAATATTGCATTTCTTCTCCTTCTTCTTCTTTTTTTATTTCTTTCTTTCTTTTGGTTAAATGAATGTAAGTTCATCCTCTTCCAAGTAATTTTGCAACATTATGTGTTTTTTCTTCTTCTTTGTTTGATTTTTTGTTTTTATTCTTGTTAAGAGAGTAAAACAAGAAGAAACTTGAGAAGGTAAAAGAAAAAGAAAAAGATGAATAAGAAAAGAAGAAGAAGAAGGAGATGGTGATGATGATAATAAAAAGAAGCAGTAAAAGATGAGGAGAAGGAAGAAGAAGAGTTTTAAATTATGAATAACTTATCAGAATAAAAATACACCCAAAATTCTTAAAATACACCCAAATATTTCTGTGTTACATCCGAATTTGCTACAAATACAGAAAAATATTTCCTTTAATGCTACATTTTTTTCTTCTGAATTGAACCACACCTCATCTACTTGATTGGATTTAAAACAATACAAGGAGGAAAAGAAATTCCAATGAAAAAAGAAGGAGGAAGAGGAGGAGAAGGAAGAGGTGGTGTTGATGACGACGATAACGAAGAAGAAGAAGAAGAAGAAGAAGAAGAAGAAGAAGAAGAAGAAGAAGAAGAATATGCAATAACGTCACGAAGCGCGTGAATATAAATGACTTGTAAAGACTTGTATGGAAAAAACGCTTGTATGTAAAGAATAATTCTTCTAAATTGAACTGGTTTCTTTCAATTGGTATGTTGATCATGTAAAATACAAGACAGTATTTTTTTGTATTTGAAACTTGATTGATGAAAGTCGAAAACTAACTTGTTGAAGATGTTACTTCGACCGAATATATTTATCCTTCGACGTCTATTGATATTAATAACAACTTATCAAAAATATTATTTTTGATATAACAAATGTCTTTAAGTATTTACTTTTTTATTTAAAAGAAAAGAGTAAAGTATTTACTTTTATATTAATTATGTGGGTACTTCTACCATGTTAAGAATCGTCGGTTCTTATTTCATACATATATTGTTGTTTTCAGATGCAGGACGTGATACACTACATTGAGCTTGTTGGAGACTCTTGAAACGTGAAGATCTACCTCTGCGATTTTATACTTTATGTTTTGTATATGTACATGTTTTTAGACTCTCCACTTGTTATATTTGTATTTTGTCTTTCTTATAGGTTGACTTGGAGAAATATTATTTAAATTCTATATTTTGGTAAACACTTTTGGGATTATATATATTCTAGCCAACCCTTGCTTCACAGGTTGAGTTTAGAGCTTGATTATGTATCTATCTTTTGAAACTCTGTTTATATACTTGTCTCCTTAATTTTCTGTATAAGCCTTCTACCTAATCGCTTTTCGTGTATAACGCGTTTTTGGTCTTATTTTGTTCATCCTTTCTTCCAAGGCTCCCAATTACAATTTCTTTCAATTATATTATATACACAATTTTAATTTTAGAGGTCATAGTGCCGCACCACATTTGATTTATGATGACCGAAATTCACTCACTAATAAATGAATTCGTTCTTTGGCAAGCGCACCAAAATATCGTCAAGTAATAACCCACTAGGAGTGGGGCCAAATCCACAGAGATTGATAGATTTGAGCAACTTTAATTAATGGATCAATTAGTCAAGCTAATCAAGAGTGATTGTGAGTAAAGAATTCTAAACAGCAGAATGATAAATGACTTAAAATTAAAATTAAAAGAAAGCTATAAAGTGCAGAAACGTAAAGAGCAAGAAACTAAAACACAGAAACATAAATGACTGAATTGTAAATGGGGTGTGGGATGATAACAGAAATTAAACTAAGCAGTAAAGAATGGATAAGATAAGAATAGGGAAAGTTCATTGGAGTTGGGAGATATTGTTCTCTCTGGATTAAAATCAGATCATCTCATCTTCAATGATGCAACTCATTGACCTCTTGGCAATCATGATTGATTGAATCCCAATTCCTTGGTGATTCAATCTCTCAAATCTTGATAATCAACCAATTCCTTGGTCTAATTGCTCATGAAGAGAGATAGGCTTGGTCCCTGATTTTACCACACATCATCATAGATCCATTTAATTGGGCAGATTTCATGTCACTGTACCCAATCCCAAAAACCCAGATGTACTCAATGTGAGAGGGAATTTCAAGCATGGTTTTATGATCCCTCTTCCAAGGTTCACATAAAACCCAATTTGAATTCAGCCTCTTTTCCAAGATGACTAAACACTAAGAATGAAAAACGAAATTCCTTCTAGCAAATCAAAGAGAAGATGAAGAGAAGAAGAAATTCACTATCAATTAATCTATCAAGTACAATAAAGCTCCCTCCCCAAATGAGAGGGAAGTTAGCTACTCATAGCTCAGTACAGAATGGAAGTTCAAAACTGGAAAATAAAGCTAAGTACAAAATAAAAACTCTAAAGTCTCCAGAAGCTAAAAGTGTGTAAAAGTTCCAAAGTCTTCAAAAGTTCCTTTCTCAATTCGAGTCACCACCTATTTATACAAGTGTTCTGTGAGTCTTCAGGTGTACTTGCATGATCTAAATGTGGGCATTTCTCATTTGCAATCAGTACGACCCATTTTGGCTGAACAGTGTGCTTCCAGGTGAACGTAGCGTTTGTTTTGAGAACGGAGCGTTCGGATACCCACGCGTACACCTGCTATACGCCTGCGCGTCCCTTGCATTTTGGTCCATCGACGCGTATGCGTCTCCCATCCGTACGTGTCCCTTGGCAGCGTTCATTAACTGAACGCTCCGTTCGCGCCATGAACGCTCCTCACGCGTGCGCGTCCTTTGCGCGTGCGCGTGGATAGTAAAATGTCATTTCTGCTTTACAAATTCATGTACACGTTTGCGCCAATCACCACTATCATCACATCAACGCGTGCGCGTCATGCACGCGTACGCGTCGGCGACCAAATTCAAACTCTAATTCTGAAAATATCGCAGGCGTTCATTCAAAGTGAACGTAGCGTTCATTGCTGGTGAATGCTGATCCTCCTTCCACGCGTACACGCCATGCATGCGTACGTGTGGATCTCCAAGAATGTCATCCTGCGCGTAAGCGCCTTGTACGCGTGCGCGTCACTTGTGAACGTAGCGTTCTCCTGCACCTCTCCTTTTTTGTTCTTTTTCACTTGAAATTCAGCCAAAACTCATTTCAAAGCAATGTTCATAAATTAATCATATAGCTCATATAATTGCATCTTTAAATGAGATTTCACCAATTCTATGGTCCTTTTAAATAAGAGAAAGAGGTAAATGACGTAAGTCATCACAACACCAAACTTAAATTTTGCTTGTCCCCAAGCAAATTAATATGAATTGTTCTAAATCATTGAAACTTGATCCTTAAGAAACTGTGTTCATAATTAAAGATAAAGGCTAAGCATCAAATCATGTATGAACTTTGTGATATCTTCCATCTCATAATGAACTTTCAACCTTTGAGGATTATTTCAAGTGTCTGCTCTTAGAGCCCCTTCTATTGATTGTCACCTTGAAATAGTAAGATTTTGTTATTTTTCTTTTGAATGTTTTCTTTCCTTCATTCTTCTTTTATTTCCAGACCACGACTCTAAGTGTTTTGTCTCAAGACGACCCTTTAGGTTAAGCTTTCAATTAGCACTCCCAAACCAGTTGGTTTTAGGGTACTAGGAGTTGAAACACCCCTAAGAATCTACTTGCTCAAGTCTCTCTTCTTGACATATCTTCACCACAAGCATCTACTAAGTTCTTGGCTCTTTAAGCTATTTGTTTCTTTCTTTTATCTCAGTAGTTGATGCTCAGAGCCTTGGGTCTTGCTTACTACTTCTAGGTTCTATTGATTTTCGAGGGTCATCCTTAGCATCTATTTGTAATGTCCCCTGAGTCTACTTGTTCCATTATGGATTACTCACTTCCAAACTCCAATTCATGGTTTTATACTTATTTCTCATCTTCTTATTTTGAATCCAGCTCACTTTGGTCTAGTTTCCTTGTCCTTATTTTGCAACAACTCATCATTGAATCTTTATGGGAACAAACTATTCAATCAATGCAGTGAAAACTTAGCAGAGACGTTTTCTTTCTCACAATAAAACTTGGAAATCAAAGGACTCATAGAATGATTCTAAAATTGTCAGCAGGCATATCAAAACAAAAGGAGCACTAGGCAGTAAATTAAGAGAGTAAGTTTTTAACATGAAACTCAATAACCTTTGCTCATTATAGTGCAGCTTTAATGCATATGTTCCTGCTCCTTTATCCTCTTCCTAGATGACACATCCTCGAGGCTCCTTCTTGTGCTGAGGTGTACTTTAGCTTCCAAAAGCTTATCCTCCTAGATGGCATTCATTTTGTGTGTCTCTGGGACACCGAACTTAAGTTATTTGCTTCTGGCTCATGATGGTGGCCATACCAAACTTAAATTTTTGGCTTATTCTTAAATTTTAATCCAATTATTGTAAGTCCAAAATTTAAGTGTTTGGTGGCCACACCAAACTTAATTCCTCAGCCAGCTTCTCAACTCTATTAACATCATCACATAATGTAACATGCAAAATTGTACTTCTAGCAACTAGAAAACTTTTGGAGTTCAAATTAAAGGAACTATCAGCAAACAATTTAACAACTGAAATTGAAAAATAATCAACCAAAGTGACTTAAACTTAAACTATCTAGAAAGCTTGAAATTGAAAGAATATGAATATTGGGGTGTCTCCCAACTAGCGCTTCTTTAATGTCACTAGCTTGACGATTCTTCCTTCTTCAGCTGAGATTGTAGTTCACCCTCTGCTCCTCTAATGAGTCTCCCAAATAGTGCTTAAGTCTGTGGCCATTGACAGTGAAAGTTCTCTGCGTCTTCTCATCCATAAGCTCATGACCATAAGGGGATGCTTTGACTATGGTGAAGGGTCCAGATCATCTTGACTTAAGCTTCCCTGGGAAGAACTTGAGCCTTGAGTTGTATAGTAGCACCTTTTGACCTTCTATAAACTCTCTCCTTGCTATCTTTTGGTCATGCCATTTCTTAGCCTTCTCCTTGTAAATTTTGGCATTTTCATATGCTTGAACTCTAAATTCTTCCAATTCTTGCAGTTGCAAGATCCTTTTCTCCCCAGTAGCATTACTATCAAAATTTAATAGCTTGAGGGCCCAGAAGGCTTTGTGCTCCAGCTCTAATGGCAGGTGACATGCCTTCCCATACACCAGCTGATATGGGGATATCCCAATTGGTGTTTTGAAGGCTGTCCTATATGCCCAAAGAGCGTCGTCCAACCTTTTTGACCAATCCTTCCTTGAAGCTCCCACAGTCTTCTTCAGGATCCTTTTCAACTCTCTGTTGGATACCTCTGTCTGCCCATTTGTTTGAGGGTGATAAGGTGTGGCAATCTTATGTTTTACTCCATATCTCAGAAGGAGGGCTTCTAATGATCTGTTGCAGAAATGGCTTCCTCCATCACTGATAAGGGCTCTGGAGACTCCAAACCGGCTGAAAGTGTTCCTTCTAAGGAAGTTCATGACTACCTTATTATCATTTGTTGGGGTTGCAATGGCCTCCACCCACTTAGATACATAGTACACTGCCACTAGAATGTACTTGTTTGAGTATGAGGTAGGAAGGGGGCCCATGAAGTCAATTCCCCATACATCAAAAAGCTCAAGTTCTAGGATGAATTACTGTGGCATCTCATTTTTCTTGGGCAAATTTCCAGCTTTTTGGAATTCATTACAATCCTTCACTAATTCTTTTGCATCTTTAAAGATAGTGGGCCAAAAGAATCCACATTGCTGCACCTTGGCTGCAGTTCTTTCCCCACTGAAATGGCCTCCATATGGGGATCCATGGCACTGCCAGAGAACCTACTGTCCTTCCTCATGGGATATGCATCTTCTTAGGATTGCATCAGCACACTTCTTGAAAAGGTATGGCTCATCCCATATGTAGTGCTTGGCATCATTGATGAGCTTCCTTTTCAAGTGTTTGTTGATATTGGAAGGTAGCTCTCCAATAGCCTTGAAATTGGCTATATCTGTAAACCAGAGGGCTTCTTAGATCATCATCAAATGTTCATCTGGAAAGCTCTTATTCACTGCAGGGCTATGTGCTTCATTCTCCTCATGTGGGATCCTTGACAAGTGGTCAGCCACTTTGTTCTCTGACCCGCTTCTATCCTTTATTTCAATGTTAAATTCTTGGAGCAACAAGATCCATCTTATCAATCTAGGCTTGGATTCTTGTTTGGTCATCAAATATTTAAGAGCTGCATGGTCGGTAAACACAATGACTTTACAACTAATAAGATATGATCTAAACTTATCAAATGTAAAGACTATAGCAAGAAGTTCCTTCTCTGTTGTGGTATAGTTCTTTTGAGCTTCATTAAGAACTTTGCTAGCATAATAAATGACATGCACTAACTTATCTTTCCTTTGTCCTAAAATAGCACCAATAGTAAAGTCTGATGCATCACACATCAATTCAAAAGGTAAGTCCCAACTAGGTGGTGCTAGAATAGGTGCAGAGGAAAGTTTGCTTTTAAGCTCATCAAAGGCTTGCATGCATTCTTTATCAAAGATAAAAGGAACATTAGAGACAAGTAAGTTACTTAAAGGTTTAGCAATTTTTGAAAAGTCTCTAATGAACCTTCTATAGAACCCAACGTGTCCTAAGAAACTTCTAATTGCTTTGACATTGCAAGGTGGGGGCAATTTTTCAATCACTTCCACCTTAGCTTTGTCCACTTCTATGCCTTTTTTAGAGATCTTGTGACCAAGAACCACCCCCTCTGTGACCATAAAGTGGCACTTCTCCCAGTTCAAAACAAGGTTGGTTTCTTGGCATCTCCTTAGCACCAAGGCTAAGTGGTGCAAGCACTTAAAATATGAGTCACCAAATATAGAGAAGTCATCCATAAACACTTCAATAAATTTCTCAATCATGTCAGAAAATATGGATAGCATGCACCTTTGGAATGTTATAGGTGCATTGCACAATCCAAAGGGCATTCTCCTATAAGCAAAAACACCATAAGGACAGGTAAATGAGGTCTTCTCTTGATCTTTTGGGTCTACAACTATTTGGTTGTAGCCAGAATAACCATCCAAGAAGAAATAATATTCATGTCTCGCAAGTCTTTCTAGCACTGGTCCATGAAAGGTAGGGGGAAGTGATCCTTCCTGGTTGCTTCGTTAAGTTTCCTATAATCTATGCACATACGCCATCAAGTCACTGTTCTTGTTGGTATCAATTCATTTCTTTCATTGGGCGCAACAATGACTCCTCCTTTCTTGGGGACTACATGCACTGGGCTCACCCAAGGGCCATCTGAAATTGGGTAAATTACCCCTGCTTGCCATAATTTCAGCACCTCTTTTTGTACCACTTCCTTCATTGTTGGATTTAATCTTATTTGTGACTGTCTTGAGGGCTTGGCGTCTTTCTCAAGGAGAATTTTATGCATGCACATAGAAGGGCTAATCCCTTTTAAATCTGCAAGTGTCCATCCTATGGCATCCTTGTGTTGTCTCAGCACCTTGATAAGCTCATCTTCTTGCTCCTCACTCAAGCTTGAACTAATGATGACTGTGTATGTCTTATTATCATCCAAGTAAGCATACTTTAAGCTTGGAGGCAGGGTCTTCAACTCTACTTTTGGTGCTTCCACTTCTTTCTTGCTTGCTTTATTCAACATGATTGAGTCTTCTAGGAATTCTCATGGTGGTTCACCACCTAAGGCTTGTTGGTTTCCTCTGTTGCTTCTTCAAATTTGTCTTCCTCCAAAATTCCTTGGACTAGTGTCTCTATTATATCTACCATCATGCACTCTCCAATAGACTCCTTGGGGTAGTTCATTGCTTTGAAAATATTGAACACCATCTTTTCTTCATGTAATCTTAAGACCAACTCTCCCTTTTGCACATTAATTATAGCTCCAGCAGTGGCTAAAAATGGTCTTCCTAAGATAATTGATGTGTTAGCCTCCTCTTCCATATCAAGCACAACAAAATCAGCTGGAAAGATAAACTCCCCTACATTTACCAACAAGTCTTCCACCACCCCATGAGGAAATTTGAATGTTCTATCAGCTAATTGCAAGGCCATTTTTGTTGGTTTGGCCTCTTCAATTCTCATTTTTTTCATCATGGCCAAAGACATGAGGTTGATGCTGGCTCCCAAATCATATAGTGCATTCTTAATGTTGATATCCCCTTTGATGCAAGGAATTTGAAAGCTCCCAGGATCTTTCATCTTTTGGGGTAGCTTCTTTTATATGATAGCACTACATTCTTTAGTGAGCACCACAGTTTCCTTTTTACCCCAGTTTCTTTTCCTTGTCATGAGCTCTTTTAAGAACTTGGCATAGAGTGGCATTTTCTCTAATGCCTCAGCCAAGGGTATGTTAATTTGAAGCTTTTTAAAAATCTCCAAGAATCTAAAAAACTGGCCATCCTTCTCATCCTTCCTCAACCTTTGTGGATAAGGTACTTTTGGTACATAAGGCTTTAGGATTTGCTTTGGTGAGGTAGATGCAGGGGTATCTTCTTCTTTCTTGGTTTTAGGTTTCTTGGTAGCTTCTTCTTCTTGGTTGCTTTGGCTTGGGGATGCTTCTTCTACAACTCTTCCACTTCTTAGTGTGATGGCCTTACATTCCCTTCTTGGGTTGGCCATGGTATCGCTGGGAAATATATGTGTAGGCATTGGTATTTGTTTAGATAAGTTGCACACTTGTGCTTCCAATTTTGAAATTGCTGTCCCTTGATTCTTTATGTTGGATCTGAACTCTTCTTGGTTTGCATCTATCTTTCTTTCAGCCTGTAGCTGTCTCTCCAGAATAGTGGAAATAGTTCCTGTCAGTTGTGCTGACAATTGTGCTATGGCAGCTGGTGGACGAAATTGTGATTCATACTTAAATTGTTGTTCAAAATTGATTGTCCCAGTAATGGCTTGATGGGGCGGAAATTGGTGAATTAAAAATTATTAAAATATATGCGTTGCAAGTATAGTTCGTAACTCACCAGAATTCCACTTATCAATTTAGAAAGGTGTCACAGAAATTTAAAACTAAAATACTGGGAGTATGAATCCCAGGTCGTCTCCCAACGAGTTGCAGAAAAGTGTGCAATTTTATTAATCAGATGTTTTCAAAAAGGTTTGAGTTGAGTAAACAGGAAATAAAATTGGAGAATTTGAATAATGTAAATAAAAGCCTTGACTGGGAGTTGATTAGTTGGAAGTCCCGCTGTTGTTGAATTACTCTCTAGATTAATTGATAATAAACGGTTATCCTGTTTAATTATCTCTTACTAGGTAAAGGAAAGTCAAACAGGTTGGAATGTTATGTCCGTTCACAAGTTGCAACCCACTTAATTAAAAGGGGTTGGTGTTAGTGACTAGAGGGCAATCCAACAATAAACCCAATTACGATCTTTCTTTTAAGCCTTTCAACTCAATTGGTTCCTTTCAATCAACTCCCCATCAAGTTAGAGAACTACTCGCTCATTGTGAATGTAAAATTCATAACATATGAAAAGGAATTGAAGAAAGACATTTGGTGCACGAAATTGTGATCATCAATGGCGCCATCAACATGGTACGCACAATTGTAATCTCAACTATTTATCACAACTTCGCACAACTAACCAGCAAGTGTACTGGGTCGTCCAAGTAATAAACCTTACGCGAGTAAGGGTCGATCCCACAGAGATTGTTGGTATGAAGCAAGCTATGGTCACCTTGTAAATCTTAGTCAGGCAAACTCAAATGGTTATGAATGATGAATAAAATATAAAGATAAAGATAGAGATACTTATGCAATTCATTGGTGGAAATTTCAGATAAGCGTATGGAGATGCTGTGTTCCTTCCGTCTCTCTGCTTTCCTACTGTCTTCATCCAATCCTTCTTACTCCTTTCCATGGCAAGCTGTATGTAGGGTTTCACCGTTGTCAGTGGCTACCTCCCATCCTCTCAGTGAAAATGTTCAACGCACCCTGTCACGGCACGGCTATTCAGCTGTCGGTTCTCGATCATGTCGGAATAGAATCCAGTGATTCTTTTGCGTCTGTAACTAACGCCCCACAATCGCGAGTTTGAAGCTCGTCACAGTCATTCAATCATTGAATCCTACTCAGAATACCACAGACAAGGTTTAGACCTTCCGGATTCTCTTGAATGCCGCCATCAATTCTAGCTTATACCACAAAGATTCCGGTTAAAGAATCCAAGAGATATCCACTCAATCTAATGTAGAACGGAGGTGGTTGTCAGGCACACGTTCATGGGTGAGAATGATGATTAGTGTCACGGATCATCACATTCATCAAGTTGAAGAACAAGTGATATCTTAGAACAAGAACAAGCTGAATTGAATAGAAGAACAATAGTAATTGCATTAATACTCGAGGTACAGCAGAGCTCCACAACTTAATCTATGGTGTGTAGAAACTCCACCGTTGAAAATACATAAGAACAAGGTCTAGGCATGGCCGTGAGGCCAGCCTCCCAATGATCTAAGAACTAGATGTTCAAAGATGATCAAAAGATCTAAAATGATCCAAAGATAGAAATACAATAGTAAAAGGTCCTACTTATAGAGAACTAGTAGCCTAGGGTTTACAGAGATGAGTAAATGACATAAAAATCCACTTCCAGGCCCACTTGGTGTGTGCTTGGGCTGAGCATTGAAGCATTTTCGTGTAGAGGCTTCTCTTGGAGTTAAACGCCAGCTTTTGTGCCAGTTTGGGCGTTTAACTCCCATTCTTGTGCCAGTTCTGGCGTTTAACGCTGGGAATTCTGATGGTGACTTTGAACGCCGGTTTGGGCCATCAAATCTTGGGCAAAGTATGAACTATCATATATTGCTGGAAAGCCCAGAATGTCTACTTTCCAACGCCGTTGAGAGCGCGCCAATTGGGCTTCTATAGCTCCAGAAAATCCACTTCGAGTGCAGGGAGGTCAGAATCCAATAGCATCTGCAGTCCTTTTTAGTCTCTGAATCAGATTTTTGCTCAGGTCCCTCAATTTCAGCCAGAAAATACTTGAAATCACAGAAAAACACACAAACTCATAGTAAAGTCCAGAAAAGTGAATTTTAACTAAAAACTAATAAAAATATACTAAAAACTAACTAGAACATACTAAAAACATACTAAAAACAATGCCAAAAAGCGTATAAATTATCCGCTCATCACAACACCAAACTTAAATTGTTGCTTGTCCTCAAGCAACTGAAAATCAAATAAGATAAAAAGAAGAGAATATACAATGAATTCCAAAAACATCTATGAAGATCAGTATTAATTAGATGAGCAGGGCTTTTAGCTTTTTGCCTCTAAACAGTTTTGGCATCTCACTCTATCCTTTGAAATTCAGAATGATTGGCTTCTTTAGGAACTCAGAATCCAGATAGTGTCATTGATTCTCCTAGTTAAATATGATGATTCTTGAACACAGCTACTTTATGAGTCTTGGCCGTGGCCCAAAGCACTCTGTCTTCCAGTATTACCACCGGATACATACATGCCACAAACACATAATTGGGTGAACCTTTTCAGATTGTGACTCAGCTTTGCTAGAGTCCCCAATTAGAGGTGTCCAGGGTTCTTAAGCACACTCTTTTTGCCTTGGATCACAACTTTATTATTTTTTTTCTTTCTTTTTCTTTTTCTCTTTCTTTTCTTTTTCATTTTTTTTTTCTTTCTTTCTTTTTTTTGTATTCACTGCTTTTTCTTGCTTCAAGAATCATTTTTATGATTTTTCAGATCCTCAGTAACATGTCTCCTTTTTCATCATTCTTTCAAGAGCCAACATTCATGAACCACAAATTCAAAAGACATATGCACTGTTTAAGCATACATTCAGAAAACAAAAATATTGCCACCACATCAAAATAATTAATCTGTTATAAAATTTAAAATTCATGCAATTCTTCTCTTTTTCAATTAAGAACATTTTTCTTTTAAGAAAGGTGATGGATTCATAGGACATTCATAACTTTAAGGCATAGACACTAAGACACTAATGATCACAAGACACAAACATAAATAAACATAAGCATAATTTTCAAAAAAAAAAAAAAACAGAAAATAAAGAACAAGGAAATTAAAGAACGGGTCCACCTTAGTGATGGCGCCTTGTTCTTCCTCTTGAAGATCCTATGGAGTGCTTGGGCTCCTCAATGTCTCCTCCTTGTCTTTGTTGCTCCTCCCTCATGATTCTTTGATCTTCTCTAATTTCATGGAGGAGAATGGAGTGTTCTTGGTGCTCCACCCTTAGTTGTCCCATGTTGGAACTCAATTCTCCTAGGGAGGTGTTCAGTTGCTCCCAATAGTTTTGTGGAGGAAAGTGCATCCCTTGAGGCATCTCAGGGATTTGATGATGAGAGGGGTCTCTTGTTTGCTCCATCCTCTTCTTAGTAATGGGCTTGTCCTCATCAATGAGGATGTCTCCCTCTATGTCAACTCCAACTGAATAACAGAGGTGACAAATGAGATGAGGAAAGGCTAACCTTGCCAAGGTAGAGGACTTGTCCGCCACCTTATAAAGTTCTTGGGATATAACCTCATGAACTTCTATTTCTTCTTCAATCATAATGCTATGAATCATGATAGCCCAGTCTATAGTAACTTCGGACCGGTTGCTAGTGGGAATGATTGAGCGTTGGATAAACTCCAACCATCCCCTAGCCACAGGCTTGAGGTCGTGCCTTCTCAATTGAACCGGCTTCCCTCTTGAATCTCTCTTCCATTGGGCGCCCTCTTCACAAATGACTGTGAGGACTTAGTCCAACCTTTGATCAAAGTTGACCCTTCTAGTGTAAGGGTGTTCATCTCCTTGCATCATGGGCAAGTTGAATGCCAACCTTACATTTTCCGGACTAAAATCCAAGTACTTCCCCCGAACCATTGTAAGCCAATTCTTTGGGTCCGGGTTCACACTTTGATCATGGTTCTTAGTGATCCATGCATTGGCATAGAACTCTTGAACCATTAAGATTCCGACTTGTTGAATGGGGTTGGTAAGAACTTCCCAACCTCTTCTTCGGATCTCATGTCGGATCTCTGGATATTCACTCTTTTTGAGTTTGAAAGGGACCTCGGGGATCACCTTCTTCAAGGCCACAATTTCATAGAAGTGGTCTTGATGCACCTTTGAGATGAATCTTTCCATCTCCCATGACTCGGAGGTGAAAGCTTTTGCCTTCCCTTTCCTCTTTCTAGAGGTTTCTCTGGCCTTGGATGCCATAAATGGTTATGGAAAAACAAAAAGCAATGCTTTTACCACACCAAACTTAAAAGGTTTGCTTATCCTCGAGCAAAAGAAGAAAGAAGAGAGTAGAAGAAGAAGAAATGAAGGAGAAGGAGATGGCTTTGTGGTTTGGCCAAAGGGGAAGAAGTAGTGTTTAGGTTGTGTGAAAATGAAGGAGTGAAGATGGGTTTATATAGGGGTGAAGAGAGGGGTAGGGTTCGGCTATGGGAGGGTGGGTTTGGGAAGGAAAGTGGTTTGAATTTGAATGGTAAGGTAGGTGGGGTTTTATGAAGGATGGGTGTGAGTGGTGAAGAGAAAGATTGGATTTGATAGGTGAAGGGTTTTTGGGGAAGAGGTGTTGAGGTGATTGGTGAATGGGTGAAGAAGAGAGAGGGTGGTGGGGTAGGTGGGGATCCTGTGGGGTCCACAGATCCTGAGGTGTCAAGGAAAAGTCATCCCTGCACCAAGGCGAGCAAAATTGCTCTTCATGCCAATTTTGGCGTTAAACGCCGGGCTGGTACCCCTTTCTGGCGTTTAACGCCAACTTCTTGCCCTTTACTAGCGTTTAACGCCAGTCTGGTGCCCTTTTCTGGCGTTAAACGCCCAGAATGGTGCCAGACTGGGCGTTAAACGCCCATCTGCTAGCCTTACTGGCGTTTAAACGCCAGCAAGATCTTCCTCCAGGGTGTGCTATTTTTCTTTCTATTTTTCATTCTGTTTTTGCTTTTTCAATTGATTTTGTGACTTTCCATGATCATCAATCTACAGAAAACATAATATAACATAGGAAAATAGATAAAATATAACATTGGGTTGCCTCCCAACAAGCGCTTCTTTAATGTCAGTAGCTTGACAGTGGGCTCTCATGGAGCCTCAGAGATGCTCAGAGCAATGTTGGAACCTCCCAAAACCAAACTTAGAGTTTGAATGTGGGGGTTCAACACCAAACTTAGAATTTGGTTGTGGCCTCCCAACACCAAACTTAGAGCTTGACTGTGGGGGCTTTGTTTGACTCTATTTTGAGAGAAGCTCTTCATGCTTCCTCTCCATGGTTACAGAGGGATATCCTTAAGCCTTAAACACAAAGGATTCTTCATTCACTTGAATGATCAATTCTCCTCTGTCCACATCAATCACAGCCTTTGCTGTGGCTAGGAAGGGTCTGCCAAGGATGATGGATTCATCCATGCACTTCCCAGTCTCTAGGACTATGAAATTAGCAGGGATGTAATGGTCTTCAACTTTCACCAGAACATCCTCTACAAGTCCATAAGCTTGTTTTCTTGAATTGTCTACCGTCTCTAGTGAGATTCTTGCAGCTTGCACCTCAAAGATCCCTAGCTTATCCATTACAGAGAGAGGCATGAGGTTTACACTTGACCCTAGGTCACACAAGGCCTTCTTGAAGGTCATGGTGCCTATGGCACAAGGTATTGAGAACTTCCTAGGATCTTGTCTCTTTTGAGGTAGTTTCTGCCTAGACAAGTCATCCAGCTCTTTGGTGAGCAAAGGGGGTTCATCCTCCCAAGTCTCATTGCCAAATAACCTGTCATTTAGCTTCATGATTGCTCCAAGGTATTTAGCAACTTGCTCTTCAGTGACATATTCATCCTCTTCAGAGGAAGAATACTCATCAGAGCTCATGAATGGCAGGAGTAAATCCAATGGGATCTCTATGGTCTCAGTGGGAGCCTCAGATTCCCATGGTTCCTTATCGGGGAACTCATTGGAGGCCAGTGGACGTCCATTGAGGTCTTCCTCAGTGGCGTGCACTGCCTCTCCCTCCTCTCCATATTCGGCCATGTTGATGGCCTTGCACTCTCCTTTTGGATTTTCTTCCGTATTGCTTGGAAGAGTACTCGGAGGGAGTTCAGTAATTTTCTTGCTTAGCTGACCCACTTGTGCCTCCAAGTTTCTAATAGAGGACCTCATTTCAGTCATGAAACTTTGAGTGGTTTTGATTAGATCAGAGACCATGGTTGCTAAGTCAGAGGTGTTCTGCTTAGAACTCTCTGTCTGTTGCTGAGAAGATGATGGAAAAGGCTTGCCATTGCTAAACCTGTTTCTTCCACCTTTATTATTGTTGAAACCTTGTTGAGGTCTCTGTTGATCCTTCCATGAAAGATTTGGATGATTTCTCCATGAAGGATTATAGGTGTTTCCATAGGGTTCTCCCATGTAGTTCACCTCTTCCATTGAAGGGTTCTCAAGATCATAAGCTTCTTCTTCAGATGAAGCTTCCTTAGTATTGCCTGGTGCATTTTGCATTCCAGACAGACTTTGAGAAATCATATTGACTTGCTGAGTTAATATTTTGTTCTGAGCCAGTATGGCATTTAGAGTATCAATCTCAAGAACTCCTTTCTTCTGATTAGTCCCATTGTTCACAGGATTCCTTTCAGAAGTGTACATGAATTGGTTATTTGCAACCATTTCAATTAGTTCTTGAGCTTCTGTAGGCGTCTTCTTCAGATAAAGAAATCCTCCAGCAGAGCTATCCAAAGACATCCTGGACAGTTCAGACAGACCATCATAGAAAATACCTATGATGCTCCATTCAGAAAGCATGTCAGAGGGACACTTTCTGATTAATTGTTTGTATCTTTTCCAAGCTTCATAGAGGGATTCTCCTTCCTTCTGTCTGAAGGTTTGGACTTCCACTCTAAGCTTACTCAATTTTTGAGGTGGAAAGAACTTTGCCAAGAAGGCATTGACTAGCTTTTCCCAAGAGTTCAGGCTTTCTTTAGGTTGTGAGTCCAACCATATCCTAGCTTTCTCTCTTACAGCAAAAGGGAATAGCATAAGTCTGTAGACCTCAGGGTCAACCCCATTAGTCTTGACAGTGTCACAGATTTGCAAGAATTCAGCTAAAAACTGATGAGGATCTTCCAATGGAAGTCCATGGAACTTGCAATTCTATTGCATTAGAGAAACTAATTGAGGCTTAAGCTCAAAGTTGTTTGCTCCAATGGCAGGGATAGAGATGCTTCTCCCATAGAAGTCGGGAGTAGGTGCAGTAAAGTCACCCAGCACCTTCCTTGCATTGTTGGCATTGTTGTTGTTTTCGGCTGCCATGGGTTCTTCTTCTTTGAAGATTTCTGTTAGGTCCTCTACAGAGAGTTGTGCCTTAGCTTCTCTTAGTTTTCGCTTCAAGGTCCTTTCAGGTTCTGGATCAGCCTCAACAAGAATGCTTTTGTCTTTGCTCCTGCTCATATGAAAGAGAAGAGAACAAGAAAATATGGAATCCTCTATGTCACAGTATAGAGATTCCTTGAGGTGTCAGAGGAAAAGAAAAATGGAAGGGAGAGGTAGGAAATTCGAACTTATCAATGAAGATGGAGTTCGAATTGTGCATAGTGTTAGTCCATAAATAGAAGGATGTGAGAAGAGGGGAAGTAATTTTCGAAAATATTAAAAAGATTTTAAAAACATTTTGAAAAACTTTAATTGATTTTCGAAAGGAAAAGAAATCAAGTGATTTTTGAAAAAGATTTTGAAATTAGAAAATAAAAAAGATATGATTGAAAACTATTTTGAAAAAGATGTGATTAAAATGATATGATTGGTTTTAAAAAGATGTGATTGAGAAGATATGATTTGAAAAACATTTTAAAAAGATTTGATTTTAAAAATTAATAACTTGGCTAACAAGAAAAGATATGATTCAAACATTAAACCTTTCTCAACAGAAAAGGCAACATACTTGAAATGTTGAATCAAATCATTAATTGATAGCAAGTATCCTTGAAAATGGAAAGAAATTGATTTTGAAAACATATGATTGAAAAGATATGATTTGAAAAAGATTTGATTTTGAAAAATTTTGAAAACCTGAAAAAAATTTGAATTAAAAACAGAATCTTCCCTATTGTGCCATCCTGGCGTTAAACGCCCAGAATGGTGCACATTCTGGCGTTTAACGCCCAAACTACTACCCTTTTGGGCGTTAAACGCCCAGCCAGGCACCCTGGCTGGCGTTTAAACGCCAGTTTGCCTTCCTTACTGGGCATTTTGAACGCCCAGCTTTTTCTGTGTAATTCCTCTGCTGAATGTTCTGAATCTTCAATCCTCTGTATTATTGACTTGAAAAGACACAAATTAAAAATATTTTTGGATTTTTAATAATAAGGAATAATCAAAATGCAACTAAAATCAAATAACAATGCATGCAGACACCAAACTTAGCAGTTTGTATACTACTGACACTAACAAAATGAGAATGCATATGAGACACATAAACACTCAAGTCAATAGAATTCAAAGATCAGAGCAATGAAATCATCAAGAACAACTTGAAGATTAATGAAGACACATGCATGAATGCAAGGAGAACAGAAACATGCAATTGACACCAAACTTAATATGAGACTCTAGACTCAACACGAAATATACAATATTTTTTTGGTTTTTATGATTTTGTAAATTTTTTTGGGTTTTTCGAAAATTAAGTGGAAAAAGAAAATAAAGATATCAAAATTCTTAATGAGAATTCCAGGAATCATGCAATGTTAGTCTAAAGCTTCAGTCTAAAGGAATTAGACATAGCTAGCCAAGCTTTAGCAGGACGTTGCATTCAAGAGATAAATTGATGAAGATCAATCAGCTTTGGTGATGATAAGAACATCACCTTGAAACACTAGAATTCATTCTTAAGAACTCTGAAGAAAAATACCTAATCTAAGCAACAAGATGAACTGTCAGTTGTCCAAACTCAACAATCCCCGGCAACGGCGCCAAAAACTTGCTGCACGAAATTGTGATCATCAATGGCGCCATCAACATGGTACGCACAATTGTAATCTCAACTATTTATCACAACTTCGCACAACTAACCAGCAAGTGTACTGGGTCGTCCAAGTAATAGACCTTACGCGAGTAAGGGTCGATCCCACAGAGATTGTTGGTATGAAGCAAGCTATGGTCACCTTGTAAATCTTAGTCAGGCAAACTCAAATGGTTATGAATGATGAATAAAACATAAAGATAAAGATAGAGATACTTATGCAATTCATTGGTGGGAATTTCAGATAAGCGTATGGAGATGCTGTGTTCCTTCCGTCTCTCTGCTTTCCTACTGTCTTCATCCTATCCTTCTTACTCCTTTCCATGGCAAGCTGTATGTAGGGTTTCACCGTTGTCAGTGGCTACCTCCCATCCACTCAGTGAAAATGTTCAACGAACCCTGTCACGGCACGGCTATTCAGCTGTCGGTTCTCGATCATGTCGGAATAGAATCCAGTGATTCTTTTGCGTCTGTCACTAACGCCCCACAATCGCGAGTTTGAATCTCGTCATAGTCATTCAATCATTGAATCCTACTCAGAATACCACAGACAAGGTTTAGACCTTCCGGATTCCCTTGAATGCCGCCATCAATTCTAGCTTATACCACGAAGATTCCGGTTAAAGAATCCAAGAGATATCCACTCAATCTAATGTAGAACGGAGGTGGTTGTCAGGCACACGTTCATGGGTGAGAATGATGATGAGTGTCACAGATCATCACATTCATCAAGTTGAAGAACAAGTGATATCTTAGAACAAGAACAAGCTGAATTGAATAGAAGAACAATACTAGTTGCATTAATACTCGAGGTACAGCAGAGCTCCACACCTTAATCTATGGTGTGTAGAAACTCCACCGTTGAAAATACATAAGAACAAAGTCTAGGCATGGCCGTGAGGCCAGCCTCCCAATGATCTAAGAACTAGATGTCCAAAGATGATCAAAAGATCTAAAATGATCCAAAGATAGAAATACAATAGTAAAAAAGGTCCTACTTATAGAGAACTAGTAGCCTAGGATTTACAGAGATGAATAAATGACATAAAAATCCACTTCCGGGCCCACTTGGTGTGTGCTTGGGCTGAGCATTGAAGCATTTTCATGTAGAGACTTCTCTTGGAGTTAAACGCCAGCTTTTGTGCCAGTTTGGGTGTTTAACTCCCATTCTTGTGACAGTTCCGGCGTTTAACGCTGGGAATTCTGATGGTGACTTTAAACGCCGGTTTGGGCCATCAAATCTTGGGCAAAGTATGAACTATTATATATTGCTGGAAAGCCCAGAATGTCTACTTTCCAACGCCGTTGAGAGCGCGCCAATTGGGCTTCTGTAGCTCCAGAAAATCCACTTCGAGTGCAGGGAGGTCAGAATCCAATAGCATCTGCAGTCCTTTTTAGTCTCTGAATCAGATTTTTGCTCAGGTCCCTCAATTTCAGCCAGAAAATACCTGAAATCACAGAAAAACACACAAACTCATAGTAAAGTCCAGAAAAGTGAATTTTAACTAAAAACTAATAAAAATATACTAAAAACTAACTAGAATATACTAAAAACATACTAAAAACAATGCCAAAAAGCGTATAAATTATCCGCTCATCAACATTATAAATAAAAATCAAAATAATCAATTAAAAATAAAAGTAATCCTTGTATTAAATAATCCTAAAAATATTCCAATAGTAAAATTAACAAAGCAAGTGACATGGAAGAGTAAAGCCAAGTAAAGAAAACGAACTGGAATGACGAAGTCTTGATGAGGTAATAACTCTTCTCAGTATTCCAATGCAAAAGTGGTAAAAAAATAAAATCCTAAGAACTATCAATGTGTAGAGAGGAAAAAACCTAGAGGAGGAGTAAAAACTAGATCTAAAACTAAAACTGTGTAGAATGAATGTTGTTTCTGGTTTCTGCATGTTCTCTGGCTCTAGTCTACTGTTCTAGGCCAAGAACTAGGTCAAAACAGGGCCCAAAATTGCCCCCAGTGGAATCTGCAGATTATGCAGATCGCACACGTCACGCGATCGCATCATCCATGCAGACGTGTCATTTGCGTTTTTTCCTGCCACACGTTCGCGTCGTCCACGCCTCTGCGTCACTTGTGCTTTTCCATTCCGCGCGGTCACGTGAGCCATGCGGCCGCGTCACTACGATTTTTCCTCTTTCGTGCGAACGCGTGAGCCATGCGGCCGCGTCACTTCTCGCTGATTATCTCCTCAATTTCTTATGTTCCTTCCATTTTTGCTAGCTTCCTTTGCAATCTCCAACTCATCCATGCCCTATAAAGCCTGAAACACTTAACACACAAATCATGGCATCGAATGGGATAAAGGAGAACTAAAATGCATAATTAAAAGGTCTCTAGGAAGCAGTTTTCAACCATGTAATAATTTCAGGAAGGAAATATAAATGCATGCTAAATTAATGAATAAGTGGGTAAGGATCATGATAAAACCACACAATTAAACACAATATAAACCATAAAATAGTGTTTTATCAACCTCCCCACACTTAAACATTAGCATGTCCTCATGCTTAATTGAAGGAGATAAGATAAATAAGTATGAACATGTAAAAACTCATGCAATGCAATGCAACCTATACATATGAATGCAACTATATGATTCTTGCCCACTTGATCAAAAGTAAATAAGCTCTTCAAACAATTACAAATCAAATTCCACTAATTCTATTATACAGTAAGACAGATAAAAGTGCAATAAGATAGCTCATGAAAGCAGGGAACATGGAAATTCAAGCATTGAACCCTCACTGATGATGTATGTACGCTCTAATCTCTCTAGTGTATAGGGTAATCACTCTATCCTTCTCTAATCATGCTTTCTAACTTTTGTTTTTCTCCTAACCAATCAACAACAGTTAATATGCCAATGCAAATATCATGAGGTCTTTTCAAGGTTGTAATGGGGCCAAGGTAAGGGTAGGGATACATATATGGTTAAGTGAGCTTATAAATTGAATCTTTAATTAACCCAAGCTTTAACCCAACCTATATATTTTATATAACTTTAGAATTCATACCTAGCTACCCATAATTCCCTTTTACATTTCATACTCATGTATCAATTTTATCATATGTGCATTGATCTTTGAAATTTTTTTTTAATTTAACATTGGGGTAATTTTGCCCCCTTATTTATTTATTGATGAATTTTTTTTATAGACATAAAAATAAACATAGCTTATCAATGCACATAGATTTTTAATTCTTATAGTTTCACATGAGTAGGTATCCAAATTCTCATTGTATTATCATGACACATTCCCTTAATAACTTTTGTTCCCACACATTCCCATACTTAACTAGCATACACAATTCTATCTTAAGCTAACCAAAGATTCAATTTGGGATATACAATTGTTTTTCCGCTTAAGGCTAGTAATGTGGTAAAATATAGAACAAATGGGATTTAAAGGCTCAAGGTGGTTAACAAAAGTAATTAAAAAGGGTAGGCTTAATTTGGATAAGTGAGTTTAAACAAATAATGGCCTCAATCACTTGCAAGCATATAAACATAATAAATATTGGACATATAGGATGAAACAAAATATAGATTACAATCATAGAGAAGTAAACACACAAGAATAAAATAATTTTGGTTAAATAATGTAACCATGCATAAAGGCTCAAATTTTCACAGGTTGTGTGTTCTTTAGCTCAAAAATCATGTTCCACATACAACTTTAGGCAATTTCAACATAAGAGTTTTGATTAAAATTAGTGAAATTTTGTTCCAAAGATAGCTTTTTAGAAGAAACTTATTGTCTTTTCAATCAAGTAGAACATGCATACAACTAACCTATTACTATGCAATTTATCCTATTCCATAAAAGAAAGAAAATCTAACTAAAATATCCTAATTTATTGGTGCTAAGGAAGAGAAATTACCTCCGGAAGTTAGGTACTGACCGACCTCCCCACACTTAAAGCTTTGCACCGTCCTCGGTGCCATCTGTCAGGAACAATGGTGGGCTGGTGGCAGTGTCTCCATAGTTGAGGCCGTCGTGGCTCCCTGTGCTGGTGAAGGAAGTGGAGTCCGGGGTGTTTGAGTCTCTGCAATCTCCTCTAAGCAGCTCCCTGAGGTGTTTGAATCGGTGTTGGTCATGGCGCTCTCGGAGCTTTGCTTTCTTTTCATGTCCAACCACTTCAGTATTTGATGCAGCAGTTGACTAGTAGATGGTGGAGGAGCTGCAGCATCCTCTATGGACTGGCTGGTAGTGACAAGTTGTGGCCTGAGATATCTCCCGTTAGGGACATACTGATCATCCCGTGGAAGAATGGGTTTGGTGTCTCCAGCTCTGTAGGATACTCCGGCTGCTGAGATGAGATCAGAGACCAATGCGGGGAAAGGTAGGTTGCCCGCGATCTGCACATGTTCCATAGCATTCCGGATATGTCACGGTAAATTGAGAGGCTGGTCTGTGAGGATGCACCATAGTAGAACGGCCATGTCTGCGGTGAAGGAGGACTCATGAGTACTCGGAAAAACATAATGGGACATAATTTGTGCCCATACGTGAGCCTCTAAGGTAAGTGCAGAAGCCGAGATTCCCTTAGGACAGGAACGATGGTATCCGAAGATCCATTTGCTGCCAGGTCGAGCGATAACTCTAAGAACAGCGTCCCAGTCAAAGGTGTATGCCTGGTGTTTGATTGCGGCTCTCTGAAAAGCGTCCAACCCTTCTGGAACAGGTGGGAGATCTAAGGCCTGCTGTATGGCCTCTTCTGTAATAGGGACTTGCTTCTAGCGTAAATAGACGGACTGCAGAGTTGGCAGGTGGAAGTTGGAGTAGAACTTAACAACCCAAGAAAGATTAACCTGTCGTGGCTGTCTCTGTAAAAATCCCCAATGTCTTTGTACAATTTGTGGCTCAAAAAATTCAGCGATACGAGGCGAAAGGATAAGAAGGTGTTCATTGTTGTAATTTCGAGCTGCCAGAATAGGAAACATCTGCTCATAGTAGCGATTTGGGAATCGTGCAGTGTCCTTGGCTGGGAAGGCTCTCTCTTTTTCATCAACCTTGATAATCCTTTTAATTCTTTTTGTTGAGGGCTTGACTGTAGTTGAAGAAGGTTCTGCCACTAATGCTCTCTTCGTTCCTTACCTTACTGTGGGTTTAGGGGTAGCTTTCTCTTTGCCTTTCTTGGTGGCCATTCTGAAAAAGGGAAGAGAAAGTAAGTTAGATCCAAAGAATTAAAGCAAGGAAGGAGATGGAGTGAGTAATAAACAGTGCACAGTAAAGATGAATGAAATAAACACATGGTCATGACAATATGTGAAAAGATCATTAAAGGAAATAGGATAGGTGCATAAAAGGGTAAGTAGATGCAAGATGATTATTGGCATGCCGGCAAGGGCATGAGTAGCATAGATCAAGCATCACTTCATAACAAACTAACATGTTTGTATTGGCAATTAAATTTAATTAATAAAATAGTAAAGAAAATTTGTGAAAAACATTCTTTGAATAGTAGGAAGTATAATAGAGAAGTGCATAATGCCATATGGGCTTTTTCACAAACACATAGCATGCATGGTAAATAAGGTATAGAAAGTATTAAAGTAAACATGCAAGCAACCCTTTAAAGAAAATAATATATAATTGCCAAATAATTAGCAACATTCCACAAGCATATAATGAGGAATAATGACTCAAATAAATTTCTAGCACCATGTAAAAAGGAAAGAAGAAGAAGGAAAATATGGATAAAGAATAGAAAAAGAAAAGAAAAGAAAATAACATATAAAATAAGAAGAATGATAGAAAAGGAAGAAGGGAAGAAGAAAATAAAACCTTGTTAATGGAGGTGAGAGAGAGAGAGAGTAAAAGGTGAGATAGAAGGAAGAAGGGAGAAGGAAGAAATAAGGAGGGAAAAAAAAATTAGGATTTGGAGGAGAGAAAGATAAGATATTTTGGCAGTTTTGGTTGAGTTGTGCGGCGCAAGCGACGCGGCCGCGTGGGGGCATACGTTAGCGTGATTGCGTTCTAATTCAGTTGACGCGGTCGCGTCGGTCACGCGGTCGCGTGACTTGTGTGATGCTTCTGGCACGAGTACAGCCTCGCGCCTGCACAACTCTCTGTTCAAATTGATATATTTGCCAAATTTGGGGTGATGCAATCGCGTGGGGCATGCGATCGCGTGAGTGGGCTTCAGAAGGGATGACACGGACGCGTCAGTGATGCGGTCGCGTGATAGGGATGGTGCGTCCAGCACCAATCCAGCACCACTCTAGCGCAATATTTCGTTGTGCACCCTTTTTACGTCGGAAATCAGGGGACGCGGCCGCTTGGGGCACGCGGTCGCGTGGGAGGCCATGAATCCCATGTGATGCGGTCGCGTGGGATGATTTGTGCCACTGGCACGCCTCTAACCATGCTCCAGCGAAACTCTCTGTTCATTTTTTATTTTTCTCACCTCTCTTGTTGACGCGGACGCGTCGCTGATGCGGTCGCGTCGCGTGACCTCCATTTTTTTTTATAAAAGTATGCAAGTGCAGATGCATGAAGGTACTGATAAAGAGAAGAGTTATTGACTAGGAGAAACTAAAGATAGAAAGAAAAGAACGATCATACCATGGTGGGTTGTCTCCCACCTAGCACTTTGCTTTAACGTCCGTAAGTTGGACGCTCCACTAGCTCAATCTTCTGGCATGTTGGGGTCTTCCAAGAGGAAGTTCTCAAGTTCCTTATTTTTCTGTATCTTCTCGCCATAGTACAGCTTCAGACGTTGTCCATTAACTTTGATAAGTTCAGAGCTTGAAGGGTGGCTGAGGTGATAAACTCCGTATGGTTCGGCCTTTTCTACTCTGTATGGACCTTCCCATCTTGATCTCAACTTGCCTGGCATGAGCCTCAGTCGAGATTTGTAAAGGAGGACTAAATTCCCAGGCTGGAACTCCTTTTTCTTGATGTGCTGATCATGTACAGCCTTCATCTTCTCCTTGTATATTCGTGAGTTCTCATAAGCTTCTAGGCGAAGGCTCTCCAGTTCTTGTAGTTGCAACTTTCTTTCAGCTCCGGCTTCCTCAAATCCCATGTTGCACTCCTTGACTGCCCAAAAGGCTCTATGCTCTACTTCAATTGGGAGATGACAAGCTTTTCCATAAACTAAGCGGAAAGGACTCATCCCAATGGGAGTTTTATATGCTGTCTTGTATGCCCATAGTGCATCTTGTAGCCTGGTGCTCCAGTCTTTTCTATGAGGTTTGACTATCTTCTGCAAGATACGCTTTATCTCTCTGTTTGACACCTCGGCTTGATCATTGGTTTGAGGATGGTATGCTGTTGCAACCTTATGAATTATCCCATGCTTCTTCATTAATCCTGTGAGTCTCCTATTACAAAAATGGGTGCCTTGATCGCTCACGATTGCTCGTGGTGATCCAAAGCGGCAAATAATATGGTTTCTCAGAAAGAAAACAACAGTGTTAGCATCATCAGTGCGGGTAGGAATTGCTTCCACCCATTTGGAAACGTAATCCACAGCTAACAATATATAAAAATGACCATTAAAATTTGGGAACGGACCCATGAAGTCAATGCCCCAAATATAAAAAATTTCACAAAAAAGCATAATTTGTTGAGGCATCTCATCCCTCCTAGATATATTACCAAATTTTTGGCATGGGGAACAAAATTTACAAAACTCAGCAGCGTCTCTAAAAAGAGTAGGCCACCAGAATCCACAGTCTAAGATCTTTCTAGCTGTTCTTTGAGGGCCAAAATGTCCTCCACTCTCAGATGAGTGGCAGGCCTCTAAAATGGACTGGAATTCTGATTAAGGCACACAACGTCTAATTACCTGATCAGCGCCACATCTCCACAAATATGGGTCATCCCATATATAATATTTAGACTCGCTTTTCAGCTTGTCACTTTGATGCTTAGAAAAGTGTGGAGGAAATGTGCGGCTAACTAGATAATTAGCTACAGATGCATACCAATGGGCTACTTCAGATACTGCTTGCAGGTTATCCAGTGGGAAATTATCATCTATAGGAGTAGAATCATCTTTAATGTGCTCAAGGCGACACAAGTGGTCTGCCACTAGATTCTGGTTACCACTCCTATCCTTTATTTCTAAATCAAATTCTTGTAATAGCAGTATCCAATGTATAAGCCTTGGTTTGGACTCCTTTTTAACTAATAGATACTTTAAAGCTGCATGGTCCGAATACACTACTACTCAAGTACCAAGTAAATAAGCTCGGAATTTATCTAGAGAAAAAACAATAGCAAGAAGCTCTTTCTCAGTAGTAGTATAATTGGATTGGGCAACGTCTAAAGTCTTAAACGCATAAGCAATAACAAAAGGATCCTTACCTTCACGCTGAGCCAGCGCTGCTCGTACTGCATGGTTAGAAGCATCGCACATGATTTCAAACGGCTGGCTCCGGTCCGGTCCTCGCACAATTGGAGCTTGAGTCAAGTTGGTCTTCAGCTTATCAAACGCTTGTTTGCAATCCTCACTGAACTCGAATTCAATATCCTTCTACAGTAATCTGGATAAGGGAAGTGCTACCTTACTAAAGTCCTTAATAAATCTCCTATAAAAACCTGCATGGCCAAAGAATGAACGGACTTCCCTCACAGAGGAGGGGTAAGGTAAACTAGAAATAACATTCACCTTTGCTGGGTCTACAGAAATGCCAGTATTAGATACAACATGTCCTAATACAATCCCTTGTTTTACCATAAAGTGACATTTTTCGAAATTTAATACAAGGTTTGTACTGACACATCTATCTAATACTCTAGATAATCCATCTAAGCAAAGGCTAAAAGAATCACCATAAACGCTAAAATCATCCATAAAAACCTCCATACAGTCCTCAATAAGATTAGAGAAAAGACTCATCATGCACCTCTGAAAAGTAGCTGGTGCATTGCACAAGCCAAAGGGCATTCTCTTGTAAGCATAAGTCCCAAAAAGACATGTAAAAGTAGTCTTTTCCTGATCCTCAGGAGGTATCTGAATCTAGAAATAACTTGTGTAACCATCTAAAAAGCAATAATGTGATTTACCTGACATGCGATCCAGCATTTGATCAATGAATGGAAGTGGGTAGTGATCCTTACGGGTGGCTTGGTTGAGACGCCTGTAATCAATGCAGACTCTCCAAGCGTTCTGTACTCTGGTTGCTATGAGCTCTCCATGCTCATTCTTCACTGTGGTGACTCCAGACTTCTTGGGCACCACTTGTACTGGGCTAACCCATTCACTGTCTGAAATGGGATAAATGATACCTGCTTCCAATAGTCTGGTCACTTCCTTTTTGACAACTTCCAAAATAGTGGGATTCAGTCTTCTTTGGGGTTGGCGGACAGGTCTTGCTCCTTCCTCTAAAAATATTCTGTGCTCACATACTTGAGGGTTGATGCCTACTATGTCTGCCAATCTCCACCCAATTGCTTTCTTGTGCTTTCTCAGCACATTAAGTAACTGCTCTTCCTGTTCAGGAGTGAGGTCCTGTGCAATGATAACTGAAAACTTCTGCTCATCTTCAAGATAAGCATATTTGAGATGTGGAGGGAGAGGTTTCAACTCTATCTTTTGGTCATGGGCAGGCTCTGGATTGTTTGGAGCTTGTGAAAATGCCAAAGTATCCTTATTGTCAGTTAATAGAGTCCCCACACTTGGACTTTGTTCTGTGTACCTTTCTTCCAACTCTTCCTGGTGAATTTCAGCTACAGTTTCATCTATGATATCACACTGGAAGATAGAATGATCTTCTGGAGGGTTGTTTGTGACTCCATTCAAATTGATGATTACCATTCGACCATCTATTTCAAAAGAATATGTTCCTGAAAAAGCATCTAATTTGAATCTTGATACCTTCAGGAATGGTCTGCCAAGTAGGATTGATGATGGCTTATCTGAGTCATTATTGGGCATCTCCAAGATATAGAAATCAGTGGGAAATGTGAGCCTTTTAATGTTCACCAAAACATCTTCAACAACTCCAGCTACTGTAATAATGCTTTTATCTGCCAACACAAAACGAGCTGCCGACCTTTTTAAGGGAGGGAGCCTTAAAATATCATATACAGATAAAGGCATTATACTAAAATATGCTCCTAAATCACACATGCAATCATAAATTACTACACCACCAATAGTATAACTAACTATACAAGGACCTGGGTCACTACATTTTTCAGGTAAATTTCCCATTAAAGCAGATATAGAACTTCCTAAAGGAATAGTTTCTAATTCATTAATTTTGTCTTTATGTATACATAAATCTTTTAGAAACTTTGCATATTTAGGTACCTGTTGAATGACATCAAAAAGGGGGACAGTTACCTCAACCTTTTTGAAGATTTCTACCATTTTGGGGTCAGGTTCCAACTGCTTCCTGGGCTTCCTTGCAAGTTGTGGAAATGGAATGGGAGTGGTGTTTTCTACAGTGTCTGCGCCTTTTGGTGCTTCCTCCTGTGGTTGAGCTTCTTCTTTCTCAGCTATGTCCTATATGTCCTCTTCCTCTTCAACATCTTCTAATTCTACTACCTCTTCAGCTGAGGCGTGTTTTGGTGCGCTTGGCTCCTCCTGATTTCTCTCCGGCAGTGTGGTTCCAAATCTTAGGGTGATGGCATTAATACCACCCTTTGGGTTGGGTAATGGTTGAGAGGGGAGTCCACCAGAGCTTGAGGACTGGTTGTTGGAGTTGTTCATTGATCCAATCTGTGAACAAGAGTTTGTAAAGTAGAAGTCAAAATATTCATAGTTGTATTAATATTATTCTCCATAGCCTGTTGTCTCTGATCAATGGCTTGTAGTAATTCATCATTAGGAGATGAAGAGGGGCAAGTGGTCTGAGAAGTCTGCTGAGAGGCTTGAGGTTGTCTTAAATAAGGTGCTCTATAGGACTGAGTCTGATTCTGCTGCCTGAAATTGTTATTGTTATTCCACCTCTGATTTTCATTGTTATCTCTGCCTCCTCTGTTAGAATTGTCCCTCCAACCCTGGTTAGAATTGTCTCTCCAGCCTTGGTTAGATTTATCCTGCCATCCTTGGTTATAGTTGCCACCTTGATTGTACCCTTGATTGGGGTGGTCATGAAAGTTGTGAGTGGCTACTACAGTGTTGTCTTCTGGTTGGACCTGCAGACACTCATCGGTATAGTGACTGTAATCTGCACAGATTCCACACACTCTTTGTGGAACTAACTGCTGGCTATGCTGTGGTGGAGAAGGCTGAACTTGCTGAGGTTGTTGTTGATTCAGTTGCATCTGCTTCAGCAAGTTAGTCATTTCACATAGACTCTGGGCTATAGCAGTAGTCTCTGTATTAGTGGATACCTCCGCAACAACTCTTGACCGACTTTGTCTCTGCCTATGATTCCTAGTAGAGTCAGCTTAGTCTCTGATCAATTGCCATGCTTCGTCCGTAGTCTTGTACTTTTTCATAGAACCATTGCAAGCACCTTCTAGTGTGGTCCTATCTTGAGATTTCAAACCCTGTGTAAAGTAACCGAGCAAAACTATCTTGTCAATCATATGATGGGGACATGCGTCTCGAAGAGTATTGAAGCGTTCCAAGTATTCATAGAGGGTCTCAGATTCATCTTGAACGATCATAGACATGTCTTTCCTCAGCTTATCGGCAACTTCAGCTGGAAAGAATTTATCCAGAAACTCTCTCCTAAGTGCATCCCAGTTGGAAACAATTACTCTGGGTTGAGTGTAGTACCACTCTCTTGCCTTTCCCTCTAGAAAAAATGGGAAGGCTTTCAATAGAATAGAGATTTCATCAGCGCCATCACGCTTAATAGTAGAACAAGCGGTCTGGAAATCCCTAAGATGCTTGATAGGCTCTTGAGCAGGTAAGCCATGAAATTTAGGCATCAAGTTGAGTAGTGAAGACTTTATTTCAAAATCTATAGCTACTGCTGGGTGGTGCGCCTGGAATAGTTGGAGCGTAAAATCAAGGGCTCCTTCCTTCTGGATAGTGACTCTTCTGGGCGCTGCCATGTCACCTGCACGTAAATGAACTGGATCAGTAGAAAAGGGGTTTGTTTCTTCCTTAGATGACGGTTCAGGTTTGTCCTCAAAGAGGAGTCGCCTACGCCGAGCTTGCCTTATGTGTGAAAGAGTTCTTTCAATCTTAGGGTCAAATGCTGGCAAGCTTGGATCAGGAAGTGAACGCGTCATTTAACGAGAGAAACGTACAGTTCATAGTGATAGAATGAAAAGAAAAAAATTGCAATAAAAATAAATACCAATCAATAAATTAATACACTGTTGCAACTCCCCGGCAACGGTGCCAAAAATTGATGGGGTGGAAATTGGTGAATTAAAAATAATTAAAATATATGCGTTACAAGTATAGTTCTTAACTCACCAGAATTCCACTTATCAATTTAGAAAGGTGTCACAGAAATTTAAAACTAAAATACTGGGAGTATGAATCCCAGGTCATCTCCCAACGAGTTGCAGAAAAGTGTGTTATTTTATTAATCAGATGTTTTCAAAAAGGTTTGAGTTGAGTAAACAGGAAATAAAATTGGAGAATTTGAATAATGTAAATAAAAGCCTTGACTGGGAGTTGATTAGTTGGAAGTCCCGCTGTTGTTGGATTACTCTCTAGATTAATTGATAAAAAAAGGTTATCCTGTTTAGTTAATTCTTACTAGGTAAGGGAAAGTCAAACATGTTGGAATGCTATGTCCGTTCACAAGTTGCAACCCACTTAATTAAAAGGGGTTGGTGTTAGTGACTAGAGGGAAATCCAACAATAAACCCAATTACAATCTTTCTTTTAAGCCTTCCAACTCAATTGGTTCCTTTCAATCAACTCCCCATCAAGTTAGAGAACTACTCGCTCATTGTGAATGTAAAATTCATAACATATGAAAGGGAATTGAAGAAAGACATTATAAATACAAATCAAAATAATCAATTAAAAATAAAAGTAATCCTTGTATTAAATAATCCTAAAAATATTCCAATAGTAAAATTAACAAAGCAAGTGACATGGAAGAGTAAAGCCAAGTAAAGAAAACGAACTGGAATGACGAAGTCTTGATGAGGTAATAACTCTTCTCAGTATCCCAATGCAAAAGCGTTAGAAAAATAAAATCCTAAGAACTATCAATGTGTAGAGAGAAAAAACCTAGAGGAGGAGTAAAAACTAGATCTAAAACTAAAACTATGTAGAATGAATGTTGTTTCTGGTTTTTGCATGTTCTCTGGCTCTAGTCTGCTGTTCTGGGCCGAGAACTGGGTCAAAATAGGGCCCAAAATTGCCCCCAACGGAATCTGCAGATTATGCAGATCGCGCACGTCACGCGATCGCGTCATCCATGCGGACGCGTCATTTGCGTTTTTTCCCGCCACGCATTCGCGTCGTCCACGCCTCCTCGTCACTTGTGCTTTTTCATTTCGTGCGGTCGCGTGTGCCAGGCGACCGCGTCACTGTGATTTTTCCTCTTTCGCGCGAACGCGTGAGCCATGCGGCCGCGTCACTTCTCGCTGATTATCTCCTCAATTTCTTGTGTTCCTTCCATTTTTACTAGCTTCATTTCCAATTTCCAACTCATCCATGCCCTATAAAGCCTGAAACACTTAACACACAGATCACGGCATCGAATGGGATAAAGGAGAACTAAAATGCATAATTAAAAAGTCTATAGGAAGCAGTTTTCAACCATGTAATAATTTCTGGAAGGAAATATAAATGCATGCTAAATTAATGAATAAGTGGGTAAGGATCTTGATAAAATCACACAATTAAACACAATATAAACCATAAAATAGTGGTTTATCATGGCTCCAAAAGCTTGGTGCTGAATACCATGGTCTTAACATAACTTCACAACTTTGCTCAACTAACCAGCAAGTGTACTGGGTCGTCCAAGTAATAAACCTTACGTGAGTAAGGGTCGATCCCACAAAGATTGTTGGTATGAAGCAAGCTATGGTCATCTTGTAAATCCCAGTCAGGCGGATTCAACTATATTAAAAGATTATTGGATTTTCGAATAATAATAATAAATTAAACAAAAAATAAAGATAGAGTTACTCATGTAGTTCAATGGTGGGAATTTCAGATAGGTGTATGGAGGTGCTGTGTTCCTTCTGAATCTCTGTATTCTTACTGCTTTTATCCAATTTTTATCACTCCTTTCTATGGCAAGCTGTATGTAGGGCATCACCGTTGTCAATGTCTACATCCCATCCTCTCAGTAAAAATGGTCCAAATGCTCTGTCACAGCACGGCTAATCATCTGTCGGTTCTCGATCATGTTGGAATAGAATCCCTTGATTCTTTTGCGTTTGTCATCACGCCCAGCAATCGCGAGTTTGAAGCTCGTCACAGTCATTCAATCCCGGAATCCTACTCGGAATACCACAGACAAGGTTAGACTTTCTGGATTCCTATGAATGCCGCCATCAATTCTAGCTTATACCACGAAGATTCTAATTAAGGAATCCAAGAGATATGCGCCCGGTCTAAGGTAGAACAGAAGTGGTTGTCAGTCACGTGTTCATAGGTGAGAATGATGATGAGTGTCACGGATCATCACATTCATCATGTTGAAGTGCAACGAATATCTTCGAATAAGAATAAGTCGAATTGAATAGAAAATAGTAGTAATTGCATTGAAACTCGAGGTACAGCTGAGCTCCACACCCTTAATCTATGGTGTGTAGAAACTCCACCATTGAAAATACATAAGTGATGAAGGTTCAGGCATGGCCGAGAGGCCAGCCCCCAAAACGTGATCACAGGATCAAAAATACAATCCAGGATGAAAATATAATAGTAAAAAGTCCTATTTATACTAGACTAGCTACTAGGGTTTACAGAAGTAAGTAATTGATGCAGAAATCTACTTCCAGGGCCCACTTGGTGTGTGCTTGAGCTGAGCTTGAACTTCACACGAGCTAAGGCTTCTATTGGAGTTGAACGCCAAGTTGTAACGTATTTTTGGCGTTCAACTCTAGTTCGTGACGTGTTTCTGGCGTTTGACTCCAGAATGCAGCATGGAACTGGCGTTGAGCGCCAGTTTACGTCATCTAATCACGAATAAATTATGGACTATTATATATTGCTGGAAAACTCTTGATGTCTACCTTCCAACGCCGTTGAGAGCGCGCCATTTGGAGTTCTGTAGCTCTAGAAAATCCATTTCAAGTGCAGGGAGGTCAGATTCCAACAGCATCAGCAGTCCTTTGTCAGCCTCGTATCAGAGTTTTGCTCAGGTCCCTCAATTTCAGCTAGAAAATACCTGAAATCACAGAAAAATACACAAACTCATAGTAAAGTCCAGAAATGTGAATTTAGCATAAAAACTAATGAAAACATCCCTAAAAGTAACTAGATCATACTAAAAACTACCTAAAAACAATGCCAAAAAGCGTATAAATTATCCGCTCATCACAACACCAAACTTAAATTGTTGCTTGTCCCCAAGAAACTGAAAATCAATTAGGATAAAAATAAGAGAATATACTATAAATCCCAGAATATCAATGAATATTAATTCTAATTATATGAGCAGGACTTGTAGCTTTTTGCTTCTGAACAGTTTTGGCATCTCAATTTTTTCTTTTGAAGTTTAGAATGATTGGCTTCTCTAGGAACTTAGAATTTCGGATAGTGTTATTGATTCTCCTAGTTAAGTATGTTGATTCTTGAACACAGCTACTTTTATGAGTCTTGGCCGTGGCCCTAAGCACTTTGTTTTCTAGTATTACCACCGGATACATAAATGCCACAGACACATGACTGGGTGAACATTTTCAGATTGTGACTCAGCTTTGCTAGAGTCCCCAGTTAGAGGTGTCCAGAGCTCTTAAGTACACTCTTTTTGCTTTGGATCACGACTTTAACCACTCAGTCTCAAGCTTTTCACTTGGACCTGCATGCCACGAGCACATGGTAAGGGACAGCTTGATTTAGCTGCTTAGGCCTGAATTTTATTTCCTTGGCCCTCCTATCCATTGATGCTCAAAGCCTTGGATCCTTTTTACCCTTGCCTTTTGGTTTTAAGGGCTATTGGATTTTTCTGCTTGCTTTTTTTTTCATTTTCTTTCTTTTTTTTCTTTTTTTTCGCAAGCTTTATTTTCTTTTCACTGCTTTTTCTTGCTTCAAGAATCAATTTTATGATTTTTCAGATCATCAATAACATTTCTCTTTTTCATCATTCTTTCAAGAGCCAATAATTTTAACATTCATAAACAACAAGATAAAAAATATGCACTGTTCAAGCATTCATTCAGAGAACAAAAAGTATTGTCACCACATCAATATAATTAAACTAAATTCAAGGATAATTTCGAAATTTATGTACTTCTTGTTCTTTTGAATTAAAAACATTTTTCATTTAAGAGAGGTGAAGAATTTATGAAATTATTCATAGCCTTAAGACATAGTTACTAAACACTAATGATCATGAAGGAAAGACACAAAACATAGATGAACATATAACATAAAAACCGAACAACAGAAAAAAATAAGAACAAGGAATGAGTCCACCTTAGTGGCGTCTTCTTCTTGAAGGACCAATAATGTCCGTAAGCTCTTCTATGTCCCTTCCTTGCCTTTGTTGCTCCTCCCTCATTGCTCTTTGATCTTCTCTAATTTCATGGAGAATGATGGAGTGCTCTTGATGTTCAACCCTTAATTGATCCACATTGTAACTCAAATCTTCTAGGGAAGTGTTGAGTTGTTCCCAATAGTTGTTGGGAGGAAAGTGCATCCCTTAAGGCATCTCCGAGATTTCTTGATGATGAGCTTCCTCATGCATCTCTTAAGATCCGTGGATGGTCTCTCTTGTTTGCTCCATCCTTTTTCTAGTGATGGTTTTATCCTCCTCAATGGAGATGTCTCCTTCTATGATAACTCCAGCTGAGTAACATAGATGGCAAATAAGATGAGAAAAAGCTAGCCTTGCCAAGGTAGAAGGCTTTTCAGCTATTTTGTAGAGTTCAAGGGAGATGACTTCATGAACTTCTACTTCTTCTCCATTCATGATGCTATGAATCATGATGGCCCGATCCACAGTAACTTCATATCGGTTGCTAGTGGGGATGATGGAGCGTTGGATGAACTCCAACCATCCTCTAGCCACAGGCTTGAGGTCCAGTCTTCTTAGTTGAACCGGCTTGCCTTTGGAGTCTCTTTTCCATTGAGCTCCTTCCACACATATGTCCATAAGGACTTGGTCCAACCTTTAATTAAAGTTGACCCTTCTAGTGTAGGGGCGTGCATCTCCTTGCATCATGGGCAAGTTGAACGCCAACCTCACATTTTCCGGACTGAAATCTAAGTATTTCCCCCGAACCATTGTAAGATAATTCTTTGGGTTCGGGTTTTTACTTTGATCATGGTTCCTAGTGATCCATGCATTGGCATAGAACTCTTGAACTATTAAGATTCTGACTTGTTGAATGGGATTGGTCAGAACTTCCCAACTTCTTCTTTGGATCTCATGTCGGATCTCTGGATACTCATTTTTCTTGAGCTTGAAAGGGACCTCAGGGATCACCTTTTTCTTGGCCACAACATCATAGAAGTGGTCTTGATGGGCTTTGGAGATGAATCTTTCCATCTCCCACGACTCGGAGGTGGAAGCTTTTGTCTTTCCTTTACCTTTTTTAGAGGTTTCTCCGGCCTTAGGTGCCATCAATGGTAATGGAAAAACAAAAAGCTTATTCTTTTACCACACCAAACTTAAAATATTGCTCGCCCTCGAGCAAGAGAAGAAAGAAGAGAAGAAGAAGAAGAAGAAAATATTTAGGAGAGGGGGAGAGGTGTATTCGGCCAAGAAGGAAAAGAGAGGGTTGTGTTGTGTGAAAATGAAGAAGAATGGAGGGGTTTATATAGTGAGGGAAGAGGGAGTAGGTTCGGCCATTTAGGGTGGGTTTGGGTGGGAAAGAAATTTGAATTTTGATGGTAGGTGGGGTTTATGGGGAAGAGTGGATGAATGTGAGTGGTGAAGGGGGTGATTGGGAAGAGAGATTGAGGTGATTGGTGAAGGGTTTTGGGGAAGAGTGTTTATTGGAAAGAGATAATGAATGTTGAGTAGAGGGGAGAATATGGTAGGTGGGGATCCTGTGGGGTCCACAGATCCTGAGATAATCCTGTGGGGTCCACAGATCCTGAGGTATCAAGGATTTACATCCCTGCACTAATTAGGCATGTAAAATGCCTTTGCATGCAATTCTGGCATTTAAACGCCGAAGTGATGCATGTTCTGGGCGTTCAACGCCCATGTGTAGCATGTTTCTGGCATTGAAATGCCAGTTCCATGCTTGTTTATGGCGTTCAGCGCCAGCTCTCTTCAGGGTGCATTCCTGGTGTTTGAACGCCAGGGTGTTGCTTGTTTGTGGCGTTCAACGCCAGATCCATGATCTGTTCTGGCGTTGAACGCCAGCCAGATGCTCCTTACTGGCGTTTAAACGCCAGTAAGTCCTTCCTCCAGAGTGTGATTTTTCTTCTGCTGTTTTTGATTCTGTTTTTAATTTTAATATTTTTTCGTGACTCCACATGAGCATGAACCTAATAAAACATAAAAGAATAATAAAATAAAAAATAAAATTAGATAAATAAAAATTGGGTTGCCTCCCAATAAGCACTTCTTTAATGTCAATAGCTTGACAGTGGGCTCTCATGGAGCCTCACAGGTAATCAGGTCAATGTTATATATATTCCCAGCACCAAACTTAGAGTTTGGTTGTGGGGATTGAACACCAAACTTAGAGTTTGGTTGTGGCCTCCCAACACCAAACTTAGAGTTTGACTGTGGGGGCTCTATTTGACTCTGTACTGAGAGAAGCTCTGCATGCTTACTCTCCCTTCTTACAGAAGGATAGCCGTGTGCCTTAAACACAAGCTAGTCCCCATTCAATTGAAGGACTAATTCTCCTCTGTTAACATCTATCACAGCTTCTGCTGTGGCTAGGAAAAGTCTTCCAAGGATGATGCATTCATCCTCCTCCTTTCTAGTGTCTAAGATTATGAAATCAGCAGGGATGTAAATGCCTTTAACCTTTACTAACACGTCCTCTACTAATCCATAAGCTTGTCTTATTGACTTGTCTGCGAATTGTAATGAGAATAAGGCAGGTTGTACCTCAATGATCCCCAGCTTCTCCATTACAGAGAGTGGCATAAGATTTATGCCTGACCCTAGGTCACACAGAGCTTTCTCAAAGGTCATGGTGCCTATGGTACAGGGTATTAAGAATTTCCCAAAATCTTGTTTCTTTTGAGGTAAAGTTTGCTGAACCTATGTATCAAGTTCACTAATGAGCAAGGGAGGTTTACCTTCCCAAGTCTCATTACCAAATAACTTGGCATTCAGCTTCATGATGGCTTCTAGATATTGAGCAACTTGCTCTCCAGTTACATCTTCATCCTCTTCAGAGGACGAATAATCTTCAGAGCTCATGAATGGCAGAAGGAGATTTAATGGAATCTCTATGGTTTCTATATGAGCCTCAGATTCCTTTAGATCCTCAATAGGGAACTCCTTCCTGCTTGAGAGACATCCCATGAGATCTTCCTCATTGGGATTCGTGTCCTCTCCCTCCTCCTTGCATTCGGCCATATTGATTATATCAATGGTCTTGCACTCTCTTTTTGGATTCTCTTCAGTATTGCTTGGGAGAGTACTAGGAGGGGTTTCAGTGATTTTCTTACTCAGCTGGCCCACTTGTGCCTCCAGATTTCTGATGGAGGACCTTGTTTCATTCATGAAACTTAAAGTGGCCTTAGACAGATCAGAGACTAAATTTGCTAAGTTAGAGGTATTCTGTTCATAATTCTCTGTCTGTTGCTGAGAAGATGATGGATAAGGCTTGATATTGCTGAGCCTATTTCTTCCACCATTATTAAAGCCTTGTTGAGGCTTTTGTTGATCCTTCCATGAGAAATTTGGATGATTTCTCCATGATGAATTATAGGTGTTTCCATAAGGTTCACCCATATAATTTACCTCTGCCATTGTAGGGTTTTCAGGATCATAAGTTTCTTCTTCAGAAGATGCCTCTTTAGTGCTGTTGGATGCATTTTGCCATCCATTCAGACTTTGAGAAATCATGTTGACTTGCTGAGTCAACACTTTGTTCTGAGCCAATATGGCATTCAGAGCATCAATTTCAAGAACTCCCTTCCTCTGAGGCGTCCCATTATTCACAGAATTCCTCTCAGAAGTGTACATGAATTGGTTATTTGCAACCATGTCAATAAGTTCCTGAGCTTCTATAGGTGTTTTCTTTAGGTGAATGGATCCACCTGCAGAGTAGTCCAATGACATCTAGGAAATCTCAGATAGACCGTAATAGAATATATCTAATATGGTCCACTCTGAAAACATGTCAGAAGGACACTTTTTGGTCATCTGCTTGTATCTTTCCCAAGCTTCATAGAGGGATTCACCATCTTTTTGCTTGAAGGTCTGAACATCCACTCTAAGCTTGTTCAACTTTTGAGGAGGAAAGAATTTATCCAAGAAGGCCGTGACCAGCTTATCCCAGGAGTCCAGGCTATCTTTAGGTTGTGAGTTCAACCATGTTCTAGCTCTGTCTCTTACAGCAAAAGGGAAAAGCATGAGCCTGTAGACTTCAGGATCTACTCCATTCGTCTTAACAGTCTCATAAATCTGCAAGAACTCAATTAAAAACTGGTAAGGATCTTCAGATGGAAGTCCATAAAACTTGCAGTTCTGTTGCATTAGAGCAACTAATTGAGGTTTCAGCTCAAAATTGTTTGCACCAATGGTAGGAGTTGAGATGCTTCTTCCGTCAAATTTGGACGTGGGTTTAGTAAAATCACCAAGCATCCTCTTTGCATTATTGTTGTTGGGTTCGGCTGCCATCTCCTTCTCTTGTTCAAAAATTTCAGAAAGGTTGTCTTTGGATTGTTGTAATTTAGCTTCTCTTAGTTTCCTCTTCAGAGTCCTTTCAGGTTCTGGATCAGCTTCAATAAGAGTGCCTTTTTCCTTGTTTCTGCTCATATGAAAGAGAAGAAAACAAGAAAAGAAGAGAAATCCTCTATGTCACAGTAAAGAGGATCCTTATTATTAGTAGAAGAAGAAAGGAATAAAAGTGAAGAAGAATCCAAACACAAGGGTGAGGATAGAGGCAGTGATTGGAGATGAAGAGAGGTGAAGAGAAGTGTTAGTAAATGAATAAATAAATAGAAGAAGATGAGAGAGAGAATTCAAAAATTAATTTTGAAAAGGAGTTAATGATTTTTGAAAATTAAAGGTGAGAGAATTAAAATTAAAATTTAAAACAATTAGTTAATTAAAAAGAATTTTTGAAAAAGAGGGAGGTATTCTCGAAAATTAGAGAGGGGAGAGTAGTTAGGTGGTTTTGAAAAAGATAAGAAACAAACAAAAGGTCAAATAATTAGTTGGAAAAGATATTAAAATCAAATTTGAAAAGATAAGAAGATAAGAAGTTAGATAAGATATTTTAAATCAAATTTTTGAAAAAGATAAAATTTTGAAAAAGATATGATAAAAAGATATGGTTGAAAAAAAGATTTAATTTTTAAAATTAAAATTAATTACTTAACTAACAAGAAACTAAAAGATAAGATGCTAGAATTTAAAGATTGAACCTTTCTTAACAAGAAAGTAACAAACTTCAAATTTTTGAATCAATCACATTACTTGTTAGTTAAGTTTCAAAAATTTTGAAATAAATTTAAGAAAATATTTTGAAAATAGTTTTTGAAATTTTCGAAAATCATAAAAGAAAAATGAAAAAGAATTGAATTTTGAAAAAGTCTTAAAAAGATAAGATTTTTAAAATTTGAAAATTTGACTTGACTTACAAGAAACAACTAATTTTAAAAATTTTTGACTAAGTCAACCCAAATTTTCGAAATTTTGAGAGAAAAAAGGAAAAGATATTTTTTTTTATTTTCGAATTTTTTTATGATGAGTGAGAAAAACATAAAAAATGACTCACAACATGAAAATTATGAATCAAAACACATTATGCATGCAAGAACACTATAAATGTCAAGATGAACACCAAGAACACTTTGAAGATCATGATGAACATCAAGAACATATTTTTGAAAAATTTTTTATGCAAAGAAAACATGCAAGACACCAAACTTAGAAATCATTAATGCTTAGACTCTATGAATGCAAGAATGCACATGAAAAACAATAAAAGACACAAAACAAGAAAACATCAAGATCAAACAAGAAGACTTACCAAGAACAACTTGAAGATCATGAAGAACACTATGAATGCATGAATTTTCGAAAAATGCAAGAAATTTTTAAGACATGCAATTGACACAAAACTTAAAAATTGACACTAGACTCAAACGAGAATCACAAAATATTTTTGATTTTATGATTTTATTATTTTTTTGTATTTTTATTATTTTTTTCGAAAATTATTCTTTTGAAAAACGAAAATAAAGAAAAAAAATTTTTTGAAAAATTTTTGAAGGCTTTTTGAAAAGAAAATTACCTAATATGAGCAACAAGATGAACCGTCAGTTGTCCATACTCGAACAATCCCCGACAACGGCGCCAAAAACTTGGTGGACGAAATTGTGATTCATACTTAAATTAATGTTCAAAATTGATTGTCCCAGTAATGGCTCCAAATGCTTGGTGCTCAATACCATGGTCTTAACATAACTTCACAACTTTGCTCAACTAACCAGCAAGTGTACTGGGTCGTCCAAGTAATAAACCTTACGTGAGTAAGGGTCGATCCCACAGAGATTGTTGGTATGAAGCAAGCTATGGTCATCTTGTAAATCCCAGTCAGGCGGATTCAACTATATTAAGAGATTATTGGATTTTCGAATAATAATAATAAATTAAACAAAAAATAAAGATAAAGTTACTCATGTAGTTCAATGGTGGGAATTTCAGATAGGTGTATAGAGGTGCTGTGTTCCTTCTGAATCTCTGTATTCTTACTGATTTTATCCAATTTTTATCACTCCTTTCTATGGCAAGCTGTATGTAGGGTATCACCGTTGTCAATGGCTACATCCCATCCTCTCATTAAAAATGGTCCAAATGCTCTGTCACAGCACGGCTAATCATCTGTCGGTTCTCGATCATGTTGGAATAGAATCCCTTGATTCTTTTGCGTTTGTCATCACGCCCAGCAATCGCGAGTTTGAAGCTCGTCACAGTCATTCAATCCCGGAATCCTACTCGGAATACCACAGACAAGGTTAGACTTTCCGGATTCCTATGAATGCAGCCATCAATTCTAGCTTATACCACGAAGATTCTGATTAAGGAATCCAAGAGATATGCGCTCGGTCTAAGGTAGAACGGAAGTGGTTGTCAGTCACGTGTTCATAGGTGAGAATGATGATGAGTGTCACGGATCATCACATTCATCATGTTGAAGTGCAACGAATATCTTAGAAAAAGAATAAGTCGAATTGAATAGAAAATAGTAGTAATTGCATTGAAACTCGAGGTACAGCTGAGCTCCACACCCTTAATCTATGGTGTGTAGAAACTCCACCGTTGAAAATACATAAGTGATGAAGGTTCAGGCATGGCCGAGAGCCCAGCCCCCAAAACGTGATCACAGGATCAAAAATACAATCCAGGATGAAAATATAATAGTAAAAAGTCCTATTTATACTAGACTAGCTACTAGGGTTTACAGAAGTAAGTAATTGATGCAGAAATCCACTTTCTGGGCCCACTTGGTGTGTGTTTGGGCTGAGCTTGAACTTTACAAGAGCTAAGGCTTCTATTGGAGTTGAACGCCAAGTTATAATGTGTTTTTGGCATTCAACTTTGGTTCGTGACGTGTTTCTGGCGTTTGACTCCAGAATGTAGCATGGAACTGGTGTTGAGCGCCAGTTTACGTCGTCTAATCACGAATAAAGTATGGACTATTATATATTGCTGGAAAGCTCTGGATGTCTAATTTCCAACTTTGTTGAGGGCACGCCATTTGGAATTCTGTAGCTCTAGAAAATCCATTTCGAGTGCAGGAAGGTCAGATTCCAACAACATCAGCAGTCCTTTGTCAGCCTCCTATTAGAGTTTTGCTCAGGTCCCTCAATTTTAGCCAGAAAATACCTGAAATCACAAAAAAACACACAAACTCATAGTAAAGTCTAGAAATGTGAATTTAGCATAAAAACTAATGTAAACATCCCTAAAAGTAACTAGATCATACTAAAAACTACCTAAAAGCAATGCCAAAAACCGTATAAATTACCCGCTCATCAGCAGCCTCCAATTTTGAAAAATTGCTGCTGGTTTCACTTGGTTGCATGGTGGGGGTTGATGTGTCTTGGTGGTGGTTGTTGTGTGTTTGCTGTGTAGAGTGATATGATGTATTTTGTGAGTTGTGATAGGGTCTGTTGTTGCTTGATTGATGGTTGGGATTGTGGTTGTTGTATTGGTTAGAGTGGTATGGTTTGTGGTCTTGTTGGTTTTCCCACCTAAAATTTGGGTGGTTCTTCCAACCTGGGTTATATGTCTTGGAGTTTGAATCATATGATGGTCTAGAGGGATTGTTCACATAGTTTGCCTACTCCCATTCACATTCAGCTTCTGGTGCATCTCCTTCTTCTGGTGGTGCTTGAGCTTGGACAACTGAGACTTGGCTTGCTTCCACCTTCTTTGTTAGGGCTGCTAATTGTGTTGTGATCATCTTGTTCTGTGCCAATAAGGTATCCGTAGAATTTAGTTCCAGCACTCCTTTCTTTTGAGCTCTTTCTGAAGCATAGAAGTACTCATTTTTGGCTACAGTCTCAATAACAGCTATGGCTTCCTCGATGGTTTTCTTCTTGTTGAGTGAACCCCCTAAAGAGTGGTACATAGCTTTCTTTGCTTCATATGATAGCCCTTCATAGAAGATGTGTAATTGAACCCATTCATTGAACATATCCGGAGGGCATTTCTTCGTCAAGTCTTTGAACCTCTCCCAAGCCTTATAAAGTGTTTCACCATCTTGCTGTCTGAAGGTTTGCACCTCAGTTCTCAATCTATTTACTCTCTATGGAGGGTAGAATCTTGCTAGAAACTTGTTCACAACTTCATCCCAAGTGGTCAAGCTCTCCTTGGGAAACGCTTCTAACCAATTTGTAGCCTTATCTCTGAGAGAGAAAAGGAACAAAAGTAGTTTGTAGGCATCAGGGTGTACGCCATTGGACTTTACAGTGTCACATATCCTTAAGAATGTAGTGAGATATTGGTTTGGATCCTCTTGGACACCTCCTCTATATGAACAATTATTCTAGACAAGTGTGATGAGTTGAGGTTTCAACTCAAAGTTGTTAGCATGAATTGTTGGCTTCAGAATGCTACTACCACAGTTTCCTGGGTTTGGGTTGATGTATGAGTCTAGAGCTCTCCTTTCTTGCCCAACATGATTGCCAGCATCCTCTTCAACATGGTTGTGCCTCTCTTCCTCCATAGTAACTCCCAGATCTTCCTCTACTACTTCTTCTCCAACTATTCCCTTGCTTCTTGCTTTCTTCCTTAGCCTAAGGAAGCTTATCTCAGGTTCACTATCAAAAGAGGATGAGGTTTCTCCTCTTTTACCTGTCATACAATGAACAATTACAGGCAACAGCAAGTGCAGAATTCACTAAAACAGATTATAGTCAACTTGGTTAGAGCAATTTATCAAATGGTTAGTGGATTAGTATTGGAATATAGACAGTGAATAACAAAAATTAAAATGCTAAATGAAAAAAGAAAATAATAAACTGAAATTAAAGGAATTAGCAAGGAAAATAAAATTGCTTAATCTAACCATCCATCAATTTAGTCATTGTCAAATTCAAACCAATCCCCGGCAATGGCGCCATAAAACTTGATGAACGAAATTCACTCACTAATAAATGAATTCGTTCTTTGGCAAGCACACCAAAATATCATCAAGTAATAACCCACTAGGAGTGGGGTCGAATCCACAGAGATTGATAGATTTGAGCAACTTTAATTAATGGATCAATTAGTCAAGCTAATCAAGAGTGATTGTGAGTACAGAATTCTAAACAGCAGAATGATAAATGACTTAAAATTAAAATTAAAAGAAAGCTATAAAGTGCAAAAATATAAAGAGCAAGAAACTAAAACGCAGAAACATAAATGACTGAATTGTAAATGGGGTGTAGGATGATAACAGAAATTAAAGTAAGCAGTAAAGAATGAGTAAGCTAAGAATAGGGAAAGTTCATTGGAGTTGGGAGATATTGTTTTCTCTGGATTAAAATCAGATCATCTCATCTTCAATCATGCAACTCATTGACCTCTTGGCAATCATGATTGATTGAACCCAATTTCTTGGTGATTCAATCTCTCAAATCTTGATAATCAGCCAATTCCTTGGTCTAATTGCTCATGAAGAGAGATAGGCTTGGTCCCTGATTTTACCACACATCATCATAGATCCATTTAATTGGGTAGATTTCATGTCACTGTACACATCCCAAAAAACTCAGATCTAATCAATGTGAGAGGGAATTTCAAGCATGGTTTTATGATCCCTCTTCCAAGGTTCACATAAAACCTAGTATTCAGCCTCTTTTCCAAGATGACTAAACACTAAGAATAAAAAACGAAATTCCTTCTAGCAAATTAAAGAGAAGATGAAGAGAAGAAGAAATTCACTTCCAATTAATCTAGCAAGTACAATAGAGCTCCCTCCCCCAATGAGAGAGAAGTTAGCTACTCATAGCTCAGTGTAGAATAGAAGTTCAAAACTAGAAAAGAAAGCTAAATACAAAATAAAAACTCTAAAGTCTCCAAAAGCTAAAAGTGTGTAAAAGTTCCAAAGTCTTCAAAAGTTCCTTTCTCAATTTGAGTCACCACCTATTTATACAAGTGTTCTGTGAGTCTTCAGGTGTACTTGCATGATCTAAAAATGGGCCTTTCTCATTTGCAATCAGTACGACCCATTTTGGCTGAATAGTGTGCTTCCAGGTGAACTTAGCGTTCGTTTTGAGAACGGAGCGTTCGGGCACCCACGTGTACGCGTGCTATACGCTTGCGTGTCCCTTGCATTTTGGTCTATCGATGCATACGCGTCTCACATGCGTATGCGTCCCTTGGCAGCGTTCATTAACTGAACGTTCCATTCGTGCCATGAACGCTCCTCACGTGTGTGTGTCCTTTGCGCGTTCGCATGAATGGTAAAATGTCATTTCCGTGCTCCAGCTTCAAGTACGCGTTTGCGCCAATCACCACTATCGTCACATCGATGCGTGCGCGTCATGCACGCGTACACGTCGGTGACCAAATTCAAACTCCAACTCTGAAAATATGGCAGACATTCATTCAAAGTGAACGTAGCATTTATTGATGGTGAACGCTGATCCTCCTTCCAGGCGTACGCACCATGTATGCGTACGCGTGGATCTCCAAGAGTGTCATCCTATGTGTAAGCGCCTTGTACACATGTGTGTCACTTGTGAACGTAGCGTTCTCCTGGACCTATCCTTTTTTGTTCTTTTTCACCTCAAATTCAGGCAAAACTCATTTTAAAGTAATGTTCATAAATTAATCATATAACTCATATAATTACATCTTTAAATGAGATTTTACCAATTCTATGGTTCTTTTAATTAACGTCACCAATTAACGTTTTAGGCGTAAAGTTCTGTGTGGTAGGGTGTTACATTTATCGCGTAAAAGCACGTACCGGCTCTAATTGGACCGGCACAGTGAGTGAGAAAACAAATTAAATTATGGGTGAATAAATTTAAGAGATTGAATTTATTAATTAGGAAAGATGAAAATAATTTATATTTGAAAATCGGATACTAATTTTAAAAGTGTTGGCCCAAAGTTGGGCCAAATGAACCAAAAACATCGACAGGTTGGACCGGACCCAAGTTGGGCCCAAGCCTAACATATATAACTACTTTAATGAGCCAAATCAGCTCATTTTCATTGCTACAAGTGAGAGAGGGACAGTGGTAGAGAAGAGAAGAGAAGAGGGTTTTGACACTATTTACCATCCTCTTCATTTCGTTATATCTTGAGTTACGGTACTCCAATTTGCGTGTCATTTGCAGCCACGCGAAACTCTTGCCGAGTCCATCATTTTTATCTAAATAAAGTTGGTATGAACTCAAAATCCATGCTCTAGTTCTCTGCCCTATACATTTTTGCATTTTGTGTTTAGTTTTTGAGTGGGTTTTGTGGTTTTGATTCTTTAGGTGTGATCTAACATTGGATTATTGTTGGATTTTATTCTAATCCATAGTGGACAAGGTAAGGTTTCACTAAACCCTTGTGTTTAGTTGATATTATGAACCCTTGTATTAATTTTTTGGTATGTTGTGTGTACTAGAATGAATTTAGTATTGTCTGGAGTATTTTGACTTGGAGTGCTTGTTAATTTAAACTTGGTGGCTGAAAAATTGTTGAGCTTATTTAGAGGCTTGGTGAACTTGTGAAAGAGGCGGTTTTGGTGTTTTGGATTGTGCGAGAATCAGAAAAAGTATGGTTTCAGTTTCCTGTAGTTAATATGTAATATTGTGGGCAACTTAGACTAGTGGATTTTAAGATAGGATGGAATGATTCGGGTGAATGATTAATTGTATGTGAATTTTATGTTTGATGATGATGACATGGAGTCTTGAAAATGTGTGGTGTATGAATTAGGATAAAGGTTGAATAAGTTGTATGTGTTGGATTATAATTATAATGAACGTATGATGATTATTAATGTCGAGTATGAGTTTTGATGATGAGTATTAAGGATGATGATGATGTGACATTGAATTATGAGTTTTGATAAATAATTTAAAATAAAAAAGTTATGTGTGTTTGAATTTTGGTATAAAAATCCAAATTTTGCAGCAACACAACTTTTTCTAAAAATCGAGTGGTATGTGTACATGACACTGGCATGCGTACGCGAGATTACCATTATTATCCTCCCACATATGCGGCCATTGACATGCGTACGTGGCAATCCTTTCTATTTCTAACTTTGGCATATGTAGACGATGAACGCGTATGCGACCTTGTCAAAATGACACCCATGCGTATGCGGGATTGTGCATGCATACGCATGATCCTGTTTTGCTGAAAAATGTAATTTTTGTGCTTTTAAGCACTCCTCTAACTTTCAAAATCTCTTTAATTACTGACTGAGATCCCCTAGCTATTCTTTAGAGTTTGGGACAAGTGAGAGTGTATTGGGTGGACAAAAACTAAGTATTTTAGATGATGAGCTTAGAGCTGGTGGTTAGATTTTGAAAATCTTATGGATGAATTTAGTAAGAGTTGATTTGTGGAGTATTTCATTGATGAGGAATTGAGAACCGGTTAAAAGTGAGCCGAACACTATATCCCAGGGTATTTATATGGTTTATGAACTTGAGTGAACTTAAGAAATGAAAATGATTATGATGAGTTGAGAAAGTGAAGGTTGGTGAAAATGTGGAATATGAGAAGTGATCACTGGATGATAAATGATGATATATTGTTTTGGTAAGTCGCTATGCACCCCGGGCAAGGACGATGGTGAATCCCGCTTGTTAAGGTAGCGACGCCAGTGTAGGGGCTATGGCAGTCTCCCGCCTACGTTCAGATGTGAGGGCTAAGGTAGTATCCCGTTTGCATAACCTTCTCCGCCACAAGAGTGAGCCAAACACTATATCCCTGGGTTAAAGTTAGTAGGGCATTATATCCCTGGGATGCGCATGAAAGTGAGCCGGGCACTATATCACATGGTTAATAGTGTGTAGGGCATTATATCTCTGGGTGAACAAAGTGAGTAGGGCACTATATCCTTAGGCACGGCAGAAAGACTACTTCCGAAAGGATGTGTCAGGTTGGCAGTTTAACCAACAAGTGATATCATGGCCAATATGACAAGAATTCATCATATGCATTCTTAAATGTTTGTCTGCTTTGCTTACTTGCATCTATTGCCTAAGTGTATAACATGCTTACTTGCTAATTATTTTACTTGCTGTATATGTATATTACTTGTATTTTACTTGCTTGCATTACTTGTGTTTTCTACTGGGATTGAGGAGGTTTAGTAGGAAGTGGTGATACAGAATTTGCGATTCAATATTCGGTAGAACCACTGGCAAGTGCACCGGGTCGTATCAAATAATAAATTCATGGTAAGTGAGTATCGGTCCCACAAGGATTAACGGATTAACCAAGCGATAGTTAATTGATTATTCTAGTTAGACGGTCATAATTGGATGATGAGCAAACAAGAAATGTAAATGACTTAAAAACAAAGTAAATGGAAGCAATAAAATGACAAGAAAGTAAATGACAGAAATGTAAATTGCTGGAAATTAAATTGCAAGAAAAGTAAAGTACGAGAAAATAAAGTGCAAGAAAGTAAAGCGCAAGAAAGTAAATAACTAGAAAGTAAATAGCAAGAATTAAAAATAAAAAGAACATTAGGATCAAGAGATATTGCATTCTCAGGATCAACAATTCTCATCTCCACTTCAATCATACAATCATTGATCACTTGACAAATCATAAGTGATTGAATTCCAATTTCTTGGCAATTCAATCTCTCTTAACTTGAGCGATTGCTAATTCTTTGATCTAATTGTTCATGAGAAAAGATGAAGAGTGGTCTCTGATTTAAACCAACACAATTTTATGAATCAAGTTTTGGGATGATTATATGTTACGTATCAATCCTAAACCTAATTTCATAACCACTGTGAGAAAGAACTTCAAGCATAACTCTATGATTCTTTTCCAAGGCTCACATAGAATTCAAATAGATTCAATTCCTCTTTTGATAGAATTTGAATAATTAAAATGAAGATCGAAGATCTTTCTAAAGAAACAATAAAAGAAGAATTAAAGATGAAGAATGAAAACAAATTAATTCATTAAATTGAAACAGAGCTCTCTTTCCTAATGTTAAAAATTAGAAACTCATAACAAAATATTTACAAAAGTGTGTGAAAGAAATGGAAGAAGAGAAGAGAATGAGTATGTGAAAAGAGAGTCTAAAGACTCCCCCCTAGAATGGTGTCCGTAAATAATGAAACTAAAGCTTATTTATAAGTTACCTAAATTACAAATTCAAATAAAATTGAAATTAAACTACAATCAAATGAAAATTAACTACTTCTAGATGATTCTTGTGGCCTGATGCACCACTATTTCATGGTATATTTTATGCTTAATTTAGGTTGATTTTATCCACTTTCCCCACATTTATTCAAGGAAATAGCATGGTTTCATAATCTTCTCCTAAATTGTGCTTAAGTGTAAAAACATGCTTTTTAGGCCTTAAATTGCTAATTTTGATTCACCTTTGATCCCACTAGATGCCTTGATGTGTTTGTTAGTAAATTCAGGATGGAAAGGCTAGGAATGGATCAAAGGGATGAAGAGAAAAGCATGAAAAGTGGAGAAATCATGAAGAAACAAGGATTTGGGATGCTGAGATCAACGCGCACGCACAAAAAATGCGCACGCGTGGAAAAGTGAAGTCGCATGGTGACGCGTACGCGTACATGACGCGTATGCATGGATAGCAAATTGCCAAGCGACGCGTACGCGTAACCCATGCGTACACGTCGGTGCTCGCACGTGACCCACTTAAAGTAAATCCACTAGGGGCGATTTTTGGGCTTTCCAGGCCCAAATCCAACTCACTTCTGATGCTATTAAACCCAAAGATTGAAGGGGAAGTAAGGAATTAGTTTAGTTGGAGTTTAAGTCTAGTTTAGAGGTAGTTTCTAGAGAGAGAAGCTCTTTCCTCTCTCTAGAATTAGGATTAGGTTTAGTTTAACTCTTCTCTAGATCTAGTTTTAATTCATGTCTTCATCTACTTCTCCCTCTCAATTTCTAGTTGCTACATCTTGTTCTCTTATTCTTTTGTTGTAATTTTCTTTATTTTCTTTACTTTGTTGATACACTCTTGTTCCTTTTACTTTCTTTTAATGCATTTTTAGGTATTTCATGTAGATCTTGTTTTCTTTGATTGTTGTTGTTGATTACTTGTGTTGATTAGTAGTAGGATTTGTTAATTCTTGCAATTTACCATGCTTTCCTTTTATGCCTTCCAAGTGTTTGATAAAATGCTTGGAAGGATGTTAGAGTAGACTTTTGGTGTTCTTGGCTTAGGATGGTAACTTAGGAATTCTTGAGTTACTAATGTCCAAGTGATTGATAATTGATAGCCATTGACTCTAGCTTCCATTAATTCAATTAGTGAGTAGCTAGGACTTATGGACTTGGATTGATATAGCTCATTTGACTTTCCTTCACTTGTTAAAGGATGACTTAATGGGATTAATCCTTGCAATTATCATATTGTGGTTAGTGATAAGGATAGAGATCCTTGACCATCAACCCTTGCCAAGACCTTTTTATCATTTGAATTCCTTTGCAATTTACTTTTCTTGTTTCTTATTCAAAACCCCAAAATATACATGTCCATAACCAATAGCAAAAACACTTCCCTGCAATTTCTTTGAGAGACGACCTGAGGTTTGAATACTTCGGTTTATTTTTATAGGGGGTTTGTTACTTGTGACAACCAAATTTTTTGTATGAAAGGATTATTTTTGGTTTAGAAACTATACTTGCAACGAGAATTTATTTGTGAAATTCTTTACCATCAAAAATCCGTTCATCATGGCCTTGATTGGTTGTTGATTGTGGGATTGCTTGTATGAATTTTGAATGGACTTTGAGTGAGAAAAGTGGACCAAATTGAAGTTCAAGGGGGTAGCTTGGGCGTTACTTGGATACGATGCTTCCTTCACTTGGCGTTACCAACGCTTCACAATTTGAGGATGAAAAGTTGTTGTCGTGGTACGCATGCATTGTGTGTACGCGCGATTCCATTTTTGCTTAGTTGCGCATACGCATGAGGTGTGCGTACACGTGACTGCACAAGTTTCCTTTTTTCAGAATGCATCGCAAGCGTTACTTGCCAAGGCGCCTTGCATTTTAGGTGTTGCCAATGCCAACTTTCATACCTCTAGGAGCAACTCCTTGTGACATGAGTGTTGTTACACTTGGACACTTCTTGTTTTGGGTGTTACCAACACCCATTTTAGCATGCTCCAGGGGCTTCATTCTTCATTTGTGACACTCTTAAATAGGTGCTTTGTAATTGGACGTTACCAATGCCCAAGTGCCCAACTCAGGAGAGTCTAGTATGGTAAGAACTTCCATTTTTTATTGGCTGTTATTTGAAATGTGCACTTTAAAGTTGTGCGTTGCTAACGCCCAAATGATCAGTTTCAAAAGTGTTTATTAAGGCAAGAGCTTCCAATACTCGAAGGCATTACTTGGAAGGGGTGCCTTTGTATACTAGCGTGAGGACCCATGCAGTTGCACGAGATTACAGTTTTATAAACATATTGAAAAATAAAACTATTCAATATATCTAAAATATCTTGGATAAAGAATCATACCTGACCTCAATATTATAGTTTAAAAAATCATAATAATTTGATTGTCATTACAAGAGAAGAAAAATAAAGTCAAATACTTCAATTTTGTTTAGAGCAACTATTCACATCATATAACAAAAGATTACATAGATTAAGTAACAAATTCACCCACTGCACATATTTTAAATTTTAGAGTATGAAAAGCCTAAGTTTCAAAATTTATTACATATCAAAAATTAACATAAAAAAGTTTCAAACTAGCTAAAGTACTACTTCCTAGTTACAGAAACTCGAATCAGCTGATCCTCTTTCGAAACCATCCCAAACACACATGAATCTCTGGCTTTAAGTTTGTGCATTTTCACAAAATATTTCCACTTAGGACCAATTTTGTATTCTTGTTCTTTGCCTTTATTTTTCAAAACATTTATTTCAAAGCTTGTAGTAATCTTTGATTCCTCAACAACAAACTTCCAATTTTCTGATCCTGACTCAAGTAGTAACTTAGCAAATTGATATAGGATATACTGTGTAAAAAAAAGTTAATTCCACAAAAAAATTAAAGTAACCAATAAATATGAAACTATCATTATGCAAACTTACAACTCGATCAGCCTTGACATCATGCTTAGTCAATGTCTTGCAATAATGTAGAATAATATATCTGTTTGTTTCAATAATAATTGATAAAAAAATGTCATCAAACTAAAAATGATAACAATCAAAGATTTAAGACGATGTTATACAAAATATTCTGAAATAGAAAGTAATTCTTCTACCTAATACATTTTGATTGTAACAAACTTAACTACCAATTAGTTTATTCAGAGAATGACAAAATCAAGAACTCATGTAACACTAGTATAATATTAAATCAGAAAAAAATGAACATACCCTCTCTATTTTGTCGTTGATCTATTCTGGACAGTGCTTGTTTTTGAATTGTTCTTGACAATTCTTTGCACACTAGGACTACAAGTGCAATTAATAAAAAAAGGAAAAAATTAAAAAATAATTGAAAAAAACAGACAACCGAAGAAGCAAATAGAAACATGATATTTGTTCATACTCTGGGTCAAACTGTCCGACCTAGGATGTTTAACGACAAGCCGACCGACCTCTTCAGGTCAGACTATCCGACCTCTTCTCAAAGAGCTCGGCCAAATGCCCGACCTCTTCTCAAAGAGCTCGGCCAAATGCCCGACCTCTTCTCAAAGAGCTCGGCCAAATCGCCAAAGGATCCCAAAGCAGGCCCAAAACGAAGGAACACAGCCCAATCTAAAGGCAGCCAAAGCCCAGAAAGATAAAGGCGGTTCCCTTGAAGATAAGATGACCTCACTTAAAGATAAGATAAAGATAAAGATAAGATAACTAACTTATCTTATCCACAGGAGGTCACATCTCACTATTATAAATACACTGGAGCACCCAGGTATAACTCATACTCTGATTCTACTCAATACCTGCTTAATACCCTTGCTAACTTAAGCATCGGAGTCCCTTGCAGGTACCCCCCACCCTCCGGGGACGAAGGATTAGCACTACCACCAAGTCCAACAAGTCGGACACACCAGCTCCGGCCGCCGTACACCTGCCGGACACGTCGGCTCCGACCAACACAGAAGATCTCGTCCGAGATCGACCTACAGTTTCAGGTAACACTCGGAACATTGGCGCCGTTGCCGGGGAACCTGGAAGTCATCCCAACACCATGGCGGACGACCATGACAACGACCATGATCCAGATCTAGAGGATAGAACGTCGCATAAAAATGCGGACGCCACCCCCAAAAGCACACCCCAAAACGGGAGAGATAAGTAACCTACAAAACACAGAAATCATGGAAGCACTACAAGATTCAACAAAATATATCTGGACATACAAAGTCTGCCAACAGAAGCAGCTATCAGAGGTCTCATCAATGGTCTATGAGAAGGACCTTTTAGCCACTTAATATCCAAGAAGCACCCAAACATCTCAGAACGAGGTACAGGAACGAGCAGAGAAATACATTAACATGGAGGAGAACTCTCGACTAGGAGAGAGCTCAAAACTCGGATTCTCCTAATCCACCACAGGACAAGGATGAAAAAACCAGGAAGAAAGAAGACTAACCAATTGAGAAACCTATCTCTTGTGGATGTTTAACGAGAAATACGCAACACTGAGAAAATCTCACCACCTCTCCCAATCAAAAGCAGAAAGGCCAAAGAGGTCGGACAAGTCGAAGGTCAGACTTCACACCAAAGTGGTCTAACAAGCTGAAAGTCCACCTCACGCCAAAGAGGTCAGACGAGTTGAACGTCCATACGCCAAAGAGGTTGGACGAGTTGAATGTCCACACACCGAAGAGGTCGGACGCGTTGAAGGTCCACCTCATACCAAAGAGGTCGGACGCGTTGAAGGCCCACCTCACGCCGAAGAGGTCGGACGCGTTGAATGTCCACCTCACACCAAAGAAGTCGGACGCGTTGAAAGGTCTACCTCACACCAAAGAGGTCGAACAAGTTGAAGGTGTACCTCACACCAAAGAGGTCGGACAAGTTGAAGGTCTACCTCACACCAAAGAGGTCGGACAAGTTGAACGTCCACCTTACACACCAGAGAGACATGTTCATGGAGGATTCACAAGAGGAAGGATCTCTAAATCATCTCGCAAAGGACACCTCAAAGAGGGATATTAAGGAAGGGAGAGAGGTTTGAATAGGACAACAGGGTGCAAACAAGCCTTCCGAGAATTCAAAAATTCTTGGGGCAACCACCCATTCTTACCCGACCAAGGGAAAGTGAAAAACTCAGATTATACCTTGTAGTGGGAAGTCGGGCAATAGCTTCATCACTAGTTAAGGAAGATAAAAGTGGGCAACAATCCGTCTACTTCATCATCAAGGCTCTACAAGGGGCCGAACTAAACTATCAAAAGATAGAAAAGTTCGCCTACGCCCTCATATTTTCTTCTCGATAACTCTGCCCATATTTTCAAGCTCACACTATTAGAGTTCGGACCAACCAGCCCATAAAAGGCATCCTACAGAAAACAGACTTAGCTGGAAGAATCTTACAGTAGGCAATCAAGTTATCTGAATTCGATCTTCAACATGAAGCTCGGACAGCCATCAAATCATAGTATCTGGCTGACTTCATTACAAAGTACACTGACACCGCGGGAACTCCTACAAAATGGAAACTCTACATGGATGACTCTTCAAACAAAACCGGGAGTGGTGCAGGTGTAATTATAGAAAAGCAATCAGGGAAGCCAAATCAAAGCCAAATGACCAAGCTGAAAACGAGGCACTACTGGCTGATTTAAGGCTAGCTAAGAAGGTAGGAGCTTACCATATCCAGTGACTCACAAGTAGTCACCTCACAAATAGAAGGGAGCAACCAAGCTGAGGATCCCACCAAAAAAATACCTCGGGTAATTCGGGGGACCCTGGACAAAACCAGAGAACAGCTCGAACAATTCAGGGGACCCTGGACAAAATAGAAAACAACTCGGACAACTCGGGATATGAGGTCCGACACATACCTCAAGAGCAGAACGCCCGAGCTGATGCATTTTCAAAACTAGCCAACACCAAACTAGGGAGCAATAACAGAAGCCTCATCCAGGCTACATCACAAGACCACAACAAGTCAATCTCAGGGATGTACTCAGGGTCAGCCACAGTAACACGCATTAAAAAGATATGGAATCCAGCCAATTAGACATGCCGTTCGGGATCTTAGCATACATCTCAAAGACATAGGTCAACTATGGGGTTACTACCAAACAACTCGGGCAACAACTCGAACAATAACAGCAAAATATCAGGTGTTAGATACAACAGTAAAAGGGAAACCCCAAGACTCACACGAAGGTCCAGGGGTACCCTTTGGAGGCAACAACGGAGCAAAAACCCAAATACAAAGTCAAAGCTTTACATCAAAAAGCATGCCAACTTCCACATTGCCCCACCAGAGGATCTCATCAGTGTAACATCACCTTAGCCGTTCGCAAAGAGGGGACTCGACCTCCTCGGACTATTTCCCCAAGGATTGGGACAAGTCAAGTTCCTCATTGTAGGGGTGTTCATAAAATGGATTGAGTCAGAGCCCCTAGCTAGTGCCACGGCTCAAAGAAGTCAGAAATTCTTGTACAGAAACATTATTACAAGCACCAATTCACATCCGTAGAACACCGACAAGCCAATGGACAAGCAGAAGCTGCCAACAAAGTCATACTAGCTAGGTTAAAACAGAGACTACAGGACATAAAGGGAGCTTGGGCTGAAGAGCTCCCACAAGTCCTATGGGCATATCGGACAACTCCACACTTCACCACAGGGGAATCACCCTTCCGATTGATTTACGGAATGGAGGCAATGATCCCAGTAGAGATCAAAGAAGGATCCCCAGCATGATCTTCTACAATGAAAAGGTCAACTCCCAAATCCAAAGGAAAGAACTCGACCTACTTCCAAGAGTTTGAGAGAGAGCTCCGATCAAGGAAGAGGCGTTAAAACGTTGAATGGCCTCAAGATACAATCATAAGGTAGTACAGCGAAGCTTTGCCAACAATAACCTCATCCTAATCCGAAATGATATCGGAACAACTCGACCTGGAGAAGGAAAGCTAGCAGCCAACTGGAAAGGACCATACCAAGTTGTTTAGAAAAACTGGGGAAAGGTTGCTACAGACTGTCCGAACTCGAAGGGCAAGAGCTACCAAAGGTCATGGCATGCCTGCAATCTAAAAAGGGCACCAGGCCGAGATCCAAAAAGATTGCCCAACCTAGAAAGGTAAGTACTAACATGTACACACTCTTATCTTCATATTATTGTTTAAAAGATTGCAGATTCCCTAAAAAAATTTCCTACCAAGACGCCCGATTACGGCAGGGCGCCAAGGTGAAACACCAAAATCACCGCCCGATCACGACAAAGTCGGCAAGATGAAAACCAAACTCATCGTCCGATTACTTTAACTTAGAAGGGCCTGACATAACAAAGTCAACCCAAAATAAAAAGTTATACAAGTAGTCCCTGAAAGAGATCTGACAAAGATCCAAGAAAGAGGACTACAAAAAATAACTTAAAGGAGACCGACATAGCCAAATTGGACTCCTACCACTAAAAAGTTATACAAGTAGTCCCTAAAAGAGATCTGACAAAGATCCAAGAAAGAGGACTACAAAAAATAACTTAAAGGAGACTGACATAACCAAGTCGGACTCCTACCACTAAAAAGTTATCAAAGTAATCCCTGAAAGAAACCTGAACAAGGTCCAAGAAAGAGGATTACAGAAATAACTAAGGAGAGCCCCGACACGACGAAAGTCGGCCCACAATACAAAAGTTATAAAAGTAATCCCCGAAAGAGACCTGAACAAGGTCCAAGAAAGAGGATTACAAAAATAACTTGGAAAGCTACAGATTGGACCGACAAGAAGAAGTCAAACCAACGAAAGCTACAGCTTGGTCCGACAAAGAAGAAGTCGGACCAACGAAAAACGTGCACTAAAACGGACGTAGCTCCGCCCAAAAAGCCGCGGCTCCACGACAAGGCTATCAAAATTGTTCAGAATGACTAAAAAGTGTTCTACAAAAACACTAAAAGGTCGTCAGACAAATTAGCCCAAGGACCACCTCGACCAAGCAGAAAATGGACAAAATCAGAAGTGATCAAAAGAGGTCGGACAACGAAGCACCGACACTCTACAAAGATCCACAAAAATAGACAAAGACATCTCGCAAACGGCCAGAGGAAAGCCAGAAATGTTTTGCTAAAAGGTACGAAGTCTTGAAAAAAGACACTACTTAAAAAGCGAAAAGCACAGCCTCAAAGACAGAGCTAAAAAGTCATCCAAACAAACTATAAAAAGGTTCCCCATCGAAACACTACCTAAAAAAGTTGTTGGATTATGACTAAAAAGCCCGAACAGCAAAGACAAACAAGTCAGAAGAAGGCTGAAAAGTCCCCTCAACAAAGTAAAAAGGGGCAATACCAGACTCGCACAAGAAGAAACTACTCAAAGATCGACCAAAGTCAGGATGCTTGAGCACGACTTCCCCGAAGAGATCGAAACTCTGAAAGCACGGTCTCACAGAAAAGTCTGAACTCAAGCAGGGGCAAAGTCATACAGGTCGACGTTAGATAAAGAAGAGGCGCAAGTACGACTTCAAAAAAGAACAAACCAAAGGTTGGGAAACAACTTAAGGCTCAAAAGTGCTTAGCCAAAAGGGATACAACTCCACTAAAAAAAGGCACAATCTCAAACAGAGCTATGAACGTCATTCGAGAATAAAAAACGTTCTACATAAAGAACACTAAAAAAGTCATTGGACAAATCACTAAAAGTCCAGATATCAAGCTGCAAGGACAACTTCGCCAAAGCAGGGGGTTGTCAAACACAAACTTAAAGCAAGGCGTGATCCAGAAGGCAAGGGTAGAAAACCCACGCTACCACTCAAAAGAGGTTGGACTGTGAAGTACCAAACCTCTAGAAAATCTACAAAGATTGCAAAGCAATGAAGAAAACAAGCTAGATAGATGCTTGAGCACGACTTTCAAAGAGATCGAAGCTCTAAAAAGCATGATCTCATGGAAAGATCGAACTCAAGCAGGGGCACTGTTCATACCCTGGGTCAAACTGTCCGACCTAGGATGTTTAACGACAAGCCGACCGACCTCTTCAGGTCAGACTATCCGACCTCTTCTCAAAGAGCTCGGCCAAATGCCCGACCTCTTCTCATAGAGCTCGGCCAAATCGCCAAAGGATCCCAAAGCAGGCCCAAAACGAAGGAACACAGTCCAATCTAAAGGCAGCCAAAGCCCAGAAAGATAAAGGCGGTTCCCTTGAAGATAAGATGACCTCACTTAAAGATAAGATAAAGATAAAGATAAGATAACTAACTTATCTTATCCACAGGAGGCCACATCTCACTATTATAAATACACTGGAGCACCCAGGTATAACTCATACTCTGATTCTACTCAATACCTGCTTAATACCCTTGCTAACTTAAGCATCGGAGTCCCTTGCAGGTACCCCCCACCCTCCGGGGACGAAGGATTAGCACTACCACCAAGTCCAACAAGTCGGACACACCAGCTCCGGCCGCCGTACACCTGCCGGACACGTCGGCTCCGACCAACACAGAAGATCTCGTCCGAGATCGACCTACAGTTTCAGGTAACCCTCGGAACAATATTATACAATGAATTATAGACATATTTAAAAATAAATATGTTAATAAATACAATAATTGAAGTATAACATGTACAAAATTAACAATAATTAAAAAAACTGTAAATTCTAACCTTTTTATATTCTCATGCATCCCATTATCCTCTATACTAGAAGCAACATTATCCAATGCATCAAAGTAGTTTAACCCTAATTTATCCTGGATAACTTTTAACAAAGATATCCCAATAATATCTTTAACATAGTGAGATTCATAAAAATCCATATAGATTGGATTATTTTGCTTATCTAGAGGAGCCATAAAAATATTCCACTTGTGACATACATTAAACAAATCCTCACCATGCTTTTGAAGTTATAGAAAGCAAGTAACTTCTCTATTTCATCTGAAGGTATCCAGATATTTTTTCCTTAAGTTTTAATTTTAAGCTTGATACAATTGAGATCAATTAGGACAATTTCATGTTTCAACTCAGCACCATGTCTAGTAATTATTCTATCTGTAACCAACACATCATCCTAAAAAAAAAACACTTATCACATACATTTAATTTATTATGATAGATTTTATTAATTCGGTTACATGTTTGGACTCCGCATATTTAGACTCGGAAAATCAACTTATGAACTCAATCTTTTCAAAACCCAAAACTTCACTTAATCAAATTAATGAAAGGAAGGTTAACAACAGAGAAAAGACATGCAAAAGAAGAAACAACGAATAAAAGATTAGGTGTTGGGAGTACAATGATAAGGGCAAAACTTTACCTTGTTGTTCAATTTTTTGACGATTTAGAAGTTGCTCGAGTCCGTTGATAACAGCATGAAGTTTGTATTCTCAATCTATCAACAACCCAAGGAAAAGGGCTGTCTGCGAAAAAGCTGCCCGGGATGTTGCTATCAGACGAGTCGCAGGTGCTGGCATGCACTGTAGTCGACGACGCCTTCGTATGTGGTAGGAGGTTATGTGGTTTGACTGTGAAAAAGTTGGTCTTAGGGTTTCTTGGTTAAGTGAGGTGAGAAGTCAAAGAGAGATGACGAAGGGCTACTAGATTCACTTTTGTTTCTTTTGTCTTTTTTGAAGGGGTGGGAGAGTTCGTGGCTTTTGATTTTTATATATTTGCCTTTTGATTATTTTTTAAAAGATAAGAACAAAAATATAGGAGATGTGATAGGTTCTGATCTTGTTAGAGATGAAAATAAATTAGTAAAATATAAAAATTATTTAGATATTATTTTTTTTAATTTGTGCCTAATGAATAATTTTTATAATATAACAAAAAATGTAAACTTGATTAAGGAAATAATTTTTTATATTTATTCTTTAATAGATCTTCTAATTTATCAACAAACTAAAAAATAAATTAAATATATGAATTATTTTTCACTTACCAAATAAAATTTTACATTTTATTAAGTTAAGATTACATTTGAAAAGTTAAAATGTCTCTTTTTTTAAAGGTTATTTTATCAAACTGCAATTTAATTTTTCAACTATTTCTAAAAAATCTGCGAAAAAAACGTCTACAAATCATAGGATTTATTATTTTTAAATAATAAATACAGAAGTGTATATATTAAAATTTGTTAAATATTCGAAGAAACAGACTGTAATTAATGATTAGCTAAAAAATGTTTAAACATTAGGAAAAAGAAAAATAACCTATAGTATTTGTGGATGTAGTGCTAGGTAATGAGCCAGCAACATTTCTTACAAAATATCACAAACAACAATGAGCACTGTACAATATATACCATATGTAACATTTAGTTGAGAAATATGTGAAAAAATTTACCCGGACCATGTGAATGTTGAGATCTTTGACTTTGTTTTCTTTTTAAACATTCTTTTCTATATAACCTTGTAGAAGCACATAAGTGAGACATTTAAATTTGATTTCTCTCACAAAAATAATAGAAGATAAATACACCACTATGGAACAAAGAATCTTCAACATGACACTTGAGTCATTTTTTTGTGTGAAAGGATACCAACAAATCACTTCAACAACAAAACTATTCACATATATATAAACACACACACGTATATAGATATCTATGAATTAAAGCTACAATAGGAATGAGAGAAAAAATCTAAAACCAAAATGTTTAATATGCATGTGAGGCTAGTCTAACAAAAATATGTAGAAAACGTGACTCACTGATAAACCCATATTTTGTGATATATATTGTGCTTAAATTGAATGATTTATTTAACCCTTCACCTACTTATTCATATAAATTGCATGGTTTTACTTTCCTTTTCCTATTATATGATATATGTGAATTACATGTTTCCTATGCTTTAAAAATAATTATTTTAATTAGCCTTTATTACCATTCGATGCCGTAATTTGTGTGTTGAGTAGTTGCAGAACTTCTAGGCAGGAATTACTTAAAGGATGTAAAGGAAACACACAAAAATGGAAGGAAAGCACAAATTGGAGTTTTGGAGAAACTGGCAGTGACGCGTCCGCATGGACGACGCGCACGCGTGGTTCGCGCAAAAGAGATTCGACGCGAGCGCATGGATGAGGCGAACGTGTGACCTGCAAAACACAACTGACGCGGGCGCATGACTGGCGCAGTCGCGTGGAAAAACAGAACTCCAGATGACGCGACCGCGTGATGTGCGCGATCTGCAGAATTTGTAGAAGTCGTCCTCAGCAATTTCTGGGCCTTTTTGGCCCAGATCCAAACCCAGAGAACACAGATTGAAGGATTATAAATGGAGGAATCCACCCATTCATAAAATATATAGAGAATACACACTTTTTAGGATTTTAGAGAGAGAGGTTCTCTCTTCTCTCTTAGGATTAGGATTAGGTTTAGAATTAGAATTTATATTAGGATTAAGATTTATCTCATCTTCATATCAGGTTCAATATTCCTTTATTTTGACTTCTCCTATTTTTAATTATATATGTTGCCAATTTGGCTTAATGACATTCATGTTATGATTTTCTTAATTAATATTATTTGAGGTATTTTCAGATCTATGATTTGTTTCTTTTATTTATGATATAAATATTTAGATTTTTCTACCTTTTGGCTCTGGTTGATTAATTGGTGACTCTTGAGTTATCGAACTCATTGTTGACCGAAAATTGGAATTCTTCAAGAATTAATTCGAGTTCCACTAACTCTAGCCTTTCCCAAGGAAAGACTAGGATCTAAGGAACCAAACTTATTCCATCCACTTGACTTACCTTCATAGTTAGAGGTTGACTTAGTGGGAGAAAAATCCAATTCTCATCACAATTGATAAGGATAACTGGGATAGGACTTCCAGTTTTCATACCTTTCCAAGAGTTTTATTAGTTATTAATTTATTAATTCTTGCAATCTATTTCTCTTGCTTAAAACCTTTCTCAAGCCCAAACACTGTTTTTTCATAACTAATAATAAATCATACTTCCCTGCAATTCCTTGAGAAGATGACCCGAGGTTTGAATACTTCGGTTTATAAATTTATTGGGTTTGTTACTTGTGATAACCAAATGTTTGTACGAAGGGATTTTCTGTTGGTTTAGAATATATACTTACAATGCGACTAAATTTTTACAAAATTTTTAACTAGCAAAAATCCTAGCGTCACTCACCAACCATAGTATCTAATCTATACCTAATAACACAATATACCTAGTACATAGCTAGCTAAAAGAACAACATATAACTCATAATTCCTTGTTTGAGACTCGCAGTAATCTTGCAATGTTATCTTTTAATATTGACAAAATTATTATTATTATTATTATTATTATTATTATTATTATTATTATTATTATTATTATTATTATTATTATTATTATTATTATTATTATCTTCTAGCTGCGACATTATAAAAAGAAAAATATCTTGCTAGGATACTCGAATAACTACAAAATAACCGTTAACAAAATTAAAAGTACACAATACATAAATAAATAAAAAAAGCTGCTGGATTTCATTTAGTCTTGTACTTTCACAAGAACGTACATACATATATATAAATAAACATCATAGGTGCAAATTCAAAATAACTTAGAATCCATAACCTGACCATATCACATCATTTATACAGGACACTATGTACAATCCCTAGCAAAGTAGAAACAAACAAAGAAGAACTATCAAACCATGCTAGTCTTTGGACACAGCTCAAAAAATGGTTGGGACAGAGAGACAGCATCTTCAGATCCATTTGAAACATTGGATTCAGTGCATATAACTTAACTATTTCTTAGATTAGTAACTATTTCATAGTAATACCAGCAGCTCCATTAAAACATCTCAAAGATCACGGTTCTTGAGAACCTTGGAAGTTGGGCCAAACTCCTCATCAGCAACATCATCAAAAGCTTTTTTCAGATTTCTCTTAACCTTTCCACCCCTAGGAGGATTGTAAACAGTCTCTTTCTTGATCACATGAACAGGAGATCCATCAAGAACAACAGAAAGTACACCTACCATGCAAAAGAATGGAATAATTGAATAAATGTAAATAGCAGAGAACATGCAACCATATAGATAGACAAATCATCATAATTTTCCAGCCCAATAAAATTTATTATCCTCCGTAATTCATAGAGCACAATAGATAATTTAACCAACCAACACATTCATAATTTAAATCACTTCCAATAAACAAATTACTGTAGTTTCCATGGGGGGAGAATTCAAGAGGACCTTAATTTTGAGGCTACACTCCCTATCAACAAGTACACTATCATTAACAATTTTCCCTTTCTCTTTCATAATATCAACTTCACTACTTATATCATCCAATCCAAAACACCCTTTTCAGCAAGAAAGTCAATCAAAGGCCTGTAGTTTGTCTTCATATTGGAATAATTCCCATCAGAAGTGATACCCTCATCCAACACCTTGATGAGCGGAAATCATTGTGTCGATATAGAATTTCTCAATTGAAATCTTGTTGCAAGTATAGTTCTAAACCAACAAACAATTTCTCAATCAAAAATTTGTTTGTCACAAGTACAAACTCCAATAAAAATAAACCGAAGTATTTAAACCTCGGGTCGTCTCTCAAGGAATTGCAGGGAAGTGTGCTCAATTATTGGTTATGGGTTGTATATTTTGGGGTTTTGAATAAGGAAAAGAAATGTAAATGACAAGAAAGTAAATGAAACTCAAATGATAAAAAGGTCTTGGCAAGGGTTGATGGTTAAGGATCTCTATCCTTGTTACTAACCACAATATGATAATTGCAAGGATCAATCCCATTAAGTCATCCTTTAACAAGTGAAGGAAAGTCAAATGAGCTTTATCAATCCTAGTCCATAAGTCCTAACCCTTTCACTAATTGACTTAGTGAGAGCTAGAGTCAATGGATCCCAATTATCAATCACTTGGACATTAGTAACTCAAGGGTTCCTAAATTACCATCCTAAGCCAAGAACACCAAAAATTTACTCTAACGTCCTTCCAAGTATTTTGTCAAGCACTTGGAAGGCATAAAAGGAAAGCATAGTAAATCGCAAGAATTAATAAAATCTACTACTACCCAATACAAGTAATCAACAATAGCAACTAAAGAAAGCAAAATTAACATGAAATACCTCAAATTGCATTAAAGGAATTTGAAATTGACAAGAGTGTTCATAACATAAACATAACCAAAATGAGAAATTAACAAGAGGAATGAGAGAAATCAAGACAATAGAACAAGAAATTGTAAAGGAAACGTAGATAGAAACATGAAATTAAACCTAGATCTAAGAGAATTTAACCTAAACCTAACCTAATTCTAGAGAGAAGAGGGAGCTTCTCTCTCTATAAAACTAACTAAAGGCTCATTATCACTACACTAAGTGCTCCCCCCTTGTCCAATCTTCAATTCTGCATGAAATAGTCCTTGGAATCAGTTGAATTTGGGCCTGGGAAGCTCAGAAATCACCCCCAGTGTTTTTACTTTAATGAGGTCACGTGCGAGCAGCGACGCGTACACATGGGTCACGCATACGCATCGCTTGGCATTTTACTTTCCACGCGTACGCGTAATGCACGGTACGCGTCGCCATGCGACTTCACATCCACGCATATGCATAGTGCACGCGTGCGCATCGATGAGTTCTCTCCAAATCCTTGTTTTTCTATGAGTTCTCCACTTTGCATGCTTTTCTCTTCACTCCTTTGATCCATTTCTAGCCCTTTTTCAACCTGAATTCACTAACAAACACATCAAGGCATCTAGTGGAATCAAGGGTGAATTAAAACTAGCAAATTAAAGGCCTAAAAAGCATGTTTTTACACTTAAGCACAATTCAGGGGAGAATTACAAAACCATGCAATTTCATTGAATAAATGTGAGAAAAATTGACAAAACCCTCTAAATTCAAAACAAGATAAACCCTAAAAATGGGGTTTATGACTCCTCACACAGATCTTTCATGCCAACAATATATTCATGGTCACTTGAAGGGATCTTTCTCAAATAACCATCCTAAACATGATTTATTAAAAAAATAAAAGAAAATCAAACGAAAAAAAAACCAATAAAGAAGAAGGACGGAATAAACCAAAACAACATTAAGAGATAGGTACATATCAAATACACGAGTTTGAAGATGCAACCATCACTGGAGTACGCTCATCATCCGCATCATAGTTAGGCAACTCAAACATGGCAATAATAACAGCCTCATCGCAAACTCTTCTCACACGAAAAGTTCCGAAATATTTGTCTGCACCAACACTCTTGGTATCTATCTTAAGAAGCATTTTTTCCCCAGCAATTGCTGGAACATCATAGGATAACTATCTCCACAGACAACCTGCAAAATAATTTGAACACATGGTTCTTAGAAAAATCAAGGACCAAATAGACACTCAAACAGAGTCAACAAATAATTATATATGGCACAAACAGATCTTATCCACTATTAAACTCAACAACAGAAGAAAAGAATAAACCATACACTTGGATCCTTTTGAACCTCTCCAAACAGATCAGCACATGATTTTTTTAATAAGTAAGCAGCCTCACAATTGAATAAGACAAATACACCATGTCCATTATCATCCTCCACAACTATTTTGATCCTATATCTGACCATAGAAGAATTACCCAATAAGAAATTTAACACAAAAAAATAACTATAATTAGAAAAATGGAACAAAGAGAATTAAACAACAAAAGAAAAAAAAGAGAAGATCACATAGAAAGAAATAAACACAACATACCTAGGAGTCACATTGGTAACATAGTGCTGACAAAAATCACAATAATATGCACCACCTTGAGGTTGAATTGACTTCCCACAAACACAAACTGAATACCACCAAGGTCCCTCATCCACACACTACAAGAAAAATACCCATTCAGCCACACTTTTTTTAGGCTACATTTGAAAAGCGTAGCCTATTCATAGAATAGGCTACGCTTTTCTCTGTGTTGCCTTTTTATAAGAGAAAAGGATACACAAATGCAGCATCATTTAAAAAGCGTAGCCTTAGGTATTAAAGATATCACTTAAAAAGCGTAGCCGTAGGTTGATATCTATAGGTTCACTTTTCATATCAAAGGAGACGCTTTTAAAGGATAGCCTATTTGTTAAGTTTTGGGTGCGTTTCAAAAGTGATGCCTAATGTCTCTAGAGCCAAAAACTTAACACTTAGTAATTTTTTTCCTTGTTTTTCCTGAAAGACCTTAACACTTAGTAAAACTAAGCAAATTAAACTTCGAGTCTTAGTCATCTTCATCCTCGAGCAACAACCCTCCATAGCACCCTCTCACTCTCGGTCTCGATAGCTCACCATCGTCGCCCCCCACTCACGCTCGCCATTGACCCTCTCACTCTCGGTCTCGCCATTCACCCTCTCACTCTCGCCATTGACCGCCTCACTACAAGCGGAAACCCTCTCACTGTCGCCATTGAGAGTCATCGCCTCCCACTCACGACTCACCTGCACTACTCTCCACATTGACCGTCGTCATCTCCTCTTCGCCATCGCTTGCACTGATCATCGCTGTGCGGCCCTCACCATCGTCGGTGTGCGACCGTCACCATCGTCGCTGCGCCGCTCTCACCATCATCATCTCTGTGCTTCTCATCATCGTCTTCGCTGTGCTCACATCATTGAATAGGTATGTATTGATTTCTATTTGCTTCTGAAATTGATCAGTGGCTTAGGGTTCCTATTTTAGGGGTTTTAATTTGGGGCTTTTAATCTCTGAAATATGGGTCTGTGAACTGTAATTTGATAACATGCATGCTGTTATTGATGAAGATGTGTGGTATTTTAGGGTTTGTGAACTGTGATTTAATATACAGCTTGTCTATTTTCTCTGTATTTTTGTTTCTGAGACTGAATCCAAATGCAGCGTTAATAAGCTTTTGTTTCTGTGATTTCTCAATGAATAAGTTGGCTTTCGTTTCTCTGTTTTCAGCTTCCTGTTTTCAGCTTCCTGTTTCTAACAGAGTTCTTACAGTTTGAACGGTTTCTTGGTTAGCCAGAAACAGAAATGGTGTGAAGAATGTAAAGAATGAAAAGAAGACAAGTAGTAGAGAAGAAGTAGAAGAGGAAGAAGAAAAGTGAGCTGAATTGTAAATTGAATTGAAAACTCACATATACATGCTTAGAAGAATTTCTTAATTCGTCAATTTCGTTATCCTGCTGAGGAGACTATTGCTTCAAAGATTGCTATTGAGATGATCTTAAGATGTTCACATTTGGATAACAAGGACATTTTCTCAAAATCTGTACATATTCAATCCCCATCTACAACTTCTCTACTTATTATTTGTTTGCATTTGTAAAACTTCTCATATTTGTTTTTTGTTTTCCTTGTAGGTCCCTTTTTAAGAATATCAAGAGTAGTTGAGAGTGAAGGTTCTGTTCCAATTTGCAAGACTGAAGTTATTAACAACAATTTGAATCCAAAATGGAAACCAGTCACCCTTAGTTCCCGTCAGTTTGGAAGTAAAGTGGGTTTATCATCTTAAAAAATATGGATTACTAGTTCATTTTGATTACTCACATTAGCAAGATATTTATCTAGTTTCGAAATTGTTACTTTTCAGGAAAATCCATTACTCATTGAGTGTTTTGATTTCAATAGCAGTGGTGACCATGTGCTTATTGGGTAGTTATGCAATTATTGTCTATTGCTTTATTTTGTTCATTATTCAAAACTCTTATAAGCCTTCATTTTTTCATTCATAGATTTTAAATGTATATATATATATATATATATATATATATATATATATATATATATATTGATATCAATTTTTATTGCCTTCAGTAAACTGAGATCATCAATAGCAGACCTAGAAAGGCTTAACAAAGAGAGAACAGGCACAAATTTGTTCATACCATCCACACACCACAGAAAAGAAGAGAAGGTACTTATTGACCATGCAATAATAGAATTACATTTTATGGTCCACTTCTGTGCTGAATCTCATAGTTCTTGGAATTTCTTCTATGCAGATGCTGAAGGGTCAACTTTTTGTGGATCAATATTGTGAAAGGGAGCAATTCAGCTTTATTGATTATGTATCCAGTGGATTTGAACTGAACTTCATGGTTGCTGTGGATTTCACTGGTAAGTAAATATTGTTATCTTGGTGAAGATGATTACTGAAATTACATATTCATCTTATATCATGCTAACTGATTCAAAATTTGTGCAGCTTCAAATGGAAATCCTCGATATTCAGATTCTTTGCATTATATTGATGTCTCGGGTCAGTTAAATTCATATCAAAGGGTAAGCTTGATACTTTGTTCTCAATAAATGACTCTGAACTGCTGTTCTGATCCAGAAATTTTTGGAGCACAATAGAATATGGTCTTCTATTTTGCAATATTGATAATGATAGTGCTTCAAAACAAAATTCTTGAAAATACAATGATATATGATTGGACTAACTAATATGATAAGGTGACATTATGCTGTATATATAAAAGTCTTGCCTAATCACTAATCAGCATAGTAATATTAATCTTTTGCAGGCTATAATGGAGGTTGGGGAGGTTATTCAGTTCTATGACTCTGATAGGAAGTTTCCTGCTTGGGGATTTGGAGGAAGCACAGCTGGTGCCGTTTCCCACTGTTTTAATCTGAATGGTAGTCCGAGAGACTCCGAGGTGAGAAAATTTTTCAATTTTTGAAGATCATTCTCGAAAAGAAAAATTATTTTTGTTGTATTCACTCTTCCGTTTACACCAAGCCTAAGGGTGAAGAAACCAAACTTGGTATGCAGGGTGAACTGAGTACAAATAATACCAACTTGTAATTTATATTTTACGAAAAACATTGCTTCTAGTATATATGCTTTCTTGGCTTACTATGACTACGTGTTCCATTTAATTTTTATAATTACGAATGTCATTATGAATATTTTTTTAACTACTTATCTATATAATTATGCAGGATAACAATAAAGATTAAGCAATGAAGATTAAGCTGACTATTATTGTGGTTTATTGGCTAAGATAGAGTGCTATTTAGGATCTTTACATGTATGGTTGACTAATGATTTTTATTAGAAGATACCTTTATTGGCCAAGTGATATTATGGTTTTGATATGGCTATGCTTACTTTAATTTGAGTTGTATGAATTTTTATAGTTAATTTCATTCTAGTACTTTTGGATCAATGTTATAAATATATTTTGGTTTGAGACAATTTTTATTATATAAAGAAATTATTTAGTATAATTATGTTTTTATTTTTATTTTGTAATATTCAATTCATTTATACATGTAATCATATTAACTATTATGTTGTATTAATAATTATTAGATAATTATATATATATACAGAAGAAAAAAAAGACCAAAGGCTACACTTATATGTACAGTAGCTATAGTATAGGAAAAAAAATGAGACCTAAGGCTACACTTATATACGGTAGCTATAGTATACAGAAAAAAAAAACGAGACCTAAGGCTACGCTTATATACAGTAGCTATAGTATACCAAAAAAAAAAAAAGGGACCTAAGGCTACGCTTATAAAAAGTAGCTATGGTATACAATGGGGCTACGCTTTACAAGTGATGCAGTGGCATTGAAAAGCGTAGCCTATTCTGGAAGAATGAAAGCTGAAAAGCGTAGCCTTTGGTCCTGAACAGCATCACTTGAAAAGCGTAGCCTATTCCCAAACGCCAAAAGCGTAGCCCTTGGTGTAGAAAAGCGTAGCCTTTGAGAATAGGCAACGGCCGAATAGGAATCACTCCAAAAAGCGTAGCCGTAGCCCAAAAAGCGTAGCCGTAGCCTAAGGCATCATTTTTTTTCACTTTTGGCTACACTTTTCAAATGTACCTGAATGGGTGTTTTTCTTGTAGTGACAATAGATCTCACAGTACCAAAAACCACAAAACACACTTCCTATTATAACATAAAAAATAAACATTGAGATATAAATGGAAAACATAATTTTGTATAAGTTTTTCATCAAAAGACAACTAAGTCAAAATTGACTAAAGACATGGAAAAACTTAATAAACCTCATTGTTATCATGGAGTTCCTCAATAGTGCATTTCCTAGTAAGCCGCATAAAATCATCTTCCAATGAAACACCCTTGCCCTCATTAGCAATAAACAATGGTTGTGTTCCATTGATACCTTGGTCAACCATACTAATCATCATAGAAGAATGAAAAAAAAGAAAGATCCCGGAAAAAAAAAAACAGAAACAATATCAACTAAACTTAAAACACAAATAAAGAGAATAAAACAAAATTATATTAACTAAGTTAAAACTATAAATACGAACACCAATGAACTAAACATGTCATTTATTAAGATACTATCCAATAACCTATTTTTGAAATCAACTACTTCAGCCAAATCAGGATTAAAGAATAGGCGCGTAGCATGCATAACATTTTGGAGACCAACTTGTCCTACAAAACACCCAGCTAAATAAATAAATAAATAAGGAAAAACAGGAAACTAAATATAAAATAGAGAAATTTCAGAAGAAATTGGGAAGCCTGAACATTATAATATTCATTACCCCTTGTAACACCCTAACTACCAAAGCTCACGCTTCCGGCTGCGCGACTGTGATAGCTCGGACATTACGATGACACTTATACTATTTAATACTAAAATATGAGCCTGTTTAAAACTTTAAACCGCAAGACCGCTCCCAAAGAAAAATACTTTTGCTATACAACGTACATCCATACATACCATACAACTTACAAAAACTCATAAATGATACATCCATATAGATACATATATTTATAAATAATATTACAAGCAGTATCCAATACAAATCCTATCCCTCTTACAGAATATCTCAAGATAAGGGCGATGGTACAATAAATAATAATCTAAAGCAATACAAAGCATTTCAACAACAACTAAATAAACTCTTCGTGACTTCTGCGCCCATATCCTGAAAGGGGAAAATGTAGGGGGGTGAGAACATCATCCTCGAAAGGGTTCTCAGTAGAGGGTTTTTGGAAATTACTGTAATAGGATACGTGAAGATAACCGCACCAGTGATTAATAATCGTCTTATGCCTCTTTTCAAAAACAACGGTTTTCAATAAAAGTAAAGTCAGAAATCTTTTCTGAAAGAGGAACCATTCAATTTCTCAACAACTCAAAAGCCTTTCAAAACGGTTTATCTATGCTGAAACAAAATAACATTTTCATATTTTATTGCAAACCAGAAACACAAAACCGAAACCAACCATCGATTCATCTCATTCCAACCACGGCCCTAGGCCCAAACAATCCAACCATCAACCAATCACCACAGTCCAACAGAGTCCCAGTAGCAAACACAAATAGGAAGATGCAAGCACAAACGAACAGTTATTGCAAGTAGAACAATTAGCAATTAATCACATAGGCAAACCAAGTATAATATGCACACCCAAACAATGTCACATAAATGCATATGATGCATGCCTGTCCCTAGTGGCTGATGATATCATCTGTCGGTTATAGAGCCAACCCGACAAGTCCTGGTAGCTAACTGGTAGGCAAAATTGTGATCTCTAATAATGGCTTCAACTTGGTATGCGTATTTATAACTTAGCACTTTCTTCATAACCTCGTACAATAAACCAGCAAGTGCACTGGGTCGTCCAAGTAATAAACCTTATGTAAGTAAGGGTCGATCCCACGGAGATTATTGGTATGAAGCAAGCAAGCTATGGTCATCTTGTAGATCTCAGTTAGGCGGATAATAATTGGTTATGGAGTTCTCGAATAATAATAGTAAATAAATAGAAAATAAAGAGAGAAATACTTATGTAGATCATTGGTGAGAATTTCAGACAATGTATGGAGGTGCTTTGTCCCTGTTGGATCTCTGCTTTCCTACTGCTTTTATTCAATCCTTCTTACTCTTTTCCATGGCAAGCTGTATGTAGGGCATCACCGTTGTCAATGGCTACATCCCATCCTCTCAGTAAAAATGGTCCAAATGCTCTGTCACAGCACAGCTAATCATTTGTCGGTTCTCGATCATGTCGGAATAGAATCCCTTGATTCTTTTGCGTTTGTCATCACGACTAACAATCGCGAGTTTGAAGCTTGTCACAGTCATTCAATCCCTGAATCCTACTCGGAATACGACAGACAAGGTTTAAACTTTCCAAATTCTCATGAATGCCGCCATCAATTCTAGCTTATACCACGAATATTCTGATTAAGGCATTCAAGAGATATATGCCCGGTCTAAGGTAGAACGAAAGTGGTTACCAGTCACGCGTTCATAGGTGAGAATGATGATGAGTGTCACAGATCATCACATTCATCATGTTGAAGTGCAACGAATATCTTAAAATAGGAATAAACTGAATTGATTAGAAAATAGTAGTAATTGCATTAAAACTCGAGGTACAACAGAGCTCCACACCCTTAATCTCTGGTGTGTAGAAACTCCACCGTTGAAAATACATAAGTGATGAAGGTCCAGGCATGGCCAAATGGCCAGCCCCCAAAATGTGATCACAGGATCAAAAATACAATCCAGGATCCAGGATGTCTAATACAATAGTAAAATGTCCTATTTATACTAGACTAGCTACTAGGGTTTACAGAAGTAAGTAATTGATGCAGAAATCCACTTCCCGGTCCCACTTGGTGCGTACTTGGACTGAACATGAGCTTTACACGTGCAGAGGCTTCTTTTGGAGTTGAACGCCAAGTTGTAACGTATTTCTGGCGTTCAACTCTGGTTCGTGACGTGTTTCTGGAGTTTGACTCCAGAATGCAACATGGAACTGGCGTTGAGCGCCAGTTTACGTTGTCTAATCTCGAATAAAGCATGGAGTATTATATATTGCTGGAAAGCTCTGAATGTCTACTTTTCAACACCGTTGAGATCGCGCCATTTGGAGTTCTATAGCTCTAGACAATCCATTTCGAGTGCAGGGAGGTCAGAATCCAACAGCATCAGCAGTCTTTTGTTAGCCTTTTATTAGAGTTTTGCTCAGGTCCCTCAATTTCAGCCAGAAAATACCTGAAATCACAGAAAAACATACGAACTCATAGTAAAGTCTAGAAATATGAATTTTACATAAAAACTAATAAAAACATCCCTAAAAGTAGCTAGATCCTACTAAAAACTACCTAAAAACAATGCCAAAAAGCGTATAAATTATCTGCTCATCACAACACCAAACTTAAATTGTTGCTTGTCCCCAAGCAACTAAAAATCAAATAGGATAAAAAGAAGAGAACATACTATAAATCTCAGAATATCAATGAATATTAATTCTAATTAGATGAGTGGGACTTGTAGCTTTTTGCTTCTGAACAGTTTTGGCATCTCACTTTATCCTGTGATGTTTAGAATGATTGGATCTCTAGGAACTTAGAATTTCAAATAGTGTTATTGATTCTCCTAGTTAAGTTTGTTGATTCTTGAACACAGCTACTTTTATGAGTCTTGGCCGTGGCCCTAAGCACTTTGTTTTCCAGTATTACCACCGGATATATAAATGCCACAGACACATGACTGGGTGAACCTTTTCAGATTGTGACTCAGCTTTGCTAAAGTCCCCAGTTAGAGGTGTCCAGGGTTCTTAAGCACACTCTTTTTGCTTTGGATCACGACTTTAACCACTCAGTCTCAAGCTTTTCACTTGGACCTGCATGCCACAAGCAAATGGTTAGGGACAGCTTGATTTAGCCGCTTAGGCCTGGATTTTATTTCCTTGGGCCCTCCTATCCATTGATGCTCAAAGCCTTGGATCCTTTTTACCCTTGCCTTTTGGTTTTAAGGGCTATTGGCTTTTTCTGCTTACTTTTTCTTTTTCTTTCTATTATTATTTTTTTCGTAATCTTTTGCTTTTTCACTGTTTTTTCTTGCTTCAAGAATCAATTTCATGATTTTTCAGATTATCAGTAACATTTCTCTTTGTTCATTATTCTTTCAAGAGCCAACAATTTTAACATTCATAAATAACAAGATAAAAAATATGCACTGTTCAAGCATTCATTCAGAAAACAAAAAGTATTGTCACCACATCAATATAATTAAACTAAATTCAAGGATAAATTTGAAACTCATGTACTTCTTGTTCTTTTGAATTAAAACCTTTTTTAATTTAAGAGAGGTGAAGGATTCATGGAATTATTCATAGCCTTAAGACATAGACACCACATACCAATGATCATGATGGAAAGACACAAACATAAATAAACATTAAGCATAAAAAAACGAGAAAAAAAACAGAGAAATAAGAACAAGGAATGAGTCCACCTCAGTGATGGTGGCGCTTTCTTCTTGAAGAACCAATGATGTCCTTGAGCTCTTCTATGTCTTTTTCTTACCTTTGTTGCTCCTCCCTCATTACTCTTTGATCTTCTCTAATTTCATGGAGAATGATGGAGTGTTCTTGATGTTCCACCCTTAATTGATCCATATTGTAACTCAAGTCTTCTAGAGAAGTGTTGAGTTGTTCCCAATAGTTGTTGGGAGAAAAGTGCATCCCTTGAGGCATTTCCGGGATTTCTTGGTGATGAGCTTCCTCATGCGTCTCTTGGGATCCATGAGTGGGCTCTCTTGTTTGCTCCATCCTCTTGCCACAGGCTTGAGGTCCAATCTTCTTAATTGAACCGGCTTGCCTTTGGAGTCTCTTTTCTATTGAGCTCCTTCAACACATATGTCCATAAGGACTTGGTCCAACCTTTGATCAAAGTTGACCCTTCTAGTGTAGGGGCATTCATCTCCTTGCATCATAGGCAAGTTGAACGCCAACCTTACATTTTTCGGACTGAAGTCTAAGTATTTCTCCCGAACCATCCACACTTTGATCATGGTTCCTAGTGATCCATGCATTGGCATAGAACTCTTGAACCATTAAGATTCTGACTTATTAAATGGGGTTGGTCAGAACTTCCCAACTTCTTCTTTGGATCTCATGTCGGATCTCCGGATACTTATTTTTCTTGAGTTTGAAAGGGACCTCAGGGATCACCTTCTTCTTGGCCACAACATCATAGAAGTGGTCTTGATGGGCTTTAGAGGTGAATCTCTCCATCTCCCATGACTCGAAGGTGGAAGCTTTTGTCTTCGCTTTCCCTTTTCTAGAGGTTTCTCCGGCCTTAGGTGCCATAGGTGGTTATGGAAAAACAAAAAGTTATGCTTTTACCACACCAAACTTAGAATATTGCTTAGCCTCGAGCAAGAGAAGAGAGAATAGATGAAGAAGAATAAGATATGGAGGAGAGGGAGAGAGGGTTGTGTTTCAGCCAAGGAGGAAAAGAGAGGGTTGTGTTGTGTGAAAATGAAGAAGAATGGAGGGGTTTATATAGTAGAGGGAGAGGGGTTAAGGTTCGGCCATATTGGGTGGGTTGGGTGGGAAAGTGTTTTTGAATTTTGAAGGTAGGTGGAGTTTATGGGGAAGAGTGGAAGGGTGTGAGTGGTGAAGAGGTGATGGGGAAGAGAGATTGAGGTGATTGGTGAAGATTTTTTTTAGGAAGAGTGTTTATGGGATTGTGTGAAGAGGAGAGAAGGTGAGTTAAGGTAGGTGGGGATCCTGTAGGGTCCACAGATCCTGAGATGATCCTGTGGGGTTCACAGATCCTGTGGTGTCAAGGATTTAACAACCCTACACCAATTAGGCGTGTGAAATGCCTTGCATGTAATTCTGGCATTTGAACGCCGGATTGATGCTTGTTTTGGGCGTTCAGCACCCATCTGTAGCATGTTTCTGGCATTGAACGCCAGTTCCATGCTTGTTTCTGGCGTTCAGTGCCAGCTTTCCTCAATATGTATTCCTGGCGTTTAAATGCCAGGATGTTGCTTGTTTCTGGCGCCAGATCCATGCTCTGTTCTGGCATTGAACGCCAGCCAGATGCTCCTTACTGGCGTTTAAACGCCAGTAAGTCTTTCATCCAGGGTGTGATTTTTCTTCTACTGTTTTTGATTCTGTTTTTAATTTAGTATTTTCTTTTGTGACTTCACATGATTATGAACCTAATAAAACAAAAAAGAACAAAAAAGAAAAATAGATAAATAAAAATTGGGTTGCCTCCCAATAAGCGCTTCTTTAATGTCAATAGCTTGACAGTGGGCTCTCATGGAGCCACACAGGTGATCAGGTCAATGTTATAGACTCTAAACACCAAACTTAGAGTTTGGATGTGGGGATTCAACACCAAACTTAGTGTTTGGCTATGGCCTCCCAACACCAAACTTAGAGTTTGATGGTGGGGGCTTTGTTTGACTCTGTACTGAGAGAAGCTTTTCATGCTTCCTCTCCATTGTTACAGAAGAATACCTTGGGTTTTAAACACAAGGTAGTCCCTATTCAATTGAAGGACTAATTCTCCTTTGTTAACATCTATCACAGCTCTTGCTGTGGCTAGGAAAGGTCTTCCAAGGATGATACATTCATCCTTCTCCTTCCTAGTGTCTAAGATTATGAAATCAGCAGGGATGTAAAGGCCTTCAACCTTTACTAACACGTCCTCTACCAATCCATACGCCTGTCTTATTGACTTATCTGCCATTTATAATGAAAATATGGCAGGCTGTACCTTAATGATCCGCAACTTCTCCATTACAGAGAGTGACATAAGATTTATGCTTGACCCCAGGTCACACAGAGCTTTTTCAAAGGTCAGGGTGCCTATGGTACAGGGTATTAAGAATTTGCCAGGATCTTGTCTCTTTTGAGGTAAGGTTTGCTGAACCCATGTATCTAGTTCACTGATGAGCAAGGGAGGTTCACCGTCCCAAGTCTCATTACCAAACAATTTAGCATTCAGCTTCATGATGGCTCCTAGATATTGAACAACTTGCTCTCGAGTTACATCTTTGATGAGAGAACTTTTGCGTGGTCTAGAAATTTGTGGATAAATCCTCGTTGCAAGTATAGTTTCTAAACCTTCGAAAGTTCTTTCATACAAACGTTTTGGGTGTCACAAGTAACAAACCCCTTTAAAAGTTGTTAACCGAGTATTCAAACCTCGGGTCGTCTTCTCAAGGAACTGCAAGGAGGTATGTTCTTATTATTGGCTATGGAGATTGTGAATTCGGGGTTTCAAGAATGAGGAATAAGTAATATAAATGGCAAGTAAAATAAATGACAATTAAAATAAATAAATACTGTAAAGCAACTTTTGGCAAGGTGAGAGAAATTAGAAGTCCAACTTAGTTATCCCTCTCAACAATAATGAAAGTTGTATCTTAATTCCACTTAGTTAACCTTTGAAGGAAAGGTAAGTCAAGGGACTAATTAGTTTGACCTTCGAATCCTATTTATTTCCTAAGAGAAAGTTGGGATTATTGAAGTTCAGTTCGATTAGCAAGATAACGATTATCACTTACGCTGAGTTTGACAACTGTTGAGTTACTGATTTCTTAACCAAGACCAAAAGGGGGAAAAAGTAAATTGCTGGAATAAAATATCTTCAGATCGGAAGCAATGGTAACGTAAATAAAAGCAAGCAATCATAAACTGAAAATACCTCAATTATTATTAATTCAAACAATAATCTGTGACATGGAATAATTCATAAATTAAATTATAAAAGTAAATAATTAACTCAAATGCTGGAATAAATAAATAAAGTGAAAGGGAAGCTTAAAAACAAAGGAACATAAAAACCTGGATCGAGAGTCACTCTTACAAGTTAAGAGAAGTCCTAAATCCTAATCCTAAGAGAGAGAGGAGAGAATCTCTCTCAAAACTAAATCTAAATCATGGGAAGTAACAAAAATGCGAGCCCCCTCTGAATGGATGCATTCCCACAGTTTATAACCTCTAGTCTATGCTGTCTGTACTTGGATCTGGGCCAAAAAGGGCTTCAGAAATCGCTGGGGGCGTATTCTATAAATTCTGATTCGTGGCCTCTGTCACGCGTCCGCGTGGGTCACGCGGTCACGTCATTCGGAGCTTTTCCTTGCCACGCGGTTGCATCAGTCACGCGTCCGCGTCGTATGCGTTCTGCTTAAGGCACGCGGTCGCCTCAGTCATGCGGCCGCGTCGCTGCTTCTTTGCTTCTGGCACGCGATCGCGTCATCCATGCGATCGCGTGGGTGCCAGTTTCTTCGAAACTCCATTTCGCACTTTCCTTCCATTTTTGTATGTTTCCTTTTCCATCCTTTAAGTCATTCTGCCTTAGAAAATCTGAAACTACTCAACACACTAAGCACGGCATCAAATGGAAATAAAGGTAATTAAAATAATTTTAAAGCTTAGAAAACATGTTTTTCACATACGTCACATAATAAGGAAGGGAAAGTAAAACCATGCAATTAATATTGAATAAGTGGGTGAAGGATTGAATAAATCACTCAAACTAAGCACAAAATAACTCATGAAATATGGGTTTATCAACCTCCCCACACTTAAACAATAGCATGTCCTCATGCTAAATCCAAGGTAAAGAATAAGGTAAGGTTAAAGTGGTGGAATGTTATGCAATGCAACCTATTCTAAATGCATCTACCTAAATGAGTCATGCAATTCTAATTTATCCCCTCATATATAAAGCTTACATGTAGTCAAATTAATTCACATTCTCAAGGAGTCATATATATATATAGCCAACCCTCAAATAATAAAGCATTTTAGCAAATGAGATGGGAAAGAAAAATTTTGTACAAACTTGCAAAACAATTAGTAATTTAAGCACAGATATATGTTGATGAGTTATTGAACCCTCACTGGATTTTGTGTTTGCTCTCTAGTCACTCAGTGTTTATTGGGTTTATTCACTCTACTTTTCTTTTTATTCTTACTTTCTATAACTTTGTTCTTCATCTAACCAATTAACAATTATAGAATATAGTCATACCAAAAATCATGAGGTCTTTAATTAAGGTTGTAATGGGGCCAAGGTAAAGGTAAGGATATATGTATAAGGCTAAGTGAGCTAATAAGTGAATCCTTAATTAGACTAAGATCTCACCTAACATACATATTTAGTAAAACAAAACTTGTTTACCTATTTTCCCATATTCTCCCACTTGTTGTTACATGCTCATGCTTCAATTTTTATTTTTATCTCATGTGCATTGCTTTTATTTTGCATTGGGGAATTCTTTTGTATCCCCTTTACTAAATACTGAAAAATAACATTTTTTAATGCATATGGTGACTTAACTTCGATTTCTCATGAGCATGCTTCCCAAAGTTTTCTGAGTTATTTTATTTCTTTTCAACTTTTTCTACCTTTTGTTTCTATCATCCATGTTCCCAATAGGTTTCCCACATTTTAATCTATTCATAATTTTCTATCTTAAGCTAACCAAGGATTCAACTTGGGATTTTATTTTGTTTTTCTGCTTAAGGCTAGTAGTGTTGCTAAATAGAATAAAAGGGATTTTAAAGGCTCAAGGGGGCTAACAAAGGTGATGTAAAAGGTAGGCTATTTTTGGGGTCAGTGGGTTAATATCAAATAATGGCCTCAATCATTCTTTTGGTATGTACCTATATTCTATATTCTATATTCTATAATTGGACATATAGATTAAAACAAAGTAAAGAACATCAGAATAAAAAAAAGAAGCGAAACACACAGGAATGAAATTATGGTTTGAACGTAACCATACATTTAAGCTCAAGACTCACAGGCTGTGTGTTCTCTAACTCAAGCATCATATATCATTCATATATGTTATGCAGGTTTAGTTAAAAATTCCCATTATTCTCATAAAAAAATTATTTAAAATAGCCTTTAAAGTTTTAATGTTTCTCCTTGATGAAATGTTGTTAACTTAACTATATGATGTAATGTTATATATACAAGGTTTATGGATTTAAATATGTTATGTTCAATTTCCTAGCTTACTTCCTTTTTATATTTTTCAATTTAAACTATGCTATCTTATGCTAAAAAGGGTAAACTATACTAATTAATCCACTAATAAGTCAGAATTGCAAACTAAACTAAATAACTAAAATAAACTAAATAGCTAAAATATGAACTAAAAATGCAAAATGTGAAAATAGAGTAGAAATACATAAAAGTAGCAATGTATAAGTACTCAGAAAATAACAATAAAAAGAAAAATACAGAAAAATAACCAAAATAAAAGAAAAAGAGATGTAGTGGTTCACCAAAATAAAACGCCAGAGATGGCGATCTCCCCACACTTAAAATGAAGCATCGTCCCTGATGCTCAGTCAAGCCGGGTGTGAAGGGGTGTTATCACTGGTAGGGATGGTAGCTGGAGGCTCTGTGGTGGTGGTGGGCGGAGGGTCTGGCTGCTGTAGAGGAGGTGCGGACTGGATCGGGATATCCGGATCTGTAGCCTCAATCTGATGTGGGAACTCCTGGTATGCAGTCTGCTCTGTGCCTGCCTGCTGATGGGTCTCCGCCTGGGAATGAGTCTCCTCCTCGTGCTCATCCTCCTCTTCCTCTGATGGCTTTGATGGTGTGTCGGGCTCGGAGGGGATGTCAGCACCCTGTCGGATCATCAGCTTCAGATGCGAATAGCGTCGCTGGCTGCAACGCTTTAATCTCTCATACCGGCACCGGTTACGGTGCTCCATCTGATCAAGCTGGCGGAATAGGCGGTGCACGAGGCGATATATGGGTTCTGAGGCCGGTGGAAGTGCAGTGGTGGCAGCAGGGGCAGTAGGGGCAGCTGTGGATGAAGAGGGTCCAGCAGACGGTGGGGCTGTCTCATCAGTAGCAGTAAAGGGTGGTGGTCTGTACCCCAAAGCGAGGAAGTTCCTGCTGTGAGGAATGATCTTCCTGCAGTCCGCTGCTGGTGGTCTCTCATCGGCATCCTCCCATGGCACGTCAGCCTGGCGGCCTAGCTGTGTAATCAGATAAGGAAAAGGGAGGGTGCCTCGGACGTGGACCCTGGCCATATAATGCCGGATAAAGCGTGGTAGATAAAGGTCCCTACCCTCCATTACACACCATAGGAGGGTGATCATGGCAGCTGGAATCTCCGTCTCATGAGTACTCGGCATCACATAGTTGCTCAAGAACTGGTGCCATAACTGTGCCTCATCATTTAAGTACACTCTCTTGATCCCTCTGGGCATGGTGGTATCCTGACCCATCTCCCAAGGAACAGTCAGGTCGAGAGCTATCCGGGCCTTCAAAGCATCCCAATCAAACCGCATCAGGTGCATGTCCTCCTCAGCCTTTTTATAACCATCAGGCTGATCGGACATGGCCGGGAGCTGGAGAATGTTCTCTATGGCCTCCTCAGTGACCAGAATCTGTTTTCCTCTCAGGTTCACTGCATCTAGGGTAGTAAGGTAGTAGTTGCAGTAGAATTTCTGAACCCAAGATGCATTGACCTCTGTCAGTGCTCTCTCCAGAAAGAACCAGCCTCTTTGCTTGATTTGCTCAGTGGTGTACTGCCGGAATGCTTCTGGAATCTTCAAAGTTCTCTCTAGGTATAGGTTTCTGGAGTCTGCAAATGCTGGATACTTCAGCTCACAGTACTGGTTTGCAAATTTTATGGAATCATTTGCAGGGAGCAGCTGGTCAGCTTTTTCCTGCTGTGTAAAGTTCCTCTCTCGCCATGAAGAATCATGCATTAAGTCAATGATGGACTAGGAGGAATCTCCTCTTTTGTGCTTGCCAGTAGCCTTGCCTTTTCCTTTCCTCTGTGAGGTAGACATCCTAAAAAATGGAAAATCAGAATATGGATAAAAATAGGAAAGCAAATAGGCAATTAAATAAAGAAAACTCAAAGCGCCAAAGGAGAAAAGGAAGGAGGTAAATGAGTTATGAATTGTGCATTAAGGATTGTATAGCAGTTTAAAAGTGTGAAAGGAATAATTTACAATCCAAAATGTATGAGAGTTCAAGTTAAATAGAAAAATTATCATTATGCCATGGTTAGAAAGTTAGAGGAAAGTGAAAAGTCAGAAAAGAGATTTTAAAAAGTTAGTATGGTGAGAATTTGAAAAAGAGGTCAGTAAATTAAAATTAGTGAGTCAGTAAAAAGTGGGTTAAAGTAGTTGGCATAAAGAAAATATTCCACGTAACAAGGATTCACAGGTAAGAATAGAAGTAACTCATAACCAAACAAGGAAAACAATTGGATGCTGATTCAAAGAGATATAAAGAAGAATTGGAATCAGAGCATCACAGATGCAGTTTATAAACCAGGAAATCAAAGAGGAGAAGAAAGCCTGCCATGGTATTCATGAAATGGTTTGGTTAAAGCAGAGGACAACAGAGTTTAAATTGCCAAACCAAAACATGAACATTTTACAAAAATTTGGGCAGCATTCTGGCTAAAAATGGATTATCCCGGAAAATAAACAGCAATCAAAGGAGTTCATACGAATTAAAAAGTCAAGCTCCAGTTACATAAAAAGAATATAAACATGAAAAGTCAATGTAAAGAGCAGCAATATACAAGAAATACAGCATATGAACAAGATTACAGCAACAACAGATTTGCAAATATGATAAAATAGAAGCAAGAACAGTGCAAATAAACAGACCTAGATCCACTAACCATAGCCTAATCTACCTAACATCCTAAAATCCACTACAACATGCATATCTAGCTATCCTAAACATGAACATAAACAGAAAAAAATAAGAAAAACTACGAACGGAAAAAGGGATCGCGTGTTGCGGAACCTGGAAAGGCGAAAGAAGTAGAACGGGGTAGAAAAATGGCTAGGTGGTGAGGGCAGAGTCCGGGGTGGTGGAGGGCATGGCGGCGCGGAGGGGGGGTAGTGGCGGTCAGGGAGAAAAGGGAGAGTGATGGGGGTAGGGGAAGGGAAGGGGGTGTGGTGTTGCTGGTTGAGGGGGGTGGTGGTTGGACGGTGGCGGCGGCGTGTGGTGGTGCGGAGTGGGGGCAGTGGCGGAGGAGGGAGGGAGGAAGAAGAAAGAGGAAGAAAGAATGGGGGGTTGGGTGCGGCTGGGGACGGACGGCGGCGGTGGGTGGTCGGTGGTTTCCGGCGGTGGTTGGGGCAGCGGTAATGGTGGCTGGGTGGTGGTGGTTGAGAGATGAGAGAGAAGGGGTTGGGGTTGGGGTTGGGGGTGGGGCGCGAGGATAGGGTTTCGCGTGCCCTGTGGGGGTTATATTTTGAAATCCATGCGGCCGCATGGGGCATGCGATCGCGTGGTGGGGGTGAAAATGGGGGTGACGCGATCGCGTGGGTCGCACGATCGCGTGAGAGGGTAGGAGAGGGGATGGCGCGATCGCGTGGGTCACGCGATCACGTCGCTGGAATTTGTGCTAAACACATGATTCTAGCGCCGTTTCAGCGCAACTCTCTGTCTCCTTCTGGGGTGATGTGCAATCCATGCGACACGATCGCGTCGCTCACGCGGTCGCGTGGGATTGGTTTTGTGCAAGTGGTGCGATCTCATAGGGCATGCGATCGCGTGGGCCAATTTGTGCAAAATGCACAAGGGCCGCACGATTCCAGCCCAACTTTCTGGACATTGGATCTTTACGCCGATGACCAGGTCATGCGGCCGCGTGGGTGACGCAGTCGTGCGGGTTGTGTTTTCGCAATATGACGCGATCGCATGGGGCATGCGGTCGCGTCGTGCACCCCTTTTGTTTTTTTATTTTTTTATTATGCATGAAAAATGCAAAATGCAGTGATTAATATGAATGCTATGCATGATGCCAGGTTCAATAAAAATAAAATAAAAAGGAAATAAAAATAGAAACAAATAATATGAAATAAACTGAAAAAGAAGCGACCATACCATGGTGGGTTGTCTCCCACCTAGCACTTTTAGTTAAAGTCCTTAAGTTGGACAGTGGAAGAGCTTCCTGTTATGGCGGCTTATGTTTAAACTCGTCCAAAAATCTCCACTAGTGCTTGGAATACCAATAGCTTCCGGGGTCCCAAACTAGGCATGTAAAGCTTCTGAGCAGCTTCAAACAGATTGTTAGGCTCCCGGGGTGACAAATGTCAGAATAAACTCCAGGATTCCAAGCCTTGCTTTTAAATCCGCCTCCGTCTTGATCTATATGTTTCCATCCGGGCGGTTTAAAAAGTAGAATCTCACTATGGTGACCAAACGTTCTCCGTGATCCATGCAATTGAGCATGATACCAATCTGTATACTTCGAGGTGAAGCGTGGAACCTTATTGAACCTTGTGCACCAACTCTGAGTACGAGCCATTTTCCTCTTACTCTTAAAGCCGCAAAGAGCTCTAAGCTGGCCATCTGTTTCAAGCAAACCATATTCAAGTGAATAAGTAAAGTTATAGGTTAAGGATTGTACCCACTTGAAGCTTGTATTAGGTGGTAATGGCCTTGGGATGGGTGTTTCCGGTGGTTCTGTAAGTTCTACTCCCTTTTGCTCTTCTGTGAATTCCTCCACTTCATTGCAAGAGTCTTCAAATGTATCTGTGTCTTGGTTAAAGTCTCCTATGTCTTCCTCATCACTTGAGTCATAGATTGGAGGTTGAGAGAAATCTACCTCCGCATCATCTTCGCATTCACTTGGGAAAGATTCTTCGATCTCAGAGAATTCACTTGCGAATGCAAGTTCATTACTAAGAGAGCTAGACTTGTGACTATCATCATCAAGGGAATTCGCTTCTTGGATTATTCCGTTTGATTCTTCATAAGCGACTTGCCTTGGGGGTTGTGTACTATCCTCCTTAGCATCAACTGTAACGTCCCTAACGGAGTTATCCTCAGCTCTGGATTCCCATGGAGGTTCAGCATCTCCTAGATCTTCAACCAACTCTTCTTCTTGAACAATGACAGCTTCTTCTACTTGTTCTAGTACAAATTCATTTCCTGTCTTGTCCACTGGAGTTTCTGGTATCTCTTTCATGCTCCGCTCTTCATTAGACTGTCCACATGGAGTTGTGGCTGATCCTTGTATATTTGAGCGCCTAAAAACCCATTGAATTACTGCTTGCTCCGGTTGTCGAATGGTGGTTTGAAGATTATCTACTATTTCCTTTAGGCGAACCTCTGCTTCTCGGGTTGCCGGACTTGGACATGATACATAATAAAGTGGTGGTGATTGGGAGTGATTGGATTGGTAGTGGGGTAAGGAAGGATCATATGGTGGCGAATGGTGAAAAGAAGCTTGTGAGTGTGGTGGTTCGAGGTTATGTTGAAAGGGTGGCCTATATGCACGGGGTGGGGCTTGTTGGTAGTTACAAGGTTGTCCACCGTATTTTTTAGCTGGGTATGCATTGTAGAATGGTCTTTGTCCATGATATCTCGGAGGGTGTTGTTGGGTAAAGGGTTGATTAGATCCTCTTGGCTCCATCCATCCTTGATTGGTCTGACCTTGATGCATATTCCTGCTGTAACTTCTATTTCCTTCAACAAAGTTAGAACCAAACTCAAAGCGAGAGGGGTGAGAGTTCATGGTAGCAAATAAAATTAAAAAGGAAAATTAAAAATAAATAAAAAAACAAAAGAAAAATATTTACAATAACCAATAATAAGGCACACGTTAGCAAGTCCCCGGCAACGGCGCCATTTTGATGAGAGAACTTTTGCGTGGTCTAGAAATTTGCGGATAAATCCTCGTTGCAAGTATAGTTTCTAAACCTTCAAAAGTTCTTTCATGCAAACGTTTTGGGTGTCACAAGTAACAAACCCCTTTAAAAATTGTTAACCGAGTATTCAAACCTCGGGTCGTCTTCTCAAGGAACTGCAAGGAGGTATGTTCTTATTATTGGCTATGGAGATTGTGAATTCGGGGTTTCAAGAATGAGGAATAAGTAATATAAATGGCAAGTAAAATAAATGGCAATTAAAATAAATAAATACTGTAAAGAAACTTTTGGCAAGGTGAGAGAAATTAGAAGTCCAACTTAGTTATCCCTCTCAACAATAATGAAAGTTGTATCTTAATTCCACTTAGTTAACCTTTGAAGCAAAGGTAAGTCAAGAGACTAATTAGTTTGACCTTCGATTCCTATTTATTTCCTAAGAGAAAGTTGGGATTATTGAAGTTCAGTTCGATTAGCAAGATAACGATTATCACTTATGCTGAGTTTGATAACTATTGAGTTACTGATTTCTTAACCAAGACCAAAAGGGGGAAAAAGTAAATTGTTGGAATAAAATATCTTCAAATCGGAAGCAATGGTAACGTAAATAAAAGCAAGCAATCATAAACTGAAAATACCTCAATTATCATTAATTCAAACAATAATCAGTGACATGGAATAATTCATAAATTAAATTATAAAAGTAAATAATTAACTCAAATGCTGGAATAAATAAATAAAGTGAAAGGGAAGCTTAAAAACAAAGAAACATAAAAACCTGGATCGAGAGTCACTCTTACAAGCTAAGAGAAGTCCTAAATCCTAATCCTAAGAGAGAGAAGAGAGAACTTCTCTCAAAACTAAATCTAAAACATGTTTTTCACATACATCACATAATAAGGAAGGGAAAGTAAAACCATGCAATTAATATGAATAAGTGGGTGAAGGGTTGAATAAATCACTCAAACTAAGCACAAAATAACTCATGAAATATGGGTTTATCAATCTCCATCATCTTCAGAGGAAGAATAGTCTTCAGAGCTCATGAATAGTAGAAGGAGGTTTAATGGAATCTCTATGGTCTCTATATGGGCCTCAGATTCCTTTAGGTCCTCAATAGGGGACTCCTTCTTGCCTGAGAGACGTCCCATGAGGTCTTTCTTATTGGGATTCACGTCCTCTCCTTTCTCCCTATGTTCGGCCATGTTGATTATGTCAATGGCCTTGCACTTTCTTTTTGGATTCTCTTCAGTATTGCTTGGGAGAGTACTAGGAGGAGTTTTAGTGACTTTCTTACTCAGCTGGCCCACTTGTGCCTCCAAATTTCTGATGGAGGACCTTGTCTCACTCATGAAACTTAAAGTGGCCTTAGACAGATCAGAGACTAAATTTGCTAAATTAGAAGTGCTCTGCTCAGAATTCTCTGTTTGTTGCTGAGAAGATGATGGATAAGGCTTGATATTGCTGGGCCTATTTCTTCCACCATTATTAAAGCCTTGTTGAGGCTTTTGTTGATCCTTCCATGAGAAATTTGGATGATTTCTCCATGATGAATTATAGGTGTTTCCATAAGGTTCACCCATGTAATTTATCTCTGCCATTGTAGGGTTCTCAGGATCATAAGCTTCTTCTTCAGAAGATGCCTCTTTAGTACTGTTGGATGCATTTTTCCATCCATGTAGACTTTGAGAAATCATGTTGACTTGCTGAGTCAACATTTTGTTCTGAGCCAATATGGCATTCAGAGCATCAATTTCAAGAACTCCCTTCCTTTGAGGCATCCCATTATTCACGGAATTCCTCTCAGAAGTGTACATGAACTGGTTATTTACAACCATGTCAATAAGTTCTTGAGCCTCTGCAGGCGTTTTCTTTAGGTGAATGGATCCACCTACAGAATGGTCCAGTGACATCTTAGAGAACTCAAATAGACCATAATAGAATATATCTATCATGGTCCATTCTGAAAATATGTCAGAAGGACACCTTTTGGGCATCTGCTTGTATCTTTCCCAAGCTTCATAGAGGGATTCACCATCTTTTTGTTTGAAGGTCTGAACATCCACTCTAAGCTTGCTCAGCTTTTGAGGAGGAAAGAACTTAGCCAAGAAGGCCGTGACCAGCTTATCCCAGGAGTCCAGGCTATCTTTAGGTTGAGAGTCCAACCATGTTCTAGCTCTGTCTCTTACAGCAAAAGGGAAAAGCATGAGCCTGTAGACTTCAGGATCTACTCCATTAGTCTTAACAGTCTCACAGATCTGCAAGAATTCAGTTAAAAACTGGTAGGGATCTTCTAATGGAAGTCCATGAAACTTACAGTTTTGTTGCATTAGAGCGACTAATTGAGGTTTTAGCTGAAAATTGTTTGCTCCAATGGCATGAATTGAAATGCTTCTTCCATCAAACTTGGACGTAGGTGTAGTATAATCACCAAGCATCCTTCTTGCATTATTGTTGTTGGGTTCGGCTGCCATCTCCTTTTCTTGTTCGAAAATTTCAGTAAGGTTATCTCTGGATTGTTGTAATTTAGCTTCTCTTAGTTTCCTCTTCAGAGTCCTTTCAGGTTCCGGATCAGTTTCAACAAGAATGCTTTTTTCCTTGTTCCTTCTCATATGAGAAAGAAGAGAATAGAAAAGGAAGAGGAATCCTCTATGTCAAAGTATAGAGATTCCTTTATGTTAGTAGAAGAAGAAAGGGAATAAGAGTGAAGAAGAATGAATAATCCAAACACAAGGGTGAGGATAGGAGTAGAGATTTAAGATGAAGAGAAGTGTTAGTAAATGAATAAATAAATAGAATAAGATGGGAGAGAGAAGTTTTCGAAAATAATTTTTGAAAAGGAGTTAATAATTTTCAAAAATTAAAGGTGAAATAAAATTAAAATTAAAATTTAAAACAACTAATTAATTAAAAGAATTTTGAAAAGGAAGGAGAAATTTTTGAAAATTAGAGAGGGAAAAGTAGTTAGGTGGTTTTGAAAAAGATAAGAAACAAACAAAAACTCAATTAGTTAGTTGAAAAAGATTTGAAAATCAAATTTGAAAAGATAAGAAGATAAGAAGATATTTTGAAATCAAATTTTTGAAAAAGATAAAATTTTGAAAAAGATATGATAAAAAGATATGATTAAAAAGATATGGTTGGAAAAGATTTAATTTTTAAAATTAAAATTAATTACTTGACTAACAAGAAACTAAAAGATATGATTCTAGAATTTAAAGGTTAAACCTTTCTTAACAATAAAGTAAAAAACTTCAAATTTTTGAATCAATCACATTACTTGTTAGTTAAGTTTCGAAAATTTGAAATAAAATAAGAAAAAGATTTTGAAAAATTAAATTAAAATTTTCGAAAAATAGTAAGAAAAATGAAAAAAATTTGATTTTTTGAAAAAGTTTTGAAGAGATAAGGTTTTTAAAAATTGAAAATTTGACTTGACTTACAAGAAATAACTAATTTTAAAATTTTTTTTGACTAAGTCAACTCAAATTTTCGAAATTTTGAGAGAAAAAATGAAAAGATTTTTTTTTATTTTCGAATTTTTAATGATGAGAAAGAAAAACACAATTATGACCCAAAACATAAAAATTTTGGATCAAAACACATGATGCATGCAATAACACTATGAATGTCAAGATGAACACCAAGAACACTTTGAAGATCATGATGAACATCAAGAACATATTTTTGAAAAAAATTTCAAGAAAAGAAAACATGCAAGACACCAAACTTAGAAATCTTTAATGCTTGGACTCTAATAAACGAAAAATACATATGAAAAACAAGAAAAGACACAAAACATGAAAATTCAAAGATCAAACAAGAAGACTTACTAAGAACAACTTGAAGATCATGAAGAACACTATGAATGCATGAATTTTTTCAAAAAATGCATAAATTTTAAAAAACATGTGATTGACAGCAAACTTAAAACATGACACAAGACTTAAACAAGAATCACAAAATATTTTTGGTTTTTATGATTTATGAATTTTTTGTATTTTCTTTTATTATTTTCGAAAAATATATAGGAAAAAGAAAATAAGAAATTTAAAAATTTTTAAGAAGAATTCCAGGAATCTTTCAATGTTAGCCTAAAGCTCCAATCCAAATGTTGGACATGGCTTAATAGCCAGCCAGCTTTAGGATGGCATTATATGCATTGAGGTGATTAGTTGAAGTCTCATTCCAAAAGGATTTGGATATGGCTTTACAGCCAGCTAGGATTCAACATGCTTTATGAAACTCTAGAATCCATTCTTACAAATTCTGAAGCCATAGAATGATTTATTTTTAATAATAAAGTTTTTTTTCGAAAATAGGGATAAATTTTTTTGAAAAATTTTTGAAAACAAAACAAAAAGAAAATTACCTAATCTGAGCAACAAGATGAACCGTCAGTTGTCCAAACTCGAACAATCCCCAGCAACGGCGCCAAAAACTTGGTAGGCGAAATTGTGATCTCTAATAATGGCTTCAACTTGGTATGCGCGTTTATAACTTAGCACTTTCTTCACAACCTCGCACAACTAACCAGCAAGTGCACTTGGTCGTCCAAGTAATAAACCTTACGTGAGTAAGGGTCGATCCCACGGAGATTGTTGGTATGAAGCAAGCTATGGTCATCTTGTAGATCTCAGTTAGGCGGATAATAATTGGTTATGGAGTTTTCGAATAATAATAATAAATAAATAGAAAATAAAGAAAGAAATACTTATGTAGATCATTGGTGAGAATTTCAGACAAGTGTATATAGGTGTGACGTTAGGATTTTTGCTAGTAAAGAATTTTATAAAGTCGCGTTGTAAGTATAGATTCTAAACCAACAGAAATCCCTTCGTACAAACGTTTTGGTTGTCACAAGTAACAAACCTCTAAATAAATTGATAACCGAAGTATTTAAACCTCGGGTCGTCTTCTCAAGGAATTGCAGGAAGGTGTGTTCTTATTATTGGTTATGAGTTTTGTAAATTGGGGGTTTTGAGAATGAGGAACAAATAAAATAAATGACAAGTAAAATAAATAAATGACTGTAAAATAAACTCTTGGCAAGGTATGAGAAATTGGAAGGCCTATCCTAGTTATCCTTATCAATGATGACAAAAATTGAATCTTAACTCCACTTAGTTAACCTCTGCTGGTGCGAAGGAAGGTCAAGTGACTAATTAGTTTGATCTTCAAATCCTAGTTAATTCCTAGAAAAAAGATTGGGATTATGGAAGTTCAAGCTAATTAGCAAAGATAGCGATTATCTATCACGTTGAGTTTGATAACTCAAGAGTTACTGATTTCCTAACCAAAGCCAAGAATGTGGAAAGCTAAATTGAAATCATACGTATCTGGAATACCTCAAGTAACATTCATTCAAAGTAGTAAAATCTAACATGGAAAATATTCATAAGCCAATTGGGCAACATAAATCAAACATAAATAAAAGCATTAAAGTATCTCAAAGTAGAAGAGAAGTCAAAATAAAGGAATATTGAACCTGATGTGAAGATGAGATAAATTCCTAATTTCTAAAAATCCTAATCCTAAATCCTAAGAGAGAGGAGAGAGCCTATCTCTCTAAAAACTACATCTAAAACCTAAAATTGTGAGTAATGAATGAATTATCTGATTCTGCTCCACTTCCAGCCTCTAATCTATGTTTTTTGGGCCGAGAACTGGGTCAAAAACAGCCCATAAGTCATTTCCAGCGCTTTCTGGTCCGTACATATCGCGGCCAAGTGACGCGGAGGCATCATCCACGCGTTTGCGTGGAATGAGATTCACAGATGCGACGCGTCCTCGTGGAGCGCGTGTTTGCGTCATCTATCTATATGGCCACTATAGCAAATTATCTATCAAATTGAAGCCCCAGACGTTAGCTTTCCAACACAACTGGAACCACCTCATTTGGACTTCTATAGCTCAAGTTATGACCGTTTGAGTGCGAAGAGGTCAGGATGGACAGCTTAGCAGTTTCTTCAACTTCTTGTATTCCTTCCACTTTTGCATGCTTCCTTTCCATCCTCTAAGCTATTCTTGCCCTGTAATCCTTGAAATCACTTAACACACATATCAAGGCATCAAATGATACTAAGAGAGGATTTAAAATTAACTAAATTAAGACCAAAGAAACATGCTTTCAATCATAGCACAAAATCAGGAAAGAGAATGTAAAACCATGCAAATCATATGAATAAGTGGGCAAAGACTTGATAAAAACCGCTTAATTGAGCACAAGATAAACCATAAAATAGTGGTTTATCAAGGTGCTTTGTCCCTGTTGGATCTCTGCTTTCCTACTGGTTTCATTCAATCCTTCTTACTCCTTTCCATGTCAAGCTGTATGTAGGGCATCATCGTTGTCAATGGCTACATCCCATCCTCTCAGTGGAAATGGTCTAAATGCTTTATCACAGCACGGCTAATCATCTGTCGGTTCTCGATTATGTCGGAATAGAATCCCTTGATTCTTTTGCGTTTGTCATCACACCCAACAATTGCGAGTTTGAAGTTCGTCACAGTCATTCAATCCCTGAATCTTACTCGGATCATCCCATCAATTCTAGCTTATACCACAAAGATTCTGATTAAGGAATCCAAGAGATATGCGCCCGGTCTAAGGTAGAACGGAAGTGGTTGTTAGTCACGCATTCTTAGGTGAGAATAATGATGAGTGTCACGGATCATCACATTCATCATGTTGAAGTGCAACGAATATCTTAAAATAGGAATAAACTGACTTGAATAGAAAATAGTAGTAATTGCATTAAAACTCGAGGTACAGCAGAGCTCCACACCCTTTATCTATGGTGTGTAGAAACTCCACCGTTGAAAATACATAAGTGATGAAGGTCCAGGCATGGCCGAATGGCCAGCCCCCAAAACGTGATCACAGGATAAAAAATACAATCCGGGATCCAGGATGTCTAATACAATAGTAAAATGTCCTATTTATACTAGACTAGCTACTAGGGTTTACAGAAGTAAGTAATTGATGCAGAAATCCACTTCCCGGGCCCACTTGGTGCGTGCTTGGGCTGAACTTGAGCTTTACACGTGCAGAGGCTTCTTTTGGAGTTGAACGCCAAGTTGTAACGTGTTTGTGGCGTTCAACTCTGGTTCGTGACGTGTTTTTGGAGTTTGACTCCAGAATGCAACATGGAACTGGCGTTGAGCGCCAGTTTACGTCGTCTAATCTCGAATAAAGCATGGACTATTATATATTGCTGGAAAGCTCTGGATGTCTACTTTCCAAGAGCGTGCCATTTGGAGTTCTGTAGCTCTAGACAATCCATTTCGAGTGCAGGGAGGTTAGAATCCAACAGCATCAGCAGTCCTTTGTCAGCCTTTTTTTAGAGTTTTGCTCAGGTCCCTCAATTTTAGCCAGAAAACACCTGAAATCACAGAAAAACACACAAACTCTTAGTAAAGTCCAGAAAATATGAATTTTACATAAAAACTAATAAAAACATCCCTAAAAGTAGCTAGATCCTACTAAAAACTACCTAAAAATAATGCCAACAAGCGTATAAATTATCCACTCATCACTAACCATTGGACTGTCCCTCTGTCGCGCATCCCCAACTCGAGTTATACTCATCATAAACTTGATCATAATCATGATCCATATCCATCACCTTCACTGGTGAATATTTATGGGGGCGAGCTCATCCGGGACTTTCACAGTGCCCGGCCACACTTACGACATAGGGTCAGTAGAGTCTCGAGCCTCCACCTGGAGCACGTGGTGGCTAGCCACTGCTTTTTCCTAGGGATCTTGTGCCTCTGATAGTGGAAGTGCAAATCACAATTATCAATAATTCAGCATATACATGCATTCGTTCTCATCCATGGATCAACATCCATATCAGCTATCTGGCTCGCGGTTCAGTCCAGAATCAGCCAGTATTCATATCATACATAGACATTTCGGCTCACGGTTCAATCCAGAACCAGCCAATATTCATAGCATACACAGCCATTCCGACTCACGGTTCAATCCAGAACCAGCCAATATCCATAATCATACACATCCATTCCGGCTCACGGTTTAATCCAGAACTAGCCTATATCCATAATCATACACATCCATTCCGGCCCATAACAAAAATAGCACTTCCACCATCCAACATCATCAAACTCATAAAATCGGCATTTAAGCCATAAATCACTTTTTCTCAAATCGTTTCACTTTGAAATCAAGTTTCAACTCTTTTCAGCCTTGGCTTTAGAAATCTCGTTTCTCAAATCATCTCAGGCTCATAAGCCAAATTTACTCAAAGTGTGTTCCCTTTTTAAAACAAAGCTGCTCTCGGCATCCTCTTTCCAAACTTCCAAAACCATGAAAAATTAAAGATTCATTTTGGGAACATTCAAAATCATCCACCCCACAATTAGGAATTTTATAACAAAGTTTCTTGACAAAGTCCCAAGTCTTTAGGGGAGAATAACATAACTCATTTCGCCAACTTCATCTAAGGTCATTAAAAACCTTGGTTTCCTGATTTGAGTAAAAAAATAGGATCTAAGCCAAACCGAGTCATATAATCATTCACTTCTTTCAAATCCTTTTCCTTTACTTAGGCAAAACCAACTTCAACCCCCATAATAAATTCTAGAACGTTTTAACGGTCCAAAATTGCTTTAGTCTTGCAAGAATTCAGAATTCAAAGAGTACTTAAAACCTTTCTCAAAATATTTCAAAATGAAACTTGTCAATAGACATTTAGGTTCTTTCAAAGTCATTGAAACTCCTCTAATTGAAACCCTCAAGTCAAATTCAAAGGCATTGCCCTTGTCACATTTAAAAACAGCTTTAAAACATAAGTCTCATCTAAATAACTTCTTCCTGAAAGAGATACAATGCCTTTCTTAAGAAGCAAGACTAAATCACAATTTTCTCTTTAATAATTCATTTCAAAAGCATGAATAATCCTTTTCTTGATAATTCAAATAAAATAGTAGAAGTCTTTAACTCATCATTTTTCCAGACAACATTCAATAAAGACTCAGATTTTATAAAAATTTCGGCAGCATCTCCCCTAAAACTTGGACTTTTGCCACCCAGTTCGGGTCCTAACTAAACCATTTCTCATTCCTTTTCAATAGCTCAAAACCATAAATCAATTCAAAAGCAAGCTAAATCCAACAGTCACCTCAGTGGCATATCTCAAGGAAACCTTTTCAAATTCAACTCAATATCAACCGATTTAACTCGTTTCCAAAGTTTAAAAGAATCGGTTCAGCAATAAATCATTTATCAAAACCAAATCAATTAAAGCAACCCAGGCTGAATTTTAAGGGTATTCTATCTTTCACATCATCAAAATAATTGACTCAGTTCAAACCAATCCTCAACGGATTAAACTCATATTTCAATTTTTTAAAGAATCAACTTCAAAACATTACATTTCACGAAGCCGCACAATAATTCAGCCAAACAAACATTCATAAGCTTTCGAGACAATCAAATAATACATAAGGCCGATACAATCACCAAATACACATTTTCTCACATCAGTATCCATATGTAATAATTCCTATACATAAAGTATAGTTTTGGAAAGCGCCCCTACCTCAAAATGCAAATTTCATAACCCAAATGCCTCATCAAGTCCTTTCCGCCTCAAACCGAACTGACGGCAACCAAAACCTCAGCTCCAAGCCACTTTCGCAACAGTCTCAACAACTCTAATCGCAACATACAACAACCGAACTCAATCTTATAGCAATTAACGCCACAAACCTCCGCGTGAGATATCAGAATAATAACGAAAGGGCTTTCAAATTGAAACACTTACCGAACCGAAAGAGGAACGACTAAACCGACACCGCAGCGGTCTTCGAAACGGCTCGGCGGCAGCCCGGAAGCCACATCAAGCGGCTGCGGTAACGAATTCCAATCACGACAACTGAAACCAGCAGGTAGTGACCATAGTAACCTCGGAATTTAAAAAGGACAGAAACCTTAAATAAAACCCTTACCGGCAAACTTTCCGGCAACGGCAGACGTAACCAGTAGCTCCGGCGGTGGTTCCGGCGGCCACAACAACTTCTTCGGCAGCCTTACACGACAGGAGACAACCCCGATTGCAGTTGGTTGGGCAGCGGCAGCTTCCGACGGCCATAGAAGCCTCGGCGGCCAGATCAATGTCACGACTTCTCCCTCCTTGTTTCACGGCTCCCATGACAGCAACCACCTAGCTCCGGTGATGGCACGCTCGCAGCAACAGCGCCCAGGCACATCGGCGAAGTCGCAAGGCAGTGTCCCTTCCTCACCAGTAGCAAAACCCACGACGGTTGATGCACGGAAAACTTGTCTCTCAACAAATTTTCCTTCGGCAAGTATACCAAATTATCGTCAAGTAATAACTCACAAAAGAGTGAGGTCGAATCCCACAGAGATTAACGGATTAAGCAATCAATGGTTAATTGATTATCCTAGTTAGACGGTTTAGATTTGGATGATGAGTAGCAGGAAGTGTAAATGGCATAAAAATAAAGAAAGCAATAAAGTGCAGAGAAGTAGAATGGCAAGAAAAGTAAATGTAAGAACTAAAAATAAAATGAACATTGGGATCAAGAGATATTGCAATCCTCCAGATCAAGTTCATTCTCATCTTCTTCCTCAATCAATGCATTCATTGATCTCCTTGGCAATATTAAGTGATTGGATCCCAATTCCTTGGAATTCAATCTCTCAAATCTTGATCAATAGCCAATTCCTTGGTCAATTGCTCATGAGAAGAGATGAAGTATGGTCACTGACTATACCACATGCATTCCCAAATCAAGTGTTGGAGGATTATAGTTACATATCCTTCCAAACCTAACTTGGTACAACATGAGAAAGCATTTCTAGCATGATCTCTTCATTCCTCTTCCAAGGTTCAGAAGAGATCCAAGTATGAATAGCTTCTTTTCCAAGATAACTACCCAATTGGATGAAGATCAAAAGCTTTCAAGAAAAATCAAGAGAAAAGATAGAAGAAGAAGAATGAAAACTATAATTGATCCATTGAATCACAATAGAGCTCTCTAACCCAATGAAAAGAGTTAGTTAATCATTGCTCTACCAAAATAGAAAAGACGAAAGTGTAGGAAAGTAAAGATAAAGATTAAAACTGAAAATAAAACTTCAAAATTCATAAAGGAAAAGTACAAAGAAAAAAAAAGGAAAAGTGTGTGAGGGGAGGGAGTCCGAAGACCCCTCTTCAATCCCCTAATTCCCGAATGCCCTCAATGTAAAGACTAAGGCATTTATATAGGCTCTCCTAAATTACAAAATGAAATTAAAAGCAAATTACAATTAAATGAAAATTCCTATTCTAGATGCTTCTTGTGGTCTTGATTGGTTGACAATTGTGGGCTTGCTTGCTTGAGCTTTGAAGTGGACTTGAGAGAGAAGTGAGTAAAGTTGAGGTCCAGGTGCCAATGTTAGTGCTACCGTTAGCCACACTAATGCTACAAGTGTGGCGTTAGTGCTGAAGTTAGTGTGGCTAACGTCACACTTGCTACCAGTTGGTATTTTTGGGACTTAAAAGATGCCTCTGGTTTGTGCTCCAACTTCATGCCCACTATAGAGTATTATATATCGTTGGAAAGCTCTAAATGTCAGCTTTCTAACGCAACTGGAATCACCCTCACTCGCGAGCCAACTCCCATATCGATTCTGCTCTTTCTGGCAACGGCGCAACGGTGCAGTGGTGGCGGCGAACTCGTGACAAGCACGACGCGACTGCACAACGTGAGATGAAGCCCCCTTCCCTTCCGATTTTGATATCCCTCTTCTTGGATCCCTTCGCTTGTTTTCTTCGTTTCTTCTTAAGAGCAATGGGTGTGTGTGTTCATCACAAGGATGCGCAGCAAAGAGGATGAAGGAGAGGCTGTTGGCTGCGCAACATGAAGAGGAGGGTTTTTGGGGATAGGTGTGGCAAAATTAATGTTAGGGACATTATGGTAATTTCACCTAAAATTGGGAATAATATAGTAATTGAAACCCAATTTAAACCCAACAATAATATCTATAAAAATACTATTTGCTCATCAATTGCACCAATTATTTTCAATAAAATGTCCAAATCAAATAATTAGGAATAATATAATTAAATCATTTATTTTCCAAAGTAGCAGTACTAATATTTAAAATATTAATTATTTAATCCAAACCATACAGAAATCCGTATTATTTCACCACTATCAACTTTATAATCAAAATATAGAAAATAATCTAATAATTATAAAATTGGATAATAATCATAACTCGCCTCAAATTCAATAAATCAAAACTTACCTTAATTATCTTTAATAAAATAATTTCTGAAATTAAAGCTATAAATAACCATATGATTTGAGACTTGATCATAAAAAGACTTTTCAAAGGTTCTGGGTCTTACATTCTACCCACCTTATAAAAATTTTTGCCCTAAAAAATTGATACAAAATGAAAGAATTTTCATATCAGTTCACCCTTGAACACATTTAAGGAAGAAGCAAAAATATCTCAAAATATAAACATATATATGGTTTCTAAATACTTGGGTGATCGTATGCATAAAGATACAAAGGTAGGAGTGTGATTGCAAGGCAAAGGTTACAAGATAGGCTCAATGCACAAGGTCATATGATCTCAATGCCTCACAAAAACTTGAGGTGCCAAAATAGGGTGCAAATCAAGATAGGCGTTCACGAACCAAGGATGACATGGTTCAAACATGTGATAGTAAAGTAAGGCATCGAAGGCTATAAAATAGGCTGGAGTTAAAATGATGTACTTAACATCCGCACACTAATCTCATATCAACATCAAAGCTTCAACTTTCCAACTCCATTAAGCACTTGCAACCTCATACCCGATCATAAGCCTAACAACCGCAAGCTCGTTTGCAAGGGACAAAGCACCCACAACTCATCATAACGTTACACACTACCGCTTCACCTTCCATATATACATATCACATCTTAAAGAACTAATGCATCGCGTTACTACGTCTACAAGTCGCACGTGATATCAAAACAATTCTTGAGTCTACTCAGAAGGATACCAGATTCAGAAAGGAGGGACACATGTCAAGAATAATACTCATAGATTTGAGAGAATATATCCAATCCAGGTAAACAAAGACGCTCTACCAATGAAGTTTACTAGAAATAAATCGATTGACAACTTCAAAGATAACCCTTGTATCACAGAAATTCAATAAGATCCATAGGAAGAAAATCAGCGCATTGGTTTGAAACAAATTCAAGCTGAGTCGAAGAAGTTTGAGGTTTATAGAGAAGAATTTCTCAAATCAAAGACAAAGCTCACAGAACTCAAGAGCACGATTAAAATGCTTCCAAATGCATTGTTCACAAAATAATAAAACACTTGCAAAAAAATCACTTCGCAATCTAAAAGAAAAGTTAAGCACCAAGCCTCCTTCAAGAGAAAAATAAAAGCATAAACGTGGCTTTGTTTTTAATATGCTTTCATGTTGAAGTAGATCATGTAGAGTTTTAAAAACAAACTGTACAAAAGTTTAGCTAAGAGCTAAAATAGTTCCTCAAATATTTTAGAAAGATAGTTAGGTGCAGAATCTTAACCAAAAGTAGTTCAAAAGACTTGAAAGAAAAATCAAATGCTTGCTAAAAAATTCTCAAAGTCCATATTTGAACAAGCGTGTAGAACATTCATAGCAAGGACGAAAGAGAAAATTAAACTCTTTTTGGAAAAGAAATTCCGAGATAAAAATTTGCTTACAATTTGGTAAAGGAAATAAGTGGTGTGTTACAAATGAACAGGTTTCCATTAAACAAGGAAACTTTTCAAACCCTCATTTAAAATAGCGCATGTCAACTTCAAAACAATTTTGTCAAAAATTGAACAATGGTTTCAATTATAACCAAGCAACTAAAAAATAAGTTCGATTTAGAACTTCTTCATAGAGAATTCAATGTACTTTATAAAATTCAAAACAAGTCTCCAAAAGTATACTTGAAATCACCATCTTAAAACAATATCCAAGAAGATTAGGATTTACTTGAAAAGGAGTCAAGCCATACAAGAAAAGATCTTAAACCAAAATAGTTCAAACAAGATCCACTAGGCATGAGACATCAAATAAGCTTTCAATTGATCCAAAAGAATACAAAAGTTATAGAAAAGGACAACTCAATCATTAGTAATTTCCCAAGGATAAATCTTTGACTAAAAACTCTGGTAGAGACAATGAGAGGATAAATGATGCACTATTTTGAAACAAATCAAACTTACTCATATAAGAATGAGATTCACAAAAAGGAAAAACTAAGATCAATGGCAATATTTACAAGATGTAAGAGATCAGTTAAAAATAAGGTCAAGCTTGACATTCATGGAGATGGAAGGCTTAAGGAAGACTTTAGTCCGTTCGTAAGAAGAAAGCCATGAGTCCAACATTTTCAAAAGAAACAACAATGACACAAACAATGGGGTATGCTATATCAAACTCAATTTAAAAATAAATCAAGTGAGGTTTATCAAACGGAACTCAATCGGAGTAAGCGAAAAATCATTTCTTTCCAGAATTTTGAAAAATACCCAAATACATAATCAAATGAAGATGTGCATTGGAACTGTAGTAAAATTAGTAGAAAAATCAAATTATACTTAAAGTAAATGCAGTTCCGCAAACCAGATAAAGTATAGGCGAGGAATTAGAAATAAATAGTTGTCAAATTGTATAAGAAATCTTAAGGGTTCCACATATAGATAAGTGTATATATAGTCAATAGTAATTTTTATAAAAATCCCAAAATTGGCTGTGATCACTGTCAAATAAGAGAAAAACTGAGTCAACAAGTTCTCTAAGAATGGACTCGGAATCCGGAGTTAAAATGCACAACGCAATAGGACAAGTTCAAAGCTATAGCAAGGAATACATGAATCAAGAAGGACTCAAACAAAGAAAGATAGATGCAACAAGGGTTTCAAACAAGCATATGCACTTTAAGATCAAACAAGGATGCATATGAATAGAGGAATAGAGTTGGAAAATCAAACCACCTTTCTAAAGGATTAGCAAACAAGAACCTCAAGTTAGGCTATGAAAGAACAGGTCGACTCGAACTAAATTCAAGACACACAACTGAATAGCCTTGAGAAATAGTCTCCAACGTCCCCAAAACCCGCGATTCACTTCACTCAAACTAGTACGTCATCTATGATAACCCTGTGATGCCAGGGCATCTAGGCCAGTTTCACTGACCTTTTCTTTACTGTTTTAGGTTAGTTTCATGCATTTTCTTAGTGAATAAGGCAAGTTTTGGATGAAAATACACTTACACCTTGATTCAAGCAACTATTGTGAATTTCACATGATTTCATAAGGATTTTTGCTAGAATTGAATGATAAATTGATGATGCATAATCTCATGACTTTGGCTAGAGCTTTGATGCACTTTATTTACTTGATTTCAGGACAAAGGAAGCAAGGAAGAACCACGTTAGTACTCACGTTAATCTAGTTAACGTGACCACTAACGTGGAATGGTAAATAGCTTGCAACATTAATGAGAAAAGCGATCACCAATAACGCCTGCGAAGCCATCATAAGCCCACGTTAATCACCACGTTAACTAGGTTAACGTGGTAGTTAACGTGGAGACACAAGAAAGCTCCAACGTTAGTGGTAAAGGTGAACACCACTAACGTTCCAAGATTTGGCAATAAGCCACGTTAAGAGTCACGTTAACTTAGTTAACGTGAACTCTAACGTGGAAGAGAGGAACAATGCCAACGTTAGTGACACTCACCTTTGTCACTAACGTTGGATCAAACTAGCATTGCCCACGTTAGTGGTCACGTTAAGACCACTAACGTGAAAGTTAACATGGAGCTAAGATTGATGAGCCAACGTTAGTGACACTCACTTTTGTCACTAACGTTGGAGATGGCATTCACTACCACGTTAGTGGCCACGTTAACTTAGTTAACGTGAGCTCTAAAGTTAACGTGAGCTCTAACGTGGTGATAGGGGCACTTGGAGCGTTAGTGACAAAGGTAAGTGTTACTAACGCTCTCGAAGGTGAGGCATAACCACGTTAAGAGCCACGTTAGTTACACTAACATTACACTAACGTGAACTCTAACGTAGGGACAAAGGGAACAAGGCAAAGTTATTGGGAAAGGTGAGTCCCAATAACGCTTGTGAAGGTTTATAAGGCAACGTTTTTGGGAAAGGTGAGTCCCAATAACGCTTGCGAAGGTTTACAAGGCTACGTTAGTGGTCACGTTGGTGCCACTAATGTTGGAGTTAACGTGGGCTATATGGGGTTGGAACGTTAGTGAAAAATGTGATTGCCACTAACGTTCTCGAACCCACAATGTCACTTAACGTTAACTTCACTAACGCCCATGCCTAATTCATACTTCTCTGCAAGCTGAACCCACTAAAGATTGTAACTGCTTCAACTTAAGATCTAAGGCCCACATCCAAGACTTGAAGAACTCACTAGAAGATCAAGAGAAGTAGTATATATAGGAGTAGTTTTCAACTATAGAGGAGCTCGGCATTTTGGAGAACTACCCTCTGTATATTTACTTTTCTGCACTTTCAGCTAGGGATGTATTCTTTTCTACCATTTTCCCTTTCTTGAGCTATGAACAACTAAACCCCTTTCATTGGGTTAGGGAGCTCTGTTGTAATTTGATGGATCAATCATAGTTTTCATTCTCTTCTTCTTTCTTTTCTTTTGATTTACTAGAAAGCTTTCGATCTTAATTCAATTGGTTAGTTGTCTTGGAAAAGAAACTCTCCATAATTGGATCTCCTTTGAGCCTTGGAAAAGGGATGAGGAGATCATGCTAGAAATGCTTTTTCATGTTCGACCAAATTGGAGTCTGGGCGGATATAGCGACATGTAATCCTCCCAACACTTTGATTTGGAAATACATGTGGTATAATCAGTGACCACACTTCATCTCTTCCCATGAGCAATTAAATCAAAGAATTGGACAATTGTTCAAGCTTAGAGAGATTGGGTTGCCAAGGAATTGGAACCCAATCACTTAAGATTGCCAAGGAGATCAATAGATGCTTTGATTGAGGAAGAGATGAAAATGAATTTGATCCAGAGAATACAACATCTCCTAAGCCCAATGAATTCCCCATTTATGATCTTACCCATTCTCTTTACTTTCTGTCATTTATTTTCATGCTCATTTTCCCAAATCCCCATCTAAGATTCTGCACTTTATTTTCTGCTATTTACTTTCCCGCCATTTAATTTTCTGCAATTCTCAAACTACATTTTGTTTAGCTCAACTAGCATACTCTTCCAACTAAAGTTGCTTGACCAATTAATCCCTGTGGGATTCGACCTCACTCTATTGTGAGTTTTTACTTGACGATAATTCGGTATACTTGCCGAAGGGAAATTTGTTGAGAGACAAGTTTTCATGCATCAAGTTTATGGCGCTGTTGTCGGGGATTGATTTTGTATCAACAATGATTAAGTTGGAAGCTCACTAGATTGAGCATTTTTTTCCTTTGTTGTTTACTCTATTCAGTCATTTATCTTCATTTTGTTTAGTTTCTTCCTCATCCGCTTTACCCTCTTTGTTTTTCTTTCTTTCTTTGTTATTATCTACAATTCTGCTCACTAACCCAGTAACTGTTTGATAATTTGCATCACTCACACTAACAATCACTCCAACAAGAATAATCTCTTCATTTCATCTTTTGCTGTGTGCTTTGTTAGTTGTATGACAGGGAGAAGAGGGGGAGCTTCAACTTCCTTTGATTCAGAACCAGAAAGTACCCTCCGGAGACTAAGGAGGGAAGCAAGAGGGAAAGGAGTTGTTAGTGCTGAGGAAGAGGAAGAGTACTTTGAAACTAATATGGAAGAGAACTTGGAAAACAATCATGAAGGAGAATCTCACAACCATGCTAGAGAAGGCCCTGCAAATCATGCTGGGCAAGAAATGAGAGTTCTAGGCTCCTACATCAATCCAAATCCAGGAAACTGTGAAAGTATCATCCAGAAGCCCACCATACATGCCAACAACTTTGAACTAAAACCCCAGCTCATCACCCTTATTCAAAACAACTGCTCATTTGGAGGAAGTGCTCAAGAAGACCCCAATCAACATCTAACCACCTTCCTGAGAATTTGTGACACTGTGAAGTCTAATGGAGTCCACCCAGATGTCTATAGGCTACTTTTGTTCCCTTTTTCACTCAGGGACAAGGCATCAAAGTGGCTTGAATCCTTCCCAAAGGAGAGCTTAACAAATTGGGAAGATGTGGTGAACAAATTTTTGGCAAGATTCTACCATCCTCAAAGAATTAATAGGCTGAGAGCTGAGGTGCAGACTTTCAGGCAACAAGATGGTGAGACTCTCTATGAGGCATAGGAGAGGTTCAAAGACTTAACAAGAAGATGCCCACCAGATATGTTCAATGAATGGGTTCAACTTCACATTTTCTATGAAGGTCTTTCCTATGAGTCAAAGAAGGCTATAGATCATTCATCAGGGGGCTCTCTAAACAAGAAGAAAACCATTGAAGAGGCCATAGATGTCATTGAAATAGTAGCTGAGAATGACTACTTCTATGCCTCTGAAAGAAGTAACACTCGAGGAGTAATGGAGCTGAACCACATGGATGCATTGCTAGCTCAAAATAAGATGATCACCAAGCAGCTAGCAAATCTCACCAAAAAAGTAGAGGAAAACCAAGTTGCAGCAGTCATCACTTCATCACCATCTCAAGAAAGAGTGAATATAGGAGAAGAAGGTGACTGGGAATAAGCCAACTATGTTGGAAACTCACTTAGACAAATCCATGACCTATACTCCAAAACTTACAACTCTGGATGGAGAAATCACCCCAACTTTGGTTGGGGAAATCAACAAGACCAAGGTCAAGACCAGAGACGCCACAACCTCAATTCCAACAACAATGCAACTCACCAACATACCTCACAGAGATCCTATCAACACCCACCTAACCACCCTTCTCACCCACCTAACCCCAATCCACCATCACTAACAAACGATAGACTTTTAAAAATTGAGACTCTACTTGAAGATTTATGTAGAGAAGTCCAAGACAACAAGGTGTTTAAGGAAGAAGTGCGAGCCAATATCAAAAACCAAGGAGAAATCATCAAGAGACTGGAGTCCCAAGTAGGGTATCTATCTCAACAAATTCCCAAACCCACTGATGGATTTCCCAGTGACACAGAGAAGAACCCAAGAGGAGAAACAAAGAAAGTAAGGTGGGAATAATGTAAGATGATCACCACAAGTGATGAGAGGAGTATGAAGGAAGTTGAACACCTCCAAGACAGTCAAAAGGGAAACTAGGAAGAAAGAGACCATGCACCCCAACCTACACTCAAGGAAGAACTGAAGAGAAGGGAGATACTGAACCCATATGCACCCTTTCCCCATAGGCTTAAAGGTGGTGTAGCAGGGAGAATGTATTCAAGGTTCCTCGACATGTTTGCATCTCTTGATGTAAATATACCATTTATTAAAGCCCTCCAACAAATGCCTTCCTACATAAAGTATATAAAGGAGCTATTAGCCAGAAAGAGTTCATTGAAAGGTGGAAAAACAATAAAGATGAAAAGGGATTGTAGTGCTCTCATTCAACCAGGGCCACCCACAAAGAAGAAGGATCCAGGTAGTTTCCACATTCCCTGTGCCATAGGAGAAACAATGATTGATAAGGGACTCTGTGACTTGGGAGCAAGTATCAACCTAATGCCTCTATCCCTCATGAAAAAGCTTCAAATTAATGAGCTAACACCCATAGATGTAATCATCAAATTGGTTGACAAAACTCAAAAACAGGCACTAGGAGTGGTTGAGAATGTGTTAGTAAAGGTTGGGAACTACTTCCTCCCCACAGACTTTGTTGTCCTGGAAATAGATGAAAATCCTATTCACCCCATCATTCTGGGAAGGCCCTTCTTAGCCACAGCTAGAGCACTCATAGATGTGGAGCGAGGAGAGCTAGTGCTGAGAATACATGATGATCAGCTCACCTTCAATGTTTTCAACCTCTCACAAGAAGCATACCATGATAACAAAAAGTCAGAGGAAAAGCAAACAAAAGAGCTGACGGCAGAGCTAAACAAGGGAGCACAAGCACCACACTTCATGACTCCTATGGTTAACAACCAATGTGATCAGAAGGAGCAACAGCCAAGTGTAATCCAAAAGGAACCAGACCCACCAGAGTCATATGAGATGGGCATTAAAACCACTCTCAAAGAGGAAACCACAAGGAACAAGGTGACATCAACGGACACAAGGAAAAAGGTCCCGATGGGATGGAAAAACAAGAAAATACCTACAGAAGATTTCTCGCCAGGAGATGAAGTGGTCTCTACATACTTTCCATCTATACCACCTCACCTCCCCACTATTCTATCTCAGGTGCCTCCAGTTTACACCGTCAACAAAATCTTGTCCTTAGAGCATGCGGAGCTTATCAGCAAGGTCAATGGAAATAGCTTCACTGCAAGGGGGGAAGATTTCAAGCACTATCAGCCACCTTGACAAGGACCAAACGTCAAGCTAATGACGCTAAATAAGCGCTTCATGGGAGGCAACCCATGTTCTACCCCTCTTCCTTTAATCTCAAATAGTAGTAATAAGGCAAAGTTCATGGATTCTAATTCAATTTTGATAAACAATATAAGACCCCCTTACATGCAGCGTATAGTACATGATAAGTTTGGTGTTCAAGGCACACCAAGTGGGCTTGAACACACTTTATGAGGTGAAATTATTTTCGAAACTTGTTGCACCATTGGTGGACGAAATTGTGATACATGAGTTCCAGGTACTGTTAGAGAAGCTTTTTCTTTCCACAACTCCGTTCAACTTAACCAGCAAGTGTACTGGGTCATCCAAGTAATACCTTACGTGAGTAAGGGTCGATCCCACAGAGATTGTTGGTATGAAGCAAGCTATGGTCACCTTGTAAATCTCAGTTAGGCAGATTAAATTGGTTTATGGTGAGTTCGAAAATTAATAAATAAATAGAAAATAAAAAGGGATAGAAATACTTATTTAAAGCAATAGTGGGAATTTCAGATAAGTGTGTGAAGATGCTGCGCTCCTCTCGTATCTCTATTTTCTTATTACATTCATTCAATCCTTCCTACTCCTTTCCATGGCAAGCTGTATGTAGGGCATCACCGTTGTCAATGGCTACATCCCATCCTCTCAGTGAAAATGTTCCTATGCTCTGTCACAGCACGGATAATCATCTGTCGGTTCTCAATCAGGTTGGAATAGAATCCCTTGATTCTTTTGCGCTTGTCATCACGCCCAGCCTTCAGGAGTTTGAAGCTCGTCACAGTCATTCAATCCCAGAATCCTACTCGGAATACCATAGACAAGGTTTAGACTTTCCGGATCCTCATGAATGCCGCCATCTATCTAGCTTATACCACGAAGATTCTATTGGGGAATCTAAGAGATATACGCCCGGCCTAGAGTAGAACGGAAGTGGTTGTCAGTCACACGCGTTCATAGGTGAGAATGATGATGAGTGTCACGGATCATCACATTCATCAAAGTTAAGTATAACGTATATCTTGGAATAAGGATAGAAGAGAATTGAATAGAAAGTAATAATAATTGTATTGAAACTTGAGGTACAGCAGAGCTCCACACCCTTAATCTATGGTGTGCAGAAACTCCACTGTTGAAAATACATAAGTAAAAGGTTCAGGCATGGCCGAATGGCTAGCCCCCTAAAACGTGCTCAATGGCCTCCTAAGATGAAGAATAAAACAAAACTGAGACCAAAGATGAAACGTGGTCAAAAGACCGAATGGTCAAAAGACGACTAATACACTAGTAAAAAGTCTTATTTATACTAAACTAGCTACTAGGGTTTACAAGAGTAAGTAATTGATGCATAAATCCACTTTCGGGGCCCACTTGGTGTATGTTTGGGCTGAGCTTGATCTATCCACGAGCTGAGGCTTTTCTTGGAGTTGAACTCCAAGTTATAACGTGTTTTGGGCGTTCAACTCCGGATCATGACGTTTTTCTGGCGTTTAACTCCAGACAGCAGCATGTACCTGGCGTTCAACGCCAAGTTACGTCATCAATTTCCGAATAAAGTATGGACTATTATATATTTCTGGAAAGCTCTGGATGTCTACTTTCCAACGCCGTTGAGAGCGGGCCATTTGGAGTTCTGTAGCTCCAGAAAATCCATTTTGAGTGCAGGTAGGTCAGATTCCAACAGCATCAGCAGTCCTTTTGTCAGCCTTTTTCAGAGTTTTGCTCAAATCCCTCAATTTCAGCCAAAAATTACCTGAAATCACAGAAAAACACACAAACTCATAGTAAGGTCCAGAAATGTGAATTTAACATAAAAACTAATGAAAACATCCCTAAAAGTAGCTTGAACTTACTAAAAACTACCTAAAAATAATGCCAAAAAGCGTATAAATTATCCGCTCATCACAACACCAAACTTAAATTGTTGCTTGTCCCCAAGCAACTGAAAATCAATAAGGATAAAAAGAAGAGAATATACTATAAATTTCAAAATATCAATGAATATTAATTATAATTAGATGAGCGGGACTTGTAGCTTTTTGCTTCTGAATAGTTTTGGCATCTCACTTTTTCCTTTGAAGTTTAGAATGATTGGCTTCTTGATGAGCGGATAATTTGTATGCTTTTTGGCATTGTTTTAAGTATGTTTTTAGTATGATTTAGTTAGTTTTTAGTATATTTTTATTAGTTTTTAGTTAAAATTCACTTTTCTGGACTTTACTATGAGTTTGTGTGTTTTTCTGTGATTTCAGGTATTTTCTGGCTGAAATTGAGGGTCCTGAGCAAAAATCTGATTCCGAGACCAAAAAGGACTGCAGATGCTGTTGGATTCTGACCTCCCTGCACTCGAAGCGAATTTTCTGGAGCTACAGAAGCCCAATTGGCGCGCTCTCAATGGCGTTGGAAAGTAGACATCCTGGGCTTTCCAGTAATATATGATAGTCCATACTTTGCCCAAGATTTGATGGCCCAAACCGGCGCTCAAAGTCACCTACAGAAATTCCAGCGTTAAACGCCGGAACTGGCATAAAACTTGGAGTTAAACGCCCAAACTGGCATGAGAACTGACGTTTAACTCCAAAAAAGGTCTCTACACGAAATTCCTTCATTGCTCAGCCCAAGCACACACCAAGTGGGCCCGGAAGTGGATTTTTCTATCATTTACTCATTTCTGTAAACCTTAGGACACTAGTTTACTATTTATAGGATCTTTTGACATTGTATCAGTACCCTATGCAACCTTTTGATAACCTTATGACATTTTACACGTTTTCTTCCATAGCATGAGTCTCTAAACCCCATGGTTGGGGGTGAGGAGCTCTGCTGTGTCTTGATGGATTAATGCAATTACTACTGTTTCTCATTCAATCATGCTTGCTTCCATTCCAAGATAATACTTGTTCTTAATCCGGATGAATGTGATGATCCGTGAAAATCATCATCATTCTCAACCATGAACGTGTGACTGACAACCACCTCCGTTCTACCTTAGATTAAGTAGTTATCTCTTGGGTTCTTTAACCGGAATCTTCGTGGTATAAGCTAGACTGATGGCGGCATTCAAGAGAATCCGGAAGGTCTAAACCTTGTCTGTGGTATTCTGAGTAGGATTCAATGATTGAATGACTGTGACGTGCTTCAATCTCCTGAAGGCGGGGCGTTAGTGACAGACGCAAAAGAATTACTGGATTCTATTCCGGCCTGATTGAGAACCGACAGATGGAATGCCGTGCCGTGACAGGGCATTAGGAATCGTTCCAATGAGAGGATGGGAGGTAGCCATTGACAACGGTGAAACCCTACATACAGCTTGCCATGGAAGGAGACTTGCGTGACTAAAGAAGAAGACAGTAGGAAAGCAGAGATTCAGAAGATGGAGCATCTCCAAACCTCAACCTATTCTCCATTACTGCAAAACAAGTAACCATTTCATGTTCTCTTGCTTTTCACAATCAATCCTGATAATTTCTGATATCCTGACTAAGATTTACAAGATAACCATAGCTTGCTTCAAGCCGACAATCTCTGTGGGATCGACCCTTGCTCACGCAAGGTATTACTTGGACGACCCAGTACACTTGCTGGTTAGTTGTGCGGGATTGCAAAAGTGTGATTGCAATTTCGTGCACCAAGTTTTTGGCGCCGTTGCCGGGGATTGTTGAGTTTGGACAACTGACGGCTTATCTTGTTGCTTAGATTAGGACTGTTTTATTTTTGTTGGTTTAGAGTCTTTTAGTTGAGTCTAGTTTCATATTCTAAGTTTGGTGTCAATTGCATGCTTTTGTTTTTCTTTTAATTTTCGATTTTTTTCTTCTTGCATGTTCTTAGTCCCTTTTTGATTCATAAAAATTCTAAGTTTGGTGTCCTCCTTGTGTTTTTCCTTAAAAATTTTCGAAAATTTTGTGTTTGATTTTCTAAAAGTTTTAAGTTTGGTGTCTTTTGTGTTTTTCTCTTTCCTCTTTTTCAAAATCAAATCTTTTTCATAAAAATTTTTCAATCATATCTCTTTAATTGCTGTTTTCAAAATCTTTTTTTGTTAACTAATTGATTCAGTTTTCAATTTGCTTTGATTCTATTTTCTTTTTGATTTTTGAATTTTTATCTTAATTTCCTTATTTTATTTTATCTTATTTTATTTTTTTTCTTTCGTTTAATTATTCAAAAAAAAAAAAACAAAATTTATCTCTTTGCAATCATTGTCATTTCCCTCTTGTCCATTATGGACTTAAGTGGGGTTGATCAGTCCAAAAGGACTCTGGGGTCATATGCTAACCCCATTACAGCTGCATATGGGAGTAGCATCTGTACACCTCCCATCAAAGCAAGCAGCTTTGAACTAAATCCTCAACTCATTATCATAGTGCAGCAAAATTGCCAGTATTCCGGTCTTCCACAGGAAGAACCTACTGAGTTTCTGGCACAGTTTTTACAAATTGCTGACACAGTACATGATAAAGAGGTGGATCAGGATGTTTACAGACTATTACTGTTTCCATTTGCTGTGAAAGATCAAGCTAAGAGGTGGTTGAATAACCAACCTACAGCAAGCATAAAGACATGGAAACAGCTGTCAGACAAATTCCTGAATCATTTTTACCCTCCAAAGAGGATGACACAGCTAAGGCTGGACATCCAAGGCTTTAAACAAGAGGATAATGAATCCCTTTACAATGCCTGGGAGAGGTATAGAGGTATGCTAAGGAAATGTCCCTCTGAAATGTTTTCAGAGTGGGTACAGTTAGACATTTTCTACTATGGGCTTACAGAAAAAGCTCAGATGTCTTTAGACCACTCAGCTGGTGGATCTATACACATGAGGAAGACAATTGAAGAAGCTCAAGAGCTTATAGACACTGTTGCTAGAAACCAATATTTGTATTCTAGCAATGAGTTCTCTCCAATAGAGGAAATCATGACAGTAGTCACTGACCCTAGTCCTCAAGAACAGATAACTGAGCTTAATCAGCGATTGCTCATGATGACAGAACAGTTAGCAGATTTTAAAGAGATGCTCAATGAAACTAAAGTTGCTAACAAGAGCATAGAACTGCAGTTGAATCAAGCAAAATAGCAACTATCTAAACAGATAACAGAGGAATGTCAAGCAGTTCAATTGAGGAGTGGGAAGACCTTGAATAACACTGCTCAAAAGAGTAAAAAGCCAAACAAGGAACAATTGACAGAGGACAACCAAACCACTGTTCAAAATCCCTCTGAGGACAGTAAGAGCCCAGAGAGGAATGCTATTGGCGTTCAAACGCCAGAAAGGGAAGGAAAGCTAGCGTTAAACGCCCATTCCTTGCCCAGTTCTGGCGTTCAAACGCCAGAAAAGGGGGAAAAGCTGGCGTTAAACGCCCAATTTCCTCCCAATCCTGGCGTTCAGACGCCTAAGGGGAATTAGACACCTGAGAGTGCTGACAGTAATCCCTCTAACAAGGCTTCTTCAACCACTTTTGTAAGGAATAAACCTGCAGCATCTAAGGTTGAAGAATATAAAGCCAAGATGCCTTATCCTCAAAAACTCCGCCAAGCGGAACAGGATAAGCAATTTGCCCGCTTTGCAGACTATCTAAGGACTCTTGAAATAAAGATTCCGTTTGCAGAGGCGCTTGAGCAAATACCTTCTTATGCTAAGTTCATGAAAGAAATCTTAAGCCATAAGAAGGATTGGAGAGAAACTGAAAAAGTGTTTCTCACTGAAGAATGCAGTGCAGTCATATTAAAGAGCTCACCAGAAAAGCTTCAAGATCCAGGAAGCTTTATGATACCATGCACATTAGAAGGTGCTTGCACTAAGACAGCCCTATGTGATCTTGGAGCAAGCATCAATCTAATACCTGCATCCACTATCAGAAAGCTTGGGTTGACTGGAGAAGTCAAACCAACCCGGGTATGCCTCCAACTTGCTGATGGCTCTATTAAATACCCATCAGGCATAATTGAGGACATGATTGTCAAGGTTGGGCCATTTGCCTTTCCAACTGACTTTGTGGTGCTGGAAATGGAGGAGCACAAGAGTGCAACTCTCATTCTAGGAAGACCCTTCCTAGCAACTGGACGAACTCTCATTGATGTACAAAAAGGGGAAGTAACCTTGAGAGTCAATGAGGATGAGTTCAAGTTGAATGCTGTAAAAGCTATGCAGCATCCAGACACACCAAATGACTGCATGGGTGCTGACATCATTGACTCTCTGGTAGAAGAGATCAATATGGCTGAGAGCCTAGAATCAGAGCTTGAAGACATCTTCAAAGATGCTTAACCTGATCAAGAAGAACTAGAGAAGGCAAAGGAATTTTCGAAAATTCCTCAGGAGGAGGATAAGCCTCCCAAGCCTAAACTCAAACCACTACCATCATCCCTGAAATATGCATTTCTGGGAGAGGGTGACACTTTTCCAGTGATTATAAGCTCAACTTTAAATCCACAGGAAGAGGAAGCACTGATTCAAGTGCTAAGGACACACAAGACAGCTCTTGGATGGTCCATAAGTGATCTCAAGGGCATTAGCCCAGCTAGATGCATGCACAAGATCCTGTTGGAGGATAATGCCAAACCAGTGGTCCAACCACAGAGGAGGCTAAATCCTGCCATGAAGGAGGTGGTGCAGAAAGAGGTCACCAAATTACTAGAGGCTGGGATTATTTATCCTATTTCTGATAGCCCCTGGGTGAGCCCTGTCCAAGTTGTTCCCAAAAAGGGAGGCATGACAGTGGTTCATAATGAAAAAAATGAACTGGTTCCTACAAGGACAGTCACGGGGTGGCGCATGTGTATTGACTACAGAAGGCTCAATACAGCCACCAGAAAGGATCATTTTCCTTTACCATTCATAGACCAAATGCTAGAAAGACTAGCTGGCCATGATTATTACTGCTTTTTGGATGGCTATTCAGGCTACAACCAAATTGCAGTAGACCCCCAGGACCAAGAGAAAACAGCATTCACCTGCCCTTCAGGCGTGTTTGCCTATAGGAGAATGCCTTTTGGTCTGTGCAATGCACCTGCAACCTTTCAGAGGTGCATGCTCTCTATCTTCTCAGATATGGTAGAGAAATTTCTGGAAGTCTTCATGGATGACTTTTCAGTATATGGAGACTCATTTAGCTCCTGTCTTAATCACTTAGCACTTGTCTTGAAAAGATGCCAAGAGACTAACCTGGTTTTAAACTGGGAGAAATGTCACTTTATGGTGACTGAAGGAATTGTCCTTGGGCACAAAATTTCAAGCAAAGGAATAGAGGTGGATAAGGCAAAGGTGGAGGTAATTGAAAAATTACCACCACCTGCCAACGTTAGGGCAATCAGAAGCTTTCTTGGGCATGCAGGATTCTACAGAAGGTTTATAAAGGATTTTTCGAAAATTGCAAAACCTCTGAGTAACCTGCTAGCTGCTGACACACCATTTGTGTTTGACACACAGTGTCTGCAGGCATTTGAGACCCTGAAAGCTAAGCTGGTCACAGCACCAGTCGTCTCTGCACCAGACTGGACATTGCCATTTGAACTAATGTGTGATGCCAGTGACCATGCCATTGGTGCAGTGTTGGGACAGAGGCATAACAAGCTTCTGCACGTCATTTACTATGCCAGCCGTGTTCTAAATGACGCACAGAAGAACTACACAACAATAGAAAAAGAGTTACTTGCAGTGGTCTATGCCATTGACAAGTTTAGATCCTATCTAATGGGATCCAAAGTGGTTGTGTACACTGACCATGCTGCTCTTAAATATCTACTCACAAAGCAAGATTCAAAACCCAGGCTCATTAGATGGGTGTTGCTTCTGCAAGAGTTTGATATAGAAATAAGAGACAGAAAAGGGACAGAGAACCAAGTAGCAGATCATCTGTCCCGAATAGAACCAGTAGCTGGGGCGTCCCTCCCTTCTACTGAGATCTCAGAGACTTTCCCAGATGAGCAACTATTTGCCATTCAGGAAGCTCCATGGTTTGCAGATATTGCAAATTTTAAAGCCGTGAGGTTCATACCCAAAGAGTACAGTTACATGCAGAGAAAGAAATTAATTTCAGATGCCAACTACTACCTCTGGGATGAACCATATCTCTTCAAGAGATGTGCTGACGGAGTGATCCGCAGGTGTGTACCCAGAGAAGAAGCACAAAGGATCCTATGGCACTGCCATGGATCACAGTATGGAGGACATTTTGGAAGTGAGCGAACAGCCAATAAAGTCCTCCAATGTGGCTTCTACTGGCCTACTCTCTATAAAGATTCCCGAGAGTTTGTGCGTAACTGTGACAGTTGCCAAAGAGCTGGTAACCTGCCTCATGGATATGCCATGCCTCAACAAGGGATATTAGAGATAGAACTGTTTGATGTATGGGGAATTGACTTCATGGGGCCATTCCCACCATCATACTCAAACACTTACATTCTGGTGGCAGTGGACTATGTGTCTAAGTGGGTAGAAGCGATTGCTACACCCACCAATGATACTAAGACCGTACTGAAATTCCTCCAGAAAAACATTTTCAGCAGATTTGGCGTTCCCAGAGTGCTAATCAGTGATGGGGGCACTCATTTCTGCAATAAACAGCTGCACCTTGCTATGGTTAGATATGGAATTAGCCACAAAGTGGCAACTCCGTATCATCCACAGACAAATGGGCAAGCTGAGGTCTCTAACAGAGAGCTAAAGAGAATCCTGGAACGGACTGTGATGGCCCGAAGAAAGGATTGGGCAAAGAGCTTGGATGATGCTCTGTGGGCATACAGAACAGCATTCAAGACTCCTATAGGAACCTCTCCATACCAACTGGTGTATGGGAAGGCCTGCCATTTGCCTGTGGAACTGGAACATAAAGCCTACTGGGCAACCAGATTCCTAAACATGGATGCACAGTTAGCTGGTGAAAAAAGACTGCTCCAGCTAAATGAGCTAGAGGAGTTCAGACTCAATGCCTTTGAAAATGCAAAAATTTATAAGGAAAAGGCAAAGAAATGGCATGACAAGAAGTTGTCAACCAGAGTCTTTGAGCCAGGACAAAAAGTTCTGCTCTTCAACTCTAGGCTCAAACTGTTTCCAGGAAAACTCAAATCCCGTTGGAGGGGTCCGTATGTGATTACAGGAGTGTCACCATATGGATATGTTGAGCTTCAGGATATTGATTCTGACAAGAAGTTCATTGTTAATGGACAGAGAATCAAGCACTATCTTGAAGGAAATTTTGAGCAGGAATGCTCAAAACTGAGACTTGAGTGATTCTCAGTGAAAGTCCAGCTAAAGACAGTAAAGACGCGCTTACTGGGAGGCAACCCAGTCATTAGTAGGTTGTATGATTTGTTCTTACAGAGGCAAATATCAAAAATGAAGGAATTCACAGAGTTACAGAAGGATTCAGCTCAAAAAGCAGAGAAAATGAGCTTACTGGCGAAAAAACGCCAGTAAGGGGCATTTTGGGCGTTAAACGCCAGAATGGGTACCATTCTGGGCGTTTAACGCCAGGAATGGTGCCATTTTGGGCGTTAAACGCCAGAATGGGCACCATTCTGGGCGTTTAACGCCAGGTGTGCAGCATCACTGGGCGTTCAGAAAAACGCCCAGTGAGGAAGGTTTTCTGGCGTTTAACGCCAGCCAGGGCACCTGGCTGGGCGTTAAACGCCCAAAAGGGGTGCCATATGGGCGTTAAACGCCAGAAAGGTGGGGGGACCACACTATTGTTTTCAACTCAATTTTTTTCAAACTTTCCTCTTTTTACCCATACTCTTCTACATAAATGCACTTCAACCTTTCATCATTCACAAATCAAAACCATTCTTCAAATCTATTTCAAAATAATCTCAAATCTTCTTCAAAAACTCACCCTTTTCTCAATTTCTTTCCATATCTTTTCAAATTTCCTTTCAAATCTCTCTTTTGGTTTTCGAAATTCTCCTCCCCCCACTCTATAAATGAACGTTCCTCACCCCTCCTTCCTCACACCATTCGAATTTCCTCTCCCTCTCTCTCTCTTCTCTTCTTTCTTTTCTTTTTGCTTGAGGACAAGCAAAACCTCTAAGTTTGGTGTGCTTTTCCGTGATCACTAAGCCAAGATCTATCAAGATCATGGCTCCCAAGGGAAAACAAACTAACTCAAGAGGAAAGAAAGAGACTAATCCAAAGAATCTTTGGAATCAAGAGAAGTTCTTAACCAAAGAACATGAAGACCATTATCACAAAATAATGGGTCTGAGGTCAGTGATCCCGGAAGTCAAATTTGATCTGAAAGAAGATGAATATCCGGAGATCCAAGAGCAAATTCGAAACAGAGGATGGGAAGTTCTGACCAATCCTGAAATAAAGGTTGGAAGGAACATGGTTCAGGAATTCTACTCTAATCTGTGGTTGACAGATAAGTAGAGAATGACTGGAACTGCTTACCATACCTACAGAACCATGGTCAGAGGGAAAGTTATGTACTTTCATCTGGACAAAATAAGAGAAATCTTCAAACTACCTCAACTACAAGATGATCCTGACTCCTTCAATAGGAGGATGGTGAGAGTAGATAAAGGGTTGGATCAAGTTCTAGAGGACATTTGCCTCCCTGGGACTAAGTGGATAACCAATTCAAAGGGTGTCCCAAACCAACTCAAGAGGGGAGACCTCAAGCCAATTGCAAGAGGTTGGCTAGACTTTATTGGGCGTTCCATATTGCCCACTAGCAACCGTTCTGAGGTCACCATCAAGAGGGCAGTGATGATTCATTGCATTATGCTTGGAAAAAAAGTGGAGGTCCATCATGTGATTGCTTGTGAGATCTATACAATTGCAAATAAGAATTCCACTGTAACCAAATTGGCTTATCCAAGCCTGATCTCCTTGCTCTGTAAAGAGGCTGGAGTGAAGATGGGAGCAGATGAGTTCATACCTATTGAACATCCAATCACCAAGAAGTCAATGGAAGGACAAGGGGCGTGAACTCCAAGAAACGCCAAAAGCTCTCATCTCAAGTTGAGGGAGCATCCACTTCTCAAAATCAAGGTTGTTGAGTCCTAACTCTGTGAAAACCTCTATCATTAGGAGCCTCTGTTTTTCGTTTTTTTTATTGAGTTTTGTTTTTATTTTTCGTTTTTCTAGTCTCATTCTATATCTATTTTTGAGTCTTGTTTTAATTCATAATTAATAAAATTGAAATTTTATGCCTTAAAGATATGAATGTCCTATGAATCCATCACCTCTCTTAAATGAAAAATGCTTTAATCACAAAAGAACAAGAAGTACAGGATTTCAAAATTTATCATTGAAACTAGTTGAATTAGTTTGATGTGGTGACAATACTTTTTGTTTTCTGAATGAATGCTTGAACAGTGCATATGTCTCTTGAATTTGTTGTTTTGAGAATGTTAAAACAAATTGTTGGCTCTTGAAAGAATGAGGAGAAAGAGAAATGTTATTGAGGATCTAAAAATCATTAGAGTGATTCTTGAAGCAAGAAAAAGCAATCAAAAAAAAATTTCGAAAAAAAAGAAAAGAAAGAAAGAAAAAGAAAAAGAAAAGAAATAAAGTTGTGATCCAAGGCAACAAGAGTGTGCTTAAGAACCTTGGACACCTCTAATTGGGGACTTTAGCAAAGCTAAGTCACAATCTGAAAAGGTTCACCCAATTATGTGTCTGTGGCATGTATGTATCCGGTGGTAATACTGGAAGACAGAGTGCTTTAGGCCACAGCCAAGACTCATACACTAGCTATGTTCAAGAATCATTATGCTCAATTAAGAGAATCAATAACACTATCTGAGTTCTGAGTTCTTATAGATGCCAATCATTCTGAACTTCAAGGGATAGAGTGAGATGCCAAAACTGTTCGGAGGCAAAAAGCTACTAGTCCCGCTCATCTAATTGGAGCTATGTTTCCTTGATATTTTGGAGTCTATAGTATATTCTCTTCTTTTTATCCTATTTTTATTTTCAGTTGCTTGGGGACAAGCAACAATTTAAGTTTGGTGTTGTGATGAGCGGATAATTTGTATGCTTTTTGGCATTGTTTTAAGTATGTTTTTAGTATGATTTAGTTAGTTTTTAGTATATTTTTATTAGTTTTTAGTTAAAATTCACTTTTCTGGACTTTACTATGAGTTTGTGTGTTTTTCTGTGATTTCAGGTATTTTCTGGCTGAAATTGAGGGTCCTGAGCAAAAATCTGATTCCGAGACCAAAAAGGACTGCAGATGCTGTTGGATTCTGACCTCCCTGCACTCGAAGCGGATTTTCTGGAGCTACAGAAGCCCAATTGGCGCGCTCTCAACGGCGTTGGAAAGTAGACATCCTGGGCTTTCCAGCAATATATGATAGTCCATACTTTGCCCAAGATTTGATGGCCCAAACCGGCGCTCAAAGTCACCTACAGAAATTCCAGCGTTAAACGCCGGAACTGGCATAAAACTTGGAGTTAAACGCCCAAACTGGCATGAGAACTGGCGTTTAACTCCAGAAAAGGTCTCTACACAAAATTCCTTCATTGCTCAGCCCAAGCACACACCAAGTGGGCCCGGAAGTGGATTTTTCTGTCATTTACTCATTTCTGTAAACCTTATAACACTAGTTTACTATTTATAGGATCTTTTGACATTGTATCAGTACCCTATGCAACCTTTTGATAACCTTATGACATTTTACACGTTTTCTTCCATAGCATGAGTCTCTAAACCCCATGGTTGGGGGTGAGGAGCTCTGCTGTGTCTTGATGGATTAATGCAATTACTACTGTTTCTCATTCAATCATGCTTGCTTCCATTCCAAGATAATACTTGTTCTTAATCCGGATGAATGTGATGATCCGTGACAATCATCATCATTCTCAACCATGAACGTGTGACTGACAACCACCTCCGTTCTACCTTAGATTAAGTAGTTATCTCTTGGGTTCTTTAACCGGAATCTTCGTGGTATAAGCTAGACTGATGGCGGCATTCAAGAGAATCCGGAAGGTCTAAACCTTGTCTGTGGTATTCTGAGTAGGATTCAATGATTGAATGACTGTGACGTGCTTCAATCTCCTGAAGGCGGGGCGTTAGTGACAGACGCAAAAGAATTACTGGATTCTATTCCGGCCTGATTGAGAACCGACAGATGGAATGCCGTGCCGTGACAGGGCATTAGGAATCGTTCCAATGAGAGGATGGGAGGTAGCCATTGACAACGGTGAAACCCTACATACAGCTTGCCATGGAAGGAGACTTGCGTGACTGAAGAAGAAGACAGTAGGAAAGCAGAGATTCAGAAGATGGAGCATCTCCAAACCTCAACCTATTCTCCATTACTGCAAAACAAGTAACCATTTCATGTTCTCTTGCTTTTCACAATCAATCCTGATAATTTCTGATATCCTGACTAAGATTTACAAGATAACCATAGCTTGCTTCAAGCCGACAATCTCTGTGGGATCGACCCTTGCTCACGCAAGGTATTACTTGGACGACCCAGTACACTTGCTGGTTAGTTGTGCGGGATTGCAAAAGTGTGATTGCAATTTCGTGCACCACTTCTCTAGGAACTTAGAATTTCGGATAGTGTTATTGAATTTCCTAGTTAAGCATGTTGATTCTTGAACACAGCTACTTATGAGTCTTGGCCGTGGCCCTAAGCACTTTGTTTTCCAGTATTACCACCGGATACATAAATGCCACAGACACATGACTGGGTGAACCTTTTCAGATTGTGACTCAGCTTTGCTAGAGTCCCAGTTAGAGGTGTCCAGAGCTCTTAAGCACACTCTTTTTTGCTTTGGATCACGACTTTAACCACTCAGTCTCAAGCTTTTCACTTGGACCTGCATGACACAAGCACATGGTTAGGGACAGCTTGATTTAGCCGCTTAGGCCTGGATTTTATTTCCTTGGCCCTCCTATCCATTGATGCTCAAAGCCTTGGATCCTTTTTACCCTTGCCTTTTGGTTTTAAGGGCTATTGGCTTTTTCTACTTGCTTTTTCTTTTTATTTCTATTTTTTTTTGCAACCCATTTTTTTTCGCCACTTTTTTTTCCGCAAGCTTTTGCTTTTTCACTGCTTTTTCTTGCTTCAAGAATCAATTTTATGATTTTTCAGATCATCAATAACATTTTTCTTTGTTCATCATTCTTTCAAGAGCCAACAGTTTTAACATTCATAAACAACAAGATCAAAAATATGCACTGTTCAATCATTCATTTAGAAAACAAAAAGTATTGTCACCACATCAATATAATTAAACTAAATTCAAGGATAAATTCAAAATTCATGTACTTCTTGTTCTTTTGAATTAAACCATTTTTCATTTAAGAGAGGTGAAGGATTAATGGAATTTATTCATAGCTTTAAGACATGGTTACTACATACTAATGATCATGAAATAAAGACACAAAACATAGATAAACACAACATTAAAAACCGAAAACAAAAAGAAATAAAAACAAGGAATGAATCCACCTTAGTGGCGTCTTCTTCTTGAAGGACCAACAATGTCCTTAAGCTCTTCTATGTCCCTTCCTTGCCTTTGTTGCTCCTCCCTCATTGCTCTTTGATCTTCTCTTATTTCATGGAGAATGATGGAGTGCTCATGATGTTCCACCCTTAATTGTTCCACATTGTGGCTCAAATCTTCTAAGGAAGTGTTGAGTTGTTCCCAATAGTTGTTGGGAGAAAATTGCATCCCTTGAGGCATCTCAGGGATTTCTTGATGATGAGCTTCCTCATGCATCTCTTGAGAATCGTGAAGGGTCTCTCTTGCTTGCTCCATCCTCTTCTTGGTGATGGGCTTATCCTCTTCAATGGGGATGTCTCCTTCTATGATAACTCCAGCTGAGTAACATAGATGGCAAATAAGGTGAGGAAAAGCTAGCCGTGCCATGGTGGAGGACTTGTCGGCTATTTTGTAGATTTCATTGGAGATGACCTCATGAACTTCTACTTCCTCTCCACTCATGATGCTATGAATCATGATGGCCCGATCCACAGTAACTTCAGATCGGTTGCTAGTGGGAATGATGGAGCATTGAATGAACTCCAACCATCCTCTAGCCACAGGCTTGAGGTCCAGTCTTCTTAGTTGAACTGGCTTGCCTTTGGAGTCTCTTTTCCATTGAGCTCCTTCCACACATATGTCCATTAGGACTTGGTCCAACCTTTGATTAAAGTTGACCCTTCTAGTGTAGGGGCGTTCATCTCCTTGCATCATGGGCAAGTGAAACACCAACCTCACATTTTTCGAACTAAAATCTAAGTATTTCCCCCGAACCATTGTGAGATAATTCTTGGGATTCGGGTTCATACTTTGATCATGGTTCCTAGTGATCCATGCATTGGCATAGAACTCTTGAACCATTAAGATTCCGACTTGTGGCATGGGGTTGGTTATGACTTCCCAACCTCTTCTTCGGATCTCATGTCGGATCTCCGGATACTCATTTTTCTTGAGCTTGAAAGGGACCTCAAGGATCACCTTCTTCTTTGCCACAACATCATAGAAGTGGTTTTGATGGATTTTGGAGATGAATCTTTCCATCTCCCATGACTCGGAGGTGGAAGCTTTTGTCTTCCCTTTTTCTTTTCTAGAGGATTCTCCGGCCTTAGGTGCCATTGATGGTAGTGGAAAACAAAAAAGATTGTGCTTTGACCACACCAAACTTAAAATATTGCTCGTCCTCGAGCAATAGAAGAAAGAAGAGAAGAAGAAGAAGAAGAAGAAGAAGAGAATATGGTAGAAAGGGAGAGATGTAGGTTCGGCCAAGGTGAAGAAGAGGGTTGTGTTTTGTGAAAATGAAGTAGAATGGAAGGGTATATATAGGGAGAGGGGGGAGTGTATGTTCGGCTATTTAGGGTGGGAATGGGTGGGAAAATGGTTTTGAATTTTTGAACGTAGGTGGGGTTTATGGGGAAGAGTGGATGGATGTGAGTGGTGAGGGAGGTGATTGGGAAGAGGGATTGAGGTGATTGGTGAAGAGTGTTGGGAAGTGTGACATGGGGAAATCACAAAATAGGATTAGGAGGTAAGGTGGGAATATAGTAAGTGGGGATCCTGTGGGGTCCACAGATCCTTAGGTGATCCTGTGGGGTCCACAGATCTTGAGGTGTCAAGGAATTCCATCCCTGCACCAAATAGGCATGTAAAATGCCTTTGCACACCATTCTGGCGTTTAAACGCCGTGTGGTGCAAATTCTGGGCATTCAACGCCCATGTAAAGCATGTTTCTGGCGTTGAACGCCAGTTTCATGCTTGTTACTGGCGTTCAGCGCCAGCTTTTCTTCTCTAGGCACATTCCTGGCGTTCAGCGCCAAAATGTTGCTTGGTTCTGGCATTCAGCGCTAGAATGATGCTCTGTTCTGGCGTTGAACGCCAGCCAGATGCATCTTACTGGCGTTGAACGCCAGCCTGTGCTTCCTCCAGGGTGCAAATTTTTTTCTGCTGTTTTTGCTTCTGTTTTTAATTTTTATGATTTTTTTCGTGACTCCACATGATCATGTACCTAATAAAACACAAAATAACAATAAAATAAAAATTAGTTAAAATTGGGTTGCCTCCCAACAAGCGCTTCTTTAATGTCAATAGCTTGATAGTGGCTCTCATGGAGCCACAAGGTGATCAGGTCAATGTTGTATAGTCCCAACACCAAACTTAGAGTTTGGATATGGGATCTTAACACCAAACTTAGAGCTTGGTTGTGGCCTCCCAACACCAAACTTAGAGTTTGACTGTGGGGGCTCTTCTTGACTCTGAACTGAGAGAAGCTCTTCATGCTTACTCTCTTTTGTCACAGAGGGATGGCCATCTGCCTTAAACACAAGGTAGTCCCCATTCAATTAAAGGACTAATTCACCTCTGTTGACATCTATCACAGCTTCTGCTGTGGCTAGGAAAGGCCTTCCAAGGATGATGCATTCATCCTCTTCCTTCCTAGTGTCTAAGATTATGAAATCAGCAGGGATGTAAAGGCCTTCAACCTTTACTAACACGTCCTCCACTATTCCATAAGCTTGTCTCAATGAGTTGTCTGCCAATTGTAATGAGAACAAGGCAGGTTGTACCTCAATGATTCCCAGCTTCTCCATTACAGAGAGTGGCATAAGATTTATCCCTGACCCCAGATCACATAGAGCCTTTTCAAAGGTCATGGTGCCTATGGTACAAGGTATTAAGAACTTGCCAGGATCTTGTTTCTTTTGAGATAGAGTTTTCTGAATCCAGGTATCTAGTTCATTAGTGAGCAAGGGAGGTTCACTTTCCCAAGTCTCATTACCAAACAACTTGGCATTCAGCTTCATGATAGCTCCTAAATATTAAGCAACTTGCTCTCCAGTCATATCTTCATCCTCTTCAGAGGAAGAATAGTCTTCAGAGCTCATGAATGGCAGAAGGAGATTTAATGGAATCTCTATGGTCTCTGTATGAGCCTCAGATTCCTTTGGATCCTTAATAGGAAACTCCTTCTTGCTTGAAGGACGTCCTAGGAGGTCTTCCTCACTAGGATTTTCGTCCTCCTCCTCCCTTATGCATTCGGCCACATTGATCACATAAATGGCCTTGCACTCTCCTTTTGGATTCTCTTCTGTATTGCTTGGGAGAATACTGGGAGGAGTTTTAATGACTTTCTTACTCAGCTGGCCCACTTGTGCCTCAAGATTTCTGATGGAGGATCTTGTTTCATTCATGAAACTGAAAGTGGCCTTTGATAGATCAGAGACTAGATTGGCTAAATTAGAAGTGTTTTGTTTAGAATTCTCTGTCTGTTGCTGAGAAGATGATGGATATGGCTTGCTATTGCTCAGCCTATTGCATCCACCATTGTTAAAGCCTTGTTGAGGCTTTTGTTGATCCTTTCATGAGAAATTTGGATGATTTCTCCATGATGAGTTATAGGTGTTTCCATAAGGTTCACCCATGTAATTAACCTCTGCCATGGTAGGGTTCTCAGAATCATAAGCTTCTTCAGAAGCTGCCTCTTTAGTACTGTTGGATGCATGTTGCCATCCATTCAGACTTTGAGAGATCATGTTGACCTGCTGAGTCAACACTTTGTTCTGAGCCAATATGGCATTCAGAGCATCAATTTCAAGAACTCCTTTCTTCTGAGGTATCCCATTATTCACGAAATTCCTCTCAGAGGTGTACATGAATTGGTTGTTTGCAACCATGTCAATGAGTTCTTGAGCCTCTTTAGGCGTTTTCTTTAGGTGAATAGATCCACCTGCAGAATGGTCCAATGACATTTTCGAAAATTCAGATAGACCATAATAGAATATATCTAATATGGTCCATTCTGAAAACATGTCAGATGGACATCTTTTGGTCAGCTGCTTGTATCTTTCCCAAGCTTCATAGAGGGATTCACCATCTTTTTGTTTGAAGGTTTGAACATCCACTCTTAGCTTGCTCAGCTTTTGAGGAGGAAAGAATTTATCCAAGAAGGCAGTGACCAGCTTATCCCAGGAGTCCACGCTATCCTTAGGTTGTGAATCCAACCATATTCTAGCTCTGTATCTTACAGCAAAAGGGAAAAGCATGAGTCTGTAGACTTCAGGATCAACTCCATTCGTCTTTATAGTCTCACAGATCTGCAAGAACTCAGTTAAAAACTGGTAAGGATCTTCAGATGGAAGTCCATAAAACTTGCAGTTTTGTTGCATTAAGGCAACTAGCTGAGGTTTCAGCTCAAAATTATTGGCTCCAATGGCAGGGATGGAGATGCTTCTTCCATCAAATTTGGACGTTGGCTTTGTGAAGTCACCAAGCATTCTCCTTGCATTATTATTATTTTCGGCTGCCATCTCCTTCTCTTGTTCTAATATTTCTGAAAGGTTACCTTTAGATTGTTGTAACTTAGCTTCTCTTAATTTTCTCTTTAGAGTCCTTTCAGGTTCTAGATCAATTTCAACAAGAGTGCCTTTATCCTTGTTCCTGCTCATATGAAAGAGAAGAAAACAAGAAAAGAAAGAAGAATCCTCTATGTCACAGTATAGAGATTCCTTTATGTTAGTAGAAAAAGAAAGGGGAGAAGAAAGTAGAAGAGGGGATTCGGATATTAGGTGGAGAGGGGTGAAGAGAAGTGTTAGTAATTAAATAAATAAATAGAATAAGAAAAGAGAGGGAGAATTTCGAAAACAATTTTGAAAAAAAGGGTTAGTAATTTTCAAAAATTAGAGATAAGATAAGTTTAAAATTTGATAACTTTTGAAAATTTGATATAAAGATAAGGAAAAGATTTTGAAAAGATTTTGAAAAAGATTTTTGAAATTTTCGAAAAATAGAAAAAAATGAAAAAGATATAATTTTTGAAAAAGATTTTGAAAAGACAAGATTTTTTTTTTAAAATTGAAAATTTGACTTGACTTGTAAGAAACAACTAATTTTTGAAAATTTTTGACTAAGTCAACTCAAATTTTCGAAAATTTGGAGGGAAATAAGGAAAATATATTTTTTTGATTTTTGAAATTTTAAAGATGAGAGAGAAAAACATAAAAATGACCCAAAATATGAAAATTTTGGATCAAACACATAATGCATGCAAGAACACTATGAATGTCAAGATGAACACCAAGAACACTTTGAAGATCATGATGAATATCAAGAACATAATTTTGAAAAAAATTTTATGCAAAGAAAACATGCAAGACACCAAACTTAGAAATCTTTAATGCATGGACTCTAACAAACGAAAAATGCATATGAAAAACAACAAACAACACAAAACAAGAAAACATCAAGATCAAACAAGAAGACTTACCAAGAACAACTTGAAGATCATGAAGAAAACTATGAATGCATGGAATTTCGAAAAATGCAAGAAAAATTTTAAAAGCATGCAATTGACACCAAACTTAAAAATTAACACAAGACTCAAACAAGAAACATGAAATATTTTTGATTTTTATGATTTTCTAATTTTTTGTATTTTTATTTTATTTTTTCAAAAATATTGTTTTAGAAAAACGAAAATAAAAGAAAAATTTTGAAAACTTTTTGAAAAGAAAATAAAAAGAAAATTACCTAATCTGAGCAACAAGATGAACCCTCAGTTGTCCATACTCGAACAATCCCCGGCAACGGCGCCAAAAACTTAGTGGACGAAATTGTAATACATGAGTTCCAGGTACTGTTAGAGAAGCTTTTTCTTTCCACAACTCCGTTCAACTTAACCAGCAAGTGTACTGGGTCATCCAAGTAATACCTTACATGAGTAAGGGTCGATCCCACAGAGATTGTTGGTATGAAGCAAGCTATGGTCACCTTGTAAATCGCAGTTAGGCAGATTAAATTGGTTTATGGTGAGTTCAAAAATTAATAAATAACTAGAAAATAAAAAGGGATAGAAATACTTATGTAAAGCAATAGTGGGAATTTCAGATAAGTGTGTGAAGATGCTGCGCTCCTCTCGTATCTCTATTTTCTTATTACATTCATTCAATCCTTCCTACTCCTTTCCATGGCAAGCTGTATGTAGGGCATCACCGTTGTCAATGGCTACATCCCATCCTCTCAGTGAAAACGTTCCTATGCTCTGTCACAGCACGGCTAATCATCTGTCGTTTTCAATAAGGTTGGAATAGAATCCCTTGATTCTTTTGCGCTTGTCATCACGCCCAGCCTTCAGGAGTTTGAAGCTCGTCACAGTCATTCAATCCCAGAATCCTACTCGGAATACCATAGACAAGGTTTAGACTTTCCGGATCCTCATGAATGCCGCCATCTATCTAGCTTATACCACGAAGATTCTATTGGGGAATCTAAGAGATATACGCCCGCCTAGAGTAGAACGGAAGTGGTTGTCAGTCACACGCGTTCATAGGTGAGAATGATGATGAGTGTCACGGATCATCACATTCATCAAAGTTAAGTATAACGTATATCTTGGAATAAGGATAGAAGAGAATTGAATAGAAAGTAATAATAATTGTATTGAAACTTGAGGTACAGCAGAGCTCCACACCCTTAATCTATGGTGTGCAGAAACTCCACTGTTGAAAATACATAAGTAAAAGGTTCAGGCATGGCCGAATGGCCAGCCCCCTAAAACGTGCTCAATGGCCTCCTAAGATGAAGAATAAAACAAAACTGAGACCAAAGATGAAATGTGGTCAAAAGACCGAATGGTCAAAAGACGACTAATACACTAGTAAAAAGTCTTATTTATACTAAACTAGCTACTAGGGTTTACATGAGTAAGTAATTGATGCATAAATCCACTTTCGGGGCCCACTTGGTGTATGTTTGGGCTGAGATTGATCTATCCACGAGCTGAGGCTTTTCTTGGAGTTGAACTCCAAGTTATAACGTGTTTTGGGCGTTCAACTCCGGATCATGACGTTTTTCTGGCGTTTAACTCCAGACAGCAGCATGTACCTGGCGTTCAACGCCAAGTTACGTCGTCAATTTCCGAATAAAGTATGGACTATTATATATTTCTGGAAAGCTCTGGATGTCTAATTTTCAACGCTGTTGAGAGCGGGCCATTTGGAATTCTGTAGCTCCAGAAAATCCATTTTGAGTGCAGGGAGGTCAGATTCCAACAGCATCAGCAGTCCTTTTGTCAGCCTTTTTCAGAGTTTTGCTCAAATCCCTCAATTTCAGCCAGAAATTACCTGAAATCACAGAAAAACACACAAACTCATAGTAAAGTCCATAAATGTGAATTTAACATAAAAACTAATGAAAACATCCCTAAAAGTAGCTTGAACTTACTAAAAACTACCTAAAAACAACGCCAAAAAGCGTATAAATTATCCGCTCATCAACCATATGATCACAAACAAGTTTGGTGTACCAATGTTGCATGCATGAGAGATCTAGTGGTTGATTGATTTGCATTCATGAAAAGCATTTAGTTAATTAAAAACAAAAGAAAAAGATTTTTTTAGTAGCTAGTTCACACCTTAAGTCTTCCCACCAAAAATTTCAATTAACCATTTGCATTCTTTTTTTTTTTGTATAGGAAATCAAAAAGGACAATGATGGTACTTGATAGGACAATCAAGGAAGGGAGATTCGGCCACTATGCCAAGGAACGTATACACTTGTCTCCAAGGGGAGTATCTTGGAAAATGTTGCCATGCAACATTGGAAAGTGGATAGCCTTGGAGACCGAACCAAGACCTTCATAAAAGGGGTGATCCTTGTGCTCATCCAAGATCAAGCCCCAACCGTTCATCACAAAACAACACTAGCAATCCACACCTTTCAAACACCCATCACTCCTCTATATAAATGATCCTCATTTCGCAACCTCTCCGCACACTTCTTGTTCTCATTCATCTCCATTCCCTTCTTTTGAACACACACATTTCATCATCCACCAAAAGTTTCATACACACCCTTCTAGCCACGCTTTGCGAGCCACAACCATACTAACCGTCACTCATGGCTTCATCCAGCTCTAAAAGGAGAAGAGGGAAGGAGCCCATGGAACAGCCTCCTTTTGATGAAAAGTGATTTAGAACCTTTTACCATGCACTATAATTTAGGTGGATGGCTGACAAAGAAATCATATATGAATTAGGCTTTCAAGTCACACGAACTGAGTGCCTAGAAATCACAGAGAAGGTGGAAAAATGTCGATGGGAGCTCCTCACCGATCCGATTACAAGGGTGAATGCAACTCTGGTGAGAGAGTTTTATGCAAATGCAGTTAGACATGATAAGACGGATGAATCCTATACAAGTTTCGTGAGAGGGGTCATGGTGGATTTTAGTCCCATGAGCATCATGAGAGTGCTGAAGTTGCAAAGCATACCCTTTGTAGAAGAGAGCTATCACTCAAGAATGGACAACAAACCCAACCATGACCAGATTATACAGGATATCTGTGTGCAAGGAGCAGATTGGGACAAAGACCCCCATAGGAAACCCAGATTTATAAAAAGAGGAGACCTACTCCCTGAGGCTAAAGGGTGGTTTAAAATCGTAAGGAGATCCATCCTCCCAGCCGAAAACAACTCAGAGGTAAACTTTAAGAGAGCAACAATGGTGCAATGCCTAATGAAGGGAGGAGAAATCAAGGTTCATGAACTCATAGCCCAAGGCATTTGGAAGCTTGCTGAGAAGAGCGATTCTAGAGGAAAGTTGGGTTATCCCAGCACTATTCTCCGTCTTTGTAACCAGGCTAGGGTGATATTCGAGGATGAAAACCCCGAGTGGATAAAGGTTGGCCTTCCAATCACTTATCGTCGGATGCATGCTGCTGCAACTCCACTACCTCAATGAAGGGTAAGAAAGAGGCTAACCCATCAAGCTGAAGAAGGACAACATCCACAAGAGCAAGCCCTAGCCACTTTAAGCATGCACCAATTACAAGAGGCTATTGATACCTTATCTAGGCAATGCATGGAAAATCAGGGGACACAAAAAGAGTTTCAAATGCAATTAATGGACCACCAAGAAGAATCACTCTCTAGATGGATGAATTAGCAAGGGGAATAGCAAAAACAATTAATGGACCAGCAATTGGAACAAGGGAGACAATGAAGTGAATCCTTCCATAACCTGAACCAGAGGCAAGATCAACAACAAGGAGCCATCCAAAGGCTAATCAACATCCAAGCACATCAAGGTGCACACATTCATGAGATGCATAGGAAAAAAAGAGAACAGGCAAATCTTTTCGATGAATATAGAGCCTTCTCGAAAGGAGTCTACATGAGTGAGACTGGATATCATGTAAATACCCAAGCCAGGCTTGGGTACCTAGTCGGACAACTACCTGTATTGCATCCTGGGATCACAAAATATGAGGATGGAAAGGATGAATTAGCACGAGTGGAGCGTGAAAGGGCCGAATAGAGTCATGAGTCAGTAAGGAAGGCACTGGAAGATTGGAAAATAGCTAGAATGAATTGGATGAGAGGAAGTACAAGCGGACAAAGTGAACATAAAGAGGACAAGGAAGCAGAAGAACATGAGCATTCAAATAAATGAAAGGTGGTGAAGTTCCTTCTTAGTTCTATCTAATTCACAGCTTTAAATAAGGAAAATTATGTATGAAATAGAACATGCTTCCATGAGTAGCTTAGGATTTTCAATTCTGCATTTAAGGTTTTCATTGCTTAGGTCCATGTTATTTAGCTTAATGTCCCTAGTGTTTACTTTTGTCTTGCTTGCTTGTATGCCTGTCCTTTAAGCTAATCAAAAAGAAAATGTTATGAAAAGAACAAGAGTGGAGTTATTTTATGAAGTGAATTCTGAATGTTAGTGGTAGGGTGATTAGTAAGCTAAGTTAGTTCACCAAACAAGGAAAGAAGGCAACTATCTATCCTAAATCCTATGCTTGAAACACATCCTATGAGACTAACTAAATAATAAGATCCCAAAAAGAAAAGAGAAAGAGTAATAAAAGTGAAAATGAAAGAAACACAATAAGAAACAATGCTAGGCACCAAGGGTTTTAAAATTGAGGCATGTGTCTGTGGTGTTCATGTGCAAGGGATATGCTTGGATGAATAAGCTCTTAGGGGTGCCTCATCACTTGGTAACTTGGATTAACTAATCCGGGATTATCAGCTGAAAGTCCACTATCAAGAGTGACCTTTGCTACAGAACACTTAGTAACCCAAAGAGGTGCTGGACACCAAGGTCTCAAGAAAGAAAAATAACAAACCATGTGCCTGTGGTGTGTATGTATGAGGGAAAGAGACTTGAGGGAGTAAGTCCTTAGGGGTGTCTTAACATCTAGCACCTTGAACCAACTGGTTCGGGAGTGTTGGCTGAAAGCTTATTATAAAGAGTCGCCCTCTTACAGAGCACTTAGCCAAAAGAAGAATGTAATAAACCTTGGAAAGGAAGGAAGGATCAACAATTAAGAAGTCTCAAAGGATGCAATCAAGAGAGTGACCAAGGACTTGATAAAGGCCTGAAACCTAGTAAAGGAAAGAACCTAAGTTGCTATGCATGAAATCCTATAAACCAGGAATTCTACTTCTATATTATCTTCTTGTTCTTTCATTCATTCTTCCTATGTTTCAGTACTTGCTTAGGGACAAGCAAGCTTTAAGTTTGGTGTTGTGATGCCAGGGCATCTAGGCCAGTTTCACTGACCTTTTGTTTACTGTTTTAGGTTAGTTTCATGCATTTTCTTCGTGAATAAGGCAAGTTTTGGATGAAAATACACTTACACCTTGATTCAAGCAACTATTGTGAATTTCACATGATTTCATGAGGATTTTTGCTAGAATTGAATGATAAATTGATGATGCATAATCTCATGACTTTGGCTAGAGCTTTGATGCACTTTATTTGCTTGATTTCAGGACAAAAGAAGCAAGGAAAAACCATGTTAGTACTCACGTTAATCTAGTTAACGTGACCACTAACGTGGAATGGTAAATAGCTTACAACGTTAAAGAGAAAAGTGATCACCAATAACGCCTGAGAAGCCATCATAAGCCCACGTTAATTGCCACGTTAACTAGGTTAACATGGTAGTTAACGTGGAGACACAAGAAAGCTCCAACGTTAGTGGTAAACGTGAACACCACTAACGTTCCAATATTTGGCAATAAGCCACGTTAAGAATCACGTTAACTTAGTTAACGTGAACTCTAATGTGGAAGAGAGGAACAATGCCAATGTTAGTGACACTCACCTTTGTCACTAACGTTGGATCAAACTAGCATTGCCCACGTTAGTGGTCACGTTAAGACCACCAATGTGAAAGTTAACGTGGAGCTAAGATTGATGAGCCAACGTTAGTGACACTCACCTTTGTAACTAACGTTGGAGATGGCATTCACTACCACGTTAGTGGCCATGTTAACTTAGTTAACGTGAGCTTTAACATGGAGAGTAGGGGCACTTGGAGCATTAGTGACAAAGGTAAGTGTCACTAACGCTCTCGAAGGTGAGGCATAACCACGTTAAGAACCACATTAGTTACGCTAACGTGAACTCTAACGCAGGGACAAAGGGCACAAGGCAACGTTATTGGGAAAGGTGAGTCCCAATAATGCTTGCGAAGGTTTATAAGGCAACGTTATTGGGAAATGTGAGTCCCAATAACGCTTGCGAAGGTTTACAAGGCTACGTTAGTGGTCACATTGGTGCCACTAACATTGGAGTTAACGTGGGCTATATGGGGTTGGAACGTTAGTGAAAAATGTGATTGCCACTAACGTTCTCGAACCCACAATGTCACTTAACGTTAACTTCACTAATGCCCATGCCTTATTCATACTTCTCTGCAAGCTGAGCCCACTAAAGATTGTAACTACTTCAACTCAAGATCTAAGACCCACATCCAAGACTTGAAGAACTCACTAGAAGATCAAGAGAAGTAGTATATATAGAGTAGTTTTGAACTATAGAGGAGATCGGCATTTTGGAGAACTACCCTCTGTATATTTACTTTTCTGCACTTTTAGCTAGGGATGTATTCTTTTCTGCCATTTTTCCTTTCTAGAGCTATGAACAACTAAACCCCTTTCATTGGGTTAGGGAGCTCTGTTGTAATTTGATGGATCAATTATAGTTTTCATTCTCTTCTTCTTTCTTCTCTTTTGATTTACTAGAAAGCTTTCGATCTTAATTCAATTGGTTAGTTGTCTTGGAAAAGAAACTCTCCATAATTGGATCTCCTCTAAGCCTTGGAAAAGGGATGAGGAGATCATGCTAGAAATACTTTCTCATGTTAGACCAAATTGGGGTCTGGGCGGATATAGTGATATGTAATCCTCCCAACACTTTGATTTGGAAATACATGTGGTATAATCAGTGACCACACTTCATCTCTTCCTATGAGCAATTAAATCAAGGAATTGAGCAATTGTTCAAGCTTAGAGAGATTGGGTTGCCAAGGAATTGGAACCCAATCACTTAAGATTGCCAAGGAGATCAATAGATGCTTTGATTGAGGAAGAGATGAAAATAAATTTGATCCGGAGAATACAACATCTCTGAGCCCAATGAATTTCCCATTTATGATCTTACCCATTCTCTTTACTTTCTGCCATTTATTTTCATGCTCATTTCCCTAAATCCCCATCTAAGATTCTGCACTTTATTTTCTGCTATTTACTTTCCCGCCATTTAATTTTCTGTAATTCTCAAACTACATTTTGTTTAGCTCAACTAGCATACTCTTCCAACTAAAGTTTCTTGACCAATCAATCCCTGTAGGATTCAACCTCACTCTATTGTGAGTTTTTACTTGACGATAATTCGGTATACTTGCCGAAGGGAATTTTGTTGAGAGACAAGTTTTCATGCATCACCCATTAGTGCTTTCATATACAAAATTCACGAGTATTAAGCCGGCCAAACTTAATACCAAGAATTATGCAATGCAAGACTAACAGCGTTAATCAATAGATTGCCATGTGCATAAAGCTCTAATTCTCGTCATTCGACAAGATCTAATACATGACAAACGCTCAGAGTATGCAATTGAAGCATAGTCGGTCCATTCCTCAGGCTCTACAGGAAAGACCGCTCTGATACCATAATGTAACACCCTAACTACTAAAGCTCACGCTTCTGGCTGCGCGACTGTGATAGCTCAGACATTACGACGACACTTATACTATTTAATACTAAAATATGAGCCTGTTTAAAATTTTAAACCGCAAGACCACTCCCAAAGAAAAATACTTTTGCTATACAACATACATCCATACATACCATACAACTTACAAAAACTCATAAAGGATACATCCATATAGATACATATATTTATAAATAATATTACAAGCAGTATCCAATACAAATCCTATCCTTCTTACAGAATATCTCAAGATAAGGGCGAGGGTACAATAAATAATAATTTAAAGCAATACAAAGCATTTCAACAACAACTAACTAAACTCTTCGTGACTTCTGCGCCCATATCCTGAAAGGGGAAAAATGTTGGGGGTGAGAACATCATCCTCGAAAGGGTTCTCAATAGAGGGTTTTTGGGAATTACTGTAATAGGATACGTGAAGATAACCGCACCAGTGATTAATAACCGTCTTATGTCTCTTTTCAAAAACAATGATTTTCAATAAAAGTAAAGTCAGAAATCTTTTCTAAAAGGGGAACCATTCAATTCTCAACAACTCAAAAGCCTTTCAAAATGGTTTATCTATGCTGAAACAAAATAGCCTTTTCATATTTTATTCCAAACCAGAAACACAAAACCGAAACCAACCATCGGTTTATCTCATTCCAACCACGGCCCTAGGCCCAAACAATCCAACCATCAACCAATCACCACAGTCCAATAGAGTCCCAGTAGCAAACACAAATAGGAAGATGCAAGCACAAACGAACAGTTATTGCAAGTAGAACAATTAGCGATTAATCACATAGGCAAACCAAGTATAATATGCACACCCAAACAATGTCACCTAAATACATATGATGCATGCCTGTCCCTAGTGGCTGATAATATCATCTATCGGTTATAAAGCCAACCTGACAAGTCCTGGTAGCTAACCATTGCACTGTCCCTCTATCGCGCATCCCAAACTCAAGTTATACTCATCATAAACTTGATCATAATCATGATCCATATCCATCACCTTCACTGGTGAATATTTACGGGGGCGAGCTCATCCGAGAATTTCACAGTGCCCAGCCACACTTACGACATAGGATCAGTAGAGTCTCGAGCCTCCACCTGGAGCACGTGGTGGCTAGCCACTGCCTTTTCCCAGGGATCTTGTGCCTCTGATAGTGGAAGTGCAAATCACAATTATCAATAATTCAGCATATACATGCATTCATCCTCATCCATGGATCAACATCCATCTCAGCTATCTGGCTCACAGTTCAGTCCAGAACCAGCCAATATTCATATCATACACAGACATTTCGGATCACGGTTCAATCTAGAACCAGCCAATATTCATAACATACACAGCCATTCTGGCTCACGGTTCAATTCAGAACTAGCCAATATCCATAATCATACACAGCCATTCTGGCTCACGGTTCAATCCAGAACCAACCAATATCCATAATCATACATAGCCATTCCGGCCCATAACAAAACAACACTTCCACCATCCAACATTATCAAACTCATAAAATCAGCATTTAAGCCATAAATCACTTTTTCTCAAATCGTTTCACTTTGAAATCAAGTTTCAACTTTTTTTCAGCCTTGGCTTTAGAAATCTCGTTTCTCAAATCATCTCAGGCTCATAAGCCAAATTTACTCAAAGTGTGTTCCCTTTTTAAAACAAAGCCGCTCTCGGCATCCTCTTTCCAAAACTTCCAAAACCATGGAAAATTAAAGATTCATTTTGGGAACATTCAAAATCATCCACCCCACAATTGGGAATTTTATAACAAAGTTTCTCGACAAAGTCCCAAGTCTTTAGGGGAGAATAACATAACTCATTTCGCCTAGTTCATCTAAAGTCATTAAAAACCTTGGCTTCCTGATTTGAGTAATAAAATAGGATCTAAGCCAAACCGAGTCATATAATCATTCACTTCTTTCAAATCCGTTTCCTTTACTTAGGCAAAACCAACTTCAACCCCCATGATAAATTCTAGAACGTTTCAACGGTCCAAAATTGCTTTAGTCTTGCAAGAATTCAGAATTCAAAGAGTACTTAAAACCTTTCTCAAAACATTTCAAAATAAAACTTGTCAATAGACATTTAGGTTCTTTCAAAGTCATTGAAACTCCTCTAATTGAAACCCTCAAGTCAAATTCAAAGGCATTGCCCTTGTCACATTTAAAAATAGCTTTAAAACATAAGTCTCATCTAAATAACTTCTTCCTGAAAGAGATACAATGCCTTTCTTAAGAAGCAAGACTAAATCACAATTTTCTCTTTAATAATTCATTTCAAAAGCATGAATCATCCTTTTCTTGATAATTCAAATAAAATAGTAGAAGTCTTTAACTCATCATTTTTCCAGACAACATTCAATAAAGACTCGGATTTATAAAAATTTCGGTAGCATCTCCCCTAAAACTTGGACTTTTGCCACCTAGTTTGGGTCCCAACTAAACCGTTTCTCATTCCTTTTCAACAGCTCAAAACCAGAAATCAATTCAAAAGCAAGCTAAATCCAACAGTGGCATATCAGTGGCATATCTCAAGGAAACCATTTCAAATTCAACTCAATATCAACCGATTTAACTCATTTCCAAAGTTTAAAAGAATCGGTTTAGCAACAAATCATTTATCAAAACCAAATCAATTAAAGCAACCTAGGCTGAATTTCAAAGGTATTCTATCTTTCACATCATCAAAATAATTGACTCAGTTTAAACCAATCCTCAACGGATTAAACTCATATTTCAAACCTTTAAAGAATCAACTTCAAAACATTACATTTCACGAAGCCACACAACAATTCAGCCAAACAAACATTCATAAGCTTTCGAGACAATCAAATAATACATAAGGCCGATACAAAAAACCAAATACACATTTTCTCACATCAGTATCCATATGTAATAATTCCAATACATAAGGTATAGTTTTGGAAAGCGCCCCTACCTCAAAACGCAAATTCCATAACCCAAATGCCTCATCAAGTCTTTTCCGTCTCAAACCGAATTGACGGAAACCAAAACCTCAACTCCAAGCCACTTTTGCAACAGTCTCAATAACTCTAATCGCAACATACAACAACCGAACTCAATGTTATAGCAATTAACACCACAAACCTCAGCGTGAGATAACAGAATAATAATGAAAGGGCTTTCAAATCGAAACGCTTACCGAACCGAAGGAGGAACAGTTGAACTGACACTGCGGCGGTCTCTGAACCGGCTTAGCGGCAGCCCGGTAGCCACTTCAAGCGGCAGCGGCGACGAATTTCAATCACGACGATTGAAACCAGCAGGTAGTGACCATAGTAACCTCAGAATTCAAAAAGGACAGAAACCTTAAATAAAACCCTTACTGGCAAACTTTCTAGTGATGGCAGAAGTAACCAGTAGCTCCGGCGGTGGTTCCGGCGGCCACAACAACTTCTTCAGCAGCCATACACGACAGGAGACAACCCAGGTTGCAGCTAGTTTGGCAGCGGCAGCTTCCGATGGCCATAAAATCCCCGGCGGCCAGAACAATGGCACGACTTCTCCCTCCTTCTTTCACGGGTCCCATGACAGCAACCACCCAGCTCCGGTGATGGCACGCTCGCAGCAATAGCACCCAGGCACGCCGGTGATGTCGCAAGGCAGCGTCTCTTCCTCACCAGCAGCAAAACCCACGGTGGTGACCATAGCGAGGCGACTTGGCCGGTCAGTGGCGACAACGAGGATGCACGGTGGCGGCTGGTTCGCAGCAACAGCGCCCCTGGCGGCTAGCCTTCCAATGTGACTTCTCTCTTCTCGGGTGCATCACAGCGGCGACAACCAGCGTGGACGCAGTGGTGACGATGGCGCAGCGGCTCCAAGCTCGCGACCACCCTCACTCGCAAGCCAACCCTCATATCAATTCTGCTCTTTCTGTCAACAGTGCAATGGCGCAGTGGTGGCGGCGAACTTGTGACAAGCGCGACGCGACTGCACGGCGTTGGATGCGGCGCACTTCCCTTCCGATTCTGATCCCCCTCTTCTTGGATCCCTTCGCTTGTTTTCTTTGTTTCTTCTCAAGAGCAGTGGGTGTGTGTGTTCATCACAAGGCTGCACAGCAAAGAGGATGAAGGAGAGGCTGTTGGCTGCGCAGCATAAAGAGAAGGGTTTTTGGGGATAGGTGTGGCAAAATTAGGGTTAGGGGTATTATGGTAATTTCACTTAAAATTGGGAATAATATAGTAATTGAAACCCAATTTAAACCCAACAATAATATCTATAAAAATACTATTTGCTCATCAATTGCACCAATTATTTTCAACAAAATGTCCAAATCAAATAATTAGGAATAATATAATTAAATAATTTATTTTCCAAAGTAGCAGTACTAATATTTAAAATATTAATTATTTAATCCAAACTATACAGAAATCCCTATTATTTCACCACTATCAACTTTATAATCAAAATATAGAAAATAATCCAATAATTATAAAATTGGATAATAATCATAACTCATCTCAAATTCAATAAATCAAAACTTGCCTTAATTATCTTCAATAAAATAATTTCTGAAATTAAAGTTATAAATAACCATATGATTTGAGACTTGATCATAAAAAGACTTTTCAAAGGTTCAGGGTCTTACACCCCTAAGGAATTTAACTTGGACAAGTTAGATCACAACAACTGGCTGCTCCATATATCCAAAATCTAAGAAAGGATGCACTTCATCCACGTACTCTCCAAATAGAGCACAGCGTATTGTCAACCTGAAAAAAATATTTTTTAAAAACTTAAATCCATTAACAATTCAATATAAAACACCACTAAAAACTAAGAGGACAGTGCTTAACATAAATAATAGGTAACCAATACAAAACACAATCAACATCGAGATAAAGACGCATAAAACAAACTCTTTTGAAGATAACTCAAAAAGGATCATCTTCATCACTTTGCCATCTTTCACATACTCTTTCTCTTCACCGATAGAAGTTAGCAAATCAATAACATCTATCCAAAAAAACAATATCAATAAAATTACAGTTCAAAAGTGCATGCTTCCATAAAAATTAACCAAAAAAACGCAACAAACTGAAACAAAAAAAAAGAAAATGAAGGGGATAAAGAAGATACAAAGTCACCTACCAACTAAGTAAACATGATCTTTAGTCATTTTCAAGAGCTCGTCAAATGGACAAAAACTGAAACATGTCTTGGGGATAGCATCATCGGGGATAGGAATAACAGTTGAACGGTTAACAAAAACCAACTTAAACTCATGTTCTGCTGCTCTATAATTGCCTTAGTTTGGAACAACACTAAAATATGACATTCGGTATGTTTAACCCTCAATAATATTCTCTTTAAACCTATTTATGAGCTGCTTCTTAATAGTTTCCTAGATTTTGTTAACTTCGTAAGAAAATAACAACAAATAAAAAAACAGTTACAACGACTACAATTCAAGAGGAAAGAAAGCCATAAATAAAATCAACCCAAAACCAACAAGAAACAGCCACTCTCATTTTTATCAACAAGAACAATTTTCATTGAATTTACAACATCATGATTTCCAAATAAAGAAACAAATCAAGTTCTTAGTACCCTAACTTTAAGTCTCTATGCCTCCCTTGGAGGGTGATCTTAGAGATAGAATCAAATGAGGAGGCATTGACTCAACCACCAAACACAATAGAGAAAACTAAGAAAATAAATAGAAACCAAAAACAAAGGATTTCAGAGAAAGAAGGAGGTTCATTGCACCATATGGTGCACGAAATTGTGATCATCAATGGCGCCATCAACATGGTACGCTCAATTGAAATCTCAACTCTTTATCACAACTTCGCACAACTAACCAGCAAGTGCACTGGGTCGTCCAAGTAATAAACCTTATGCGAGTAAGGGTCGATCCCACGGAGATTGTTGGTATGAAACAAGCTATAGTCACCTTGTAAATCTCAGTCAGGCAGATTCAAATGGTTATGGGTGATTTATGAATAAAGCATAAAATAAAGATAGAGATACTTATGTAATTCATTGGTGAGAATTTCAGATAAGCGTATGGAGATGCTTTGTCCCTTCCGTCTCTCTGCTTTCCTACTGTCTTCATCCAATCCTTCTTACTCCTTTCCATGGCAAGCTGTTGGGTTTCACCATTGTCAATGGCTACCTCCCATCCTCTCAGTGAAAATGTTCAACGCGCTCTGTCACAGCACGGCTAATCATCTGTTGGTTCTCAATCAGGTTGGAATAGAATCGAGTGGTTCTTTTGTGTCTGTCACTAGCGCCCAACCTTCAGGGCTTTGAAGCTCGTCACAGTCATTCAATCATTGAATCCTACTCAGAATACCACAGACAAGGTTTATACCTTCCGCATTCTCTTGAATGCCGCCATCAATTCTAGCTTATACCACGAAGATTCTGATTAAGGAATCCAAGAGATAAACATTCAAGCCTTGTTTGCTTGTAGAACGGGAGTGGTTGTCAGGCACGCGTTCATAAGTGAGAATGATGATGAGCGTCACATAATCATCACATTCATCATGTTCTTGGGTGCGAATGAATATCTTAGAACAAGAATAAGCTGAATTGAATAGAAGAACAATAGTAATTGCATTAATACTCGAGGTACAGCAGAGCTCCACACCTTAATCTATGGTGTGTAGAAACTCCACCGTTGAAAATACATAAGAACAAGGTTCAGGCATGGCCGTGAGGCCAGCCCCCAAAATGTGATCTAAGATAGCATAAAACTCTCCAAGATAGCTACCAAGATAAGAATACAATAGTAAAAGGTCCTATTTGTAGAGAACTAGTAGCTTAGGGTTTACAAAGATGAGTAAATGACATAAAAATCCACTTCCGGGCCCACTTGGTGTGTGCTTGGGCTGAGTATTGAAGCTTTCATGTGTAGAGACTTTTCTTGGAGTTAAACGCCAGCTTTTGTGCCAGTTTGGGCGTTTAACTCCCATTCTTGTGCTAGTTCCGGCGTTTAACGCCGGGCAGTTTTGAGCTGATTTGGAACACCGGTTTGGGCCATCAAATCTCGGACAAAGTATGGACTATTATACATTGCTGGAAAGCCCAGGATGTTTACTTTCCAACGCAGTTGAGAGCGTGCCAATTGGACTTCTGTAGCTTCATAAAATCCACTTCGAGTGCAGGGAGGTCAGAATCCAACAGCATCTGCAGTCCTTTTCAGCCTCTGAATCAGATTTTTGCTTAGGTCCCTCAATTTCAGCCAGAAAATACCTGAAATCACAGAAAAACACACAAACTCATAGTAAAGTCCAGAAAAGTAAATTTTAACTAAAAACTAATAAAAATATAGTAAAAACTAACTAAAACAAACTAAAAACATACTAAAAACAATGCCAAAAAGCGTATAAATTATCCGCTCATCACAACACCAAACTTAAATTGTTGCTTGTCCCCAAGCAACTGAAAATCAAATAAGATAAAAAGAAGAGAATATGCAATGAATTCCAAAAACATCTATGAAGATCAATATTAATTAGATGAGCGGGGCTTTTAGCTTTTTGCCTCTGAACAGTTTTGGCATCTCACTTTATCCTTTGAAATTCAGAATGATTGGCTTCTATAGGAACTCAGAATCCAGATAGTGTTATTGATTCTCCTAGTTAAGTATGATGATTCTTGAACACAGCTACTTTATGAGTCTTGGCCGTGGCCTAAAGCACTCTATCTTCCAGTATTACCACCGGATACATACATGCCACAGACACATAACTGGGTGAACCTTTTCAGATTGTGACTCAGCTTTGCTAGAGTCCCCAATTAGAGGTGTCCAGGGTTCTTAAGCACACTCTTTTGCCTTGGATCACGACTTTATTATTTTTTTCTTTTTCTTTTTCTCTTTTTTTTTTTCGTTTTTCTCTCCCTTTTTTTTGTATTCACTGCTTTTTCTTGCTTCAAGAATCATTTTTATGATTTTTCAGATCCTCAGTAACATGTCTCCTTTTTCATCATTCTTTCAAGAGCCAATCATTCATGAACAACAAATTCAAAAGACATATGCACTGTTCAAGCATACATTCAGAAGTCAAAGTATTGCCACCACATCAAAATAATTAATCTGTTATAAAATTCAAAATTCATGCAATTCTTCTCTTTTTCAATTAAGAACATTTTTCATTTAAGAAAGGTGATGGATTCATAGGACATTCATAACTTTAAGGCATAGACACTAAGACACTAATGATCATAAGACACAAACATAGATAAACATAAGCATAAAAATTCGAAAAAACAGGAAAATAAGGAACAAGGAAATTAAAGAACGGGTCCACCTTAGTGATGGCGGCTTGTTCTTCCTCTTGAAGATCTTATGGATTGCTTGAGCTCCTCAATGTCTCTTCCTTGCCTTTGTTGCTCCTCTCTCATGATTCTTTGATCTTCTCTAATTTCATGGAGGAGGATGGAATGTTCTTGGTGCTCCACCCTTAGTTGTCCCATGTTGGAACTCAATTCTCCTAGGGAGGTGTTGATTTGCTCCCAATAGTTTTGTGGAGGAAAGTACATCCCTTGAGGCATCTCAGGGATTTCATGATGAGTGGGATCTCTTGTTTGCTCCATCCTTTTCTTAGTGATGAGCTTGTCCTCATCAATGAGGATGTCTCCCTCTATGTCAATTCCAACTGAATAACAGAGGTGACAAATGAGATGAGGAAAGGCTAACCTTGACAAGGTAGAGGACTTGTCCACCACCTTATAAAGTTCTTGGGCTATAACCTCATGAACTTCTACTTCCTCTCCAATCATGATGCTATGAATCATGATGGCCCGGTCTATAGTAACTTCGGACCGGTTGCTAGTAGGAATGATTGAGCGTTGGATAAACTCCAACCATCCCCTAGCCATGGGCTTGAGGTCATGCCTTCTCAGTTGAACCGGCTTCCCTCTTGAATCTCTCTTCCATTGAGCGCCCTCTTCACAAATGTCTATGCGGACTTGGTCCAACCTTTGATCAAAGTTGACCCTTCTAGTGTAAGGGTGTTCATCTCCTTGCATCATGGGCAAGTTGAATGCCAACCTTACATTTTTTGAACTAAAATCTAAGCATTTCTCCCAAACCATTGTAAGCCAATTCTTTGGGTCCGGGTTCACACTTTGATCATGGTTCTTGGTGATCCATGCATTGGCATAGAACTCTTGAACCATTAAGATTCTGACTTGTTGAATGGGGTTGGTAAGAACTTCCCAACCTCTTCTTCGGATCTCATATCGGATCTCCGGATATTCACTCTTTTTGAGTTTGAAAGGGACCTTGGGGATCACCTTCTTCATGGCCACTGGTGGACGAAATTGTGATCACTTGTTATGTATTTATAAAGGATGTATACTCTGAGGGCATTGTTTATTTTCTTCACAATCTCGTTCAACTAACCAGCAAGTGTACTGGGTCGTCCAAGTAATAACCTTACGTGAGTAAGGGTCGAATCCACAGAGATTGTTGGTATGAAGCAACCTATGGTCACCTTGCAAATCTCAGTTAGGCAGATTAAAATAGTTTATGGGTTTTCGAATAATTAATAATAAAAAGAAGAAATAATAAAAGGGATAGAACACTTATGCAGATTCATTGGTAGAGGTATCTTTTAAGTATATACAGCTGCTGCATGGCTCAAGCACGCCTGCTCTCCTACTGCTTCTACTCAATTCTTCTTACTCCTTTCCATGGCAAGCTTTGTATAGGGGTTCACCATCAACTGTGGCTACTTTCATTCCTCACGGGGAAATAACCTGTGCGGCTGTCACTCGCACAGCTAACCAGTCTGGAGGCATCACCCATGGCTGATGGCTACATCCCATCCTCGCAGTGAAAACTATGCAAACGCACTCTGTCACAGTACGGCTAATCACCGGTTGGTTCCCGCTCCTACTGGAATAGAATCCCTCTTTTGCGTCTGTCACCAACGCCCAGCAGGTTAAAGTTTGAAGCACGTCACGGTCACTCATGATCGGAATCCTACTCGGAACACCACAGACAAGGTTGGACTTTCCGGACTCCCAGGATCCTACTCGGAACACCACAGACAAGGTTGGACTTTCCGGATCCAGATGAATGCCGCCAACTATCTAACTTATACCACGAAGATTCTGTTGGGGAATCTAAGAGATACGCATTCAAGCTCTGTTGCATGTAGAACGGACATGGTTGTCAATCACGCGCATTCATAAGTGAGAATGATAATGAGGGTAATCTGACTCATCACATTCATCATGTTCTTGGGTACGAATGAATATCTTGGAATAAGAATAAGAGAGATTTGAATAAAAGAAGATAGAATTTCATTAATACTTGAGGTACAGCAGAGCTCCACACCCTTAATCTATGGTGTGCAGAAACTCCACCGTTGAAAATACATAAGCAAAGGGTTCAGGCATGGCCGAATGGCCAGCCCTCTCCATGATCAAGTGACCGAATAATGAAAGACTTAAAGTGGTCAAAAGATGGTCAAAAGATGTCTAATACAATAGATAAATGTCCTATATATACTAGACTAGCTGCTAGGGTTTACATGAGTAAGTAATTGATGCATAAATCCACTTCCGGGGCCCACTTGGTGTGTGCTTGGGCTGAGCTTGATGAATTCACGTGCTAAGGCATATCTTGGCGTTGAACTCTGAGTTATGACGTGTTTTGGGCGTTCAACTCCGGATCATAACGTTTTTCTAGCGTTTAACTCCAGACAGAAGCGTGTACTTGGCGTTTAACGCCAAGTTACGTCGTCATTCTTCGAATAAAGTATGGACTATTATATATTGCTGGAAAGCCCTGGATGTCTACTTTCCAAAGCCGTTGAGAGCGCGCCAATTGGAGTTCTGTAGCTCCAGAAAATCCATTTCGAGTGCAGGGAGGTCAGATTCCAACTGCATCAGCAGTCCTTTTGTCAGCCTTCTTCAGAGTTTTGCTCAAATCCCTCAATTTCAGTCAGAATTTACCTGAAATCACAGAAAAACACACAAACTCATAGTAAAGTCCAGAAATGTGAATTTAACATCAAAACTAGTGAAAACATCCCTAAAAGTAGCTTAAACTTACTAAAAACTATATGAAAACAATGCCAAAAAGCGTATAAATTATCCGCTCATCACAACACCAAACTTAAATTGTTGCTTGTCCCCAAGCAACTGAAAATCAAATAGGATAAAAAGAAGAGAAAAGTCCAAAATATCAATGAATATTAATTTAATTAGATGAGCGGGACTTGTAGCTTTTTGCTTCTGAACAGTTTTGGCATCTCACTTTTTCCTTTGAAGTTTAGAGTGATTGGCTTCTCTAGGAACTTAGAATTTCAGATAGTGTTATTGACTTTCCTAGTTAGGCATGTTGATTCTTGAACACAGCTACTTTATGAGTCTTGGCCTTGGCCCTAAGCACTTTGTCTTCCAGTATTACCACCGGATACACAAATGCCACAGACACATAACTGGGTGAACCTTTTCAGATTGTGACTCAGCTTTGCTAAAGTCCCCAGTTAGTGGTGTCCAGAGCTCTTAAGCACACTCTTTAGCTTTGGATCACGACTTTAACCACTCAGTCTCAAGCTTTTCACTTGGACCTTCATGACACAAGCACATGGTTAGGGACAGCTTGTTTTAGCCGCTTAGGCCTGGATTTTTAATTTCCTTGGGCCCTCCTATCCATTAATGCTCAAAGCCTTGGATCCTTGCTACCCTTGCCTTTTGGTTTTAAGGGCTATTGGCTTTTTCTGCTTGCTTTTTCTTTCTATTTATTTATTTATTTTTTTTTCTCCACTTTTTTTTTCACTGCTTTTTCTTGCTTCAAGAATCAATTCATGAATTTTTCAGTTCATCAATAACATTTCTCTTTGTTCATCATTCTTTCAAGAGCCAACAATTTTAACACTCATAAACAACAAGATCAAAAATATGCACTGTTCAAGCATTCATTCAGAAAACAAAAATTATTTCCACCACATCAATATAATTAAATTAAATTCACTAATAATTTCGAAAATTATGTACTTCTTGTTCTTTTGAATTAAAACATTTTTCTTTTAAGAGAGGTGAAGGATTCATGGAATTATTCATAATCTTTAAGGCATGGTTACATACTAATGATCATGAAGTAAAGACACAAAAACATAGACAAACATAATACTTAAAAACCAAAAACAGAAAGAAAATAAAGAACAAGGAATGAATCCACCTCTTAGTGGCGTCTTCTTCTTGAAGTACCAATGATGTTCTTCAACTCATCTATGTCCCTTCCTTGCCTTTGTTGCTCCTCTCTCATAGCTCTTTGATCTTCTCTTATTTCTTGGAGAGTGAGGGCGTGTTCATGGTGTTCCACCCTTAGTTGTTCCACGTTTTGGCTCAAGTCTTCTAAGGAGGTACTGAGTTGCTCCCAATAGTTGTTGGGAGGAAAGTGCATTCCATGAGGCATTTGTTGATGAACTTCCTCATGTTCTCCTTGAGGGCCGTGAGGAACTTCCCTTGTTTGCTCCATCCTTTTCTTGGTGATGGGCTTGTCTTCTTCAATGGAGACATCTCCATCTATGATAACTCCGGCTGAATAACATAGATGGCATATGAGGTGGGGGAAGGCTAGCCGTGCCATGTATGAAGGCTTGTCAGCTATTTTGTAGAGTTCATTGGCTATGACTTCATGAACCTCTACTTCCTCTCCAATCATGATGCTATGAATCATGATTGCCCGATCCACAGTAACTTCAGATCGGTTGCTTGTAGGGATGATGGATCTTTGGATGAACTCCAGCCATCCTCTAGCTACAGGCTTGAGGTCCAGTCTTCTTAGTTGGACCGGTTTGCCTTTGGAGTCTACTCTCCATTGGGCGCCTTCCACACAAATGTCCATTAGGACTTGGTCCAACCTTTGATTGAAGTTGACCCTCCTTGTGTAGGGGCGTTCATCACCTTGCATCATGGGTAGATGAAATGCCAACCTCACATTTTCCGGACTGAAATCTAAGTATTTCCCCCGAACCATTGTGAGATAGTTCTTTGGATTCGGGTTCATACTTTGATCATGGTTCCTTGTGATCCATGCATTAGCATAGAACTCTTGAACCATCAGTAATCCGACTTGTTGCATGGGGTTGGTTATGACTTCCCACCCTCTTCTTTGGATCTCATGTCGGATTTCCGGATACTCATTCTTTTTGAGCTTGAAGGGGACCTCAGGGATCACCCTCTTCTTTGCCACAACATCATAGAAGTGGTCTTGGTGGCTCTTGGAGATGAATCTCTCCTTTTCCCATGATTCGGAAGTGGAAGCTTTTGCCTTCCCTTTTCCTTTTCTTGAGGAAACTCCGGTCTTGGGTGCCATTGATGGTGAATGAAAAATAAAAAGCTAGGCTTTTTACCACACCAAACTTAAAATTTGCTCGTCCTCGAGCAAAAAGAAAAGAAGAGTAGAAGAAGAAGAAGAAGAGAATTTGGAAGAGAGGGAGAGAAGTGGGTTCGGCTATGTAGAGAAGAAGGGGTTATGTTGTGTGAAAATGAAGAAGAAAAGGGAGGTATTTATAGGGAGGGGGGGTTAGGTTTCGGCCATTTTGGGTGGGAATGGGTGGGAAATTGAATTTGAATGTAATGGGGGTAGGTGGGGTTTATGGGGAAGAGGAGGTTGATGTGAATGGTGCATGGGGTAATTGGGATGAGAAATTGATGTGATTGGTGAAGGTTTTTGGGAAGGGTGACATTGAAAATGAGATTTGGATTAGGAGAGTGTGAATAGGATTAAAAGAAAAGGTGGGTGGGGATCCTGTGGGGTCCACAGGTCCTGAGGTGGGGATCCTGTGGGGTCCACAGGTCCTGAGGTGAAAAGAAATACCATTCCTTCACCCTATAGGCGTGTAAATTGCCTTCATGCACCATTCTGGCGTTCAAACGCCCATTGGTGCATGTTCTGGGTGTTAAACGCCCATGTGATGCTTGATTCTGGCGTTGAACGCCAGTTTCAAGCTTGTTTCTGGCGTTCAGCGCCAGATTGTCCTCTGCGTGCGCATCCTGGCGTTAAACGCCAGGATGTTGCTTGTTTTGGGCGTTCAGCGCCAGGAAGATGCTCTGTTCTGGCGTTGAACGCCCGCCAGATGCATCTTCTGGGCGCTGAACGCCGGCCCGTGCGTCCTCCAGGGTGAAAAATTTTTTCTTCTGTTTTTGACTCTGTTTTTAATTTTTTTTTGATTTTTTTCGTGACTCCTCATGATCATGTACCTAATTAAACACAAAAATAACAAAGAAACAAAATAAAATAAAATTAGATAAATAAAATTGGGTTGCCTCCCAACAAGCGCTTCTTTAATGTCAATAGCTTGACAGTGGCTCTCATGGAGCCACAGAGCAATCAAGTCAATGTTGTCTAGTCCCAACACCAAACCTAGAGTTTGGATATGGGGTTTGAACACCAAACTTAGAGTTTGGTTGTGGCTTCACAACACCAAACTTAGAGTTTGACTGTGTGGGCTCTTCTTGACCTTGAACTGAGAGAAGCTCTTCATGCTTGCTCTCTTTTGTCACAGAGGGATGGCCATGTGCTTGAAACACAAGGTATTCTCCATTCAATTGAAGGACTAACTCTCCTCTGTTGACATCTATCACAGCTTCTGCTGTGGCTAGGAAAGGTCTTCCTAGGATGATGCATTCATCATCTTCCTTCCTAGTATCTAGGATTATGAAATCAGCAGGGATGTAAAAGTCTTCAACTTTTATAAGCACGTCCTCTACTATCCCATGAGCTTGTCTCACTGACTTATCTGCCAATTGTAATGAGAACAAGGCAGGTTGTGCCTCAATGATTCCTAGCTTCTCCATTACAGAGAGTGGCATAAGGTTTATCCCTGACCCAAGATCACACAGAGCTTTTTCAAAGCTCATGGTGCCAATGGTGCAAGGTATTAAGAACTTGCCAGGATCTTGTCTCTTTTGAGGTAGAGTTTCCTGAATCCAAGTATCCAAATCACCAATGAACAAGGGAGGTTCACTTTCCCAAGTCTCATTACCAAATAGCTTGGCATTCAGTTTCATGATAGCTCCTAGATATTGAGCAACTTGCTCACCAGTCACATCTTCATCCTCTTCAGAGGATGAATAATAGTTAGAGCTCATGAATGGCAGAAGGAGATTTAATGGAATCTCTATGGTCTCTGTGTGAGCCTCAGATTCCTCAGGATCCTTATTAGGAAGCTCCTTCTTGCTTGGAGGACGTCCCAGGAGATCTTCCTCACTGGGATTTTCGTCCTCCTCCTCCCTAGTGCATTCGGCCATGTTGACTAAGTCAATGGCTTTGCACTCTCCTTTTGGATTCTCTTCTGTATTGCTTGGGAGAGTACTGGGAGGAGTTTCAATAACTTTCTTACTCAGCTGGCCTACTTGTGCCTCCAAATTTCTAATGGAGGATCTGGTTTCATTCATGAAACTGAAAGTGGCCTTTGACAGATCAGAGACTATATTAGCTAAATTAGAATTATTTTGTTCAGAATTCTCTGTCTGTTGCTGAGTAGATGATGGATATGGCTTACTATTGTTCAGCCTATTGCGTCCACCATTGTTAAAACCTTGTTGAGGTTTTTGTTGATCCTTCCAGGAGAAATTTGGATGATTTCTCCATGATGGGTTATAGGTATTTCCATATGGTTCACCCATGTAATTAACCTCTGCCATGGCAGGGTTCTCAGGATCATAAGCTTCTTCAGAAGCTACCTCTCTAGTACTGTTGGATGCATGTTGCAATCCATTCAGATTTTGAGAGATCATGTTGACCTGTTGAGTCAACACTTTGTTCTGAGCCAGTATGGCATTCAGAGCATCAATTTCAAGAACTCCCTTCTTCTGAGGGACCCCATTATTCACGGAATTCCTCTCAGAGGTATACATGAACTGGTTGTTTGCAACCATGTCAATGAGTTCTTGAGCCTCTTCAGGCGTTTTCTTCAGGTGAATAGATCCACCTGCAGAATGGTCCAGTGACATTTTCGAAAATTCAGAGAGACCATAATAGAATATATCTAGTAGGGTCCATTCAGAAAACATGTCAGATGGACATCTCTTGGTCAGCTGCTTGTATCTTTTCCAAGCTTCATAGAGGGATTCACCATCTTTTTGTTTGAAGGTTTGAACATCCACTCTCAGCTTGCTCAGCTTTTGAGGAGGAAAGAACTTATCTAAGAAGGCAGTGACCAGCTTATCCCAGGAGTCCAGGCTATCCTTAGGTTGTGAATCCAACCATATTCTAGCTCTGTCTCTTACAGCAAAAGGGAAAAGCATAAGTCTGTAGACTTCAGGATTAACTCCATTCGTCTTTACAGTATCACATACTTGCAAGAATTCAGTTAAAAACTGATAAGGATCTTCAGATGGAAGTCCATAAAACTTGCAGTTTTGTTGCATCAAAGCAACTAGTTGAGGCTTAAGCTCAAAGTTATTGGCTCCAATGGCAGGAATGGAGATGCTTCTTCCATCAAATTTGGATGTTGGCTTTGTGAAGTCACCAAGCATTCTCCTTGCATTATTATTATTATTTTCGGCCATCTCCTTCTCTTGTTCGAAAATTTCTGAAAGGTTGTTTCTGGATTGTTGTAATTTAGCTTCTCTTAATTTTCTCTTCAGAGTCCTTTCAGGTTCTGGATCAGCTTCAACAAGAGTGCCTTTATCCTTGTTCCTGCTCATAAGAAAGAGAAGAAGACAAGAAAAGAAAGAGGAATACTCTATGTCACAGTATAGAGATTCCTTTATGTTAGTAGAAGAAGAAAGGGGTAGAAGAAGAGTGGAAAAGAAACACAACTGTGAGGATGGCAGAGATGTGAGATGAGATGTTAGGATATGAATGAAGAGAGGTGAGGAGAAGTGTTAGTAATTAAATAATTAAAATAGAAAAAGAAAAGAAGATTTTTGAAAATAATTTTGAAAAAGAGGTTAGTAATTTTCGAAAATTAAAGATAAGATCAGATTAAAATTAAAATTTAAAACAAAAAGAATTTTTTTTTTGAAAAAGAGAGGGAGAATTTTCGAAAATTTAGAGAGGGAAAAGTAGTTAGGTGGTTTTGAAAAAGATAAGAAACAAACAAGGAGTTAGTTAGTTGATTGAAAAAGATTTGAAATCAAGTTTTGAAAAAGATAAGAAGATAAGAGGTTAGATAAGATATTTTGAAATCAAATTTTGAAAAAGATAAAATTTTTTGAAAAAGATAAGATAAAAGATAAAAAGATATATTTGAAAAAGATATTTAAAAAAAAAAGATTTAATTTTAAAAATTACTTAACTAACAAGAAACTACAAGATAAGATTCTAGAACTTAAAGATTGAACCTTTCTTAACAAGAAAGTAACAAACTTCAAATTTTTGAACCAATCACATTAATTGTTAGCTAATTTTTCGAAAATTGGATAAAAAGATAAGAAAAATATTTTGAAAATATTTTGAAAAATATTTTTGAAATTTTCGAAAATAAAAAAAAATGAAAAAGATATGATTTTTGAAAAAGATTTTGAAAAGATAAGATTTTTAAAATTGAAATTTTGACTTGACTTGTAAGAAACAACTAATTTTTAAAAAAATTTTGACCAAGTCAACCCAAAATTTCGAAATTTTAGAGGAAAATAAGGAAAAGATATTTTTGAAATCAAATTTTGAATGAAAAACACAAAAATGACCCAAAACATGAAAATTTTGGATCAAGACACAAGATGCATGCAAGAATGCTATGAATGTCAAGATGAACACCAAGAACACTATGAAGATCATGATGAACATCAAGAACATAATTTTGAAAAATTTTTGATGCAAAGAAAACATGCAAGACACCAAACTTAGGGATTTTTAATGCATGAAAATTATGAATGCAAAAATGCACATGAAAAACAACAAAAGACACAAAACAAGAAATCATCAAGATCAAACAAGAGGACTTGTCAAGAACAACTTGAAGATCATGAAGAACACTATGAATGCATGAATTTTCGAAAACAATGCAAGAAAAATTTTAAAAGCATGCACTTGACACCAAACTTAAAAATTAACACAAGACTCAAACAAGAAACACAAAATATTTTTGATTTTTATGATTTTCTAATTTTTTTTTTGTATTTTTATTGATTTTTTTCGAAAAACATTTTTGGAAAAACGAAAAATAAAAGAAAAATTTTGAAAAAGATTTTTGAAAAGAAAATTACCTAATCTGAGCAACAAGATGAACCGTCAGTTGTCCATACTCGAACAATCCCCGGCAACGGCGCCAAAAACTTGGTGGACGAAATTGTGATCACTTGTTATGTATTTATAAAGGATGTATACTCTGAGGGCATTGTTTATTTTCTTCACAATCTCGTTCAACTAACCAGCAAGTGTACTGGGTCGTCCAAGTAATAACCTTACGTGAGTAAGGGTCGAATCCACAGAGATTGTTGGTATGAAGCAAGCTATGGTCACCTTGCAAATCTCAGTTAGGCAGATTAAAATAGTTTATGGGTTTTCGAATAATTAATAATAAAAAGAAGAAATAATAAAAGGGATAGAACACTTATGCAGATTCATTGGTAGAGGTATCTTTTAAGTATATACAGCTGCTGCATGGCTCAAGCACGCCTGCTCTCCTACTGCTTCTACTCAATTCTTCTTACTCCTTTCCATGGCAAGCTTTGTATAGGGGTTCACCATCAACTGTGGCTACTTTCATTCCTCACGGGGAAATAACCTGTGCGGCTGTCACTCGCACAGCTAACCAGTCTGGAGGCATCACCCATGGCTGATGGCTACATCCCATCCTCGCAGTGAAAACTATGCAAACGCACTCTGTCACAGTACGGCTAATCACCGGTTGGTTCCCGCTCCTACTGGAATAGAATCCCTCTTTTGCGTCTGTCACCAACGCCCAGCAGGTTAAAGTTTGAAGCACGTCACGGTCACTCATGATCGGAATCCTACTCGGAACACCACAGACAAGGTTGGACTTTCCGGACTCCCAGGATCCTACTCGGAACACCACAGACAAGGTTGGACTTTCCGGATCCAGATGAATGCCGCCAACTATCTAACTTATACCACGAAGATTCTGTTGGGGAATCTAAGAGATACGCATTCAAGCTCTGTTGCATGTAGAACGGACATGGTTGTCAATCACGCGCATTCATAAGTGAGAATGATAATGAGGGTAATCTGACTCATCACATTCATCATGTTCTTGGGTACGAATATCTTGGAATAAGAATAAGAGAGATTTGAATAAAAGAAGATAGAATTTCATTAATACTTGAGGTACAGCAGAGCTCCACACCCTTAATCTATGGTGTGCAGAAACTCCACCGTTGAAAATACATAAGCAAAGGGTTCAGGCATGGCCGAATGGCCAGCCCTCTCCATGATCAAGTGACCGAATAATGAAAGACTTAAAGTGGTCAAAAGATGGTCAAAAGATGTCTAATACAATAGATAAATGTCCTATATATACTAGACTAGCTGCTAGGGTTTACATGAGTAAGTAATTGATGCATAAATCCACTTCTGGGGCCCACTTGGTGTGTGCTTGGGCTGAGCTTGATGAATTCACGTGCTAAGGCATATCTTGGCGTTGAACTCTGAGTTATGACGTGTTTTGGGCGTTCAACTCTGGATCATGACGTTTTTCTGGCGTTTAACTCCAGACAGAAGCGTGTACTTGGCGTTTAACGCCAAGTTACGTCGTCATTCTTCGAATAAAGTATGGACTATTATATATTGCTGGAAAGCCCTGGATGTCTACTTTCCAACGCCGTTGAGAGCGCGCCAATTGGAGTTCTGTAGCTCCAGAAAATCCATTTCGAGTGCAGGGAGGTCAGATTCCAACAGCATCAGCAGTCCTTTTGTCAGCCTTCTTCAGAGTTTTGCTCAAATCCCTCAATTTCAGTCAGAATTTACCTGAAATCACAGAAAAACACACAAACTCATAGTAAAGTCCAGAAATGTGAATTTAACATCAAAACTAGTGAAAACATCCCTAAAAGTAGCTTAAACTTACTAAAAACTATATGAAAACAATGCCAAAAAGCGTATAAATTATCCGCTCATCAGCCACAACTTCATAGAAGTGGTCTTGATGCACCCTTAAGATGAATCTCTCCATCTCCCATGACTCGGAGGTGGAGGCTTTTGCCTTTACTTTCCTCTTTCTAGAGGTTTCTCCGGCCTTAGATGCCATAAATGGTTATGGAAAAATAAAAAGCAATGCTTTTACCACACCAAACTTAGAAGGTTTGCTCGTCCTCGAGCAAATGAAGAAAGAATAGAGTAGAAGAAGAAGAAATAGAGGAGATGGAGGGGGCTTTGTGGTTCGGCCAAGTGGAGAGAAGTTGTGTTTAGGTTGTGTGAAAATGAGGTGGTGAAGATGGGTTTATATAAGAGTGGAGAGGGGTGTATGGTTCGGCCATTATGGGTGGGTTTGGGAGGGAAAGTGGTTTGAATTTGAATGGTGAGGTAGGTGGGGTTTTATGAAGGATGGATGTGAGTGGTGAAGAGAATAGTGGGACTTGATAGGTGAGGGATTTTTTGGGGAAGAGGTGTTGAGGTGATTGGTGAATGGGTGAAGAAGAGAGAGAGTGGTGGGGCAGGTGGCGATCTTGTGGGGTCCACAGATTCTGAGGTGTCAAGAAAAATTCATCCCTGCACCAAGTGGCGAGCAAAAATGCTCTTTATGCCAATTCTGGCGTTAAATGCAGGCTGGTGCCCATTTCTGGTGTTTAATGCCAGCTTCTTGCCCTTTCCTGGCGTTTAACGCCAGTCTGGTGCCCCTTTCTGGCGTTAAACACCCAGAATGGTGCCAGACTGGGCGTTAAACGCCCATTTGCTGCCCTTACTGGCGTTTAAACGCCAGCAAGGTTTTCCTCCAGGGTGTGCTATTTTTCTTTCTGTTTTTCATTCTGTTTTTGCTTTTTCAATTGATTTTGTGACTTTCCATGATCATCAACCTACAAAAAACATAAAATAACAAAGGAAAATAGATAAATATAACATTGGGTTGCCTCCCAACAAGCGCTTCTTTAATGTCAATAGCTTGACAATGAGCTCTCATGGAGCCTCACAGATACTCAAAGCAATGTTGGAACCTCCCAACACCAAACTTAGAGTTTGAATGTGGGGGTTCAACACCAAACTTAGAAGTTGGTTGTGGCCTCCCAACACGAAACTTAGAGTTTGACCGTGGGGGCTTTGTTTGGCTCTGTTTTGAGAGAAGCTCTTCATGCTTCCTCTCCATGGTAACAGAGGGATATCCTTGAGCCTTAAACACAAGGGATTCTTCATTCACATGAATGATCAATTCTCCTCTGTCAACATCAATCACAGCCTTTGCTGTGGCTAGGAAGGGTCTGCCAAGGATGATGGATTCATCCATGCACTTTCCAGTCTCTAGGACTATGAAATCAACAGGGATGTAATGGTCTTCAACTTTCACCAAAACATCCTCTACAAGTCCATAAGCTTGTTTTCTTGAATTATCTGCCATCTCTAGTGAGATTCTTGTAGCTTGCACCTCAAAGATCCCTAGCTTCTCCATTACAGAGAGAGGCATGAGGTTTATACTTGACCCTAAGTCACAGAGAGCCTTCTTAAAGGTCATGGTACCTATGGTACAAGGTATTGAGAACTTCCCAGGGTCCTGTCTCTTTTGAGGTAATTTCTGCCTAGACAAGTCATCCAGTTCTTTGGTGAGCAAAGGGGATTCATCCTCCCAAGTCTCATTACCAAATAACTTGTCATTTAGCTTCATGATTGCTCCAAGGTATTTAGCAACTTGCTCTTCAGTGACATCTTCATCCTCTTCAGAGGAAGAATACTCATCCGAGCTCATGAATGACAGAAGTAAATCCAATGAAATCTCTATGGTCTCATTATGAGCTTCAGATTCCCATGGTTCCTCATTAGGGAACTCATTGGAGGCCAGTGGACGTCCATTGAGGTCTTCCTCAGTGGCGATCACTGCCTCTTCCTCCTCTCCAAGTTCGGCCATGTGGGTCATGTTAATGGCCTTGCATTCTCCTTTTGGATTCTCTTCTGTATTGCTTGGAAGAGTACTAGGAGGGAGTTCAGTAATTTTCTTGTTCAGCTGTCCTACTTGTGCCTCCAAGTTTCTAATGGAGGACCTTGTTTCAGTCATGAAACTTTGAGTGGTTTTGATTAGATCAGAGACCATGGTTGCTAAGTCAGAATGGCTCTGCTTAGAGTTCTCTGTCTGTTGTTGAGAAGATGATGGAAAAGGCTTGCCATTGCCAAACTTGTTTCTTCCACTATTATTGTTGTTGAAACCTTGTTGAGGTCTCTGTTGATCCTTCCATGAGAGATTTGGATGATTTCTCCATGAAGGATTATAGGTGTTTCCATAGGGTTCTCCCATGTAATTCACCTCTTCCATTGAAGGGTTCTCAGGATCATAAGCTTCTTCTTCAGATGAAACATCCTTAGTACTGCCTGGTGCAGCTTGTATTCCAGACAGACTCTGAGAAATCATATTGACTTGCTGAGTCAATATTTTATTCTGAGCAAATATGGCATTCAGAGTATCAATCTCAAGAACTCCTTTCTTCTGATTCATCCCATTGTTCACGGGATTTCCTTTCAGAAGTGTACATGAATTGGTTATTTGCAACCATTTCAATGAGTTCTTGAGCTTCTACAGGCGTCTTCTTCAGATGAAGAGATCCTCCAGCAGAGCTATCCAATGACATCTTGGACAGTTCAGACAGACCATCATAGAAGATACCTATGATGCTCCATTCAAAAAGCATATCAGAAGGACACTTTCTGATTAATTGTTTATATCTTTCCCAAACTTCATAGAGGGATTCACTTTCCTTCTGTCTGAAGGTTTGGACTTCCACTCTAAGCTTACTTAATTTTTGAGGTGGAAAGAACTTTGCCAAGAAGGCATTGACTAGCTTTTCCCAAGAGTTCAGGCTTTCTTTAGGTTGTGAGTCCAACCATATCCTAGCTCTGCCTCTTACAGAAAAAGGGAATAGCATAAGTCTGTAGACCTCAGGGTCAATCCCATTAGTCTTAACAGTGTCACAGATTTGCAAGAATTCAGCTAAAAACTGATGAGGATCTTCCAATGGAAGTCCATGGAACTTGAAATTCTATTGCATTAGAGAAACTAATTGAGGCTTAAGCTTAAAGTTGTTTGCTCCAATGGCAGGGATAGAGATGCTTCTCCCATAGAAGTCGGGAGTAGGTGCAGTAAAGTCACCCAGCACCTTCCTTGCATTGTTGGCATTGTTGTTATTTTCGGCTGCCATGGGTTCTTCTTCTTTGAAGATTTCTGTTAGGTTCTCTACAGAGAGTTGTGCCTTAGTTTCTCTTAGCTTTCGCTTCAAGGTCATTTCAGGTTCAGGGTCAGCCTCAACAAGAATGCTTTTGTCTTTGCTCCTGCTCATATGAAAGAGAAGAAAACAAGAAAATATGGAATCCTCTATGTCACAGTATAGAGATTCCTTGAGGTGTCAGAGGAAAAGAAAAATAGAAAGAAGAGGTAGAAAATTCAAACTTATCAAGGAAAGATAGAGTTCGAATTGTGCATTGAGGAGTAATGTTAGTCCATAAATAGAAGTATGTGAGAAGAGGGGAAGAAATTTTCGAAAATTAGAGTGAATTAAAAAAGTAATTGATTTTCGAAAACTAAGATTGGAAAAAAAATGATTTTTGAAAAAGATTTTGAAATTAGAAATCAAAAAGATATGATTGAAAACTATTTTGAAAAAATGTGATTAAAAGATATGATTGAAAAGATATATTTTTTTAAAAAAAATATGATTGAGAATATATGATTTGAAAAATAATTTGAAAATATTTGATTTTTAAAAAAATAATGACCTGCCTAACAAGAAAGATATGATTCAGACATTAAACCTTTCTCAACAGAAAAGGCAACATACTTGAAATGTTTAATCAAATCATTAATTGTTAGCAAGTATTTTTGAAAAAGAAAGAAATTGATTTTTAAAATATATGATTGAAAAGATATGATTTGAAAAAGAATTGATTTTGAAAAATTTTGAAAACTTGAAAAAAATTTGAATTAAAAACAAAATCTTCCCTCTTGTGCCATCCTGGCGTTAAATGCCCAGAATGGTATCCATTCTGGCGTTTAACGCCCAAAACACTACCCTTTTGGGCGTTAAACGCCCAGCCAGGCACCCTGGCTGGCGTTTAAACGCCAGTTTTCCTTCCTCACTGGGCGTTTTGAACGCCCAGCCTTTTTCTGTGTAATTCTTCTGCTGTATGTTCTGAATCTTCAATTCTCTATATTATTGACTTGAAAAGACACAAATTAAAATTTTTTTGGATTTTCAATGATGAGGAATAATCAAAATGCAACTAAAATCAAATAACAATGCATGCAAGACACCAAACTTAGAAGTTTATATACTATTGATACTAACAAATTGAAAATGCATATGAGACACAACAAAACACTCAAGATAAGAGAATTTAAAGATCAGAGCAAGGAGATCATCAAGAACAACTGACGTCGGGATTTTTGCCAGTAAAGGATTTCATAAAAACAGTCGCGTTGTAGATATAGTCTCTAAACCGACAGAAATCCCTTTGTACAAACATTTTGGTTGTCACAAGTAACAAACCCCTAAATAAATTGTTAACCGAGTATTTAAACCTCGGGTCGTCTTCTCAAGGAATTGCAGGGAGGTATGTTCTTATTATTGGTTATGAAAAAGGTAAAATTGGGGTTTTGAGAGTGAAGAATAAATATGGCAAATAAATTAAATGGCAATTAAAATAAATAAACACTGTAAAGCAAACTTTTGTGCAAGGTATGACAAATTGGAAGTACAGATTTATCGGTTGCGATGGAGATTGGATTTTTAATCCCACTTTGTTAACCTCTAACTATGGAGGCAAGTTAAGTGGATGAATTAATTCCAATTTTCAATCAACAATGAGTTTGACAAATCAAGAGTTACCAATTGTTTAACCAAGGACAAAAGGGGAAAAGGTAAAATTGCTAGAGTGAAAATATCCTCAGATGGGAAGTAACAATAACTTAAATCAAAGAGAGCAATAGTAAACTGAAATACCTCAAATATCATTAATAAACTAATATAGTTCCAACATGAGAAAATCCATAAGCCAATTGGGCAATACCAATCAAACACAATAAAAGTTTCAGAGTAATCAAAATATAAACGAGAGAATTAAATAATAAAAGGAATATTGAACCTGGATCGAGAGTCACTCTTGAAAGCTAAGAGAAGTCCTAAATCCTAATTTCTAAAAACACTACCTAAATCCTAAAGAGAGAGAGAGAACCTCTCTCCAAACTAGATCTAAATCATGAAAATTTGCAGAAAAATTCGCACACCCTTGAATGGATGCCTTCCTCCACTTTATAACCTCTGGTCTATGACTTCTGGACTTGGAATTGGGCCAAAAAGGCTCAGAATCCGCTGTGAGCATTTTCTGCAATTTCTGGTGCGTGGCCTCTGTCACGCGGCTGCGTGGGTCACGCGGTCGCGTCATTCGGAGTTTTCCTTGTCACACGATCGCGTCGGTCACGCGTCCGCGTCGTAAGCGGTTCGCTCAAGTCGCACGGTCGCGTCAGTCATGCGACTGCGTCGCTGCTTCTTTGCTCTTGGCACGTGATCGCGTCGTCCATGCGATCGCGTGGATGCCAGTTCCTTCAGAAACTCCGTTTTGCTTTCCTTCCATTTTTTTGCATGTTTCTTTTTCCATTCTTTAAGTCATTCCTGCCTTAGGAGATATGAAACTACTCAACACACTAATCACGGCATCGAATGGAATTAAAGGTGATTAAAATAATTAAATTAAAAGCATAGGAAAACACGTTTTTCACATACATCACATAATAAGGAAGGAGAAGTAAAACCATGCAATTAACATGAATAAGTGGGTGAAGGATTGAATAAATCACTCAGATTAAGCATAAAATATATCATAAAATATGGGTTTATCAACCTCCCCACACTTAAATGTTAGCATGTCCTCATGCTATGTCCAAGGTAAAAAGTAAGGTTTTGAAGTGGTTGAATGCCATGCAATGCAATTCTAATCTAAATGCAACTAACTAAATGCATGATGCAATTCTAATTTTATTCACTCATATATAAAGCTTACATGTAGTTAAATCAATTCTCATTCTCAAGGATCCACGTGTACATAGCCAATCCTTAGATAATGATAAAACACTTTTACAATTGAGATGGGAAACAAACATTTGTAAACTTGCAAGACAATTAGTAATTTAAACAGAGATATATGTTAATGAGTTAGTGAACCCTTACTGGATTTTGTGTTTACTCTCTAATCACTCAGTGTTTATTGGGTTAATCACTCTATTCTTCTTTTTATCCTTACTTTCTATAACTTTGTCTTTCATCTAACCAATCAACAATTATAAAATATAGACATACCAAAAATCATGAGGTCTTTAATTATGGTTGTAATGGGGCCAAGGTAAAGGTAGGGGTATATGTATAAGGCTAAGTGAGCTAATAAGTGAATCCTTAATTAGTCTAAGATCTCCCCTAACATACATACTCAGTAAAATAGAACTTCTTTACCCATTTTCCTATATTTTCCCACTTGTTGTTACATGCTCATATTTTATTCTTATATCATGTTCATTTGCTTTAATTTGCATTTTTGGGAAATTCTTTGTATTCCCTTTATTGAAAGTAAAGACATTTTTTTTAAATGCACATGGTAATTAATTATTTTAATTTCACATGAACATGTTTTCCAAAATATTTTTATTCTTTTCAACTTTTCTACCTTTGCTTCTATCATCCATGTTCCCATAAGGTTTCCCCACACTTAATTAGTTACATAATTTCTATCTTAAGCTAACCAAGGATTCATCTTGGGATTTATTTTGTTTTTCTGCTTAAGGCTAGTAACGTGGTTATAGAACAAGAGGGGAAAAAAGGCTCAAGGGGGCTAACAAGGATGGCATAAAAGGTAGGCTTTATTTGGGAAAGTGAGTTAAAATCAAATAAGGCCTCAATCACTCTCTTGGTATGTATCTATATTCTATAACTGGATATATAGATTAAAACAAAGCAAAGAACATCAGAAAAAAAAAAGAAGAGTGGAACACACAGGAACAAAATATTATGGTTTAAATGTAACCATACAATTAAGCTCAAAAACTCACAGGCTGTATGTTCTTTAACTCATAAATCATATATCACTCAAGTATGTCATGCAAGCAGAAATCAAGAGTTCCCATTATATTCAATGTAAAATATATTGAATGGCTTTAGAGTTTGTGTTCCTCCTTGATGAAATGTTGTTAACTTAACTACATGATGTAATACTTTACATACAAAGTGTGTGGATTGTGTTGATCTTATTTAAAGTCTCTAGTCTACTCCTTTTTATTTTTCAATTAAGTCAACTATTATATACTGAAAGGGTAAACTATACTAATTAATCCACTAATAAGTCAGAATTGCAAACTAAACTAAATAACTAAAATAAACTAAGTAGCTAAAGTATGAACTAAAAATGCCAAATGCAAAAATAGAGTAGACATACATCAAAGTAGCAATGTATAAGTACTCAGAAAATAACAATAAAAAGAAAAATACAGAAAAATATCCAAAATAAAAGAAAAGAGATGTAGTGGTTCACCAAAATAAAACGCCAGAGATGGCGACCTCCCCACACTTAAAATGAAGCATCGTCCCTGATGCTCAATCAAGCAGGGTGTGAAGGGGTCTCATCACTGGTAGGGATGGTAGCTGTAGGCTCTGTGGAGGTGGTGGGCTGAGGGTCTGGCTGCTCTAAAGGAGGTGCGGACTGGATCGGGATCTCTGGATCTGCAGCCTCAATCTAATAGAGAACCTCTGCCTGGGGAGCGGCCTGCTCTGTGGCTGCCTGCTGATGGGTCTCCTCCTTGGAAGGAATCGCATCCTCGTGCTCATCCTCCTCCTACTCTGATGGCTCTGATGGTATGTCGGGCTCGGAGGGGATGTCAGCACCCTGTCGGATCAGCAACTTCAGATGCGAATAGCGTCGCCTGCTGCGATGCTCCAACCTCTCATACCGGCGCCGGTTACGGTGCTCTATCTGATCAAGCTGTCGGAATAGGTGGTGCACGAGGTGGTAAACGGGCTCTGAGGCAGGTGGAGGTGCAGTAGTGGCAGCAGGGGCAGCTGTGGATGAAGAGGGACCGGCAGACGGTGGGGCTGTCTCATCAGTAGCAGTGAAAGGTGGTGGTCTGTAGCCCAAAGCGAGGAAGTTCCTGCTGTGAGGAATGATCTTCCTGTAGTCCGCCGCTGGTGGTCTCGCATTGGCATCCTCCCATGGCACGTCAGCTCGACGGCCTAGCTGTGTAATCAGATAAGGAAAGGGGAGAGTGCTGCGGACGTGGACCCTGGCCATATAATGCCGGATGAAGCCTGGTAGATAAAGGTCCTTACCCTCCATCACACACCATAGGAGGGTGATCATGGCAGCTGGAATCTCTGTCTCATGAGTGCTCGGCATCACATAATTGCTCAAGATCTGATGCCATAACTGAGCCTCATCATTTAGGTACACCCGCTTGATACCCTTGGGCAGGGTGGTGTCCTGACCCATCTCCCAAGGAACAGTCGGGTCTAGAGCTATCCTGGCCTTGACAGCGTCCCAATCAAACCTCAAGAAATGCATGTCCTCCTCAGCCTGTTTGTAACTATCCGGCTGGTCGGACTTAGGTGGGAGCTGTAGAATGTCCTCAATGGCCTCCTCAGTGACCAATATCTGCTTCCCTCTCAGGTTCACTGCATCTAGGGTACTGAGGTAGTAGTTGCAGTAGAATTTCCTAACCCAAGATGCATTGACCTCTGTCAGTGCCCTTTCCAGAAAGAACCAGCCTCTTTGCTTGATTTGCTCAGTGGTGTACTGCTGGAGTGCTTCTGGAATTTTCAGAGTTCTTTCCAGGTATAGATTTCTGGAGTCTGCAAATGCCGGATACTTCAGCTCACAGTACCAGTTTGCAAATTTGATAGAATTGTTTGCAGGGAGCAGCTGGTCAGCCTTTTCCTGCTGTGTAACGTTTTTCTCCCGCCATGAAGAATCATGCATTAGGTCAATGATGGACTGGGAGGAATTGCCTCTTTTGCGCTTGCCAGTAACCTTGCCTTTTCCCTTCCTCTGTGAGGTAGACATCCTGAAAGATGGAAAAGCAAAATACGGATAAAAATAGGAAAGCAGATAGGCAAATAAACAAAGGAAACTCAAAGCAGCAAAGGAGAATGAGAATGAGGTAAATGAGTTAGGAAATGTGCATTAAGGATTGTATAGCAGTTGAAAAATTTGAAAGGAATAATGTACAATCCAAAATCTATCAGAATTCAAGTTAAATAGAAAAATTGTCATTATGCCATGGTTAGAAAGTTAGAGGGAATTGAAAAGTCAGAAAAGAGATTTTAAAAAGTTAGTATGGGTATAATTTGAAAAAAAAAGTTAGTAAATTAAAATTAGTGGGTCAATAAGATGTGAGTAAAGTATGTGGCATAAAGAAAATATTCCATGTAACAAGGATTCACATGTAGGAAAAGAAGTAACTCATAACCAAATAAGGAAAACAATTGGATGTTGATTCAAAGGGACATAAAGAAGGATTGGAATCAGAACATCACAGAAGCAGTTTATAAACCAGGAAATTAAAGAGGATAAGAAAGCACGCCCTGGCATTCATGAAATGGTTTGGGTAAAGCAGAGCAAAACAGAGTTCAAAATGCCAAACCAAAACATGAATGAAAATAATTTATAGAAATTTGGGCAGCATTCCGGCTAAATATGGATTATCCCGGAAAATAAACAACAATTAAAACAGTGCATATGAATTAAAAGGCAAGCTGCAGGTACGGACATATAAGATAAACATGAAAGTTCAGAGTAAAAAGCAGCAAATGCAGGAAATCACAGCATATGAACAAGGTCACAACAATAGCAGAATAGCAGATTTGATAAAACAGAAACATGAACAGTGCAAGTAAACAGACCTAAATCCACTAACCACATCCTAGGCTACCTAACAACCTAAAATCCACTACAACATGCATATCTAACTAGCCTAAACATGAACAAAAACGGAAAAATTAACAAAAGCTACGAATGGAGAAAAGGGTGCGTGTTGCGGAACCTGGTAGGCTAAAAAGGAGATTGGGGTAGAGAATGGCTGGGTGGTGGCGGCGGCGGCGTCCAGTGCGGTGGTGGGCACGGCGACGTGGCTGTGGGTGGTGGCGTGGAGGGGAGGCAGTGGCGGAGGAGGGGGAGAAGGAAGAAGGAGGAAGAAAGACGGGGGAAGGAGGGAGGGAGGTGGTTGGCGGTGGCGTCTGGGTGGTCGGCAGTGGGCAGTGGCAGCGGTGGTGGCAATGGTGGCTGGTGATGGTGGAGAACAAAGGAGGGAAAGAGGGAGAGGAGGTGGGGGGGCACGCGACTGCTAGGGTTCGCGTGGCTGGGGGGGTTATACTGTGAAACCCACGCGGCCGCGTGGGGCACGCGGTCGCGTGGTAGGGGTGAGAGAGGGGTAGACGCGATCGCGTGGGTTGCGCGATCGCATGAGAGGGGTAGGATAGGAGTGGACGTGATCGCGTGGGTCACGCGATCGCGTCGCTGGAATTAGTGCTAAACGCATGATTCCAGCGCCGTTTCAGCGCAACTCTCTGTCTCCTTCTGGGGTGATGTGCAATCCATGCGACGCGATCGCGTCGCTCACGCGGTCGCGTGGGATTGGATATGTGCCTGTGACGCGATCGCATGGGGCATGCGATCGCGTGGGCCAATTTGTGCTAAATGCACAAGGGCAGCACGATGCCAGCCCAACTCTCTGGACGTTGGGGTTATGCGCCGAATTCCAGGGCACGCAACCGCGTGGGTGACGCGGACGCGTGGGGGGTGTGTTATCGCAATTGACGCGATCGCATGATTGATGCGGTCACGTCGCACGCCACTTTTTTTTTATGCAGATATGTGATTATACAGTATGCAGAATGCAAAATGATATGAATGTTATGAGTAATTCCAGGTTCAATGAAAAATAAAATAAAACTTGAAAACAACTAAAACTAAATAAAATAATGAAAAATGAACGATCATACCATGGTGGGTTGTCTCCCACCTAGCACTTTTGGTTAAAGTCCTTAAGTTGGACGTTGGTTGAGCTTCCTGTTATGGCGGCTTGTGTTTAAATTCATCCAAAAATCTCCACCAATGCTTAGAATGCCAATAGCCTCCGGGGTCCCAAACTAGGCATGTGAAGCTTCTGAGCAGCTTCAAACAGATTTTCAGGCTCCCGGGGTGACAAATGTCAGAACAGATTCCAGGATTCCAAACCTTAGTTCCAAATCCGCTTCCGTTTTGATTTATACTTTTCCATCTGGGCGGTTTGGAAATTAGATTCTCACCACGGTGACCAAACGTTCTCTGTGATCCACTCAATTGAGCATGATACCAATCCTTGCACTTCGAGTTGAAGCGTGGAATCTTATTGAACCTTGTGCACCGGCTCTGAGTATGAGCCATTTCTCTTTTGCTCTTAAAGCCACAAAGAGCTCTAAGCTAGCCATCTGTTTCAAGCAAACCATATTCAAGTGGAAAAGTAAAGATAAAAGTTAATGAAGTCTGTGTTGGGTGGTAATGGCCTTGGGATGGGTGTTTCTAGTGGCTCTGCAAGCTCTACTCCCTTGTGGTATTCAGTGAATTCCTCCACCTCTTTGCAAATTTCTTCAACTTCACCCATGTCTTGATCAAAGTCATTGATATCTTCCTCGTCACTTGAGTCATAAATAGGAGGTTGAGAAAAGTCGACCTCTGCATCATCTTTGTATTCACTTGGGGAAGATTCTTCTGTCTCAAGGAATTCACTTGTAGATGCAAGTTCATCACTGAGAGAACAGGACTCGTGATCATCATTATCAAGGAAGCCTGTGTCCTGGGTTATTCCGTTCAGTTCTTCATAAGATATTTGCAATGGAGGCGGTGCAAAATCCTCCTCAACGTCAATTGTAACGTCCTTGACGGAGTTTTCCACTACAACCGACTCTTCCTCTTCTGCAATGACAGCTTTCTCTACTTGTTCTAATACGAAGCTATGCTCTATGCTGTTCACTGGAGCTTCCTGCATCTCCTTTGTACTGCCTTCTTCATTGGATTCTCTGCATAAAGCCATGGGGGTCTGTTGAGGGGCTGAGCGTCCGGAAGACAATTGTTTTAGCCTCTCCAACATTGCTTGCTCCAGTTGATGAAGGACTGTAGTACATTGTTTTAGTGATTCTTCGAGGCTACCCTGTGATTCCGACTTTGATGGATATGGGTACTGTGTATGGGGGAGCGGTGGTTCTTGGGGGTAATTGGATTGGCATTGGGGCGGATAAGGATCGTATGGTGGCGAATGGCGAAAAGAAGCTTGTGAGTGTGGTGGTTCGAGGTCATGTTGAGAGGATGGTCTATAAGAACAGGGTGGGGCTTGTTGGTAGTTACAAGGTTGTCCACCATATCTTTCAGCTGGGTATGCATTGTAGAATGGTCGTTGTCCATGATATCTTGGAGGGTATTGTGGCCTAAAGGGTTGATTAGATCCCCTTGACAACATCCATCCTTAATTGGTCTGACCTTGATGCACATTCCTGCTGTAGTTTCTATTTCCTTCAACAAAGTTAGAACCAAACTCAAAGCGAGAGGGGTGAGAATTCATAGTAGTTATCAGAAATAAGGGGGAAAAAGAGAAAACAAATAAACAAGTAAAAGAAAAATATTTTTGTTATTTTTTTGTTATTTTTTTTTGAAAATATTTATAATAACCAATAATAAGGCACACGTTTGCAAATCCCCGGCAACGGCGCCATTTTGACATCGGGATTTTTGCGAGTAAAGGATTTCATAAAAACAGTCGCGTTGTAGATATAGTCTCTAAACCGACAGAAATCCCTTCGTACAAACGTTTTGGTTGTCACAAGTAACAAACCCCTAAATAAATTGTTAACCGAGTATTTAAACCTCGGGTCATCTTCTCAAGGAATTGCAGGGAGGTATGTTCTTATTATTGGTTATGAAAAAGGTAAAATTGGGGTTTTGAGAGTGAAGAATAAATATGGCAAATAAATTAAATGGCAATTAAAATAAATAAACATTGTAAAGCAAACTTTTGTGAAAGGTATGACAAATTGGAAGTGCAGATTCATCGGTTGTAATGGAGATTGGATTTTTAATCCCACTTTGTTAACCTCTAACTATGGAGGCAACTTAAGTGGATGAATTAATTCCAATTTTCAATCAACAATGAGTTTGACAAATCAAGAGTTACCAATTGTTTAACCAAGGACAAAAGGGAAAAAAGTAAAATTGCTAGAGTGAAAATATCCTCAGATGGGAAGTAACAATAACTTAAATCAAAGAGAGCAATAGTAAACTGAAATACCTCAAATATCATTAATAAACTAATATAGTTCCAACATGAGAAAATCCATAAGCCAATTGGACAATACCAATCAAACACAATAAAAGTTTCAGAGTAATCAAAATATAAACGAGAGAATTAAATAATAAAAGGAATATTGAATCTGGATCGAGAGTCACTCTTGAAAGCTAAGAGAAGTCCTAAATCCTAATTTCTAAAAACACTACCTAAATCCTAAAGAGAGAGAGAGAGAACCTCTCTCCAAACTAGATCTAAATCATGAAAAGTTGCAGAAAAATTCGCACACCCTTGAATGGATGCCTTCCTCCACTTCATAACCTCTGGTCTATGACTTCTGGACTTGGAATTGGGCCAAAATGGCTCAGAATCCGCTGTGAGCGTTTTCTGCAATTTCTGGTGCGTGGCCTCTGTCACGCGGCCGCGTGGGTCACGCGGTCGCGTCATTCGGAGTTTTCCTTGTCACGCGGTCGCATCGGTCACGCATCCGCGTCGTAAGCGGTTCGCTCAAGTCGCGCGGTCGCATCAGTCATGCGGCTGCGTCACTGCTTCTTCGCTCTTGGCACGCGATCGCGTCGTCCATGTGATCGCATGGATGCCAGTTCCTTCAGAAACTCCATTTTGCTTTCCTTCCATTTTTTTGCATGTTTCCTTTTCCATTCTTTAAGTCATTCCTGCCTCAGGAGATCTGAAACTACTCAAGACACTAATCACGGCATCGAATGGAATTAAAGGTGATTAAAATAATAAAATTAAAAGCATAGGAAAACACGTTTTTCACATACATCACATAATAAGGAAGGAGAAGTAAAACCATGCAATTAACATGAATAAGTGGGTGAAGGATTGAATATATCACTCAAATTAAGCATAAAATATATCATAAAATATGGGTTTATCAACAACTTGAAGATCAACGAAGACACATGAATGAATTCGAAAAATGCAAGAAGAAAAGAAACATGCAATTGACACCAAACTTAAAATGAGACACTAGACTCAACAAGAAACGTAAAATATTTTTGGTTTTTATGATTTTGTAATTTTTTTGGATTTTTTTTTTGAAAATTGAAAGAAAATAAGGATATCAAAATTCTTAATGAGAATTCCAGGAATCATGCAATGTTAGTCTAAAGCTTCAGTCTAAAGGAATTAGACATGGCTAGCCAAGCTTCAGCAGGACATTACATTCAAGAGCTAAATTGATCAGAATCAATCAGCTTTGGTGATGATAAGAACATCACCTTGAAACACTAGAATTCATTCTTAAGAACTCTGAAGAAAAATACCTAAGCTAAGCAACAAGATGAACCGTCAGTTTGTCCAAACTCAAACAATCCACGGCAACGGCGCCAAAAACTTGGTGTTGTTGCCAGATCAAAACTTGGCACTGTTATTGCAGGGAACAAATTCGAAATTGTAGTTAGGACATTTAATTCCCCGGCAACGGTGCCAAAAACTTGGTACGCTCAATTGAAATCTTAACTCTTTATCACAACTTCGCACAACTAACCAGCAAGTGCATTGGGTCGTCCAAGTAATAAACCTTACGCGAGTAAGGGTCGATCCCACGGAGATTGTTGGTATGAAGCAAGCTATGGTCACCTTGTAAATCTCAATCAGGCATATTCAAATGGTTATGGGTGATTTATGAATAAAGCATAAAATAAAGATAGAGATACTTATGTAATTCATTGGTGAGAATTTCGGATAAGCGTATGGAGATGCTTTGTCCCTTCCGTCTCTCTGCTTTCCTACTGTCTTCATCCAATCCTTCTTACTCCTTTCCATGGCAAGTTGTATGTTGGGTTTCACCATTGTCAATGGCTACCTCCCATCCTCTCAGTGAAAATGTTCAACGCGTTCTGTCACAGCATGGCTAATCATCTGTCGGTTCTCAATCAAGTTGGAATAGAATCCAGTGATTCTTTTGCGTCTGTCACTAACGCCCAGCCTTCAGGAGTTTGAAGCTCGTCACAGTCATTCAATCATTGAATCCTACTCAGAATACCACAGACAAGGTTTAGACCTTCCGGATTCTCTTGAATGCCGCCATCAATTCTAGCCTATACCACGAAGATTCTGATTAAGGAATCCAAGAGATAAACATTCAAGCCTTGTTTGCTTGTAGAACGGGAGTGGTTGTCAGGCACGCATTCATAAGTGAGAATGATGGTGATTGTCACATAATCATCACATTCATTATGTTCTTGGGTGCGAATGAATATCTTAGAACAAGAATAAGCTGAATTGAATAGAAGAACAATAGTAATTGCATTAATACTCGAGGTACAGCAGAGCTCCACACCTTAATCTATGGTGTGTAGAAACTCCACCGTTGAAAATACATAAGAACAAGGTTCAGACATGGCCGTGAGGCCAGCCCCCAAAACGTGATCTAAGATAGCATAAAACTCTCCAAGATAGCTACCAAGATAAGAATACAATAGTAAAAGGTCCTATTTGTAGAGAACTAGTAGCTTAGGGTTTACAAAGATGAGTAAATGACATAGAAATCCACTTCCGGGCCCACTTGGTGTGTGCTTGGGCTGAGCATTGAAGCTTTCATGTGTAGAGACTTTTCTTGGAGTTAAACGCAAGCTTTTGTGCCAGTTTGGGCGTTTAACTCCCATTCTTGTGCCAGTTCTGGCGTTTAACGCCGGGCAGTTTTTAGCTGATTTGGAATGCCGGTTTGAGCCATCAAATCTCGGGCAAAGTATGGATTATTATACATTGCTGGAAAGCCCAGGATGGCTACTTTCCAACGCAGTTGAGAGCGTACCAATTGGACTTCTGTAGCTCCAGAAAATCCACTTCAAGTGCAGGGAGGTCAGAATCCAACAGCATCTGCAGTCCTTTTCAGCCTCTGAATCAGATTTTTGCTCAAGTCCCTTAATTTCAGCCAGAAAATACCTGAAATCACAGAAAAACACACAAACTCATAGTAAAGTCCAGAAAAGTGAATTTTAACTAAAAACTATTAAAAATATAATAAAAACTAACTAAAACAAACTAAAAACATACTAAAAATAATGCCAAAAAACGTATAAATTATCCGCTCATCACCATACAACCAAGGAGTCCTTTTTATAGACAAGCTAAGAAATCACCAAAATATTTGAATTTGAATACATCAAAGAAAGGGTGGGAAAATATGTATCACATAGCATACATCATCTAATATCTATCACATACATATCTATACATCCATACATATGTAGCTACCACAATCAAAAACACTTATGCTATTCTCCCTGTGCACCAATTGAATAAGAAAGGACAGATTCCAACAAATCTCATACCATTATAAAGTAATAGAATAGAATATCCTAAAACCCTCTAACATCTAATCTATTTGAACATGTGTGCATATACATATGAGGCACAACCAAAAACACTTATAATGTAGTCATTGGGAACAAACTGAATAGAAAAAGACATCTATTAACAAATCTCACCTGACTATTATACTATTATAGAATAATAAGAGAATTGATTAAAAGGGACTAATAAATCTAATATTTCACACTATCATAGAAATATAAAATATCCTATAACCTACCAATATCTAAATGAACCAATTAAATCAATCTAAACCATTAACAACTAAATTCCAGAACTCCAAATGTAGGAAAAGAAAAATAAAAAAAATCAACAAAAGATAAATATAATTATCAACCAACAAATCAAATAATCAATCACAAACAAAATGGAAATAAAAAGAGCAGCAATATAATTTCTTGGATAATGTATTTCTAGTATAGGTAGTAACTGTATATCTATATATTATATATTAATATTAATATATTATGTAAATTATAGTTCATTACCTAAATGATTTGATAGATGCAATCTATAGCTAGAATCTAAAATAGCTCAAAGAAGGGAAAGTCACAAACTGTCCCAACTCCTTACACCAAAAAAGTTGAGTTGACACATATAGCACCTAGTAATAATAAATATATAAAAACTAAAAATACTTGTAAATACCAATTACCCCTCTCAATCACATCATTCATCACATCAATCATCACAACAAACAAAAAGACCTATCAAAAACAGTCAACACATCATCCATGATGTAGGGGAGAAAAAAATAAAATAAATAAGTTAGCCTAGTTTTTAACTAATATTTTATCTAACAAAAAGTATTTTTTAAAATCAAATAACAAGAGAGATGTATTTTAAAATTTCAAAGAGAATAAATTTAAAAATTTTAATATCTCTATTAAATAAAGGACAAAGTTCTCATTTTGATATTATTGCCACTTTTTCTATCTATTTTCATCTCATGAATGAATGAAGAGAAAAGAGTTACATGGACTCCAACTCATTTTTTTCTTTTTTTTATTTTTTCTTCTAAACCAAATAACAAAAAATTATATTTTTCACCCATTTTTTCTTGTTACATTTTCTTTTGACTCATATTCTTCCAAAGCAAATAATGTGTAAAAACAATGAGTAGAATAAATTAAAAAAGAATATAAAAATTAAATTAAATTCATATTCAGAGAGAAAACACATTGAATCACCATTTAGTACTACTTCAATGAAAAAAGAGATGATTCAACAAATCTAATACGATTATAGAGTTGTAAATTATCCTACAACCCACCCACACCAAACTAAATCCTTTTACCTCATAATAGACTTCTCACATATAGACTATTAACTTCTATCAAATTCATATAACAAAAGTACATAAGTCAATATAGGTATATGGAATTATTGCATAGGAAACACCACACTAAACTGAACCTAAGAAATAGATTCTACACTTATTTAAAATATAATTTTACATATATAGGAGTTAGAAAACAAAAAAAATGAGATCTTGTTGGGAATACCAAATATCTTTCTTAATCATATCAATCATGATAACTAAGATGAGAGACCTATAAAAAATAAAAAAACACATTACTCACCATGAAAAATTAAAAAAAAAAAAACAAAATAAAATAAGTAAACTGCTATACGTTGGAAAAATTATTTTGTTGAAAAATTAGAACACATTATAAACAAATTAAATCTCATAAAGTAGTAAACTAGAATCACATGAGCATATTAAAAGAAGACAATAAAAAATATACAAAATATGCAAAGAGACAAGAAAAATCCTCTGATGTTGTAGTGTCTGAATAAACTTTTCAATGATGTATTAGACCAAAGAGTAATATTAGACCCACTAACCAAAGAGTAATATTAGACCCACTAACCACAAGAGACAAAAAATCACACTATTAGTAGTACGAAGCAACAACTCAAACCATTAGAAAAAAATTAAAATCAACATACTATTAATCATACTGACTATGAAAGAAAAAATAACATGTACCTTTGAAATTGTATAACACTAAAATCGAGAGCATATCTAAAATTTGCACTAAAAAAATGCTTAGTTCTTCACATAATCACTTAAATCAAGAGCATATATAAAATTAGCACAATTACACCATAGCAAATTTAAAGTAAAATTCAACCAAGAAAACGCAAAGACAACTTTTTTCAACCACCAAAAATAGTCCAGACAAAAAAAAATAGCTACTCACAAGAAAAGCAAGACAAAAACCACAATTGAAAAAAATCCAAAAATCGAAAAAGGCATGAACTTCATACTAATAGTAACACCAAAAAGCACGAATAAAAAAATCAATTGAAATTAAAATACAAACAAAATGTGAAAACTCCAACAATCATCAAGACACAATGTGTTTAAATAGTGAGCAAGAATAACACAAGATTCTTTCATTGTATCAAGGTTTGAACAATTTTTCTTAAAATAGGTATGAAAAAAATTATTTAACTTAACTTGGTTCTAGAAGGAATTTTTCTCCGAAGACAGCAGCTAACCCAGAGAGGAGAAAAAATTCTTCAGATCACCTGGTTCAACCAGTTAATCAATGTCCAGCTCCAGCCAATAATTAGCCACCAATAGAGATTTTGAGGACCCATTGGAGATGAAGTTGCTTAATAAGCTACTTAAGCAATACACAATTTCTGTAACTAACAACTGTAAATATCAGTAGTCTACCTAAAAATACACAATTTTTTATCTAAAATTACAATAAACTTATGTTAAAACAACATAATCACAGGCAACTTCCAATGGTTTACTAATACTATTATCAGTATTAGTATCAGCCAGCCCAATAAAGTATATACAGGTATCTCAATTAAAACATAAATACTATAAAACACACAAAGAACATTCACAAATACATAGAGAATCATGGGAAAGAAGGTTTCAATTTATCTTTTCACAAATAAAAGATTTACAATTTTTTTTCCTAATACATCACAGTTATAAAAAAGTAAATTAATATTTATTTGCAACAAAATCAAGGAACACATAAAAAATACATCACCTTCACCATTGGAGACACCACTACCACCGCGATAATTTGGACCAAAGCAGATGACAGAGACATGAGAGAAAGTAGGATAGCCAAAAGGAGGATTCTCTCAGAAGATAAGCAAGGTTGTAGGTGGTGTAGTTGATCTCTTCGTCCACGAGACAACTGAATCACAAAAAGAAATAAAGACACCAAAATATATACATTAGCATAACAACAATATACATGATAAACAGTGGCAAGCTAATAACATTGACCGTCATCTGCTTTTTTTATCCTATCACTATTCAAAGTCCCAATCCACCAATCCCTTAAATAACACACACAAAACGAAACAGATACCCAAATAAAAATCAAGACAAAAACCCTGACTATAAAAAAATCTAAAAATCAAAAAAGACAAACTTGATACGTACAGTAACATCAAAAACTACAGATAATAAACCCTTTCAAATTAAGATACATAAAAAACGTGCAAGATAAAACAACCACCAAGAAAAAAATATAAAATATAAAGTTAAAAATAAAATAATTTAATATTAATCTAAAAGGAACAAAAAACCAATAAACCAATAAAATTTACAACCAACACAGAAACTTTCACAGACAATAAAAAATAAGACACATCTATTCAATTCTTCTCATAAATAAGACTCTATCGTTATCTGATTAAAAAATAAGTGTTATACATATTGACTCATAAAAATAAACAATACCTCAGTTATATCATTTTCAACAAATACACTATATTATTTTTAACAGAGGACATTGTGAAATTAGACACAATTCAAAATATCAAGGTTTGTTCAATTTTTCTTAGAATAGATAAGAAGAAAATTTATTTAACTTAACTTGATGCTAGAAGAAATATTTCTCCGAAGTTGGGAGGAGCAAAAATTCTTCAGATCACTTGGTTCAACCAGCTAATCGGTGTCTAACCAATAGTTAGCCACAAATAAAGATTTTGAGGATCCATTGGAGACGAAGTTGCTTAGTAAGCTACTTAACCAATACACATTTTGTAACCAACAACTGTAAATATCAGTAATCTACCTAAAAATACACAATTTTTCTATCTAAAATTACAATAAACTTATGCCAAAACAACATAATCACAGGCAACTTTCAATGGTTTACTAATAATATTATCAGTATTAGTATCACTCAGCCAAATAAAATATATACAGGTATCTCAATTAAAAAATAAATACTATAAAACACACAAAGAACACTCACAAATACATAGAGAATCATAGAAAAGAAGGTTTCAATTTATCTTTTCATAAATAAAAGATTTACAATTTTTTTTCCTAATACATCACAGTTACAAAAAGGTAAATTAATATTTATTTGAAATAAAATCAAAGAACACATGGAAAACACATGGAGACAGCATTACCACCGCAATAATTTGGACCAAAGCAGATGATAGAGACATGAGAGAAGCCTTGTATCAGAAAATTTTCATACATTTTCTCCACCAAAGCAAAGACATATAAATTGTGCAATTTTTTCCATCTACAAACTGCAGGATAGTAGGTACATTGATCAACAGAATTCAAATATTTCATGTTAGGTTTGATTGGATGAACAGGAAGCATATCAACAACAATGTTTTCTATTTTTCTAAAAAATCAATGCAAAGTAAATATCTGACTACGATTAAAGGAACATACATTTGTTTCCATTCAAGTAACAGGCATCCAAAATCCATTTAAAAATCACTTCTAATAATTCTATCAGCCTATGCTCTATATATCCACAATATGATCAGCAATTAGTAGCGAATTTTATGCAAAATTCTATAATAATGAAGATTGGGAGAAAAGTAATGCTTCCACTTGGAAACACTGCAGCAACAAGACTCATATTAATGCAACATCCAAGCAAAAAACAGTATGGTAGAAATAGTATACTATAGTACCTTCTCCTTGGAGAGCAGTAAAAGACCATTCCGTGATACCGATTCTCCCTCGTTTTGGCTAGTGTGAAATTTTTTATAATTTCTCATATTTTCATAATACAAAAAATTAGGGGTATAAAACATAGTGATTCAAAATAGTGATTATAAAAAATAGTGATTCAAAATAAAATCCCTATTCCAAATAAACTTTTAATTCAATAAGCTCAACACTATCACACTGATCATAGCCAATATCAAATCAACTACACTAAGAAAAAATAATAATCACACCAAGGGCAAAAATAACACAACAAAAATCCTTCCACAAACTTAAAAATTAGACGAACTATAAAACAAATCACAATCACAAAAAGCCACAAACATTGGAAAAAAAGAGAAACGATTTTCATGTTGTGTTTTATGAACAAAAAAGGGAAAAAATAGAGCGATTGAGGAATTATATCAAATCTAACATAATATCATACCTTCGAGGCAAATTATGATCAACTCTAGCGACTGATCAGATCAGGAACCCTCGCTGGACCGGTCGTACAACTCCATTGCGCAGACACACGAAAATCAGAGCTGATGGAATAGAAAATGAAAGTGTTCTTCCAATGAAATCTGTTGCTGGATCTCATCAGGACAATTGATCGTTCCTCCTCAGCTAGAAAATCAAAAGGTTCTTCCGATGAAATCTGTTGCAGGATCTCATCACGACAATCGATTGTTCCTCCTCATCACCTCTCTACAACTCCACAGATTTCCATCATAATCCCTGGAGAGCATTTCATGATTCACACTACAGAAGATGCGTTAAAATTCCAAAAAAAAAACAATAAGGGAAATCAGAATGAGAACTTCATCTGAAGGAGGGTTTCCGAAAGGAAGAGAAAGAAAGGAATAGTGCAAAAATAAAAGAAAGAGAGCAGGCAAACGATGGCAAAGGTGGAAAGAGTGATCCGAAAAAAGAGAGAAAGAAGCTCAATTTAGGAAAGCTGGAAGAGATGAATAGGATTTCAATGAGAGAGAAAAAAAAAAGAAGAGAAGGAAGAGACACCATAAATGAAAAAAGAGAAGACAAGGAAGATGAGTTGTGAAGTGGGACTCCTAAAGTGACATTTTTTGAAATAAAAGAAAATTTAAAAAAACCACAAAAGACCACTTCGGATAAGATTCTTCCACTGTACCATTGTTATATAGATGGCCATTAGAATGCCCATGAGTCATGCTTCCTTTGCCCCTCTCCTTCATATGATTCACGTTAGCGCCGTCTTAAGAGGGCGCTTCAGCCCTTGGCTTTAATAATGCCAACACATAATGCATCCCTTGCTTCCTTAACCTTTGAAATTACTTAACTTATTGAATGCTTCATTTGTTGATTCATTAATCGGCACTAATTCATGCATGCTCCTTATCATTGATTGGCATTATTCTTTGAATTCCTTGTTTGCTTTGATAATCTAATTAACACCTCATGCATGCATTAGTTAGGCACTTTGATTACCGTGTGCTTCATATAATAACATGATGAGTCCATATTTTTCGATATATTTTGGCTTGATTTGAATGAATTCGGGCACCTGAATTCACACTTAAGCACCAAAATAGCATACTTTTGTGTTTTGTCCCCAATTTGATCCTAAATGTAAAAACATGCAATTGTGTACTTGAAATGAGCAATTTAGTTCCACTTTTATTCCATTTGATGCCATGACATGTTTGTTGAGTGATTTCAGGCCTTGGAGGCAAGAATGGATAGCCAAAAGTGGAAGAAAGCATGTAAAAGAGAGAAAACATGAAGAAAACATGGAAAAGCACACATAGCGAAGTGTGCGTGCACACACGAAAGAATTTTCATGTGTGCGTGCGCATGAGTACCTGTGCTTATGCACAGGTCAGCTTTCAGCCGAGTGTGCGGACACACACGTTTGTGTGTCCGCACAGGTCCCTGCACGTGGTTGCATTAATAAAACACGTGCATTGCAAATTATGAGGCCTTTTGGCCCATTTTGGGAGGCTTGGAGGCTGATTTTGGATGCTATATGAAGGGAGAATCAACACCTATGAAGGCATTAGGCTTTAGCTCATTTTTACATTAGGTTTAGTTATAGTTTTTCATAGTTTTAGGAGTAGGAGTAGTGTAGAGTAGATTGCTTACTTAGGGTTTTATTTTTATCTTCATTGTAGCATTTTATAGCAAGCCTTGATCTTTGATTTTGCGTCTTTAATTATAAGTACTCTGAATTTCCTTTTAATTAAAGCACTTTCATCTCCTTTGGTTCAAGTTACTTTGTTCATATTTGCAACTTTGTGTTTCTTGAAGTTTTGATCAATGAATTTTATGTTTCATCCTTCCTTTATGTTTGATTGCTTGGTTATGTTTGGTTTTGTTGATAGTTGGTTATAGTTCTCTAATTTTTCTTGCAATTTTCCATGTTTTATATTTATGCACACAAGGTGTTTGGGAAAATGCCAACCTTAGATTTTAAGTAGATTTCCACACCTTAGCTTGGGATTTGAGTTCCTAGGATACTAGAGTCATAATGTCCGACATTTAGTGGTAATTCTTGGGTAGTTAGTTGACACTTATTTCCATTAAAGCTAGCCTTTTACCAACTAGTTTGGTAAGTTAGCTAGGACTTATGAATTAAGGTTAGTTATGCTTGCTTGACTTACTCCTCGATGTTAGGGGGTTAACTAGGCGAGATTGACTCATCATAATTATCATAGTTGTGGTTATGGCAATGATAGAATTCCTTGGATCCTCTTATTCCCAAGTCAAGGTATTTATTGCATTATTACAATTTCGCTCATCTCTTAGTTCTTTTTAATTCTTAAGTTCTTTTAACCTTTCATTCTTGCTTGAAAAACCCTTTTTCCTCACAACCGAAAGCATATAACACTTCAATTGCATCCTAGGGAGAACGACCAGAGATTTAAATACTCTCAGTTAATTAGAATTTTTAAACATTTGATTAAGAGAGTTCATTGTTGGTTTGGACTATGCTACCAACGAAGTGATGCTTGTTTTGATCGATTCCAAACCGGCAATAGTTCTCTTATCATAACACCTCATGCATCATATGGCTTCATTCTTCATTCATGCACGTTGGCTCTTTAATAATTGGGCATGCTTCATTTGGTTTCATCACCAGCGCCTCCTAAGAAGAGCATCCTTTGGTTTGTGGCATTGTTAACGCCCTTTGTTTTGCTTCATGGGCCACGCTTTTAAAAGTGTTGCCTAAAGTTTCAAAGCGTATCCAAATTTCAAAGCGTGTCAAAACTTTCTCTTTACTTTTTCTTTTGAACTTGTTTTGTACTTTTTGCTTCTTTTTCTATTATTTTCTACAAATTTATCAAATTAAAAGGATCAAAACAATATACAACATAAGCACCAAAAATTAAACATTATGTATTAATTTTTTATATGAAAAAGCATAGAAAAATACAACATAATGAACATGAATCACGGCGATGGGATCATATGGAGGGTAGGTTGGTAAATGCTGTGAGACAACGGTGAGTAGTATTAGTTAGAAATCCCCTAAGTTAGACTATCCTGTTTATGGTTTAATTTCTATAATTTTGTAAGCTTAAATACTTGAATCGATATGAAATTCTAGGATTGCATTTGGCTTCCCGAAACCTTATATCTTATCTATTGGGAACTGTTACCATACTGAGAACCTCTGATTCTCATACCATATGTTGTTGTTATTTTTCAGATATAGGTCGCAACCTACCTCGGTAAGTTTGCAGATTGGTGATAGAGCAGAGGATGGCTTTACTTTTATTTTTATTCTGCTTTACTTTTTTGTTGTAGTTATTCTCTCATCTTTTGTATTTTTGTTGCCTTATAGGCTTAAACTTTGAGAGATAGGTTGTTAGCTGTTTTAACTTATAAATACTCTGTTGTATTTATTTTTACTAGTCGGTCTAAACTCCACGGGTTGAGACTAGTTCCTCTTGACTATTATATATATATATATATATATATATATATATATATATATATATATATATATATATATATATATATATATATATATATATACACACCTTGTTTATATACACCTTGTTTATGTATCTAGTTACTACCTTGTATCTTGGAGCTTTATGCAAGGTGGTATATTTTATGTTCTGCTCTTGCCATGCGTACACATTTTAGTTGTCATGTGTGAATGTTTTGCGCTTGTAATTCCACTTTATGTGCCTTTGAGCTTTTATTCTTTCATCGGGCTTCTAGTTATATGAATTCTTGGATATATACTATGTTTTGAGTTTTAGAACTGTCGTGATGCTTTATCACCCTTTGCTTTACGGCTAGAGGTAAGGCTTAGTGTGATAGGGTGTTACACCAAACAGATAAACTAATAATGTCAAACAAAAAAAAAACTACCCTAATCACTACAGGTCCTAATAATCATCGTCGTCGTTATCCCTTGGTCCTGTTGAGTCAGCGGTCTAGGTGGTGGTGTCGGTGCTTGTGCTGGTGTCTGTGCAGAGGATGAGGAGCCCTCTCCAGCAGCACTGCTACCACCAGCACACATATGCTCCAGCTACTACCTGAGCTCCTACCTCAGGGACTGTCTCTACTTTGTGAACATCCTTATCTACCATGTGTGCGAGGAGCTCATTATTTCTCTCCTCGGCCAGTTAAAGCTGGTGACCCTAGTCTTAGCTTGAAGGCTATAGGTCAGACTGTGAACCTGTTTGTGTGTAACACCCTACCTTTTAGCACCTCATGATTGTACCAAAAGTAAGACATTACTAACCTAATTTCTTTTATTATCTATTTAATATTGAGTCTTTACGTGTAAATCTATCGATAGTTTTACTAAAACTATAACTTTTCTAACAAGTATAAACAACACATATTCATATACTTAATACTAATAATATGTTGTAGTGTTACATACAAAAGCAATTATAGAACCTACCCCTCTGAATAAAACTCTAACTAACAAGGCGAGGGGAAAATAAATTCTAATAGCTCAACTCGTAAACATATTCCTCTATGCTCCCACAGCTTCGCAATAAGCCTTCGCCCCTGTAGCTAAAAGGAGGGTGAAGATAGAGGATAAGAACTGGGGAGTTCTTAGTAGGTTCGGGGTGTATAGTTATATTCATTTCATATATACTTAGTTAGCAACAACAGTCAACAAGGTACCATCTAATTCAACTATTAAAGAACACAGAATTCAAACACAAGCACACACAATCATAAAAAACACAATCACAAACAAGTATGCGCAAACAAGTATGATGCATGTCTATCCCTGGTGTAGGTAATGAGCTCATCTGTCAGTTTTGACCCGCTCCTGACGTAACTCAGCAACCTTTGTCTGAGTTTGGTTTCCAGTGTCATAACCTCTGTAAGCAACCTCTGTCTTACAGGTGCGACTCTCTTGAGCCGATGTATGCAAATATAACCTCTGTAAGCAACCTCTATCTTACATAACCCAATGTATGTAACGATAACCTCTTAAGCAACCTCTGTCTTACAGGTGCGACCATCTCCAGGATTGGCCGATGTATCTGTGGAAAGCAAATCTCGATGGACTCACCACCATATCTCTACCCGTTTTCAGCAGGTAAACAATCATCTCTGCTTCTTTCCTTTCCTTTTTGTTCTTTCTTTCTTTTAAAACCAAAATCAGCTCTTTTAAAACAATTTCACTTAAACTAATTCTTCTTTCAAAAAACAAAGGGAAACTATATATTAGTTAAGCCTTTCTACAAGGCCTCTAGACTTTAGGGGAGCGGCAACCAATCTTATTCTCTTGAGTTCGTTATAAATCCTTAACAATCATTGTTTTCTCAAACTGAATTTAATCAAATAAAGTTTCTAAATCAAATCATACAAATTAGAAGTTCCGAACCAATTTCAAAACCAAAACCAATCCCAATTTCATCCTTAAAACTAATTCTTTAACTTTTTCCAAGACGTCGCAAAATGAAACCATTCCATCGAAATTCAATTACTTTTAAAGTTCACTAAAACTCCTCCGAATGAAATTTTTGATTCAAATTCAAAACATAAGCCCTTTTCATATTTAAATCAACCTTAAAACATAATACTTCTCTTAAATAATTTAAAATCGTAAAATAATTCTTTTCTAAATAAATCAAACTCAAAACATATACTTTTCTTAAATGAATTAAACTCGAAACATAACTATTTTTTAATAAATCAAATAATATGATTTCTCAAATCCAATCTTTTTCTAAATAACATTTCAAACAAAATCTTAAATTTTTTAACAAAACTTTGGCAGCATCTCCCCTAAAACTCAGACTTTGTCACCCTTTCAGGTCCCATCCAAACTATTTCTCAAACTCTTTTAAATCATTTTCGATAAATCAAAACCATTTATAATATCAAAATATTTATAAAATCAAACCAATTAAAAATCAAATCGCCTCCAAAATCAAACTATTTTCATATCTCAAATCATGTCATCAATTCATCAATTCATTTCTTATTAAGTCTCAATACCATCATCAAATTTTACCAATTTCACTTGATCACTAAGAACATTCCAGCTCCGAATTCATCAAAATAATTTGGTTCTTGACTGCATTTAAACCGACCAAACCTCAAACTAATCATAAATATCATTATATCACAAAAATTTAACATAAATTCAATCAAATTTAGTCAATAATCAATCACAACAACAATTCACTTATCCAATACCAATTTAACCGATGATAAATTACCAAAATCCTACCTCCGTATGAAATCAAAATACTCGAAGAAAGCTTTTTGACCGAGCTGCTGAAGAAGAAAACATCAGGAATCATCTGTGTCTCCTAGAACTCTAGTTGGCCGAACACAAAGGGTAAGGGAGTTATGTCACTGTCGACTTCCACTAATCAAAAGTGACGCCAACACATAGAAAAGAAGAATACAAATACTTTATTGGATTAGATTTTTTATTAGAGTTATAGATTGTAAGAAATCGAAACTGGAAAGTCACGGTTCCATGGTTTCCATTCTCTTCTCTCTCACGGTGTTTCTTTTCTTATTTTTTTCCAAGTTCATTCGGTGGTATGAACGAAGGAAATGAAAACATTTAACACTAATAGGAATGAATGAAAATTTGTGGTAGTAAGAGCCCATTTGGGAACTTTAGAAGTAACTTTTTTTAACTTTTGACTTATGAAAAGTAGTAGTATTAATGTCTGGTACAATTTTTAAAACCAAATTGCAACTTTCTAAGAAGCTATTTAGGAGCTTATAGAGAAGTTAAAAAAATGACTTCTTTCATAATACTTCCACTTTTCCTCATATTTCTATAAAATAAGGACTTTTAGAGTTAAAAATCCAAACACAAAATAACTTATTTATAAGTTACTTTTAATAGAGTCATTATCATATGGATATACATGTATATATATGCCACGTTTGAATATATATATATATAATAAAATAATAATAATAATGATAATACAACAACAACAATAACAACAACAACAACAACAACAACAATAATAATAATAATAACAATAAAAATCAATTTAAATTTTGTCTTATCAAATTATTATTTTTTGATAAATAATTTAAATTTAATAGAATAAGTAATAATTAAATTAAACTTTAATAATTATAAAATTCTATTTAATTATTTTTGTTAAAAATAGTTTTCTTAAAAACTACATCTCAATATAATATTTTAACTCACAAATAGCTAATTATTTAATTTTCAAAATCCTGGGTCTTACATTGTGCAAATTGACGTCTTCAAAATTTGCAAGACTGGTGGCTGAGGTAGATGAAGCCCTCAATGTGGATGTGTGGAGGTTGCTGGCAAAGAATGACCCTAGTCCATGGACACGATTTTTGTACAGCTCAGATGCGGTTTGGCACCCACCGCATTAGGATCGACGATGGAAGTAGAGGAGTTGTTGCCATTCCTCCCACTTTGCTAAGATTGTTGAGTTGCGGCCTCTGAGTTCTACGTGTATAATTCCTAGCACATGATATGCAAATGTTATTAGGATAACAGTTAATTGAAAATGATTACAAGTTATATAAATTATGATATTTATTCACATAATAACCAGTAGACTGCTAATCGGCAAATTTTTTCTTATTCTTCTTTAGCGTGTGAGTATACCTGAAGACCTCCACCATCGTTGCCTCACAATCTAGCGACTTAGACTGCATGTATTGAAAGAAAAGATTAAATTAAGTGACAATTAATTTAAAAATCAAATATAAAATGAACTTAATATATTAATATAAGTTATATACTAGCATGGACTTTGTCTTCATAAAAGTCACTGTCCTACCAGTATATTTGGACGACTTGGCCAATGCCCTATTGGTCCTGTTTATGACTCGACAATGCTTGAATGCCTCATTATTCTCCCAATAGGCATAAAGGGCCTTTTTATAATGTCCGGTTAGAACCACTGAGTAAGGTGGTCCAACCTCTCACGTAGGTTCTCAAGCATCTACTGAAGCTGTCTAGCCATGCGGTGGTAAAAGATCTTTTTGATCATGGTATAATGAATCTTCTTCCATATAAATTTCTCCTGCACAAGGAAACAGTTATCATTGGTTAATCAAAATTAAATACATAAACAAAACAAAAGATAGAAACTAACTAAAATTTGAATTAGTAAAAATTTTACTACCCACTTATAAAACTATAGCTTTTTGGTCTCAGCAGAATTTTTCATGTAGCTCGGATATGGGTGGTCGTAAATAAACTTGATGACGTTAGTACGCTCTTGTGTACATTTGTTGTTATTCCGGGCATACCAATCAATGGAGAACTTAATGTTACTAAATACAAATATTGTTTCATAACTTCAAAATAAATTGCATTTACAGCTAATTAAAATAGTGCTCACTTGATAAATCTAGCAAGCCAAATTGTTATCGTAACGACCCGGTGTGTTGGGACATCTTAATTTACTTTTTTTTTAAAATACTTACCAAAGATATATAACTCAAAAATTTTTTTAGATTGATTATTAATTCATTCAATGTACTAAATCTTAGTATTATCAATTTTCACCTTGAAAATAGTTGTAAGCATAAATTAAAGCAAATACACATTTAAGCAAACATCGAATCATAGCTATTTTGGTACACATCTCTTTATTTTTCTGTAATTTTTTAGCAAATAAGAATTTCTAAAAGACACTCCTAGGTAACCTTCTCCCACATCCGCCCTAGAACTCTACCATAGAAAAAGTATCCAGCATAAAACATTAACAATTTAAGATGGTTAGAGATAGAAAACTAATCTCGATACTACATGAACAACCCAAGTATATTATCAGCACAAACAACCCATTATTAAAGCTAAATAGAAATAAAATTAGTAAAATATAAAAAATAACAATAAAAAATTAATAACGTTTGTACTCATCAACTTTACAAATGCTGACAAAAGTACCTATCAAAGAAGAAAGCTAACGTTGTACTCACAAAAAATAGGTTCCGTACAACAAAAGTACCCAAACCCTAATTTTTTGTTGACTTTTTGATAAAATTCCCAAATTACCCACACCCTTTATCTTTAACCTCAACTCCACCACCATCTCTCCTTCACCAAATCTCAAATTTTCACATCCCTGCTCTACTAAGAAAATGCCTCCGATGAATGAGAATTTGAATCTTTGGTTTGAAGAACTGGTGCAGGGGAAGGAGGACTCTCTTGCCTATTACTGGAAGAGCCTCTTGGAGAAAAATGCTGTCCATCTTCTTCATCTTGATTCTCTTTATGCTTTTTCATCCTTGTCTTCTTCCCTCTGCCATGGACAGAAATTATGGTGAAGCAGAGGAGACTGCGGTTTTAGTTCTGATGAGTCACTCAATTTTTGGTACAGTGACGCTATCAAGATTTTGGTGGTTTTGATGGAGCTTGAATCTAGTAGCTCTGAACTCGCCACTATGCTGAGGTAGAGGTAATCTATGAGTGGGCTTCAGGTAGTGCTGGGGCCACCGCGAGACTTGGGGTGAGTGTTGTTGGAGGTTGCAGTGTTGCATGGGAAAGATGGTGGATGATGAGTGGATAATTTATACGCTTTTCGATATTATTTTTAGGTAGTTTTTAGTAAGATCTAGCTACTTTTAGGGATGTTTTTATTAGTTTTTATGAAAAATTCACATTTCTGGACTTTACTATGAGTTTGTGTGTTTTTCTATGATTTTAGATATTTTTTGGCTGAAATTGAGGGACCTGACCAAAAATCTGATAGGAGGCTGACAAAGGACTGTTGATGTTGTTGGATTCTGACCTCTCTGCACTCGAAATGGATTTTCTTTAGCTACAGAACACCAGATGGCGTGCTCTCAATTGCGTTGGAAAGCCGACATCCAGGGCTTTCCAGCAATATATAATAGTCCATACTTTATTCGAGTTTAGATGACGCAAACTGGCGTTCAACGCCAGCTCCATGCTACATTCTGGAGTAAAACGCCAGAAACACATCACAAACCAGAGTTAAACACCAAAAACACGTTACAACTTGGCATTTAACTCCAAGAGAAACCTCTGCACGTGTAAAGCTCAACCTCAGCCCAAGCACACACCAAGTGGGCCCCAGAAGTGGATTTCTGCACTTAGATTATTTCTGTAAACCCTAGTAACTAGTCTAGTATAAATAGAACTTTTTACTATTGTATTAGATATCTTTGGAACATCTTTAGATCATCTTCGGATTATCTTTTGATCCTTTGATCACGTTTTGGAGGCTGGCCTCTCGGCCATGCCTGGACTTTTATCACTTATGTATTTTCAACGGTGGAGTTTCTACACACCAAAGATTAAGGGTGTGGAGCTCTGCTGTACATCGAGTAATAATGCAATCACTACTGTTTTCTATTCAATTCATGATTATTCTTATTCTAAGATATTCATTCGCACTTCAACCTAATAAATGTGATGATCCGTGACACTCATCACCATTCTCACCTATGAACGCGTGCCTGACAAACACTTCCGTTCTACCTGCGAAAGCTAGAGTGTGTATCTCTTGGATTCCTGACCTACGACGCATGGTTGCCTCGCCTGACAACCGAGCCTCCCATTCCGTGAGATCAGAGTCTTCGTGGTATAAGCTAGATTCCATTGGCAACATTCTTGAGAATCTGGAAAGTCTAAACCTTGTCTGTGGTATTCCGAGTAGGATTCAGGGATTGAATGACTGTGACGAGTTTCAAACTCGCGAGTGTTGGGCATAGTGACAGACGCAAAAGGATCAATGGATCCTATTCCGACATGATCGAGAACCGATAGATGATTAGCGATGCTGTGACAGCGCATTTGGACCATTTTTACTGAGAGGATGGGAAGTAGCCATTGACAACGGTGATGCCCTACATATAGCTTGCCATAGAAAGGAGTAAGAATGATTGGATGAAAGCAGTAGGAAAGCAGAGATTCAGAAGGAACACAGTATCTTCATGCGCTTATCTGAAATTCCCACCAATGAATTACAGAAGTATCTCTATCTTTATTTTATGCTTTATTTATCTTTATATTCGAAAACAATTATAACCATTAGAATTCGCCTGACTGAGATTTACAAGATGACCATAGCTTGCTTCATACCAACAATCTCCGTGGGATCGACTGTTACTCACGTAAGGTTTATTACTTGGACGACCTAGTGCACTTGCTGATTAGTTGTACGAAGTTGTGACAAAGTGTGATTCACATTTGAGAGCTCCAAGTCTTTGGCGCCATTGTTGATGATCACAATTTCGTGCACCAAGTTTTTGGCGCCGTTGCCGGGGATTGTTCGAGTTCGGGCAACTGACGGTTCATCTTGTTGCTCAGATTAGGTAATTTTCTTTTCAAAAATCTTTCAAAATTTTTTATTTTTTTATTTGTTTGCGTTTTTCCAAAATTAATTTTCGAAAAATTCAAAAAAATTTAATAAAATCATAAAAAAACCAAAAATATTTTGTGTTTCTTGTTTGAGTCTAGTGTCAATTTTTAAGTTTGGTGCCAATTGCATGTTTTTAAAATTCTTGCATTTTTCGAAAAATTCATGCATTGTATTCTTCATGATCTTCAAGTTGTTCTTGACAAGTCTTCTTATTTGATATTCATATTTTCTTGTTTTGTGTCTTTTGTTGTTTTTCATGTGCATTTTTGCATTCATAGTGTCTAAATATGAAAAAGTTTTAAGTTTGGTGTCTTGCATGTTTTTCTTTTCTTGAAAATTTTTCAAAAATAAGTTCTTGATGTTCATCATGATCTTCAAAATGTTCTTGGTGTTCATCTTGACATTGATAGTGTTCTTGCATGCATCTTTGGTTTTGACCCAAAATTTTCATGTTTTGGGTCATATTTGTGTTTTTCTTTCTCCTCATTAAAAATTCAAAAAAATCAAAAAAATATATTTTCCTTGTTTTACTCATAATTTTTGAAATCTTTGGGTTGACTTAGTCAAAAATTTTTAAAATAAGTTGTTTCTTGTTAGTCAAGTCAAGATTTCAATTTCAAAAATCCTATCTTTTCAAAATCTTTTTCAAAAATTAAATCTTTTTCATTTTTTTTATTATTTTCAAAAATTTTAAAAAGTGATTTCAAAATATTTTTCTTAATTTCATTTCAAAATTTCGAAAACTTTACTAACAATTAATGTGATTGATTCAAAAATTTGAAGTTTGTTACTTTCTTGTTAAGAAAGGTTCAATCTTTAAATTCTAAAATCATATCTTTTAGTTCTTGTTAGTCAAGTAATCAATTTTAATTTTAAAAATCAAATCTTTTTAATTTCCTTTTCAAATCTTTTTCAAAACAAATCTCAATCATATCTTTTTTCAAAATCAATTTCAAAAATCTTTTCTAACTCCTTTTCAAAATTGATTTTTAAATCTTTTTCAACTAACTAATTGACTTTTTGTTTCTTTCTTATCTTTTTCAAAACCACCTAACTACTTTCCTCTCTCTAATTTTCGAAAATCACCTCCCTCTTTTCCAAAAATCTTTTTATTTAACTAATTGTTTTAAAATTTTAATTTTATTCCTTTTTATAAATTCGAATTTTAACTTTAATTTAAAATAAAAACAAAAATATTTTTCCTTTATTTTAGTTAATTTTTGAAAACTCCTCTATCTCATCTTCTTCTATTTATTTATTTATCTACTAACACTGCTCTTCTACTCAAAATTTGAACCCTCTTCTCCCCTCTACCTGTGTTCAGATTTTCTTCTTATTTTCTTTTACTCACATAAAGGAATCTCTCTACTGTGGTAAAGAGCATCCCTATTATTATTTTCTGTTCCCTTCTTTTTCATATGAGCAGGAGCAAGGACAAGAACATTCTTATAGAAGCAGATCCTGAACCTGAAAGGACTCTGAAGAAAAAACTAAGAGAAGCTAAAATACAACAATCCAGAGAAAACCTTACAGAAATTTTCGAAAAAGAAGAGGAGATGGCAGTCGAAAATAATGACAACAAAAATAATGCAAGAAGGATTCTTGGTGATTATACTACACCTACTTCCAATTTTTATGGAAGAAGCATCTCAATCCCTGCCATTGGAGCAAACAATTTTGAGCTGAAGCCTCAACTAGTTGCTCTAATGCAACAGAACTGCAAGTTTCATAGACTTCCATCAGAAGATTCCTATCAGTTTTTAACTGAGTTCTTGTAGATCTGTGATACTGTTAAGACTAATGGAGTAGATCCTGAAGTCTACAGGCTCATGCTTTTCCATTTTGTTGTAAGAGACAAAGCGAAAAACATGGTTGGACTCAGAACCTAAAGATAGCCTGGACTCTTGGGATAAGCTGGTCACGGCCTTCTTGGCCAAGTTCTTTCCTCCTCAAAAGCTGAGCAAGCTTAGAGTGGATGTTCAGACCTTCAGGCAAAAAGAAGGTGAATCCCTCTATGAAGCTTAGGAAAGATACAAGCAGTTGACCAAAAAGTATCCTTCTGACATGCTTTCAGAGTGGACCATTTTGGATATATTCTATGATGGTCTATCTGAATTGTCTAAGATGTCATTGGACCATTCTGCAGGTGGATCCATTCACCTAAAGAAAACGCTTGCAGAAGCTCAAGAACTCATTGACATGGTTGTAAATAAGCAATTCATGTACGCCTCTGAGAGGAATCCTGTGAGTAATGGGATGCCTCAAAAGAGGGGAGTTCTTGAAATTGATGCTCTGAATGCCATATTGGCTCAGAACAAAATGTTGACTCAGCAAGTCAACATGATTTTTCAGAGTCTGAATGGATTGCAAAATACATCCAACAGTACTAAAGAAGCATCTTTTGAAGAAGAAGCTTATGATCTTGAGAACCCTGCAATGGCAGAGGTAAATTACATGGGTGAAGCCTTTGGAAACACCTATAACCCTTCATGGAGAAATCATCTAAATTTTTCATGGAAGGATCCACAGAAGCAAGGCTTCAATAATAACAATGGTGGAAGAAACATGTTTAGCAATAGCAAGCCTTTTCCATCATCTTCTCAACAACAGATAGAGAATTCTGAGCAGAGCCCCTCTAGCTTAGCAAACATAGTCTCTGATCTATCTAAGGCCACTTTAAGTTTCATGAATGAAACAAGGTCCTCCATTAGAAACTTGGAGGCACAAGTGGGTCAGTTGAGTAAGAAAATCACTGAAACTCCTTCTAGTACTCTCCCAAGCAATACAGAAGAGAATCCAAAAAAAAAAAAGTGCAAGGCCATTGATATAATCAAAATGGCCGAATTCAAAGAGGAAGGGGAGGATGTGAATCCCAATGAGGAAGACCTCATGGGACGTCCTCCAGACAGAAAGGAGTTCCCTACTGAGGACCTAAAAGAATCTGAGACTCATATAGAGACCATAGAGATTCCATTAAACTTCCTTCTGCTATTCATGAGCTTTGAGAACTATTCTTCCTCTGAAGAGGATGAAGATGTAACTAAAGAGCAAGTTGCTCAATATCTTGGAGCCATCATGAAGCTGAATGCCAAGTTGTTTGGTAATGAGACTTGGGAAGATGAACCTCCCATGCTCATTAGTGAACTAAATACATGGGTTCAGCAAACTTTACCTCAAAAGAAACAAGATCCTGGCAAATTCTTAAGGCCCTGTACCATAGGCACCATGACCTTTGAGAAGGCTCTGTGTGACATAGGGTCAGGTATAAATCTTATGCCACTCTCTGTAATGGAGAAACTGGGGATCTTTGAGGTACAAGATGCAAGAATCTCATTAGAGATGGCAGACAAGTCAATAAAACAAGCTTATGGATTGATAGAGGACGTGTTAGTGAAGGTTAGATGCCTTTACATCCCTGTTGATTTCATAATCCTAGACACTGGGAAGGATGAGGATGAATGCATCATCCTTGGAAGACCCTTCCTAGCCACAGCAGGAGCTGTGATTGATGTTGACAGAGGAGAGCTAGTCCTTCAATTGAATGGGGACTACCTTGTATTTAAAGCTCAAGGATCTTCCTCTACAACCATGAAGAGGAAGCATGAAAAGTTTCTCTCAATACAGAGTCAAACAAAGCCCCCACAATCAAACTGTAAGTTTGGTGTTGGGAGGCCACAACCAAACTCTAAGTTTGGTGTTGAACCCCCACATTCAAACTCTAAGTTTGGTGTTGGGAGGTCCCAACAATGCTCTGAACATCTATGAAGCTCCATGAGAGCTCATTGTCAAGCTATTGACATTAAAGAAGCGCTTATTGGGAGGCAACCCAATTTTTATTTATCTATATTTCTATTGTTCTTTTATGTTTTATTAGGTTTACGATCATGTGGAGTCACAAAACAATTGCAAAAATTAAAAACAGAATCAAAAATAGTAGCACACCCTGGAGAAAGAGTTGTTTGGCGTTTAAATGCCAGAAACAAGCATCTGTCTGGCGTTTAACGCCAGAAACAAGCACCAAGCTGGTGTTTAACGCCAGAAACAAGCATCAGGCTGGCGTTAAACGCCAGAAACAGGCTACATTTGGGTGTTTAACGCCAGAAACAAGCTGCAGTCTGGCATTAAACGCCAGGATTGCATACAAAGGGAATTTTACACGCCTAAAAGGTGCAGGGATGGGAAATCCTTGACACCTCAAGATCTGTGGACCCCACAGGATCACCTCAGGATATGTGGACCCCACAGGATCCCCACTACCCCACTTCTCTCTTCTTCACACAATCCAATAACATTATACCCTTCACCAATTACCTCAATCTCTCTTCCACATTACCCCTTCACCAATCACATCCATCCACTCTTCCCCATAAACCCCACCTACCTTCAAATTCAAAATCTCTTTCCCATCCAAACCCACCCTAAATGACCGAACCCTAACCCCTCTCCCTCCACTATATAAACCCCTCCATCCTTCTTCATGTTCACACAATACTACCCTCTCTTCTCTCCCTTGGCCGAAACCCACACCTCTCTCCCTTTCCTCCATATCTTCTTCTTCTTCTTCTATTCTTTCATCTTTTGCTCGAGGGCGAGCAACATTCTAAGTTCGGTGTGGTAAAAGCATAGCTTTTTGTTTTTCCATAACCATTGATGGCACCTAAGGCCAGAGAAACCTCAAGAAAGAGGAAAGGGAAGGCAATTGCTTCCACCTCTATGTCATGGGAGATGGAGAGATTCATCTCAAAAGCCCATCAAGACCATTTCTATGAAGTTGTGGCCAAGAAAAAGGTGATCCCTGAGGTCCCTTTTAAGCTCAAAAAAGGCGAATATTCGGAGATCCGACATGAGATCCAAAGAAAAGGTTGGAAAGTTCTTACCAATCCCATTCAACAAGTCAGAATCTTAATGGTTCAAGAGTTCTATGCAAACACATGGATCACTAGGAACCATGATCAAAGCATGAACCATGGAATTGGCTTACAATGGTTCGGGGGAAATGCTTAGATTTCAGTCCGGAGAACATAAGGTTGGCGTTCAACTTGCCTATGATGCAAGAAGATGCACGCCCCTACACTAGAAGACTAGACCTTAAACCTGTGGCTAGAGGATGGTTGGAGTTCATCCAACGCTCCATCATCCCCACTAGCAACCGATCCGAAGTAACTTTGGATCGGGCCATCATGATCCATAGCATCATGATTGGAGAGGAAGTAGAAGTTCATGAAGTCATCCCTCTAGAACTCTACAAAGTAGCCGAAAAGCCTTCCACCTTGGCAAGGCTAGCTTTTCCTCATCTCATTTGCCATCTATGCAACTTAGCTGGAGTTGTCATAGAAGGAGACATCATCATTGAAGAGGACAAGCCCATTACTAAGAAGAGGATGGAGCAAACAAGAGAGCCCACTCATGGATCTCAAGAGACGCATGAGGAAGCTCATCATCAAGAAATCCCTGAGATGCCTCAAGGGATGCATTTTCCTCCAAACAACTATTGGGAACAACTCAACACTTCTCTAAAAGGATTGAGTCATGACATGAACCAATTAAGGGTGGAATACCAAGAACACTCCATCATTCTCAATGAGATTAGAGAAGATCAAAAAGCTATGAGGGAGGTGAAATAAAGGCAAGGAAGAGACATAGAGGAGCTCAAGGACACCATTGGTCCTTCAAGAAGAAAGCGCCACCCTCACTAAGGTGGACTCATTCCTTAACTTCCTTGTTTTTATCTCTCTGTTTTTTGATTTTTAAGCTTCATGTTTGTCTATGTTTGTGTCTTTATTATATGATCATTAGTGTCTAGTGTCTATGTCTTAAGGCTATAAATAATTCCATGAATCCTTCACCTTTCTTAAATGAAAAATGTTTTTAATACAAAAGAACAAGAAGTACATGAGTTTTGAATTCATCCTTGAAATTAGTTTAGTTATATTGATGTGGTGACAACACTTTTTGTTTTCTGAATGAATGCTTAAACAGTGCATATTTTTTATCTTGTTGTTTATGAATGTTAAAATTGTTGGCTATTGAAAGAATGATGAACAAAGAGAAATGTTATTGATAATCTAAAAAATCATGAAATTGATTATTGAAGCAAGAAAAAGCAGTGAAAAAGAAGAAGCTTGTGGAAAAAAAGCAAGTACAAAAAGCCAATAGCCCTTAAAATCAAAAGGCAAGGGTAAAAAGGATCCAAGGCTTTGAGCATCAATGGATAGGAGGGCCCAAGGAAATAAAATCCAGGCCTAAGCGGCTAAATCAAGCTGTCCCTAACCATGTGCTTGTGGCATGCAGGAACAAGTGAAAAGTTTGAGACTAAGTGGTTAAAGTCGTGATCCAAAGCAAAAAGAGTGTGCTTAAGAGCTCTGGACACCTCTAACTGGGAACTTTAGCAAAACTGAGTCACAATCTGAAAAGGTTCACCCAGTCACGTGTCTGTGGCATTTATGTATCCAGTGGTAATACTGAAAAACAAAGTGCTTAGGGCCACGACCAAGACTCATAAAAGTAGCTGTGTTCAAGAATCAACATACTTAACTAGGAGAATTAATAACACTATCTGAACTCTGAGTTCCTATGGATGCCAATCATTCTAAACTTCTAAGGATAAAGTGAGATGCCAAAACTGTTCAGAAGCAAAAAGCTACAAGTCCCGCTCATCTAATTAGAACTAATATTCATTGATATTTTGGGATTTATAGTATATTCTCTTCTTTTTATCCTATTTGATTTTCAGTTGCTTGGGGAAAAGCAACAATTTAAATTTGGTGTTGTGATGAGCAGATAATTTATACGCATTTTGGCATTGTTTTTAGGTAATTTTTAGTAAGATCTAGCTACCTTTAGTGATGTTTTTATTAGTTTTTATGCAAAATTTACATTTCTTGACTTTACTATGAGTTTGTTTGTTTTTCTGTGATTTCAAGTATTTTCTGGCTGAAATTGAAGGACCTGAGCAAAAATCTGATAGAAGGCTGACAAAGGACTGTTAATGCTGTTGGATTCTAACCTATCTGCACTCGAAATGGATTTTCTTGAGCTACAGATCTCCAAATGGCATGCTCTCAAATGCGTTGGAAAGCCGACATCTAGGGCTTTCCAAAAATATATAATAGTCTATACTTTATTTGAGTTTAGATGACACAAACTTGCGTTCAACGCCAGCTCAATGCTGCATTCTAGAGTAAAACGCCAGAAACACGTCACAAACCATAGTTAAACGCCAGAAACATGTTACAACTTGGCGTTTAACTCCAAGAGAAGCCTCTGCACGTGTAAAGATCAAGCTCAGCCCAAGCACACACCAAGTGGGCCTCGGAAGTGAATTTCTGCACTTAGACTTATTTCTGTAAACCCTAGTAACTAGTCTAGTATAAATAGAACTTTTTACTATTGTATTAGACATCTTTGGAACATCTTTAGATCATCTTCGGATTATCTTTTGATCATTTGACCACGTTTTGGAGGCTGGCCTCTCGGCCATGCCTGGACCTTCATCACTTATATATTTTCAATGGTGGAGTTTCTACACACCATAGATTAAGGGTGTGGAGCTCTGCTGTACCTCGAGTATTAATGCAATCACTACTATTTTCTATTCAATTTATGATTATTCTTATTCTAAGATATTCATTCACACTTCAACCTGATGAATGTGATGATCTGTGACACTCATCACCACTCTCACCTATGAACGCGTGTCTGACAAATACTTCCATTCTACCTGCGAAAGCTAAAGTGTGTATCTCTTGGATTCCTGACCCACGACGCATGGTTGCCTTGCCTGACAACCGAGCCTCCCATTCCGTGAGATCAGAATCTTCGTGGTATAAGCTAGAATCCATTGGCAGCATTCTTGAGAATCTGGAAAGTCTAAACCTTGTCTGTGGTATTCCGAGTAGGATTCAGGGATTGAATGACTATGACGAGCTTCAAACTCGCGAGTGTTGGGCGTAGTGACAGACGCAAAAGGATCAATGGATCTTATTCCGACATGATCGAGAACCGACAAATGATTATCCGTCCTGTGACAGCGCATTTGGACCATTTTCACTGAGAGGATGGGAAGTAGCCATTGACAACGGTGATGTCCTATATACAGCTTGCCATAGAAAGGAGTAAGAATGATTGGATGAAAGCAGTAGGAAAGCAGAGATTCAGAAGGAACACAGTATCTTCATGTGCTTATCTGAAAATTCCCACCAATGAATTACATAAGTATCTATATCTTTATTTTATGCTTTATTTATATTTATATTCGAAAACCACTATAACCATTAGAATCCGCCTGACTGAGATTTACAAGATGACCATAGCTTGCTTCATACCAACAATCTCCGTGGGATTGACCCTTACTCACGTAAGGTTTATTACTTGGACGACCCAGTGCACTTGCTGGTTAGTTGTGCAAAGTTGTGACAAAGTGTGATTCATGTTTGAGAGCTCCAAGTCTTTGGCGCCATTGTTGATGATCACAATTTCGTGTACCAGTGGCAGTGGTGGTGGCGTTAGTGGAGTAGCATAGAATAAAGAATATGGTTGAGGTGGTGGTAATGGAGGGATGTGCAAGTTTGAGATTTGCGGAAGAAGAGATAGTGGTGAAATTGAGCTTGAAGTTAAAGGGTGGCGTAATTTGGGAATTTTATTAAAAAGTCGACAAATATTTAAGGTTTGAGTACTTTTGACATATGCAACCCATCTTTAATGGATACCTCATTAGTTTTTTTTTCTTTGACGGATACTTTTTTCGGTATTTGTAAAATTCCTAGGTATAAATGATTTTTTTTCCATTTATAAAAATACTTATACAAATATTTTATAAATATTTCAAAATCTTATAAAAGTTAACTACTTAATATAATCTGAGAATCCTAATTAACTCAATTTACTTAATTTACCTAAATTCAATTTTAAATTACTCTAACTTCAACTCTAAACTAAATCCTAAACTAATTTATACAGCTAATTATCCTGAATTACATCTTACCTAGCCTAATATTATTTAATTTTTAAATTACACTAAATTAATGAAACAAACACTAATCACAATTAAAAATTTTAATCAAGAATTTAATAAAAAAATTAATAAAATCCTAAACAGTTCAACTCTAAATTACTCTACCTTCAATTCTAAAGTAAACCCTAAATTAATTACCATAAATTACACTCTACCTAATCTAATATTATTTAAATTCCAATTATACTAAAATAATGTAACACCCTAATTACACTTTTTATTAAAAAATTTAATCAAGAATTTAATAAAAAATTAATAAATTCTAAAGAGATAAAAAAATTCAACTCTAAATTACTCTATCTTCAACTCTAAAGTAAACCCTAAACTAATTTATCAAACTAATTATCATAAATTACACCCTACCTAACATAACCTAATTAAATTACACTAATTAAATTAATGTAACAAATCCTAATCACAAATTTTATTAACAAAATTTAATAAAAAACATAAAAAAATTTTAAACAAATAAAAAAATTTATTGAAAACAAACTATAGAAAAATTACCTCTGATTGTAGGTATAGGATGACAGAAGTGTGGTGGTGACAGGAGGTGACAGTGAAACCTACAATGATGGAGTTAAGGTTTAGTAAATCATAAGTGTAATATAACTAATAACCAAAAAGAAAAATAGACAACGACCTTAACTGTAGCACGGTGGACCTTAATGGTAGTGAATAAAAGTTGAATAAAGACCATTTTTTTAACTTTACAGAATTTTAAAGTTAAACTAAGATATTTTTTTAACTTTACAGAATTTCAGAGTTGAACAAAGACAAATTTTTTAATTTTACAGAATTTTAAAGTTGAACTAAGATATTGTTTTTCAACTTTATAGAATTTTAAAATTAAAGATTTTTATTTTCTCTATTAATATTTTTCTATACAACTTATTCCACCGGACATACCACTTTTTTTATTGATTATTTTGTAATTTGTCAATATCAATAATCGAATTTTCAATGGGTTTCCAAGTCAAACATAATATCAATAGAAAAATTAAAGAATAAAAAAGAGAAGAAGAATAAGTCAATATTAAAATATAGATAGATATATAAACTTCATAGAGTTCCAAAGTTAAATATTACAATATAAGTAGAAGAAAGAAAAGACGTAAATGAAGATAAAATAAAAATAGAAAGAAAAAATGAAAGGAATATTTGGCTTGTCTATTGTGTATTCATTTGTATCAGTAGCAGTAGCATTAGGATGTTTAGAGTACTTTGCCAAACAATTCCAACCTTTTTCACTGATCTCAAGACTCCTATTTAGGGATAATTCCAACTATTAAAAAATTATAATTAAATCCTAATAGAGGTCATTTTCTTCTAATAACTAAATATAACTACCTATTTACCTTGAGCAAATGTAAATTTTGCATGAGAGTACATAAAGTAACTTCAAAGTACATGAGCAAGTTGTAATTTCAATAACTACCATGAGTAAGTAATTGATTCCTTTCAATTTCTATGTGTTCACCATGTAAAACACAAGAAAGTATTTTTTGTACTTGGAACTTGATTGACAGAAGTCGTCGACTTGTCGAAGAGTTCACTTTGACCAAATATATTTATGCTTTGATATCCATTATCAATAATTTATCGAAAATAATATTTTTGATATAACACATGTATATCTACTTTCTGAGTTTACGTAAAAAGTAATTTAATTTGTGTTGACTGTTATTTATTCATTTATTTGTTTAAGTTTAGGTTTCATAGATGAGACCAAAATACACTTCTCATGTTGGAAATTAAACTAAGCTTATCAAATTACCAATAATCAAGTAGAGGAATTTAAGTTGAATTATAATTACTAAAAGTTTCTTAATTATAAGATTACTTATTCCAATTGATAACATTGAGATAGAAGTTCTTGAAAAATCTATTAATCCTATAGATAAATGTTGAATAGTCAAATTGTGAATAAAACTTACCTTCTTCGACAAGTGAAAAAGAAAACCAAGTTAAAAATCTATAGCATACCAAAATTAGATCATTACTTCATACTTAGTTATTAAGAAAATTAGCAAAATTCAAGACTATATAATAAGCATCATATATAATGGTATCATTTAAGTGAAGTTCATAAAGAATATGGACTTAGATTGAGAATTCTCATTTCTTTCTATTAAGAGAGTTAACAGAGAATAAAGATAAGTATTATTATTGTAATTTTTGTTTTACTTTTTATTATATTGTTACGCTATTGTTGAAAATTTTTTATTAAAATTATGTTGTACTGTTGAAGTGTTTATGTGAATAAATAAATTTTGACAAACAATTGTGGATAATAAATTTATACCTCAGTGTAAGAATACCAATGTAACTCAAATTTTCACCGACCTTGTTCTTATCTCCCCACCTTCCTTAGGAAAGGATTTTTTTACTACCTAATTCCACAAAATTGGATAGTTAAGAACCCACCCATTTGATGTTGGTAGACTTGCTATGCTTTTGCTATGATTGCTTGACTCCACTACTTCAAGTTGAGTTCATCATGCTAGACCGTGTTGTTGGGCTCATCCTGCGGCTGCCACTCATTTGGCAAACCTTTTAGTAGTTTATCATCAATGAGAATGATATTCTTTTCATAATGCATTCTTCTTCTTTTGGTTTTTTTAGGTCAAAATTATCAATTCATATTTTGTTAAAAGAGATATAAATTCTTCTAAGTTATAGTTTTTGGTCAGTACAACTTTGATTTTTCAAAAACAGACTACACATCTTTTTGTTGGTAAAACATGGGCCCTCACTCCTTAAAAAAGCTACAAAGCGTTAGTGTCATTTGCTTGATCTACAAAAAATAAAAATACAAAACACTTTGTGATTGAATTATCTAGTATATAGGATTGGACTTCCATTGGACCAATTATTTTTTGTTAAGAGCAAAAAGATTCGGATTCGAAAACAAAAGTAGCATGTGGTCCATACAAAAAAAATGTAGTATGTGGTAAAGGTTTTGGCACAATGACAATTCATTTGCCTCATGAGTTCCCACAATGGGGTTTGAAACATGGTTGAGATGATGTGGTGGATACAGGGGTGGGCATGGTTTACATTTTTATAAATTCAAACTGGATCCATTTCAGAACCAGTTTTATGGTTTATGAAACCAAATCAGAATTGGATTGAAGAGAGAAATCGGTTTTAAATCGGTTTAAAAAATAAAAATCGGTTTTAAACCGATTTTAGAATTTAAATTCGGTTTTATTTACAAACAGGTTTTAAATTCAATTTTACGTATAAAACCGGTTTTAAATCCAGTTTTACGTATAAAACTGGTTTTAAATCTGGTTTTTTTAAATCCAAATCTAAAATCCGATTTTTTTTATAAAATCCAGTTTTAAAACCAGATTTTTTAACCAAAAATTCATTTTTAAAACCAATTTTTGAAAATCTAGTTTTAAAACATATTTCTTCAACCAAAAATCCAATTTTAAAATTAGTTTTTAAAAATCCAGTTTTCAAACCTGATATTTTAACAAAAAATCCACTTTTAAAACCAGTTTTTAGAAATTCAATTTTCAAACCATAATTTTTTTAAAAGTAAAATTAATACTAAAGTCATTTTAAAGTGTATAGGTTCATTACAACTAGAATTTGGTTCTTTATAAATCTAATGACAATAGCTAATCTATATAACATTTAATCATTCTCAAGACATCAAAAGAATACCACCAAAAAATCTCTTTAAAACAACAACCACAAAGTATCAAAAGATGCCAAGTTGCCAACAAAATCATCAAACAACCACAATCTTTAAGGAAAATATATCTGCAAATAACAAAATATACCTTTGTCATTTTAAAATAAATCTTTGAACGAAAGTATTAAACCAAATGAGAATATTAAGCATACCTAGTCATCATCAAGATTATCAATTGATGCCGCCATAGAACAAGCACCATTAGTAGAGGAAAATATATCTGCCAAGGGAATCAAATTAATTATCAAGTCTATATTCAACAACTTTTAATTGGTAACTAATACCTACATTCTAAAATAGAAAGATAACAAAAACAAAAATAAAATAAAATGAGAAGAAATATGAAACAAATTTTATACCTTGATCAACTTGTTGAAGAACTTCACCATCATCATCTAAAGCAGAGAAAAGATCTTCCTTAAGCCAATCTCCTGTGCAGACTAAGGCTTCTACCATTCTAGGTGTGAAGGAACTACGGTATGGATCGAGGACTCTTCCTCTAGTACTAAATGCAGACTCCCAAGTTACCGTAGAAACAGGTATAGCCAATACCTCACGAGCCATATTTCCAAGAATTGGAAATCGGGTTGAGTTGACCTTCCACCAGTTTAGTATATCGAACTTATGGGAGTATGGCTCGCATTCTTCTTGTAAATATCTATCAAGTTTAGATCTTGTATTTGTTCTGCGACCGGTTGCTTGCAGAAAAAAGCCCATGCCATGAAGATCGGTATTAATGTTGTTGGCTTGAACAACTTGCGTATCAGCTTCACTTGCTTCCTCAGAACTTTGGTATTGCTGATAATGTAACTTTATGCACTTGGACAACTTTGACTTCAATTCGCCTCCTTTTTCTTCTCCAAAGAAGTAATCCAAGAAATAATTGACGTACTCAATCTTTTGCAAGGTTATGAAAACTGGACCGGACCGGCTGGTCGAACCAATTCAACCGAGAATCGGCGATACAAACGGTCCGGTCCTCCCTCTGTAATCGCTTGCAGGAAAATTGCCAAAAAACCATCGAACCGGCCGAGAATCAGTCGGTTGGGCCGGACTGGAAACCGACCGGATCGGATAAAACGGCGTCGTTTCTTAATTTGAAAAAAAAAGGGAAACGGATCCAGTGATCCACTCATGACCTAACCCCTTCCCCCAATCATTCATTCATTCCTAACCCAGGTCCTCAGAGAACAGAGATGGGAGAACTCTGAATCGAAGAAATCCTAGCCGCCTAGCCCTCCATCGTCGCCGCCTAACCCAAGTCATCAGCGCCGCTTCCGTCCCAAGTCCTCAGCACCGCCACTTCCTCCTCTTCCTCGTGTCCGGAACCCATTAACTCGGCAGGTCCTCTTCGGCTCTTCATCTTCAGTGAATTTTTGGTCATCTTCAATTTTTTTGTTCTTCTTCTTCTTCGCTGAACCCTAGTCTGCTTCGGTCTTGGTTTCAACTGTAGTTTTGTTTTGAAGGTTAGTTCTTCAATTCTTCTTTTGCTTCTGTCTTGTATTTGCTGGTTGCTAATGGTGGAAATTTTACAAATTTGCAAATTTTTATATATGGTTCTGATTTTATGGTTCTGTATGTATGGTTCTGATGGCAGTTGCTGATGGTGTTTTACCAGTTCTGATGGCAGTTGCTGATAGTGTTTTACCAGTTACTGTTCGGTCTTCTTCTTCGTTTGAAGTTCTGAAATTACAGGTGGATGGCTTGATAAACCACTATTTTATGGTTTATAATGTGTTTAATTGTGTGGTGTGTGGTTTTATCATGGTCTTTACCCACTTATTCATATAATTAGCATGCATTTATATTTCCTTCCTAAAGTTATTACATGATTGAAAACTTACTTCCTGGAGACCTTTGATTAGGTATTTTAACCCCCCCTTTATTCCATTCGATGCCGTGATCTGTGTGTTAAGTGTTTCAGGCTTTATAGGGCATGAATGAGTGGGAGATTCGAAAGGAAGCTTGCAAAAAAATGGAAGAAATACAAGAAATTGAGGAGATAACCAGCGAGAAGTGACGCGTACGCGTCAGCGACACGACCACGCGGAAGAGAGGAATTCGCAGTGACGCGGCCGCATGAGTGACGTGGACTGGAAAAGCAGAAGCGACACGGAGGCATGGACGACGCGCCCGCATGAAAAAGCAAAGCGCCGAAGGACGCGTCCGCGTGAATGACGCGTCCGCGTGACGTGCGCGACCTGCAGAATTTCAGAAGTCGCTGGCAGAGTTTTTGGGCCGGATTTCAACCCAGTTTTCGGCCTGGAATTACAGACTAGAGTCAAGAAACATGCAGAAACGAAGGACAACAATTCATTTTACATAATTTTTAGTTTTAGATCTGGATTTACTCCTCCCCTAGGTTTTCATCACTTGACATTCATAATTAGGATTTTTGGGAAGATTTTGGCTTTAGCTTTTGAGAAGAGTCTACCTCCGGTACTAGTAATTTTATTTTGTTATTTACTTTTTATATTTACTCTTCTATATTTTTAATCCTTCTAGAGTTGACTTTGGCTTATTTTTACAAGTTATTAATATAGACCATATTTATTTTCAATTAATCCTTTTATTTTTATTTATCATGTCTTCTTTTATTTTCACCATTAATTCTGTGAATTTTATAATTATGATGAGTGAGTAGTTCCATGACTTGATTGGGGATGATTGAAAGGAACCCTTGAGTTGAACTACTCAAGAGAGAAATTATAATTGGGTTTATTGTTGAATCACCCTCTAATCATTAACTCTAGTCCTTCCCAAGGGAGAGGATTAGGACTTATGACTAGAAACCGATTTCCAATTTGCTTGACTTCCCTTTACCTAGTAAGGGTTAACTAAGCAGAGTAACTTCCAATTATTAATTAATCTTGAGAGTATTTCAACAATAATAGGGCTTCCAACTAATCTACCCCCAGTCAAGGCTTTTATTTAAAATTAATTAAATTCTCTAATTTAAATTTCTGTTTATCAACTCAACCATTTTTGAAAACACCTATTGATGAAATAGCACATCTCTCTGCAACTCGTTGGGAGACGACCTGGGATTCATACTCCCAGTATTTTAATTTTCAATATTGTGACAACCCCCTTTTAAATTGATAAGCGGATTTTCGGCTGGTTAAGGACTGTACTTGCAACATATTCCTATTAATAAATTCTTAACTCGCCAATTTCCGCTACGTCAATTTTTGGCGCCATTGCCGGGGAGTTGCAACAGTGTGCTAATTTATTAATTGGTATTTATTTTAATTGCAATTTTTCTTTTCATTCTGTCACTATGAGCTGTACGTTTCTTTCGTTAAATGACGCGTGCACTACCTGATCCAAGCTTGCCAGTATTTGACCCTGAGATTGAAAGAACTCGTTCACGTATAAGGCAAGCTCGGCGTCAGCGACTCCTCTTTGAGGACGAACCTGAACCGTCATCTAAGGAAGAAACAAGCTCCCTCTCTACTGATCCAGTTCATTTACGTGCAGGTGACATGGCAGCGCCCAGAAGAGTCACTATCCAGGAGGAAGGAGCCCCTGACTTTACGCTCCAACCATTCCAGGCACACCACCCAGCAGTAGCTGTAGATTTTGAAATAAAGTCTTCACTACTCAACTTGATGCACAAGTTTCATGGCTTACCTGCTCAAGAGCCTATCAAGCATCTTAAGAATTTCCAGATGCTTGTTCTACTGTTAAGCATAATGGCACTGATGAAATCTCCATTTTGTTGAAAGCCTTCCCATTTTCTCTGGAGAAAAAGGCAAGAGAGTGGTACTACACTCAACCCGGAGCAACTGTTTCTAACTGGGATACACTTAGGAGAGAGTTTTTGGATAAATTCTTTCCAGCTGAAGTTGCCGATAAGCTGAGGAAGGACATGTCTATGATCGTTCAGGATGAGTCTGAGACCCTCTATGAATACTTGGAACGCTTCAATAATCTTCGAGATGCATGCCCCCATCATATGATTGACAAGATAGTGGTGCTCGGTTACTTTACACAGGGTTTGAAATCTCAAGATAGGACCACACTGGAAGGTGCTAGCAATGGTTCTATGAAAAAGAATAAGACTATGGAAGAAGCATGGCAATTGATCAGTGACTTAGCTGACTCTACTAGGAATCACAGGCAGAGACAAAGTCGGTCAAGAGCTGTTGCAGAGGTATCCACTAATAAAGAGACTGCTGCTATAGCTCAGAGCTTATGTGAAATGACTAACTTGCTGAAGCAGATGCAACTGAATCAACAACAGCCTCAGCAAGTTCAGCCTTCTCCACCACAGCACAGCCAATAGTTGGTTCCACAAAGAGTATGCGGAATCTGAGCAGATTACAGTCACTATACCGATGAGTGTCTGCAACTCCAACCAGAAGACAACACTGTAGCAGTCACTCATAACTTTTACGACCGCCCCAATCAAGGGTACAATCAAGGTGGCAACTATAACCAAGGATTGTAGGATAACTCTAACCAAGGCTGGAGAGACAATTCTAACTAGGGTTTGAGGGACAATTATAACAGAGAAGGCAGAGATAACAATGGAAATGAGAGGTGGAATAACAATAACAATTTCAGGCAGTAGAATCAGAATCAGGCCTATAGAGCACCTCATCTCAGACAGCCTCAAAATTCTCAGCAAACCTCTTAGATCACTTATCCCTCTTCATCCCCTAATGATGAATTACTACAAACCATTGATGGAGACAACAGGATATGGAAAATAACTTTTATGCAACTCTGAATGTTTTGACTTATACTTTACAAACCCTTGTCTCACAGGTTGGATCACTGACCAACTCCAACAACCAGTCCTCAAGCTCTGGTGGACTCCCCTCTCAACCATTACCCAACCCAAAGGGTGGTATTAATGCCATCACCCTGAGGTCCAGAACCACGCTGCAAGAGAGGAATCAGGAAGAGCCAAACCCACCAGAACACACCTCAGCTGAAGAGGTAGTGGAAATAGAAGATGTTGAAGAAGAAAAGAGCATACAGGACATGGCTGAAGATGAAGACGCCAAATCACAGAAAGAAGCACCAAAGGGCGCAGACACTATAGAGGACGCCATTCCTATTCCATTTTCACAACTTGCAAGGAAGCCCAGGAAGCAGTTGGAACCTGATCCCAAAATGGTAAAAATCTTCAAAAAGGTTGAGGTAACTGTTCTCCTTTTTGATGTCATTCAACAGGTACCTAAATATGCAAAGTTTCTAAAAGATTTGTGCATACATAAAGACAAAATTAATGAATTAGAAACTATTCCTTTAGGGAGTTCTATATCTGCTTTAATGGGAAATATACCTGAAAAATGTAGTGATCCAGGTCCATGCATGGTTAACTGTACAATTGGAGGTGTGATATTTTCTGACTGCATGTGTGATTTAGGATCATGTGTTAGTATAATGCCTTTATCTATATATGATGTTTTGAGGCTCCCTCCCTTAAAAAGGTCGGCAGCTCGTTTTGTGTTAGCAGATAAAAGTATTATTACAGTGGCTGGAGTTGCTGAAGATGTATTACTTGGAATCAAAGGTCTCACTTTCCCCATTGATTTTTACATCCTGGAGATGCCCCAAAATGACTCAGAGAAGCCATCATCAATCCTACTCGAAAGACCTTTCTTGAAGACCTCGAAGTTCAAATTAGATGCTTTTGCAAGCACATACTCTTTTGAGATAGACGGCCGAGTAGTAAGCATCAATCTGAATGGAGTTATGAAACACTCTCCAGAAGACCGTTCTATCTTCCAGTGTGACATTATAGATGAAACCGTAGCTGAAGTTCACCAAGAAGAGTTTGAAGATAAGTACATAGGACAAGATCCAAGTGTGGGGAATTCCGAGGACAATGCAGGTACTCTACCACTGCCATCAGTTCCAGATAATCCAGAGCCAGACCATGACCAGAAGTTAGAATTGAAACCCCTCCCTCCACACCTCAAATATGCTTACCTTGAGGACAAGCAGAAGTTTCCAGTTATCATTGCACAGGACCTCACTTCTCAGCAGAAAAAGCAGTTACTTAGTGTGCTGAAGAAGCACAAGAAAGCAATTGGGTGGAGTTTAGCAGACATAGTAGGCATCAACCCTCAAGTTTGTGAGCACAAGATATTTTTAGAAGAAGGAGCAAGACCTGTTCATCAACCCCAAAGAAGACTGAACCCCACTATTTTAGAGGTTGTCAAGAAGGAAGTAACCAGACTATTAGAGGCAGGTATTATCTACCCCATCTCAGACAGTGAATGAGTGAGCCCAGTACAAGTGGTGCCCAAGAAGTCTGTAGTCACTACAGTGAAGAATGAGCATGGAGAGCTCATGGCAACCAGAGTACAGAATGCCTGGAGGGTCTGCATTGATTACAGGCGTCTCAACCAAGCTACTCATAAGGATCACTACCCTCTTCCATTCATTGATCTAATGCTGGATCGCCTATCAGGTAAATCACATTATTGCTTTTTAGATGGTTACATAGGCTGTTTCCAGATTCATATAGCTCCTGAGGATCAGGAAAAGACTACCTTTACATGTCCTTTTGGGACCTATGCTTACAAGAGAATGCCCTTTGGCTTGTGCAATGCACCAGCTACTTTTCAAAGGTGCATGATGAGTCTTTTCTCTGATCTTATTGAGGACTGTATGGAGGTTTTTATGGATGATTTTAGCGTTTATGGTGATTCTTTTAACCTTTGCTTGGATAGTTTATCTAGAGTATTAGATAGATGTGTCAGTACAAACCTTGTATTGAATTTTGAAAAATGTCATTTTATGGTTAAACAAGGAATCGTACTGGGACATGTTGTATCTAATACTGGCATTTCTGTAGATCCAGCAAAGGTGGATGTTATTTCTAGTTTTCCTTACCCCTCTTCTGTGAGGGAAGTCTGTTGGTTCCTTGGCCATGCAAATTTTTACCGAAGATTCATTAAGGACTTTAGTAAGGTAGAACTTCCCCTATCCAGATTACTGCAGAAAGATATCGAGTTCGAGTTCAGTGAGGATTGCAAACAAGCATTTGATAAGCTGAAAACCGCCCTAACTCAAGCTCCAATTGTGAGAGGACCAGACTGGAGCCAGCCATTCGAAATCATGTGCGATGCTTCCAACCATGCAGTAGGGGCAGCACTGGCTCAGCGTGAAGGTAAGGATCCTTTTGTTATTGCTTATGCGTCTAAAACTTTAGACACCGCTCAGTCTAACTACACTACTACTGAAAAAGAGCTTCTTTCTATTGTTTTTGCTCTGGATAAATTCCAAGCCTATTTACTTGGTACTAAGGTAGTAGTGTATTCAGACCACGTATCTCTAAAGTATCTATTAGCTAAAAAGGAATCCAAACCAAGGCTTATACGTTGGATATTGCTACTACAAGAATTTGATTTAGAAATAAAGGATAGGAGTGGTACCTAGAATCTAGTGGCAGACCACTTGAGTCGCCTTGAACACATTAAGGATGACTCCACTCCTATATCTGATAATTTTTCATTTGATAACCTACAAGCAGTATCTGTGGTAACCCCTTGGTATGCACCTGTAGCTAATTATCTAGTTAGCCGCACTTTTCCTCCACACTTTACTAAGAACCAAAGAGACAAGCTGAAAAGCGAGTCTAAATATTATATATGGGATGACCTATATTTATGGAGATGTGGCGCTGACCAGGTAATTAGAAGGTGTGTGCCTCAATCAGAATTCCAGTTCATTTTAGAGGCCTGTCACTCATATGAGAGTGGAGGACATTTTGGCCCTCAAAGAACAGCTAGAAAAATCTTAGACTGTGGATTCTGGTGGGCCACCCTTTTTAAAGACGCTGCTGAATTTTATAAATCTTGTCTCCCATGCCAAAGGTTTGGTAATATATCCCAGAGGGATGAAATGCCTCAACAAACTATGCTTTCTGTGAAATTTTTTATGTTTGGGGCATTGACTTCATGGGTCCATTTCCAAATTCTAATGGCCACCTCTATATATTGTTGGCTGTAGACTATGTTTCTAAATGGGTGGAAGCAATTCCTACCCATACTGATGATGCTAACACTGTTGTTTTCTTTGTTAGAAACCATATTATTTGTCGCTTTGGATCACCACGAGCAATCGTGAGCGATCAAGGCACCCATTTTTGTAACAGGAGACTAACAGGATTGCTGAAAACGCATGGGATAATTCATAAAATAGCAACAGCCTACCATCCTCAGACTAATGGGCAAGCCGAGGTGTCTAACAGAGAAATAAAGCGCATCTTACAGAAGATAGTCAAACCTCATAGAAGAGACTGGAGCACCAGACTACAAGATGCACTTTGGGCATACAGAATAGCATACAAGACACCCATTGGGATGAGTCCTTTCTGCTTAGTCTATGGAAAGGCTTGTCACCTTCCATTTGAGGTGGAGCACAAAGCTTTTTGGGCAGTAAAGGAATGCAACATGGGATTTGAGAAAGCCGGAGCTGAAAGGAAGTTGCAACTGCAAGAATTGGAGAGCCTTCACCTAGAAGCTTATGAGAACTCAAGACTGTACAAAGAGAAAATGAAGGATGTACATGATCAACACATCAAGAGAAAGGAGTTCCAACCTAGGGATTTGGTTCTTCTTTACAACTCTAGACTGAGGCTCATGCCAGGCAAACTGCGATCACGGTGGGAAGGTCCATATAAAGTCGAAAGGGCTGAGCCGTACGGCGTTTTCCATCTAAGTCACCCTTCAAGCTCTGAACTCATCAAGGTTAATGGACATCGTTTGAAGCTCTACCATGGTGAGAAGTGACGAAAAACAAGGAGTTAGAGATCTTCCTCCTGGAGGATCCACTCACAACTGAAAACTGAGCTACTGAAGCGTCCAACTTAAGGACGTTAAAGCAAAGTGCTAGGTGTGAGACAACCCACCACGGTATGATCATTCCTCTTCTTCTCCTTCTCTTCCCTCATCTATAAATCTTCTCCATACTACTGCCTATCTCTTGCACCTCATCTGCATCCTACATTTGCATTTAAAAAAAAATCTTCACGCGACGCGACCGCACCATTGACGCATCCGCGTCGCAGGTGGATTCGAGAATATAAGAAATTGAACAGAGAGTCACGCGAGAGCGTGGCTGGAGGCGTGCCTTTGGCACAAAGCATCCCACACGATCGCGTCGTTGACGCATCCGCGTCAAGTGCGAAAACTAGCCTCCCACGCGTCCGCGTCACTCACGCGGCCGCGTGCCCTGCAATTCGACAAAAAATGGGTGCACGACCGAAAGTTGTGCTAGAGTGGTGATGGATCGGTGCTGAACGCACAAATTCTTCCCACGCGGACACATGGCCTACGCGTCCGCGTCATTTGCTTCGAATGGTCACTCACGCGAACGCGTAACCCACGCATTCGCATCACCCAACATTTGGCAAAAATAAAAATTCGAACAGAGAGTTGTAAGAGCGCGAGGCTGCCCTCACGCCAGTAGCATAACCTGAGTCACGCGTCTGCGTGGCCGACGCTTCCGCGTCGATTAACTTAATGCGCCTTCGCGCGAACGCGTCACCCACGCATCCGCGTCGCTTGCGCAGCACAGCTTATCCTAATTTGCCAAATATCTTATTTTTCTCTTCCCCCAATCCTACTTTCTCTTTTCCCTCCTTATTTCTTTCTTCCCCCTTCTTCCTTCTTCCCTCCTTCTCACTTTCTACTTTCTCTCTCTCTTCCCACCATTATCAAGGTTTTTCTTCTCTTCTTCCCTCCTTACTTTTCTATTCTTCTTCTTTATTTATGTTTTCTTCTTCCTTTCTCTTTCTTTTTACCTTCTTGCATGTGTTTTTAGGTAGTTTTTAGTAGGATCTAACTACTTTTAGGGATGTTTTCATTAGTTTTTATGCTAAATTCACATTTCTGGACTTTACTATGAGTTTGTGTGTTTTTTTTGTGATTTTAGGTATTTTCTGGCTGAAATTGGGGGATCTGAGCAAAACTCTGATAGAAGGCTGACAAAGGATTGTTGATGCTGTTGGATTTTGACCTCACTGCACTCGAAATGGATTTTCTAGAGCTAAAAAACTCCAAATGGCGCGCTCTTAATGGCATTGGAAAGTAGACATCCAGAGCTTTCCAGCAATATATAATAGTCCAAACTTTATTCAAGATTAGACGACGCAAACTGGCGTTCAACGCCAGTTCCATGCTGCATTCTGGAGTCAAACGCCAGAAACACATTATAAACCAGAGTTAAATGCCAAAAATACGTTACAACTTGGCGTTTAACTCCAAGAGAAGTCTCTACACGTGTAAAGCTCAAGGTCAGCCTAAGCACACACCAAGTGGGCCCCGAAAGTGGATTTCTGCATTAATTACTTATTTCTATAAACCCTAGTAGCTAGTCTAGTATAAATAGGACATTTTACTATTGTATTAGACATCTTGGTTTCATCTTTTATCTCAGCATCCATCTTTGGACGTTTTATTCTTATACTTTGGGGGCTGGCCATTCGGCCATGCCTGAACCTTGATCACTTATGTATTTTCAACGGTGGAGTTTCTACACACCATAGATTAAGGGTGTGGAGCTCTGCTGTACCTCGAGTTTTAATGCAATTACTACTATTTTCTATTCAATTCAGCTTATTCTTGTTCTAAGATATCCGTTGCACTTCAACCTGATGGATGTGATGATCCGTGACACTCATCATCATCCATCCTTATGAATGCGTGATTGACAACCACTTTTGTTCTACCTTAGAACGAGCTCATATCTCTTGGATTCCTTGATCAGAATCTTCGTGGTATAAGCTAGAATTATTGGTGGCCATTCTTGAGAATCCGGAAAGTCTAAACCTTGTCTGTGGTATTCCGAGTAGGATTCAGGGATTGAATGACTGTGACGAGCTTTAAACTTGCGATTGTTGGGCGCGATGACAAACGCAAAAGAATCAATGGATTCTATTCCGACATGATCGAGAACCGACATATGATTAGCCGTGCTGTGACAAGAGCATTTGGACCTTTTTCACTGAAAGGATGGGAAGTAGCCATTGACAACGGTGATGCCCTACATACAGCTTGCCATGGAAAGGAGTATGAAGGATTGAAAGTAAGAAAGCAGTATGTTGCAGAGATTCAATAGGGACGAAGTATCTCCATACACTTATCTGAAATTCCCACCAATGATTTACATAAGTATTTCTATCTTTATTTTATGTTTTATTTATTATTATTTTTGAAAACTCCATAACCATTTGAATCCGCCTAAATGAGATTTACAAGATAATCATAGCTTGCTTCATACCAACAATCTCCGTGGGATCGACCCTTAGTCACGTAAGGTATTACTTGGACGACCCAGTCCACTTGCTGGTTAGTTGTGCGAAGTTGTGACAAAGTGTGAGTTTGAGAGCACTACCAAGTCTTTGGCACCATTGTTGATGATCACAATTTCGTGCTCCAAGTTTTTGGCGCCGTTTCGGGGATTGTTCGAGTTTGGACAACTGACGGTTCATCTTATTACTCAGATTAGGTAATTTTCTTTTCAAAAAGTTTCAAAAATTTTTCAAAAAAAAATTTCTTTGTTTTCATTTTTTCTAAAAATAATTTTCGAAAAAATCCAAAAAAATCATAAAATCATAAAAATCAAAAATATTTTTGTGTTTCTTATTTGAGTCTAGTGTCAATTTTTATGTTTGGTGTCAATTACATATTTTTAAAATTTGTGCATTTTTCGAAAAAACTCATGCATGGTGTTCTTCATGATCTTCAAGTTGTTCTTGACAAGTCTTCTTGTTTGATCTTTAAATTTTCTTGTTTTGTGTTTTTTGTTGTTTTTCATATGCATTTTTGCATTCATAGTGTCTAAGCATTGAAAATTTCTAAGTTTGGTGCCTTGCATGTTTTTCTTTTCTTAAAAATTTTCAAAAATAAATCTTGATGTTCATCATGATCTTCAAAGTGTTCTTGGTGTTCATCTTGACATTCATAGTGTTCTTGCATGCATCATTGGTTTTGATTCAAAATTTTCATGTTTTGGGTCATTTTTGTGTTTTTCTCTCTCACCATTAAAAATTAAAAAAAAATCAAAAGAATATATTTTCCTTTTTTTCTCATAAATTTCGAAAATTTGAGTTGACTTAGTCAAAAAATTTTAAAACTTAGCTATTTCTTATAAGTCAAGTCAAATTTTCAATTTTAAAAATCCTATCTTTTCAAAAAACTTTTTCAAAAATCAAATCTTTTTCATTTTTTTATTATTTTTGAATTTTTTTAAATTTGATTTTCAAAATCTTTTTCTTATCTTTATTTCAAAATTGAAAACTTTGCTAACAATTAATGTGGTTGATTCAAAAATTTGAAGTTTGTTACTTTCTTGTTAAGAAAGGTTCAATCTTTAAATTCTAGAATCTTATCTTTTAAGTTTCTTGTTAGTCAAGTAATCAATTTTAATTTTAAAAATCAAATCTTTTTCAAAATATCTTTTTCTTAAAAATCATATCTTTTTATCATATCTTTTAAAATTATATCTTTTTCAAAAAAAAAAATTTAATTTCAAAATATCTTTTCTAACTTTTTATCTTTTTAAAACTAATTTTCAAATCTTTTTTAACCAACTAATTGACTTTTTGTTTATTTCTTATCTTTTTCAAAACCACCTAACTACTTTTTTCTCTCTAATTTTCGAAAATCACTTCCCTCTTTTTCAAAATTTTCTTAATTAACTAATTGTTTCAAAGTTTAATTTTAATTTTATTTCTTCTCTTAATTTTCGAAAATCACTAACCCTTTTTCAAAATTAATTTTCGAAATTCTCTCCCTCTCATCTCCTTCTATTTATTTATTTATCTACTAACACTTCGCCTCTACTCAAGAATTCGAACCTATCCTCCCCCTTGTGTTTGTATTCTTAGCTTTTCCTTCTTCTATTCCTTCATTCTTCTACTAACATAAAGGAATCTCTATACTGTGACATAGAGGATTCCTCTTCCTTTTCTGTTCTCTTTTTTCTCATATGACCAGGAACAAGGAAAAAGGCATTCTTATTGAAGCTGACCCTGAACCTGAAAGAACTCTGAAGAGGAAACTAAGAGAAGATAAAATACAACAATCCAGAGACAACCTTATTGAAATTTTCGAACAAGAAAAGGATATGGCAGCCGAACCCAACAACAGTAATGCAAGGAGGATGCTTGGTGACTATACTACACCTACTTCCAAATTTGATGGAAGAAGTATCTCAATCCCAGCCATTGGAGCAAACAATTTTGAGCTGAAACCTCAACTAGTTGCTTTAATACAACAGAACTGTAAGTTTTATTGACTTCCATCAGAAGATCCCTATCAGTTTTTAACTGAGTTCTTGCAGATCTGTGAGACTGTTAAGACTAATGGAGAAGATCCTGAAGTCTACAGGATGCTTTTCCCTTTTGCTGTAAGAGACAGAGCTATAATATAGTTGGATTCACAACCTAAAGATAGCCTGGACTCTTGGGATAAGCTGGTCACGGCCTTCTTGGCTAAGTTCTTTCCTCCTCAAAAGCTGAGCAAGCTTAGAGTGGATGTTCAGACCTTCAAACAAAAAGATGGTGAATCCCTCTATGAAGCTTGGGAAAGATATAAGCAGATGACCAAAAGGTGTCATTCTGACATGTTTTCATAGTGGACTATTTTGAATATATTCTATTATGGTCTATCTGAGTTCTCTAAAATGTCACTGGACCATTCTGCAAGTGGATCCATTCACCTAAAGAAAACGCCTGCAGAAGCTCAAGAACTCATTGGCATGGTTGCAAATAACTTCATGTACACCTCTGAGAGGAATTCTGTGAGTAATGGGACGCCTCAGAGGAAGGGAGTTCTTGAAATTGATGCTCTAAATGCCATATTGGCTCAGAACAAAATGTTGACTCATCAGGTCAACATGATTTCTCAAAGTCTGAATGGATGGCAAAATGCTTCCAACAGTACTAAAGAGGCATCTTCTGAAGAAGAAGCTTATGATCCTGAGAACCCTGCAATGGCAGAGGTGAATTACATGGGTGAACCCTATGGGAACACCTATAATTCCTCATGGAGAAATCATCCAAATTTCTCATGGAAGGATCAACAAAAGCCCCAACAAGGCTTTAATAATGGTGGAAGAAACAGGCTCAGCAATAGCAAGCCTTTTCCATCATCTTCTCAGCAACTGACAGAGAATTCTGAGTAGAGTACCTCTAACTTAGCAAACATAGTCTCTGATCTGTCTAAGGCCACTTTAAGTTTCATGAGTGAAATAAGGTCCTCCATTAGAAATTTGGAAGCACAAGTGGGCCAGCTGAGTAAGAAAGTCATTGAAACTCCTCCTAGTACTCTCCCAAGCAATACTGAAGAGAATCCAAAAAGAGAGTGCAAGGCCATTGACATAATCAACATGGCCGAACCTAGAGAGGAAGGAGAGGATGTGAATCCCAATGGGAAAACCTCATGGGACGTCTCTCAAGCAAGAAGGAGTTCCCTATTAAGGACCCAAAGGAATCTGAAGGTCATATAGAGACCATAGAGATCCCATTAAACCACTTTCTGCCATTCATGAGCTCTGAAGACTATTCTTCCTCTGAAGAGGATAAAGATGTAACTGGAGAGCAAGTTGCTCAATATCTAGGAGCCATCTTGAAACTGAATGCCAAGTTGTTTGGTAATGAGACTTGGGAAGGTGAACCTCCCTTGGTCATTAGTGAACTAGATACATGGGTTCAGCAAACGTTACCTAAAAAAAATAAGATCCTAATAAATTCTTAATACCCTGTACCATAGGCACCATGACCTTTGAGATGGCTCTGTGTGACCTAGGGTCAAGCATAAATCTTATGCCACTCTCTGTAATGGAGAAGTTGGGGATCATTGAGGTATAGCCTGCCATATTCTCATTACAGATGGCAGACAAGTCAGTAAGACAAGCGTATGGATTGGTAGAGGACGTGTTAGTGAAGGTTGAAGGCCTTTACATCCCTGCTGATTTCATAATCTTAGACATTAGGAAGGAGGAAGATGAATGCATCATCCTTGGAAGACCTTTCCTAGCCATAGCAGGAGCGGTGATAGATGTTAACAGAGGAGAATTAGTCCTTCAATTGAATGGGGACTACCTTGTGTTTAAGACCCAAGGGTGTTCTTCTGTATACATGGAGAGGAAGCATGAAAACTTCTCTCAATACAGAGTCAAACAAAGCCCTCACAATCAAACTCTAAGTTTGGTGTTGGAGGCCACAACCAAACTCTAAGTTTGGTGTTAAACCCCCACATTCAAACTCTAAGTTTGGTGTTGGGAGTCCACAACATTGACCTGATCTCATGTGAGGCTCCATGAAAGCCCACTGTCAAGCTAGTAACATTAAAGAAGCACTTATTGGGAGGCAACCCAATTTTTATTTATCTAATTCTATTTTTATTTTCATTGTTCTTTTATGTTTTATTAGGTTCATGATCATGTGGAGTCACAAACAAATACTAAAATTAAAAACAGAATCAAAAATAGCAGAAGAAACAGCACACCCTGGAGGAAGAGCTTACTGGCGTTTAAACGCCAGTAAGGAGCATCTGGCTGGCGTTCAACGCCAGAACAGAGCATGAATCTGGCATTGAACGCCAGAAATAAGTAGCAGTCTGGCGTTTAAACGCCAGGATTATACCCTGAGGAAAGCTGGCATTAAACGCCAGAAGTAAGCATGGAACTGGCGTTCAACGCCAGAAACATGCTGCAGACTGGCGTTGAACGCCCAAAACAAGCATAGAGCTGGCGTTTAACGCCAGAAACAAGCATCAATCTGGAGTTAAATGCCAGAATTGCATGCAAAAGGCATTTTACACGCCAAATTGGTGCAGGGATGATAAATCCTTGACATCTCAGGATCTGTGGACCTCACAGGATCACCTCAGGATCTGTGGACCCCACAGGATCCCCACCTACCTCAACTCACCCTCTCTCTTCTTTCACACAATCCAATAACACTATTCCCTAAACACCCTTCACCAATCACCTCAATCTCTCTTCCCCATCACTTCTTCACCACTCACATCCATCCACTCTTCCCCATAAACCCCACCTACCTTCATAATTCAAAATCTCTTTCCCACCCAAACCCACCCTAAATGGCCGAACCAACTCCCTTTCTCGTCACTATATAAACCCCTCCATCCTTCTTCATTTTCACACAACACAACCCTCTCTTCTCCCTTTTGGCCGAATACACATATCTCTCCCTCTCTTCCATATTTTCTTCTTCTTCTTCTATTCTTTGTTCTTTTTGCTCGAGGGCGAGCAATATACTAAGTTTGGTGTGGTAAAAGCATAGCTTTTTTTTTGTTTTTCCATAACCATTGATGGCATCTAAGGCCGGAGAAACCTCTAGAAAAGGGAAAGGGAAGACAAAAGCTTCCACCTCCGAGTCATGGGAGATGGAGAGATTCATCTCAAAAGCCCATCAAGACCACTTCTATGAAGTTGTGGCCAAGAAGAAGGTGATCCCCAAGGTCCCTTTCAAGCTCAAGAAAAATAAGTATCCGAAGATCCGACATGAGATCCAAAGAAGAGGTTGGGACGTTCTGACCAACCCCATTCAACAAGTTAGAATCCTAATGGTTCAAGAATTCTATGCCAATGCATGGATCACTAGGAACCATGATCAAAGTATGAACCCGAATCCAAAGAATTATCTTACAATGGTTCGGAGAAAATACTTAGATTTCAGTCCGGAAAATGTGAGGTTGGCATTCAACTTGCCTATGATGCAAGAAGATGCACGCCCCTACACTAGAAGGGTGTACTTTGATCAAAGGTTGGACCAAGTCCTTATGGACATATATGTGGAAGGAGCTCAATGGAAAAGAGACTCAAAAGGCAAACCGGTTCAATTAAGAAGACTGGACCTAAAGCCTGTAGCTAGAGGATGGTTGGAATTCATCCAACACTCCATCATCCCCACTAGCAACCGATCCGAAGTTACTGTGGATCGGGCCATCATGATCCATAGCATCATGATTGGAGAGAAAGTAGAAGTTCATGAAGTCATCTCCCTTGAATTCTACAAAATAGCCGAAAAGTCCTCCACTATGGCAAGGCTAGCTTTTCCTCATCTTATTTGCCATCTATGCTACTCAGGTGGAGTTATCATAGAAGGAGACATCCTTATTGAAAAGGACAAGCCCATCACTAAGAAAAGGATGGAGCAAACAAGAGAGGCCATCCATGGATCTCAAGAGATGCATGAGGAAGCTCATCATCAAGGAATCCCTGAGATGCCTCAAGGGATGCACTTTCCTCCCAATAACTATTGGGAACAACTCAACACTTCTCTAGAAGACTTGAGTTACAACATGGATCAATTAAGGGTGGAACATCAAGAGCACTCCATCATTCTCCATGAGATTAGAGAAGATCAAAGAGCAATGAGGGAGGAGCAACAAAGGCAAGGAAGAGACATAGAAGAGCTCAAGGACATTATTGGTCCATCAAGAAAAAGACGCCACCATCACTAAGGTGGACTCATTCCTTGTTCTTATTTCTCTATTTTTTCGGTTTTTAAGCTTCATGTTTATTGTGTCTTTATTACATGATCATTAGTGCTAGTAACTATGTCTTAAGGCTATGAATAATTCCATGAATCCTTCACCTTTCTTAAATGAAACATGTTTCTAATTCAAAAGAACAAGAAGTACATGAGTTTCGAATTCATCCTTGAAATTTAGTTTAATTATATTGATGTGGTGACAATACTGATGAGCGGATATTTTATACGCTTTTTGGGGGTAATTTCATGTAGATTTTAGTATGTTTTAATTAGTTTTTAGTAGAATATTATTAGTTCTTAGGCAAAAATCATATTTCTGGACTTTACTATGAGTGTGTGTATTTTTCTGTGATTTCAGGTATTTTCTGGCTGAAATTGAGGGAGTTGAGCAAAAATCTGACTTAGGCTGAAAAAGGACTGCTGATGCTATTGGATCCTGACCTCCCTGCACTCGGAATAGATTTTTTGGAGCTACAGGAGTCCAATTGGCGCGCTCTTAACGGTGTTGGAAAGTAGACATCCAGGACTTTCCAGCAATATATAATAGTACATACTTTGCGCGAAGATAGATGACGTAACTTGGCGTTGAACGCCAAGTACATGCTGCTGTCTGGAGTTAAACGCCAGAAAAACGTCATGATCCGGAGTTGAACGCCCAAAACACGTCATAACTTGGAGTTTAACTCCAAGAAAGGCCCCTAATCGTGGATAGCTTTAGTCTCAGCCCCAGCACACACCAAGTGGGCCCCAGAAGTGGATTTCTGCACCAATTATCTTAGTTTACTCATATTCTGTAAACCTAGGTTACTAGTTTACTATTTAAACAACTTTTAGAGACTTATCTTGTACCTCATGACATTTTCAGATCTGAATTACATACTTTTTGACGGCATGAGTCTCTAAACTCCATTGTTGGTGGTGAGGAGCTCTGCAGCGTCTCGATGATTTAATACAATTCCCTTGTTTCCCATTCAAACACGCTTGTTCTTATCTAAGATGTTCATTCGCGCTTAATTAGGGAGGAGGTGATGATCCGTGACACTCATCACCTTTCTCAATCCATGAACATGTGCCTGACAACCACCTCTGTTCTACATCAGATTGAATGAGTGTCTCTTAGATTCCTTAATCAGAATCTTCGTGGTATAAGCCGGATTGATGGCGGCATTCATGAGAATCCGGAAAGTCTAAACCTTGTCTGTGGTATTCCGAGTAGGATTCTGGGATTGAATGACTGTGACGAGCTTCAAACTTCTGAAGGCTGGGCGTTAGTGACAGACGCAAAAGAATCAATGGATTCTATTCCAACCTGATTGAGAACCGACAGATGATTAGCCGTGCTGTGACAGAGCATAGGAACGTTTTCACTGAGAGGATGGGAGGTAGCCATTGACAACGGTGACACCCTACATAGAGCTTGCCATGGAAGGAACCCTGCGTGTGGGAAGAGGACTTCAAGGAAAAGTAGAAATTCAAAGGACAATGCATCTCCAAAACTCCAACATATTTCTCATTACTGCACACCAAGTAACAATTTGATTCTTTCTCATTCTTCTAATAATTTTAAATACTTTGACTTCTTACAATTAAATCCAAATAATCTTATTGGCCTCCTGACTAAGATTAATAAAATAAACATAGATTGCTTCAAACCAATAATCTCCGTGGGATCGACCCTTACTCACGTAAGGTATTACTTGGACGACCCAGTGCACTTGCTGGTTAGTTGTGCGGATCACAAATTCGTGCACCAAGTTTTTGGCGCCGTTGCCGGGGATTATTGAGTTTGAACAATTGAAGGCATATTTTATTTCTTAGATTAGGAATAATTTATTTTTGTTGTTATAGAGACATAAAATTTTGATAGGATAGTTTCTTTTCAAAAATTTCTTTTCAAAAATATTATTTTTCTTAATTAATTGTTAATTTCTCGTGAGTTTAGTGTCTTATTCTAAGTTTGGTGTTAATTGCATATTTTATATTTTCTTTAAAATTTTCGTGTTAGTGTTCTTGGTTCTTCCTTGATCTTCAAGTTGTTCTTGTTTATTTTTCTTGTTTGATCTTTAATTTTTCTTGTTCTGTGTCTTTTCTTGTTTTTCTTGTGCTTTTCAAAACATTAGTTTTCAAAAATCTATTTTATCCATAAAAATAATACATCTTTAAAATCAACACTGAAGTTGCTGCCCAATTGCCTGGAGCTTTAGTAGTTGTTCTTGATAATTGGGTATACCCTTTGGAACCTTTTTCAAAAATAATTTTTCTTGGATTGAATCTTGTGCCAAACTCTAAGTTTGGTGTTTTCTTGTTAATTTTTCTTTAATTTTCGAAAATTTATCTTGTCTTTCTAAAAATTTTAAGTTTGGTGTTCTTTCTTTTGTTCTTGGTGTTCTTGTGAATCTTCAAAGTGTTCTTGAGTTTTTCTTGTGTCTTGATCTTAAAATTTTTAAGTTTGGTGTTCCTTGGTGTTTTCCCTCCAAAATTTTCGAAAATAAGGAGCATTAGATCTAAAAATTTTAAGTATTGTGTCTTTTATGTGTTTTTCTCTTTCATCATAAAATTCAAAATTCAAAAAAAAATATATATCTTTTCTAACTAATTTTAAAACTACATTTTCGAAATTTTTAATATAAAATTCAGATTTCAATTTCAAAATTTTTCGAAAAATTTTCATAAAATATTTTCAAATCTTTTTTTTTTTATATTCCGTTTTTATTTATTCCACTTCTATAAAATAAATAAAATCAACATATAAATTATCTCTTGTATTCCATCATGGAAGCAAGTAGGAATGAACAGTCCAAGAGGACTCTGGGGTCATATGCTAACCCCACTACTGCTTCATATGGGAGTAGCATCTGTATACCCTCCATTGGAGTTAGTAGCTTTGAGCTGAATCCTCAGCTCATTATCATGGTGCAGCAAAACTGCCAGTATTCTGGTCTTCCACATGAAGAACCTATAGAGTTTCTGGTACAATTTTTGCAAATTGCTGACACAGTACATGATAAGGACGTAGATCAGGATGTCTACAGATTATTACTGTTTCCATTTGCAGTAAAAGATCAAGCTAAGAGGTGGTTAAATAACCAGCCTAAGAACAGCATAAAAACATGGAAACAGCTGTCAGAAAAATTCCTGAATCACTATTTCCCTCCAAAACGGATGACACAGCTAAGGCTAAGCATCCAAGGCTTCAAACAAGGAGATAATGAATCCCTTTATGATGCCTGGGAGAGATACAGAGAGATGCTAAGAAAATGCCCCTCTGAAATGTTCTCAGAGTGGGTGCAATTAGACATCTTCTACTATGGGCTTACAGAAAAAGCTTAGATTTCTCTAGACCACTTAGCTGGTGGATCTATACATATGAGAAAAATAATTGAAGAAGCTCAAGAGCTTATTGATACAGTTGCCAGAAATCAGCATCTGTATCTAAGCAGTGAATCTTCCATGAAAGAAGAAGCTAAAACAGTAACTGCAGAACTCAGTCCGGTGGATCAGGATAATGAATTTAATCAGCAATTAGACTCTCTAACTCGGCAGCTAGCCGAATTCAAGGAAATATTACAGGAAACAAGAATGGCTAATAGGAATATGGAAGTGCAATTAAAGCAGACAGAAAAGCAACTGTCAAAACAAATAGCAGAAGAATGTCAAGCAGTTCAATTAAGAAGTGGGAAAACATTAAATACCTCACTTCAAAGCAGCAGGAAACCAAGAAATGAACAATTGGTTACTCAAAATCCCTCTGAGGACAGTCAGAGCCCAGAGAGGAATAAAGCTGGCGCTGAACGCCCAGACCATGCTCATTTCTGGCGTTCAACGCCAGAAACAAGCATGAATCCGGCGTTGAACGCCCAAAGGGAACATGGTTCTGGAGTTCAAACGCCAGTAACAAACAAGGAGGTGGCGTATAACGCCACTCCAGCTTCCACCCCTGGCATTCAAATGCCAGTGGGGGATCAGTCACATACAAGTGCTGATGACAACCCTTCTAAAAAGGCTTCCCAACCAACTTCTGTAGGTAATAAACATGCAGCAACTAAGGTTGAGGAATACAAAGCTAAAATGCCTTATCCTCAAAAACTCCGCCAAGCGGAACAGGATAAGCAATTTGCCCGCTTTGCAGACTATCTCAGGACTCTTGAAATAAAGATTCCGTTTGCAGAAGCACTTGAGCAAATACCCTCTTATGCTAAGTTCATGAAAGAGATCTTAAGTCATAAGAAGGATTGGAGGGAAACTGAAAAAGTTTACCTCACTGAAGAATGCAATGCAGTCATTCTGAAAAGCTTACCTGAGAAGCTTAAAGATCCTGGGAGCTTTATGATACCATGCACATTAGAGGGTACTTGTGCCAAGCAAGCTTTATGTGATCTTGGGGCAAGTATCAACCTAATACCTGCATCTACTATCAGAAAGCTTGGTTTAACTGAAGAAATCAAACCAACCAGGATATGTCTTCAACTTGCTGATGGCTCCCTTAAATACCCATCAGGAGTGATTGAAGACATGATTGTCAAGGTTGGGCCATTCGCCTTTCCTACTGACTTTGTGGTGCTGGAAATGGAGGAGCACAAGAGTGCAACTCTCATTCTAGGAAGACCTTTCCTAGCAACTGGCCGAACCCTCATTGATGTCCAAAAAAGGGAAGTAACCTTGAGAGTCAATGAGGAGGAGTTCAAGTTGAATGTTGTCAAAGCCATGCAATATCCAGACACCCCAAATGACTGTATGAGTGTTGATATTATTGACTCTCTGGTAAGAGAGGTCAATATGGCTGAGAGTCTCAAATCAGAGCTAGAGGACATATTTAAAGATGTTCAGCCTAACTTGGAGGTATCAGAGAGAATAGTAGAACCTCTGAAAATCCCTCAGGAAGAGGAGAAACCTCCTAAACCCGAGCTCAAACCATTACCACCATCCCTGAAATATGCATTTCTGGGAGAAGGTGATACCTTTCCTATAATTATAAGCTCTACCTTAGAGCCACAGGAAGAGGAAGCACTAATTCAAGTGCTAAGGACACACAAGACAGCTCTTGGGTGGTCCATCAGTGATCTTAAGGGCATTAGTCCAGCCAGATGCATGCACAAGATCCTATTGGAAGGTGACGCCAAGCCTGTGGTACAACCACAAAGGCGGCTGAACCCAGCCATGAAGGAAGTGGTGCAAAAGGAGGTCACTAAATTACTAGAGGCTGGGATTATTTATCCTATTTCTGACAGCCCCTGGGTAAGCCCTGTCCAAGTCGTCCCTAAAAAGGGAGGCATGACAGTGGTTCACAATGAAAAAAATGAACTGGTTCCTACAAGAACAGTTACAGGGTGGCGTATGTGTATTGATTATAAAAGGCTCAATACAGCCACCAGAAAGGATCATTTTCCTTTACCATTCATAGACCAAATGCTAGAAAGACTAGCAGGTCATGAATACTACTGCTTCCTGGATGGATATTCAGGTTATAATCAAATTGCAGTAGATCCCCAGGATCAGGAGAAAACGGCATTCACCTGCCCATCCGGAGTATTTGCATACAGAAGGATGCCATTTGGCCTGTGCAATGCACCTACAACTTTTCAGAGGTGCATGCTCTCAATTTTCTCTGATATGGTGGAAAAATTCCTGGAAGTCTTCATGGATGACTTTTCAGTATTTGGAGACTCATTCAGCTCCTGCCTTAACCACTTAGCACTTGTTCTGAAAAGATGCCAAGAGACTAACCTGGTTTTAAACTGGGAAAAGTGTCACTTTATGGTGACTGAAGGAATCGTCCTTGGGCACAAAATCTCAAACAAGGGGATAGAGGTGGATCAAGCTAAGGTAGAGGTAATTGAAAAATTACCACCACCTGCCAATGTTAAGGCAATCAGAAGCTTTCTGGGGCATGCAGGATTCTATAGGAGGTTTATAAAGGATTTTTCAAAAATTGCCAAACCTCTGAGCAACCTGCTAGCCACTGACACGCCATTTATCTTTGATAAAGAGTGTCTGCAGGCATTTGAGACTCTGAAAGCTAAATTGGTTACAGCACCAATCATCTCTGCACCAGACTGGACATTACCATTTGAATTGATGTGTGATGCCAGTGACCATGCCATTGGTGCAGTATTGGGACAAAGGCATGACAAGCTTCTGCACGTCATTTACTATGCCAGCCATGTTCTAAATAATGCACAGAAGAATTACACAACCACAGAAAAAGAGCTACTTGCAGTGGTTTACGCCATTGACAAATTCAGATCCTATTTAGTAGGATCAAAAGTGATTGTGTACACTGATCATGCTGCTCTTAAATATCTACTCACAAAGCAGGATTCAAAACCCAGACTCATCAGATGGGTGTTGCTTCTGCAAGAGTTTGATATAGAAATAAGAGACAGAAAAGGGACAGAGAATCAAGTAGCAGATCACCTGTCCCGAATAGAACCAGTAGAAGGGGCGTCCCTCCCTCTCACTGAGATCTCTGAAACTTTTCCGGATGAGCAACTCTTTGCCATCCAGGAAGTGCCATGGTTTGCAGACATTGCAAACTACAAGGCAGTAAGATTCATACCCAAGGAGTACAGTAGGCTGCAATCAAAGAAATTGATCACAGATGCAAAGTACTATCTTTGGGATGAACCATATCTCTTCAAGAGATGTGCAGACGGAGTAATCCGTAGATGCGTGCCTAAGGAAGAAGCGCAGAAAATTCTATGGCATTGCCATGGATCACAGTATGGAGGACATTTTGGGAGTGAGCGAACAGCCACGAGAGTCCTCCAATGTGGCTTCTACTGGCCTACTCTCTATAAAGATTCCCGAGCTTTTGTACTTAATTGTGACAGTTGCCAAAGATCTGGCAATCTGCCTCACAGTTATGCCATGCCTCAACAAGGAATCTTGGAGATTGAGTTGTTTGATGTATGGGGTATTGATTTCATGGGACCTACCATCATACTCAAACACTTATATTCTGGTGGCAGTGGATTATGTATCCAAATGGGTGGAGGCTATTGCAACACCCACTAATGACACTAAAACAGTGTTAAAATTCCTCCAGAAACACATCTTCAGCAGATTTGGTATCCCTAGAGTATTAATCAGTGATGGGGGCACTCATTTCTGCAATAAACAACTTTACTCTGCTCTGGTACGTTATGGAGTTAGCCACAGGGTAGCTACTCCATATCACCCACAAACTAATGGGGAAGCTGAAGTCTCAAATAGAGAACTCAAAAGAATCCTGAAACGGACTATAATTAACCGTAGAAGGGATTGGGCAAGAAGCTTGGATGATGCTCTGTGGGCATACAGAACAGCATTCAAGACCCCTATAGGGACCTCTCCATACCAGCTTGTGTATGGAAAGGCATGTCACTTGCCAGTGGAACTGGAACACAAGGCCTACTGGGCAACCAGATTCCTAAACCTTGATGCCAAGTTAGCTGGAGAAAAACGATTGCTCCAGTTAAATGAGCTAGAAGAATTTAGACTCAATGCTTTCGAGAATGCAAAAATTTACAAGGAGAAAGCAAAAAGATGGCATGATAAGAAATTGTCATCCAGAGTCTTTGAGCCGGGGCAGAAAGTTCTGCTATTTAATTCTAGGCTCAAATTATTCCCCGGGAAATTAAAATCCCGGTGGAGAGGTCCATATGTAATTACAAGTGTATCACCATATGGATACATAGAGCTTCAGGATAATGACTATAACAAAAAGTTCATTGTTAATGGACAAAGAGTTAAACATTATCTTGAAGGTAATTTTGAGCAAGAATGCTCAAAACTGAGACTTAATTAAAGATCAGTAATAGTCCAGCTAATGACATTAAAGAAGTGCTTGCTGGGAGGCAACCCAGCCAATCACAAAATTTAATTTTATTTGTTTTTCTAATTGACTAAGTTTTACAGGTAGATGCTAGAGTATCTTCAAAAGGTGAAATAGCAATTGATTGAAGTCACAGAGTTACAGGGAAAATTGGAAGTTCACTGGCGTGAAAAAGCCAGTAAGAAACAATTTGGGCGTTGAACGCCCAAAAGAAGCACCCACTGTGCGTTCAACGCCAGTAAGGGTAGCCATCTGGGCGTTAAACGCCAGAAAGGAGCATCTTCTGGGCGTTGAACGCCAGAAAGAAGCACCTTCTGGACGTTTAACGCCAGATTGTTAGCATCCTGGGCGTTCAGAAAAACGCCCAGTGACAAAGGACTTCCTGGCGTTCAACGCCAGAAAGAAGCATCAGTTGGGCGTTGAACGCCCAGGAGAAGCAGCATTTAGGCGTTAAACGCCCAAAACATGCATCGTTTGGGCGTTTAACGCCAGGATGGTGGGAGGAGGTACAAATTCGTTTTTCTTTATAATTTTTCTAAATTTTTATGTTTCAATTCATGATTTCTTGTATAAACATGTTTCAAAATATCGTCCTTCAATTCCAAAAATTTTAATCCTAATTTCTAAAATCCCTAATTTCTAAAATCCCTTTTTCAAAAATATCAAATATATCTTAATCCATCAAGACAAATTGTTTTCCAATCCAATCCAACTCTTTTAAGTTTGTTTTCAAAACTCAATTATCTTTTTAAAATCTTTTTCAAAATTAAAAATTTCAGATTTATCTTTTTAATTATTATTCATATCTTTCTCTTTTTAAACTATATCTTTTTCTTATCATATCTATCTTTTATAAATCATATCTTCTATCTTATCTCTTTCTTATTTTCGAAAATTTCCCACCCCCCTTCCCTATATATTGAATTCGGTGCCCCTCTCATCATCATCATACCACACTTGCTCTCCTCCTATCCCTCTTCTTTCTTCTCTTTTGCTTGACTCTAAGTTTGGTGTGTTTATCCGTGATCACAAAAACATACTCACTAAGATCATGGCTCCTAAAGGAAAACAACCCACCCCAAGAGGCAAGAAAGAGAACACTCCAAAGCCACTTTGGAATCAAGGGAAGTTCTTAACTAAAGAACATTCAGACCACTACTACAAAATAATGAGTCACAAATCAGTGATCCCGGAAGTCAAATTTGATCTGAAAGAAGATGAATATCCGGAGATCCAAGAGCAAATTCGAAACAGGAATTGGGAAATTCTGGCCAATCCTGAAACGAAAGTGGGAAGGAACATGGTTCAGGAGTTCTATGCTAATCTATGGCAGACAGACAGGCAAAGACTAATTGGAGCTGCTCTCTATGACCATCGGACCCTAGTCAGAGGGAAGATTGTTCATACCAATCCTGACAAGATCAGGGAGATATTTAAGCTTCCTCAACTAAAAGATGACCCAGACTCCTTTAATAGGAGAATGATGAGGGTGAATAAAGGTCTGGACAAGATTCTAGAGGATATATGCATCCCTGAAGCCAGATGGACCACCAGCACGACTGGCATCCCAGTTCAACTCAAAAGAGAAGATCTAAAACCAGCAGCCAGAGGTTGGCTAGATTTCATAGGGCGTTCCATATTGCCCACCAGCAACCGTTCTGAAGTTACTATTAAAAGAGCAGTAATGATTCACTGCATCATGTTGGGAAAAGAAGTAGAAGTCCATCAACTGATCTCATGTGAGCTATACAAAATAGCAAACAGGAACTCCAAGGACGCCAGATTGGCCTATCCAAGCTTAATTTCTATGCTCTGCAAAGATGCTGGAGTGAAGATGGGAATAACAGAGTATATCCCAGTTGAGAGGCCAATCACTGGAATATCAATGGTCAGACAACAGCAACAAGATGATTCAGCCAAGAAGAGAGCACAGGAAGCCCTCCCAGAACTGCCTCAATTCGAATATTGGGGACATCTTGAGGCTTCTATTTCCAAATTGCAAGAAGCTATGGACCAAATAAAGGAAGAACAGAATAATCAAAGTAGCATGCTTTGCAAACTGCTTAAGGAACAGGAAGAGCAAGGGCGTGATCTGAGGGAGCTGAAGCGCCAAAAATTAATCCTTGAAAAGCACCCCACAGATTAGAGGAACATCTACGCCTCAAAACAACAGGTTGTTGAGTTCCAATTTTTCTGCTTTAACTTAGTGATAGCGTTATTATTATAGAAATTTACCTTAGGAGATATATAGTAGTAGTAATTAGCATATCTATTTTGATTTTATTTCCAATTAAGCTATAATTTATTTTCCTCATCATCATCAGGCATAAATAAAGTAGTAGATTTTTTTTAGAATAAAGAAGTAATCTATATTTTTCGAGTTCTTAATAATAAAAATTATAATTAACTATGTGTGGTGGCAATACTTTTTGTTCTCTGAATGAATGCTTGAACAGTGCATAACTTGTACTTTGAATTTGATGAATATTGGCTCCTGAAAGAATGAAGAACATGAAAAATATTATTGACGATCTGAAAAATCATGAGCATTGATTCTTGAAGCAAGATAAAGTAGTCAAAAAAAATAAAAATAAAATATATATATTCTGAATCAAAAGGAATAAAAGCCAAACAGCCCTTAAAACCAAAAGGCAAGGGTGAAAAAGGATCCAAGGCTTTGAGCATCAACGGATAGGAGGGTCTAAGGAAATAGTTCCAGGCCTAAGCGGCTAAACCAAGCTGTCCCTAACCATGTGCTTGTGGCATGCAGGTCCAAGTTACAAACTTAAGACTGAGTGGTTAAAGTCGTGATCCAAGGCAAAAAGAGTGTGCTCAAGAGCTCTGGACACCTCTGACTGGGGACTCTAGCAAAGCTGAGTCACAATCTGAAAAGGTTCACCTAGTCATGTGTCTGTGGCATTTATGTATCTGGTGGTAATACTGGAAAACAAAGTGCTTAGGGCCACGGCCAAGACTCATAAAATAACTGTGTTCAAGAATCAACATACTACACTAGGAGAATCAATAATACTATCTGAATTCTGAGTTCCTATGGATGCCAATCATTCTGAAATTCAAAGGATAAAGGGAGATGCCAAAACTGTTCAGAAACAAAAAGCTACAAGCCCCGCTCATCTAAATAAGAATCTGAGCTTCATTTAAAACTCTAAAATATTATTACTTCTTAATTTCTGTTAAAACCTATTTTATTTATCTAGTTGCTTGGGGACAAGCAACAGTTTAAGTTTGGTGTTGTGATGAGCGGATATTTTATACGCTTTTTGGGGGTAATTTCATGTAGATTTTAGTATGTTTTAATTAGTTTTTAGTAGAATATTATTAGTTCTTAGGCAAAAATCATATTTCTGGACTTTACTATGAGTGTGTGTATTTTTCTGTGATTTCAGGTATTTTCTGGCTGAAATTGAGGGAGTTGAGCAAAAATCTAACTTAGGCTGAAAAAGGACTGCTGATGCTGTTGGATCCTGACCTCCCTGCACTCGGAATGGATTTTTTGGAGCTACAAGAGTCCAATTGGCGCTCTCTCAACGGCGTTGGAAAGTAGACATCCAGGGCTTTCCAGCAATATATAATAGTCCATACTTTGCGCGAAGATAGACGACGTAACTTGGCGTTGAACGCCAAGTACATGCTGCTGTCTGGAGTTAAACGCCAGAAAAACGTCATGATTCGGAGTTGAACGCCCAAAACACGTCATAACTTGGAGTTTAACTCCAAGAAAGGCCCCTACTCGTGGATAGCTTTAGTCTCAGCCCCAGCACACACCAAGTGGGCCCCAGAAGTGGATTTCTGCACCAATTATCTTAGTTTACTCATATTCTGTAAACCTAGGTTACTAGTTTACTATTTAAACAACTTTTAGAGACTTATCTTGTACCTCATGACATTTTCAGATCTGAATTACATACTTTTTGACGGCATGAGTCTCTAAACTCCATTGTTGGGGGTGAGGAGCTCTGCAGCGTCTCGATGATTTAATACAATTCCCTTGTTTCCCATTCAAACACGCTTGTTCTTATCTAAGATGTTCATTCGCGCTTAATTAGGGAGGAGGTGATGATCCGTGACACTCATCACCTTCCTCAATCCATGAACATGTGCCTGATAACCACCTCCATTCTACATCAGATTGAATGAGTGTCTCTTAGATTCCTTAATCAGAATCTTCGTGGTATAAGCCGGATTGATGGCGGCATTGATGAGAATCTGGAAAGTCTAAACCTTGTCTGTGGTATTCCGAGTAGGATTCTGGGATTGAATAACTGTGACGAGCTTCAAACTTCTGAAGGCTGGGCGTTAGTGACAGACGCAAAAGAATCAATGGATTCTATTCCAACCTGATTGAGAACCGACAGATGATTAGCCGTGCTGTGACAGAGCATAGGAACGATTTCACTGAGAGGATGGGAGGTAGCCATTGACAATGGTGACACCCTACATAGAGCTTGCCATGGAAGGAACCCTGCATGTGGGAAGAGGACTTCAAGGAAAAGTAGAAATTCAAAGGACAACGCATCTCCAAAACTCCAACATATTTCTCATTACTGCACACCAAGTAACAATTTGATTCTCTCTCATTCTTCTAATAATTTTAAATACTTTGACTTCTTACAATTAAATCCAAATAATCTTATTGGCCTCCTGACTAAGATTAATAAAATAAACATAGATTGCTTCAAACCAATAATTTCCGTGGGATCGACCCTTACTCACGTAAGGTATTACTTGGACGACCCAGTGCACTTGCTGGTTAGTTGTGCGGATCACAAATTCGTGCACCAAATACTTTTTGTTTTCTGAATGAATGCTTGAACAATGCATATTTTTGATCTTGTTGTTTATGAATGTTAAAATTGTTGGCTCTTGAAAGAATGATGAACAAGAAAAATGTTATTGATGAACTAAAAAATCATAAAATTGATTCTTGAAGCAAGAAAAAGCAGTGAAGAACAAAGCTTGCGAAAAAAAAGTGGAAAAAAATATGAAAATATGAAAGAAAAGAAAAAGCAAGTAGAAAAAGCCAATATCTTTTTCAACCAAAAGGCAAGGAAAAAAAGGATCTAAGGCTTTGAGCATCAATGGATAGGAGGGCCCAAGGAAATGAAATCCAGGCCTAAGTGGCTAAATCAAGCTGTCCCTAACCATGTGCTTGTGGCATGCAGGTCCAAGTGAAAAGCTTGAGACTGAGTGGTTAAAGTCGTGATCCAAAGCAAAAAGAATGTGCTTAAGAGCTCTGGACACCTCTAACTGGGGACTTTAGCAAAGCTGAGTCACAATCTGAAAAGGTTCACCCAGTTATGTGTCTGTGGCATTTATGTATCCGGTGATAATACTGGAAAACAAAGTGCTTAGGGCCACAGCCAAGACTTATAAAAGTAGCTGTGTTCAAGAATCAACATACTTAACTAGGAGAATCAATAAACACTATCTGAAATCTGAGTTCCTATAGATGCCAATCATTCTAAACTTCAAAGGATAAAGTGAGATGCCAAAACTGTTCAGAAGCAAAAAGCTACAAGTCCCGCTCATCTAATTAGAACTGATATTCATTGATATTTTGAGATTTATAGTATATTCTCTTCTTTTTATCCTATTTGATTTTCAGTTGCTTGGAGACAAGCAACAATTTAAGTTTGGTGTTGTGATGAGCGGATAATTTATACGCTTTTTGACATTGTTTTTAGGTAGTTTTTTGTAGGATCTAGCTACTTTTTTGGATGTTTTGATTAGTTTTTATGCTAAATTCAAATTTCTAGACTTTATTATGAGTTTGTATGTTTTCCTATGATTTCAAGTATTTTCTGGCTGAAATTGAGGGACCTGAGCAAAACTCTGATAGAAGGTTGACAAAGGACTGCTGATGCTGTTGTATTCTGACCTCCCTTCACTCTAAATGGATTTTCTAGAGCTATAGAACGCCAAATGGTGCGCTCTCAACGGCATTGGAAAATAGACATCCAGAGCTTTCCATCAATATAAAATAATTAATACTTTATTCAAGATTAGACGATGCAAACTGGTGTTCAATGCCAGTTCCATGCTGCATTCTAGAGTCAAACGCCAGAAACACGTTATAAACTAGAGTTAAACGCCAAAAACACGTTACAACTAGGCGTTTAACTCCAAGAGAAGCCTCTGCATGTGTAAAGCTCAAGCTCAGTCCAAGCACACACCAAGTGGGCCCCGGAAGTGGATTTCTGCATTAATTACTTATTTCTGTAAATCCTAGTAGCTAGTCTAGTATAAATAGGACATTTTACTATTGTATTAGACATATTGGTTTCGTCTTTTATCTTAGCATCCATCTTTGGACGTTTAGTTCTTAGACTTTGGGGGCTGGCCATTCGGCCATGCCTGAACCTTGATCACTTATGTATTTTCAACGGTGGAGTTTCTACACACCATAGATTAAGTGTTGGAGCTCTGTTGTACCTCGAGTTTTAATACAATTACTACTATTTTCTATTCAATTCAGCTTATTCTTGTTCTAAGATATCCGTTGCACTTCAACCTGATGGATGTGATAATCTGTGACACTCATCATCATCCATCCTTATGAACGCGTGATTGACAACCACATCCGTTCTACCTTAGAACGAGCGCATATCTCTTTGATTCCTTAATCAAAATTTTCGTGGTATAAGCTAGAATTATTGGCGGCCATTCTTGAGAATCCGGAAAGTCTAAACCTTGTCTGTGGTATTCCCAGTAGGATTCAGGGATTGAATGACCGTGACGAGCTTCAAACTCGCGATTGTTGGGCGTGATGACAAACGCAAAAGAATCAATGGATTCTATTTCGACATGATCGAGAACCGACAGATGATTAGCCGTGCTGTGACAAGAGCATTTGGACCTTTTTCACTGAGAGGATGGGAAGTATCCATTGACAATGGTGATGCCCTACATACAGCTTGCCATGGAAAGGAGTATGAAGGATTGAAAGTAAGAAAGCAGTATGATGTAGAGATTCAACAGGGACAAAGTATCTCCATACACTTATCTAAAATTCCCACCAATGATTTACATAAGTATTTCTATCTTTATTTTATGTTTTATTTATTATTATTTTCGAAAACTCCATAACCATTTGAATCCGCCTAACTGAGATTTACAAGATGACCATACCTTGCTTCATACCAACAATCTCCGTGGGATCGACCCTTACTCACGTAAGGTATTACTTGGACGACCCAGTGCACTTGCTGGTTAGTTGTGCGAAGTTGTGATAAAGTGTGATTCACATTTGAGAGCGCTACCAAGTCTTTGGCGCCATTGTTGATGATCACAATTTCGTGCACAGGTACCATAAAAAAAGAACGATGACTCTTTGAATAAAAATAATTTGGAGTTATGTAACAACTTCCAAAATAATAATAATAATATTATCATCTTTTAGACTTTTTTTCCTTTTTTGGTCAAGAACTTGAAGTAGTAAACAATAGTATAAGAGAATATTTATTATATTTTGGAGAAAAACTATACAAGTTAAATTTTCAAGTGGTCCCTAAACTTATAATTGAGTCTCAATCTTATCCCTAAACTTGCAATTTCCCTAAGGGTGTGTGTGGTTGGGGGAATTATAGAACATTCTCAGGAATTTTAAGATGGGAATATAAAATTCCTATGTGTGGTTCAAAGTTAAAAAAAACATTCCAAGGTAACTTTTATTCCTTGGAATTGAATTACCACTCATTCAATTCCTATCTCCCCCCTGGTTATCTTTCATTCCAATGGGAATGGAATGTAAATAATGAAACAAAAAGACTAAATTACCCCTATTATTTAATACTATATTTCACTTCTTCTTCATTTTTTTTGAAGAACTAAACCCTAGCAGAGCAGATTTTTCCCAAATCAGTGAGCTTCACCAACGCCACCGCCACCGGAGCCGACACCGGCACTGGCACCGCCGTTACTCTAAACGGAAGATTCGTCTCCTTATCTTCTCCGATTCATGTTCGCACTGCTTTTCTCTGTGAATTTTCTTCGAATCTCATATTAATGTTTGAGTTTTTTCCCAAATCAGTGGAGACTTCACCAACGCCACCGCCATCGGAGCTACACCGGCGCCACCGCTATCGGAGCTACACCGGTGCCACCGTTACCTTAAATGGAAGACTGGTTTCCTTCTCTTTTTCAAGTTCATGTTCACATTGCTTATCTCTGCTTATTCTCTTTGAATCTCTCGTTAAGGTTTGGGTTCTTTTTATGCTTTCTACATCATATTACACTAATTTTCTGCAATAGACTGCTAATTTGATTAGTTATTTTTTATTTTGCTTGATTTCTTATACGCTCTTTGTGATTATGTTGCATGCAAACAACATGTTTGATGATTTGCCTCAATAAAGAGTTTAAGCCTTTGACATATTTTTACATGCTTAATTTGACTTGAATCTGACAAAAACATATTTTTACATGCTTAATCTTGTCTTAATTTGGCTTCCCATGCTGTGTACTTCATGAGCCATGCTACAATACACTACTAAGCTTGCATTACTATTGCTTTGCTTTTTTATCCTGTTGTCTTGATGAATTTTACATACTAGTAACAATGTAAAGTTGTTTTGGTGGCAATCTAATTTTCAGCTACTGGATCTGTGGGATCTAGTTTTCTAGTTTTAAAATGTATTTTGGTGTGCATGTTCTGGTATACTTATATGTTCTGGTAATATTTGTTACAGTTTCGTATGATAGTGCAAGTTTGTTCAATTATTCAATCTGCATGTTTACAGATTTTGGCATATAACAAGAAGCCCTTTAAGTTTCCTCCGATGCTTCTTCAATTTATTTATTCTGTTTTACTTGTTTGTTGATATATTTTAGATTGTTTGTTGATAACCATTGCCCATGGAAAGCAAAATGCCTTTCTCTTCAAGTATTATCCAAGCTAGGCCCAACTTGAGCAACAATGTTGTTCTTGAAGTTTTAGATATGGGTCTGCATGATGAAGCTGAAAAAGTAAGAACTGAAGCTGTCATTTCTATGCCAGTGATGCTTTTCTGGTCTACTCTTGATATATCATCTCCTGTCATTCAAAAGATTGAGTAAGTAACTAAGTAAATGTTTTTGCATACATGATTTAGATAATGTGTTTGGTCAGGCTTGTTATTTGGTTAGTTTCATTGTAGCTGTTTGTTTAACATGAAGGCTCTCATCGACGAGATGTTGATATTTGAATTGCAGGAGGTAATTGAAAGAACATGTTTGCTATTTTTTTCCTTTCCTCCGAACTGTTGCTTCTTTTTTCTAGGATGATTATGTCTGGAACAAGCATTTTTCCTTTTCTATCTTTCTCTCTTTTTTTCCCCATCATTTAAAATTCAAATGGCAAAATCTTGTTCTTTGAAGTGTGTTTCCCTTTTATACCTCTATTTTTCATCAAGATTGTTTGATTAGAGGTTTTCTGTTTCCAAGGTTTTTCCTGTTCCAATATTATGACAACTGCTCTTGTTCTTAAGCAGTTCTTTTGCCATTATGTATGTGTCAGTTAAATTTTCCATCACATTGATATATGCATGGAGGAAAGTTGTATCTCTTTTAACAAATGATGCACAGACAAATCTTCTGCTTGTTACATTTTTCCTATCTGTTATCCAGGTACATAAAGAGAGATAATGAGAAGGTAAAGAAATTGGTTCCCATAACACTTGGTCTGTTGTCATGCCTTTATAGATGCAGAGGAGCTACCTCTGGCTTACATACAGATGAATGCCTTTATGGTGAAGTCATTGTTGTTTTCTCTAACCATGTTGGAGATCATTTTGGTGTCTGGTTTCTTCTGAGCATTTTGGTGCCAAGGATGATTAGCAAAAGAACCATAGATGGAGCTGCTATTCAATGTGATACAAGCCTGATGATTGTAACTAAGAACGGAGATTTGAAGATTGCTTTTGTTGAAGTCTGGCCACAGTTGGGCTCCAAAAGAATCTTGTGAAATAAACCAATCTATGTTGGGGTAGATGGAGAGATCAACTTGTACAAGAAATGTGGAACCAATGGAGGAGAAGACATCACACTCAATAATTGAAATAATTTTTCTATGTGAGGTTGTAATATTGATTTCATTTTGTTGATGTGTTTGTGTTCTTGTATAAGAGTTGTGCATGTATGCTTATTAGTGCTAGTAATTTTTACTTTTGAGACTTCTTTGTAACTTTCATTTGCATAATAGTAATGCTTTTTTAGTAAATTTAATTGTGATAATGTTAATTTTAATTAAAGATATTTGTTATTAGGGGTATTTTAGTAAATTTGAAAACATTAGAATCGATAATAATTTTAACTAAACATATTTTCATTAAGGGTATTTTAGTAAATTTTTTATTAGAAGTATTTTTGTAAATTCAACATGTAAAAAAATAATAATTTTAATTAAACATATTGTTATTAAGTGAAATTTAGAATCAATAATAATTTAACTAAAGATATTTGATATTGGGGGTATTTTAGTAAATTTAAAAAAATTAAAATTAATAATAGAATATTTTAGTAAATTTAAAAAAAATTTGAATCAATAATAATTTTAGTTAAACATATTTGATATTGGGGTATTTAAGTAAATTTTAAAAAAATTTAGAATCAATAATAATTTTAGTTAAACGTATTTGATATTGGGGGTATTTAAGTAAATTTAAAAAAAATAGAATCAATAATAATTTTATTTGAACATATTTGATATTAAGGGTATTTTAGTAAATTTAAAAAAATTAGAACCGATAAACAATTTAACTAAAGATATTTGATATTAGGGGTATTTTAGTAAATTCAAAAAAAAAATTAGAATCAATAATAATTTTATCTAAACATATTTATTATTAGGGATATTTTAGTAAATTTATTATTAGAGATATTTTTTAAATTAAAAAAATAATGTAAAAAATAATAATATTTAATTAGCTTTATATTTAATTTTAGTCATTAATATTTTAATTTGAATGAGTAAGGGTAATTTTGACATATTACATAATATGACTAAGAAATTTAAACTCAACCAAACAAAAATTTAGTCATTCCTAGGATTATTATATAATATTCCAATGCATCAAGTTTTATAAACAAACATGGAAATCTTATATTCCAAGTAATTTTATTCCTAGGCATTATATTCCTAGGAATAATATTCTTGGGAATAAAATTTAATCTTTGAACCACACACACCCTAATTTTCTTCTTGAACTTAAGAAAAGTGACTCACGATCGTCCATAAGGTATTTTCTAGCGAATATACGTGAATATAGTGATGATGTGTATGGAGAAAAATCACGTTAGACAATCAACAACTATATTACGTGGCAATTATAACTTTTTTGTTCAATGTAGTCCCTATAAATAGTTTATAACCCTAATCCCAATTTTAGCTCCAGAAACTTTCCTACACCATTAGAAGTCAATCTCCTTCCTTTCCTCCACCATTGTTAGGTGTGTTTCAAAAAGTTGATGGTGGAAGGAGATAGCAATGTTGTTTGTAGTTCCAACAACTGACACTAAGAGGAAAGTTGTGGTAGGAGAACCACCAGAAGTAGCCATGACAACTTTTCGATAGGTGTGGGTTTGACAGATGATCCATCCTCAAATGGTTAGGAACATATGTGAATCTAGAGAGGCTATTTTCTGGTTGTCCAAATCATAATGTAGTTGTAACACCCTACCATACAGAGTCTTATGCTTAAGTCATAATTCAGATATGGCAACGTATTACGACCTCTAAAATAAAAATTTAGTACGTATAGTAGTAAGAATGATTGATTATAACTAGGAGCCTTTGTAGAAAAAGGGGTAAACCAAAAATAGCAACTCGAAAGCGCAACACTCCGATCGATAACGTAACGAACAAGGATAACCAACGCGAGATTATATATATACAAAGGAGTGTCAAAAACAGGAATATCAAGACTCAAAATTCGGTTGCGAAGATAACCGGTCCGAGCATAGCAATATATACATATGATAAAATAAGGAAAAACCCAAAGGAAACACAAAGGGACACAAAATACAGAAAACCTATTCTTCCAAAATCTCCCATAAGAGGAGTCATCACAGTTTGTATTATTTAATGGAGATAAAAGTATCTAAGCAAAACATATAAACTAAACAGAGTCCCGAGAACAAGGAATCTTCACAAATCTAGAAGTCTCCAGCATGCCTCAGCGGGAAACCTCACGTCCTGCATCTGAAAACCACAAAATCCGCATGGGTGAGAACCAGAGGTCCCCAGCATGGTAACAGCTTCCACATATATAATACATAATAATAGAGGAAAGCCGAAGGCAATCCTAGAACTTCCACCAGATAATTCAAAGCTTATAAACAAGCTAAACCATATAAGGGCATCTGACTAAAGATTCTTCAGTCTAACTAATACTTCCCTTTCCAATTCCTTCAAACCTCCTAACCACCAGCAGGAGTATAATGTAGCAAACACAGTTATAGCAAACAAGAAATATACAAATAGGAACAAATAAGGCATTTAGACAATTAGCAAGTAATATGCAGTCAAATAGGCAATCTCAAACAATTCATATAGTATGCATATGATGAATGCCTATCCCTAGTAGCTGATGATATCATCTGTCAGTTATAGAGCCAACCCGACAAGTCCTGGCAGTTAACCATTGGACTGTCCCTCTGTCGTGTCTCCCCAACTTGAGTCATACTCAATATAAACTTGATCATAATCATGATCCATATCCATCACCCTCACTGGTGAATATTTATCCATCACCATCACTGGTGAATATTTATCCATCACCATTACTGGTGAATATTTATGGGGGTGAGCTCGTTTGGGAATTTCACAGTGCCCGGCCACCCTGACGACATAGGGTCAAAAGAGCTTCAAGTCTCGACCTGGAGCACCTGGTGGCTAGCCACTGCTTTCTCCCAGGGAAACTCTCATCTCCGATAATGGAAGTGCAACATTCACAATTCATTCAACAGCATATACATATATGCATTTATTCTTAGCCATAATCATGGCTCCGTCGTAACACAGCAATAATCCAGGCATCCGGCTCATGGTTAAATCCATAACCAGCCACCCGGCTCACGGTTAAATCCATAACCAGCCATTTCATTAACAATTACAGCCTTTCGGCCCATGGCATAACAAGCACTTCCACCACCATCCTCCGCCTCTCACATAATCATCTTTGATCCTCTTTGATCATTCATTTTTCCCTTGCTTCACTCGCAAGTTACCACATCCACTAGCTCCTTTTCTAATAGCTAGGCATATCATAATGATTTAAGGCATAAGTGGTGAGATCGAAGGCTTAGAAGTATGAGATTTGGCTTTTAAAACTCAAAAATCAACTTTGGGATGAAAACAAGGCCACGCGTACGCACACTCCACGCGCACGCGTGGATGGCCTCGAAAACTCATCGACGCGTAAGCGTCATGCACGCTAACGCGTGGATTGAAAAATAGCCAAACGACGTGCACGCGTCAGCCACGCGTACGCGTGGAGTGCTCCCGTGCCCCAGGCACAAAGTTGGCACAGTTCTGGCACAACTCTCTGGAAAATGGCTGGGCATTGGGTACAGCACAATCGGCGCGCTCGCGCACATCACTTTCAAGAAGAACGGCGCGTACGCGCCAAGTGCGCCTACGCGCGGGGGGGGGGGATCATTCTGCTAAAAATTTTCTAAGTTAAAAGCTGCAGAATTCAACTCTTTTTCAAATCAATCAAAACATGCCAATTTCATCCCCTTTCTTTGAAATCAATCAAAATACATCAAATTCAACATCAAGCCTCCTCAACTCACACATTGACATTTTATCACAATTCACCAAAATCAATATTCCATCATTTTAGCCTACTTCACCCAAGTGGCTCAAACCCAAACACATTGACATATCATATACTCTTCCTCATGCCAATTTTTAACAACACCAATACCAATTAACCATCATCATACATAATCAATATCATATTCACCATCAACATGGTTCAACCCACAATTCAACCATAACCAATTATCAAGCATATATCACAACATGCGTATTTCTCATACATCATACCATCAAGGCATCAATAATCATCATTACATATATGACCACATCATATATCTCAATCATTCAACAACATCAACCATTCAATGCCTATCTTAGGGCCTCTAGCCTAAGTATTTCCTACCACATTACATATTAGATACGGGAAACCGAAACCATACCTTAGCCGATTTTCCAAACTCAACCAGAGCACTTCCAAACCACTTATCCACAAGCTCTCAAGGCCTCAAAACCTCCAAGAACAGATTTTTCACCACCAAATCCCTTTTTCAAGCTTTTCAAAATCACCAATCAAGCTCCAATATTCTCATACACACAACCTAAGCCACAATCATCATACCCATACACAACATCTCAATACCCAAACATCATAGAACAACAAATTACACTAGGGTTGAGTATCTTACCACACCCAAGGTCCAAGGAGACAAGATTAACCTTCTCCTTCAGGAGAGTTGGGTCCTATAACATCAAAGAACCCAAAATCTCAACATTTTTGCTCATAAAACTCGAAAACAAGGCTGGGATTTCGAAGAGCAAAACGTGGCTTACCTCAAGATTAATTGTATGGGTTTTGTAGAGCTCTCCGCAGTGAACTCATGGCCACAAACGGTGCGGCAATCGGAGCTCTAAATCAAAAGTTATGGTGGTTTGATGATCAAGTGAGAGATAGAACTTGAGAGTGTTCTTCCCTCCATGGCTTCTATTTTCAGCATGTGAGTGTGTTTAGTGAGGAGAGAGAATGCTGAAAACTAGGGTTTTGGTTTAGTTATGTTGGGCCAAGGGCCCACTTTGGGTCCGGTTGGCCCGATTTGGCCCGTTCGGTCCAATCTTGGTCCGAATCCTATAAAATTGGTACCGAAATTCTCGTCTCAGTCTCCTCTATCACATTTAGCCATAAAAATCACATTTTGGGCTTTCTAGAATAAATTCTCATTTATGGGTTAATTCGTCGTTAATTAACCGGGTCTTACATTCTACCCACCTAATTGGGAATTTTGCCCACAAAATTCAAATGCAATTACCTTAGAATAAATACGGATAATCCGTTCGCATCTCCGACTCAAGTTCCCAAGTGTGTTCCTCAACAGTGCCTCGACTCCATGCCACTTTGACTAATGAAACCTCTTTTCCACGCAACCGTTTGATACTAGTATCATCAATTCTGACTGGAGCCACTGAAAGCGTCAAATTTTCCCTTAACTGAACCGACTCAGGTTCCAACACATGGCTAGCATCAGGAGTGTACTTCTGAAGCTGCGACATGTGAAATACGTCGTGCAGGTTCGAAAGATGAGGTGGTAGAGCCATCCGATACGCCACCGGTCCAATCCTCTCCAGGATTTGAAATGCACTAATGTATCGAGGATTCAACTTCTTTGCTTTAATCGCCTTACCTACTCCCGTGGTCGGAGTAACCTTAAGGAAAACATGGTCTCCTTCCTCAAATTCTAAGGGCTTTCGCCTCTGATCGGCGTAACTCTTTTGACGACTCTGCACCGTAAGCATCCTATCTCGGATTTTCTTGACTTGTTCAGTAGTCTCAGCTATCATTTCCGGCCCCAACAAGCTTTTCTCTCCAGCTTCATACCAACATAGCGGAGATTGACATTTCCTCCCATACAAGGCCTCATACGGAGCCATCCCGATGCTCGCATGATAACTATTATTTATATGCAAACACCACTAATGGCATATACCGATCCCAACTCGCTGGTTGGTCCAAAACACAAGCTCTCAACATATCCTCTAGTGTTTGGATCGTCCTCTCGGATTGACCATCAGTTTGGGGATGGTAAGCCGTGCTCAAGCTTAATCAGGTTCCAAAAGCTTTCTGAAATGCACCCCAAAACCTTGAAGTGAAACGAGGATCTCTATCAGAGATTATAGTAGCAGGTACACCATGAAGTCTCACAATCTCCTTTATGTATAACCGTGCTAGCTCCTCAAGGGTGTAAGTCATACGAATGGGTAAAAAGTGAGCTGACTTCGTCAGTCGTCCACAATCACCCAAATAGCATCAAAACCAGCTCTAGTCCTTGGCAATCCTGACACGAAGTCCATTGCAATACTTTCCCACTTCCATTGTGGAATCTCTAAGGGTTGCAACATCCCAGAAGGTCTTTGATGTTCAATCTTTACCTTTTGACAAGTTAGGCACTTTGATACATATTCCGCCACATCATTCTTCATACCCGGCCACCAAAACATCGCCTTTAAATCATGGTACATCTTAGTACTTCCTGGGTGAATGGAGAATCCACTTTTGTGTGCCTCATTTAAAATATCTTGCCTCAAAGTGCCAACATCCAGCACAATGATCCTACCCTTGAATCTCCATAACCCATCTTTTTCTTCCGACACTCTCCACTGTTTTTCTTGCTCAATAGCCGGTAACACCTTCCATAACGCTTCATCATTCTGATCAGCCTTTAGGAGTTCGGACTTAAAGTCACTTGAGATTTCTAATCGGCTCAAAGACAAAGTTCCGGATACTTCTCGAGCACCAATTTTCAGACTCTCAAATCCCTTGAGCAACTTCTCCTCTTGAAGCATCATCCAAGCCGCATATAACGACTTCCGACTTAACGCATCCGCCAATACGTTCGCCTTTCCCGGATGGTAATGCAACTCAAAGTCGTAGTCCTTCAACAATTCCATCCACCTTCTCTGCCTCATATTAAGCTCTTTTTGATCAAAGAGGTACTTCAAGCTCTTATGATCAGAGAAAACTTGGAACCTAACCCCATAGAGGTAATGCCTCCACACCTTCAACGCAAACACAACCGCAGCGAGTTCCAAATCGTGCGTAGGGTAACTAACTTCATAAGGTCTCAACTGTCGTGAGGCATACACCACCACATTATGATGCTACATCAGCATGCACCCTAGACCCTTTAATGAGGCATCACAATACACCTCAAATGGCTCATTCGGCTCAGGTAACACTAACACAGGTGCAGTGGTCAACTTTTTCTTCAATGTCTGAAAGCTCTCCTCGCACTCAGGAGTCCAAACAAACGGAGTGTCTTTGCGGGTAAACTTTGTCATTGGCAAGGCTATCTATGAAAAGCCCTTGATAAACCTTCAGTAATAGCCAGCTAAACCCAGAAAACTCCTTATCTCTATTACAGTGGTTGGTTGCTTCCAATCCATCACAACCTCTACCTTAGTTGGATCTACGGCTATTCCATTCTTACTCACCACATGGCCCAAAAACTTCACCTCACTCTTCCAAAACTCACACTTCGATAGTTTTGCATAGAGTTTCTTCTCCTTTAGAATCTATAACATGGTCCTCAAGTGTTCCGCATCCTCTTCTTCAGTCTTGGAATAAATCAGTATGTCATCAATGAAGACAACAACGAATTTATCCAGAAACGGATGGAAAACTCTATTCATGTAATCCATGAATACCGCAGGAGCATTCGTCAACCCAAAAGACATCACAGTGTACTCGTAATGACCATAACGAGTCCTAAAAGCGGTCTTAGGGATATCCTCACCCCTCACCCTTATCTGATGATAACCGGATCACTAATCGATCTTGGAGAAAACTCCAGCTCCTTGTAACTGATCCATGAGATCATCAATTCTCAGTAAAGGGTACTTATTCTTTATTGTGACCTTGTTTAGCTGCCTGTAATCCACACAGAGCCGCATACTCCCATCCTTCTTCTTCACCAGTAACACTGGAGCACCCCACGGAGAGACACTTGGTCGTATAAAATTGTTTCCCAACAAATCCTCTAACTGAGACTTTAGCTCGTTCATCTCTAACGGTGACATCCTATAAGGAGCACTTGAGATTGGTCCCGCCCCGGGTACCAACTCAATAGCAAACTCAACCTCTCGGTTAGGTGGAAACTCATCAATATCATCGGAAAACACTTCCAAAAACTCACACACAACCGGAATCTGCTCTAACCTTTGATCATCACCCGAAACGCCCGCGGTTAACAACAGGATACCCTGACATTCGGTTCCAGAACAGTTCACCATCATCGAATTCAAGTAATAATTATTTACCGCGACCGGCCCTTCTGTATCTTTCGGCATAAAGTACACTGACTTTGTAGAACAATCAAGCAGGACATGGTTCTTAGATAACCAGTCCAATCCCAAGATAAGATCAAGACCGATCATCGGTAAGCAGATTAAATTATGAATAAAATCGTGCTGCTTGAACCTAAAGGAAACTTTCGGGCATCCTAGCCTAGTTATCATGGCTTCATGGGTAGCATTATACACCTTTAGGTCATAACCCAAAGTTACAATCTTCAATCCTAACTCATGGGCTTTCTCAAATGCAATGAATGAATGTGATGCTCCCGTATCAAATAAAGCATTTAAAGTTTGACCAGCTATTTCACAGTTACCTCGAATGAGTGTCTCAGATCCCTCAGCTCCTACAGCTGAAGTGGTGAACACCCGACCAGTCTGTTGTACTTTTCCAGCACCTTGTTTCTGCTTCTCCAAAAAATTTGCGGCTTTATGCCCCGCCTTTCCACAATTGTAGCACAAACCCCATCCGGCCTTGCATGGTGCTCCCGGATGGTGACTTCCACACCTACTACAAGCTTGATCATTCTGAGGCTGCTTCCCAAACTTCTTTCCTTGGGAGTTGTTGTTGTTGGGCCTCCTGAAAGAGCTTCTCCTCTTGAAAGACGGACCTCTAGGTGCAAAGCTCTTCCCTCAGTTCTGTGGGAATGATCCTTTGTGACACACTTTCTCAGCGGTTGCCCTTTTCACACACTCTTCAGCAACCCTACACTTGTTTACCAACTCGGAGAAAGTCCTAATCTCCATTGGTCCCACTGAACTGAAAATATCGCTCCGGAGTCCTCTTTCATACTTAACACACTTCCATTCCTCATATTCCACCGGAGTCCCTTGGCACATACGAGAGAACCTGAATAGCTCTTCAAACTTGTCAGTATACTCAGATACAGACATGGTACCCTGCTTCAGCTGTAACAATTCAAGCTCCTTGGCAGTCCTAGCAGAAGTCGGAAAGTACTTCTTATAGAGCTCCTCTTGGAAGACATTCCAGGTGATATAGTCATCACCCTGCTGCAGAAGACGTCGGATACCTTGCCACCAATGCGACGCTTCACCGGTGAGCATATAAGTAGCAAACTCGACACGCTGTCCTTCAGGTACCACTTGTGCTTGCAGTGCTCGCTCTATAGCCTGAAACCATGTATCAGCCTCAGTCGGGCTAGTAGTTCCCTTGAACTTAGGCGGATTAACCTTCAAAAAGTTTGCTAGTGTCATCGGGCCCTGAACTCTACCTCCATCATTACCATGGCTGTTCATCTATTGACCAAGAGCCTCAGCAGTGGCTTGCATAGCGGCAGCCATGTTCTCCAACGCAGTCATAAAGTTCACCGGGTCATTAGGGTCATTCTCCGGTGCACGAGCTTTCGTACGACCTCTCACACTACCTCTACCGCGTCCACGAGGCGCCATCTGGTTCCTATACACACCAAACAATCGATATTAAGTTGATCAGTCTCAATATCGGAAGTCTAGTGCTTCAAAGTCCCAAATGCATGCTCATGAACGTTTATGCCAATTATATCAAGCAGATATACTAATAGCACATAACACACATACAGAGAATACACAGAAGCATAGCCAGTCCATCCCTCAGGCTCTACAGGAACGAACTGCTCTGATACCATAATGTAACACCATACCATACAGAGTTGATGACAAGTCATCATATATCCATTTTTCAAGCTAATTTCACTTGTTTTATTAGTCTTTATGCACTTTCTTACATCTTAAATAAGTGATTTGGAATGAAAATGCATAACTTCTTTAAATCAAGCAACTACCATTAAATTGATGCTAACTCATGAGGTTTAAGCAAAATTTAATTGATTTTTAATTGATTTATAAGCCTTGTGAATTTAGAGATACTTTGAGTGGTTGTTTTGGTTTCTTGTAGGTGAAGAAAGAAAGAAAAAAAGGAAAAACGTGGCTTAAGAAAGCGTGGCCCAAGGAGAAAAGAGTGTGGCGTATGGAAGGGAGGAAGCAAACATTGCCCTCCACAAGGGCACACTGCCCTCCAGGAGAGCAACATAATGAGCCAAATCATGAAAAGCATCACTGCCCTGCCCACAACAAGGGCGGAGCACAATTTGATGCCAAGGACCAAAGGGAACAAAAATTCTGCCCTGCCCTCCTCAAGAGCAATATCGGGCTCATCAAAGAAATGAATTCAAGGAAAAAGCTTACCAATGCTTGCCACAAGGATCGAACTCGGCACCATGAGGAAGCAAGGAACTAGGCCTTACTTTGGTGCCAAGAAAACCAAGGAAAAGAAGTAGCGTGTGCCTCCACCGAGCTTCGAACGCGGGGCTTCACTTTTGGAAACATTGCCCTGCCCTCCCCGAGGGCAGGACAACATTTGGTGATGCATGGCCAGCGCGCAAGAGTTGGCGCACCAAGGGAGTCTCGGCAGCAGCAGCACGCACGGGCAGCAGAATCTGGCGCACCACAAAACTCTGCCCTGCCCTCCACAAGGGCAGGGCAGCATCCTGCAGCACCACATGCACCAACACGCACGCACAAGGGCCGCACGCATAATTTCCTGCCCTGCCCTCCACAAGGGCAGGGCAGCCTCCTGGAAGTCAATTTTTCATGGGCTGAAAGTTGGATTAAAAATCCAATTTAATTCATTTCTTCACCAAATCAAAAGTCCATCCAAATCCCAAGATCCAAGAATAGAAAGTGTATAAATAGGAGATAGTTTGACGTAATTAGGACCTTTCTTTTGAGCTTTGAACCTTTTCTTTTATTTTTGACTTTTGAACCTTCTCTTGGAGACTTCACTGAGAGTGAGGCACTGAGATTTCAGAGAATTGGGGAGGAGAATTGATCTCTCTTCTTCCTCGTTCTTGCTTGAGCATTTTTACTTTTCTTGTTTGAGTCTTGGGTGTGAAGAATTGAGGATTTCTATCTCAATCTCCATTCAAGATCTCTTTAATTTCTCTTCTGCATAATTGAGTTCAATTACATTTCCTTTACTGCTTCTTCTTTAATTTCTTGTTAATTGCTTTGTGAACTTGGATCTGGGAAGGCAATTGAGATCTAGACTTTGCTATCTAGTCTCTGGAGTCCTGAGATCCCATTTTTCTTTTTGGTTCTTCTGTGAACCCCTGCTGCAATTTAATTTCATTTCCTGTTTGAATTCTAGTTACTTCCAATTCATCTTCTGCTTATTAATTGTTGCAATTTAATTTCCTTTGCTGAAATTCTGAATTCCCAATCCTCAACTCCCCTTTTCCATTCAAGCAATTTACATTTCTTGCATTTTAAGTTACTGCAATTTACATTTCTTGCACTTTAAGTTTCAGTCATTTAATTTCTTGTTCTTTAAGATTCAGCATCTTTACTTTCTGTTCTCTTTAATTTCTGCAATTCATCCCTCTCCCTTTACATTTCCTGCTATTTACTTACTGTTGGCTACAAAATCACTCAACCAATACTTGATTCGCTTGACTAAATCAACCACTGAACTAAAATTGCTCAATCCTTCAATCCCTGTAGGATCGACCTCACTCCCGTGAGTTTTATTACTTGATGCGACCCGGTACACTTGCCGGTGAGTTTTGTGTTGGATCGTTTTCCACACATCAAGAGTCTTATGCTTAAATCATAATTCAGAGATGGCAAGGTATTACGACCTCTAAAATAAAAATTTAGTACGTATAGTAGTAAGAATGATTGATTATAACTAGGAGCCTTTGTAGAAAAAGGGGTAAACCAAAAATCGCAACTCGAAAGCGCAACACTCCGATCGATAACGTAACGAACAAGGATAACCAACGCGAGATTATATATATACAAAGGAGTGTCAAAAACAGGAATATCAAGACTCAAAATTCGGCTGCGAAGATAACCGGTCCGAGCATAGCAATATATACATATGATAAAATAAGGAAAATCCCAAAGGAAACCCAAAGGGACACAAAATACAGAAAACCTATTCTCCAAAATCTCCCATAAGAGGAGTCATCACAGTTTGTATTATTTAATGGAGATAAAAGTATCTAAGCAAAACATATAAACTAAACAGAGTCCCGAGAACAAGGAATCTTCACAAATCTAGAAGTCTCCAGCATGCCTCAGCGGGAAACCTCACGTCCTGTATCTGAAAACCACAAAATCTGCATGGGTGAGAACCAGAGGTCCCCAGCATGGTAACAGCTTCCACATATATAATACATAATAATATAGGAAAGCCGAAGGCAATCCTAGAACTTCCACCAGATAATTCAAAGCTTATAAACAAGCTAAACCATATAAGGGCATCTGACTAAAGATTCTTCAGTCTAACTAATACTTCCCTTTCCAATTCCTTCAAACCTCCCAACCACCAGCAGGAGTATAATGTAGCAAACACAGTTATAGCAAACAAGAAATATACAAATAGGAACAAATAAGGCATTTAGACAATTAGCAAGTAATATGCAGTCAAATAGGCAATCTCAAACAATTCATATAGTATGCATATGATGAATGCCTGTCCCTAGTGGCTGATGATATCATCTGTTGGTTATAGAGCCAACCCGACAAGTCCTGGCAGTTAACCATTGGACTGTCCCTCTGTCGTGTCTCCCCAACTTGAGTCATACTCAATATAAACTTGATCATAATCATGATACATATCCATCACCCTTACTGGTGAATATTTATCCATCACCATCACTGGTGAATATTTATCCATCACCATCACTGGTGAATATTTATGGGGGTGAGCTCGTCCGGGAATTTCACACTGCCTGGCCACCTTGACGACATAGGGTCAAAAGAGCTTCAAGTCTCGACCTGGAGCACCTGGTGGCTAGCCACTGCTTTCTCCCAGGGAAACTCTCATCTCCGATAATGGAAGTGCAACATTCACAATTCATTCAACAGCATATACATATATGCATTTATTCTTAGCCATAATCATGACTCCGCCGTAACACGGCAATAATCCAGCCATCCGGCTCATGGTTAAATCCATAACCAGCCACCCGGCTCACGGTTAAATCCATAACCAGCCATTTCATTAACAATTACAGCCTTTCAGCCCATGGCATAACAAGCACTTCCACCACCATCCTCCGCCTCTCACATAACCATCTTTGATCCTCTTTGATCGTTCATTTTTCCCTTGCTTCACTCGCACGTTACCACATCCACTAGCTCTTTTTCTAATAGCTAGGCATTTCATAATGATTTAAGACATAAGTGGTGAGATCGAAGGCTTAGAAGTATGAGATTTGGCTTTTAAAACTTAAAAATCAACTTTGGGATGAAAACAGGGCCACGCGTACGCGCACTCCACCCGCACGCGTGGATGGCCTCGAAAACTCATCAACGCGTAAGCGTCATGCATGCTAACGTGTGGATTGAAAAATATCCAAACGACGCGCACGCGTCAGCCACGCGTACGCGTGGGTGCTCTCGTGCCCCAAGCATAAAGCTGGCACAGTTCTGGCACAACTCTCTGGAAAATGGCTGGGCATTGGGTGCAGCACAATCGGCGCGCCCGTGCACATCACGCGCACGCGTGGATAGCTCTTTCAAGAAGAACGGCGCGTACGCGCCAAGTGCGCCTACGCGCAGGGGGGTCATTCTGCTAAAAATTTTCTAAGTTAAAAGCTGCAGAATTCACAAATTCACACCCCAATCTTCCGACGGACATAACTTCCTCATTTTAAATCCTTTTTCACCCGTTCTTCGAACGACATGGACATCCCGGATCAAATTTCATTTCTAAACAGATTTGGCATAAAACAGATATCTGTAGTCTAAGTTATGTCCCATCAAAGTATGCCTAAAATCATGTTTTTCATACAAAATCACAAAGTGCCATTTTCAAAACAAGCCATTTTCAACTCTTTTTCAAATCAATCAAAACATGCCAATTTCATCCCCTTTCTTTGAAATCAATCAAAATACATCAAATTCAACATCAAGCCTCCTCAACTCACACATTGACACTTTATGACAATTCACCAAAATTACTATTCCATCATTTTAGCCTACTTCACCCAAGTGGCTCAAACCCAAACACATTGACATATCATATACTCTTCCTCATGCCAATTTTTAACAACACCAATACCAATTAACCATCATCATACATAATCAATATCATATCCACCATCAACATGGTTCAACCCACAATTCAACCATAACCAATCATCAAGCATATATCACAACATGCGTATTTCTCATACATCATACCATCAAGGCATCAATAATCATCATTACATATATGACCACATCATATATCTCAATCATTCAACAACATCAACCATTCAATGCCTATCTTAGGGCCTCTAGCCTAAGTATTTCCTACCACATTACATATTAGATACGGGAAACCGAAATCATACCTTAGCCGATTTCCCAAACTCAACCGGAGCACTTCCAAACCACTTATCCACAAGCTCTCAAGGCCTCAAAACCTCCAAGAACAGATTTTTCACCACCAAATTCCTTTTTTAAGCTTTTCAAAATCACCAATCAAGCTCCAATATTCTCATACACACAACCTAAGCCACAATCATCATACCCATACATAACATCTCAATACCCAAACATCATAGAACAACAAATTACACTAGGGTTGAGAATCTTACCACACCCAAGGTCCAAGGAGACAAGATTAACCTTCTCCTTCAAGAGAGTTGGCTCCTATAACATCAAAGAGCCTAAAATCTCAACATTTTTGCTTATAAAACTCGAAAATAAGGCTGGGATTTCGAAGAGCAAAACGTGGCTTACCTCAAGATTAATTGTATGGGTTTTGTAGAGCTCTCCGCGGTGAACGCGTGGCCACAAACGGTGTGGCAATTGGAGCTCTAGATCAAAAGTTATGGTGGTTTGAAGATCAAGTGAGAGATAGAACTTGAGAGAGTGTTCTTCCCTCGATGGCCTCCATTTTCAGCATGTGTGTGTGTTTAGTGAGGAGAGAGAATGCTGAAAACTAGGGTTTTGGTTTAGTTATGTTGGGCCAAGGGCCCACTTTGGGTCCGGTTGGCCCGGTTTGGCCCGTTCGGTCCAATCTTGGTCCGAATCCTATAAAAGTGGTACCGAAATTCTCGTCTCAGTCTCCTCTATCACATTTAGCCATAAAAATCAAATTTTGGGCTTTCTAGAATAAATTCTCATTTATGGGTTAATTAGCCGTTAATTAACCGGGTCTTACAGTAGTGCCCTTTGTTAATTTATGTTGCTGGTGTTGTTTATATTTCAATATATAATTTCTTCTCCATGGTCATATAATGTGATGGCAGAGTTTTGGCAAAAGCTAGTGTTGTCTCTTTATCTGGGCTGACAAAGTTTAGGAGGAAGAAAAAATAAGTGATAAAGTAGATCTTGGTTTTGAAATAGATAAATGGAGAACAAAATTTGTTTAGAAGATTGGAAACTGAAGTTAGGACTTTGAAATTGGCCTTTTGTTTGTTGGTGGTTATTATCATAGTAATTATTGTAACTGTGTTTGTAGTGTGAAAGTAGTGAAGTTAATTTTGGGTAACGTGGTTTGGAAAATCCTAAATGTAATGGTTATCATCATTGTACCTATGAACACATGAATAAAAGTGACTTTGTTCTAGTTTTTCATTGTTGTTAAAATATAACTTCAATTAAGAAGGAAACTAAAATTATGAAATAGTAATAAAACCAAAGTCATGACTAATAACATTCACACCATCAAATGTATTTCCAAACTTGTCTGTATGAAGCTAGACACCATAAAAAATATGCCACATAGAGTATTTAAAAGGTAACCAAAACATAGACATAACAACGTAGACATGAAAGTCAGTAAAACAAAAGGCAAGTCTCTAAAACAAAAATGACATGACTAACAAACACTTCCATTTATAAGTTCACTTCTTGCTCTTTTTTAACGATTTGAATCCTTAAATTGGTAAAAATCACATGAAGTTGCCTAGCCTTGAAGCTATAGCTGCAAATGCATCTAGCATTGGATCAATTGAAGCATTAGTTAGTGGTAGAGTACTTAAAACATAGGACTGTCTTCTTTTAGGGAGAAGCTTTGCTTGCCTTGCCTGTGGCAGCACAACAATTGATGCAACCTATTAAAAGTTATAGAAAAATGTTAATTGAGATATAAAAAGAAAAGAAAAGCAACTTTAGAAGATCTAGATTAATACCTATTGAGAGTCTTTGTTTTTTGACACAATAGGCATAATTCTCCAACTCTTATTTTGTGTTAAGCTTCATCCCCATCTCAAGGCATAGTTCCATAATTGTGCACCTTCTCTAAAAATAGAGAATGCTTCATCATCATCAACCTCATCTAGTTCATCCTCTAAGTTAAGAGGTGTCTTTATTTTCTCTAAATGCTAAGAATCCACCCCATTTAATCATCATGGTATTCATCATGAGCATCATAAACCCCAATATTAGGATTAGGGTCTGCAATAGCTCCAAAAAATAACTTATCATCATTAGCCGAATCTTCATCCTTAGACACCAAACCATAATCAACTTGAAGTATTTCCCTCTTCAATTTACCTAGCTTATCTCTTCGTACATATTTTTTCTTAAGCTCCTTCTTTTAGCCATTAATATCTTGTTGAAAACCTCCTTTTCACTTGAACTTTCTTCAACACTAGGCTTATAAGCACTATCATTTGCACATTTGTAACTGTCCGAAGAATCAAAATATGATAACACAACTATCTCAAGTGGTTTTCCATTCTTTCTCATTAGATTTCTTGTCACATACCCTTTAGCTAATGATCTTGTTATATATCTCTTATCCATTTTTGTCCTAATACTCCCTTTCTTCATATATTTCTTTGATGCAACTCCCTTCTTCTTTACCACTTTCTCATTGGGCATTGGTTTGTTCTTGGAGCTAACTTTGGATTAAAACACTCTGTCGGGTTATGAATTAGGTACTAGTATTGGTGTAGATTTGGCAATAGGGATTGTATTGGTGGTTGACGTGGGATAAATGCCAGCTTAGAAAATTCTAAAGGATTTTCAACTCAAATGTCACAAGTATAGCCTAAACCGACAGGTGATTCCCAGTCAAAGTTTATAAGAATGTCACAAAAGTCAAATTAATTACCAGGAGTAGAATCCTGGGTCGTCTTCCCTAGGACTTGCAATTGAATGCACATCATTAGTTATGAAAGTTTAGGAGATTTTTAAATTGCTTGCAGAAAAAGTAAATTGACAAGAAAATAAAGGCAATGAACAAGTAACAATTAAAAGGGGACAACTAGAATTACCAATCAAGGCGCTAACTAACTAACAAGTATGCAATGAAATGATAGCATTAACAAAAGCATATAACTAATGAATGTGAAATTTAACTAGAAGAACTAAGAGATCAAAGCTAAAAAAAAGGGATGATAATCAATTAATATAAAAAGCCTTGGCTAGGGTTGAGATTTGGAGTTCCTATCCTCATTATCATTATCAATTGTGATGGCAAGTGTATTTTTCTCTCACTTAGTTATCCTCTAACAATTAAAGGAAAGTCAAGTGAGAAAAATTGACTTTAGTCCACAAGTCATAATCAAATCCTAATGAAAGATTAACTTTAGTAGAATTCAAGTCAATTAGCAATCCTCAATCACCAATCAATATTAAATTTGACAATTCAAGAGTTTCCAATACTCAACCCCAAAGCCAAGAAGGAAAATCTACTCCATTTTCAAAGTAAACATTCTATCAAACACTTAAAAGAGTATCATATAATTTAGAAAATTAAGCACATTTAAGTCTACCCACTACTAATTGGCAATAATCACAACTCAATTAACATATATAAACCATAAAAACTTCAATCCATTAATAGAAATTCAAAATTATCAAGATTCATAAACCAACAAAATAAGAGAAAATAGTTAAAAGGTTCCAAGAATTAAGCTATATAAACTACAACTAAAGCAACAAAATAGAAGTCTAACAAGATCCAAATGAGTAATTGTGACAAAATGTAATTAAAGTGCACTAAAACCCTAGAGAGAAGAAAGAGTTTCTTTCTTTAGAAACCTATGAACAAAAACTAGCTAAAAATTAAGTGAATGTGTGTATGCTTGGTTGCCTTCATTCCCCCTTCAACTTTTTGGCCTTTTTGCATTCAGAATTGGCTTGAATTTGGCCCAAGAGAGGTCCAGAAATCGCTGGCACGTGCAATTTTCAAGAAATCATGCGCTACATGTCACACGTACGTGTGAGCCACGCATACGCGCCAGTCAAACGTTTGCACAGGACACACGTACATGTAAGCCAAGCGTATGCGCGAGCACGAGATTCTCAAAACTTTAATTCTTCAAGTTCCTTCCACTTTTTCATACTTCCATTCCATCCTCTAAGCCATTTTTGCTCTATAGACCTTGAAATCACTTAACAAACGTATCACGGCATCGAATGGTAATCAGAAAGAATTAAAAATTAGTATTTTTAAAGCCTAGGAAGCATGTTTTGAACTATAAAGCACAACTAGGAAGAAATCATAAATTCATGCAAGTTATAAGCATAAGTGTTAATTGAGTTGATAAAATCCACTTATTTCAGTCCAAAATAAACCATAAAATTGTGATTTATCCGTGGTTGGAGTGGGTATTTGAATAGGATTAGTAGTTGGGTTGAGTGGAGTAGAGGTGACAGGCATGGAAATTGGGTTAGAAATGGTTGAGGTCGGAATTTGGGTGGGGATGAGTTGTTCCTAGGAATTGCATTTTCGATAGGTTCAAATTTGTTGACAAATGGGGTGGGATTTGGGGTAGGAGGCATGGCCCTAAAGGTTGATCCTGTTCATAGTTAGACTAAATGAGTAGGGACTTCAAGCACCACCTCCTTGTTTTTTCTAAATGGTGCTTCTTTTAAATAATTGGTATAGAGACTCCATGCTCATGGTACACATGCACCAATCCATTATTTCTTTTAGCATGGAAGCATATTGGTGCACGAAATTGTGATCTCAATGGCGCCAACAACTTGGTACGCACAATTGTAATATCACTCTTTTTCACAACTTCACACAACTAACCAGCAAGTGCACTGGATCGTCCAAGTAATAAACCTTACGTGAGTAAGGGTCGATCCCACGGAGATTGTCGGCTTGAAGCAAGCTATGGTCACCTTGTAAATCTCAGTCAGGCGGATTCAAATGGTTATGGAGTTTTGATAGTTAAAAGATAAATAAACATAAAATAAAGATAGAGATACTTATGTAATTCATTGGTGGGAATTTCTGATAAGTGTATGGGGATGCATTGTTCTTTCTGAATCTCTGCTTTCCTACTGCCTTCATCCAATCCTTCATACTCCTTTCCATGGCAAGCTGTATGTTGGGCGTCACCGTTGTCAATGGCTACTTCCCGTCCTCTCAGTGAAAATGGTCCTCTACGGTTTCCCGCATGGCTAATCAGCTGTTGGTTCTCGATTGTGTAGGAATAGGATTTAATATCCTTTTATGTCTGTCACCATGCCCTACAGTAGCGAGTTTAAAGCTCGTCACAGACATCCCCTCCCGGATCCTACTAGGAATACCACAGACAAGATTTAAACTTTTCGGATCTCAAGAATGCTGCCAATGGATTCTAGCTTATACCATGAAGACTCTGATCTCACAAAATGGAAGGCTCTATTGTCAGGAGAGGCAACCATGCATCGTGGACCAGGAATCCAAGAGATACTCACTCTAGCTTTCGCAGGTAGAACGGAAGTGTTTGTCAGGTACGCGTTCATAAGTGAGAATGGTGATGAGTGTCACGGATCATCACATTCATCAGGTTGAAATGCGAATGAATATCTTGGAATAAGAATATGCATGAATTGAAATGAAGAACAATAGTACTTTGCATTAATACTCGAGGAACAGTAGAGCTCCACACCTTAATCTATGGTGTGTAGAAACTCCACCGTTGAAAATACATAAGTGATAATGGTCCAGGCATGGCCAAATGGCCAGCCCCCATAAAAGTCTAAGATAGTATAAAACTAATCAAAGATGTTCCAAAAGCTCGTCCAAAGATGTCAGTACAATAGTAAAAAGTTCTATTTATACTAAACTAGTTACTAGGGTTACAGAAATAAGTAAATAATGCAGAAATCCACTTCCAGGCCCACTTGGTGTGTGCTTGGGCTGAGCATTGAAGCTTTCACTTGTAGAGGTCTTCCTTGGAGTTAAATGCCAGTTTGTAACGTGTTTTTGGTGTTTGACTCTAGCTTGCAACTTGTTTCTGGCGTTTAACGCCAAAATATGACATAAAGCTGGCGTTAAACGCAAGTTTGTGTCGTCTAAACTCGCACAAAGCATGGACTATTATATATTGATGGAAATCTCGGGATGTCTACTTTCCTACGCAATTGAGAACGCGCTATTTGGGTTTCTGTAGCTCCAAAAAATCCATTTCGAGTGCAGGGAGGTCAGAATCCAACAGCATCAGCAGTCCTTTGTCAGCCTCTGAATCAGATTTTTGCTCAGGTCCCTCAATTTCAGCCAGAAAATATCTGAAATCACAAAAAAACACACAAACTCATAGTAAAGTCCAGAAATGTGAACTTTACATAAAAACTAATAAAAATATACTAAAAACTGAATAAAACATACTAAAAACTATATAAAAATAATGCCAAAAAAGCGTATAAATTATCCGCTCATCACAACACCAAACTTAAATTGTTGCTTGTCCCCAAGCAACTGAAAACAAAATAGGATAAAAAGTAGAGAATATACAATGAATCTCACAATATCAATGAAACTTCACCCCAATTAGATGAGCGGGGCTAGTAGCTTTTTGCCTCTAAACAGTTTCGGCATCTCACTTTATCCTTTGAAAATCAGAATGATTGGCATCTATAGGAACTCAGAATTTCAGATAGTGTTATTGATTCTCCTAGTTTAGTATGTTGATTCTTGAACACAGCTACTTTATGAGTCTTGGCCGTGGCTCTAAGCACTTTATTTTCCAGTATTACCATTGGATACATAAATGCCACAGAGGGTGAACCTTTTCAGATTGTGACTTAGCTTTGATAAAGTCCCCAGTTAGAGGTGTCCAGAGTTCTTAAGTACACTCTTTTGCTTTGGATCACGACTTTAACCACTCAGTCTCAAGCTTTTCACTTGGACCTTCATGACACAAGCACATGGTTAGGGACCGCTTGATTTAGCCACTTAGGCCTGGATTTTATTCCTTGGGCCCTCCTATCCATTAATGCTCAAAGCCTTGGATCCTTTTTACCCTTGACTTTTTGTTTAAAGTGCTATTAGCTTTTTCTGCTTGCTTTTTCTTTTTTTTCCACCTTTTTTTTTCGCAAGCTTTTTCCTTTTCACTGCTTTTTCTTACTTCAAGAATCAATTTCATGATTTTTCAGATTATTGATGAGCGGATAATTTGTATACTTTTTGGCATTGTTTTTAGTATGTTTTTAGTATGATCTAGTTAGTTTTTAGTATATTTTTATTAGTTTTTAGTTAAAATTCACTTTTCTGGACTTTACTATGAGTTTGTGTGTTTTTCTGTGATTTCAGGTATTTTCTGGCTGAAATTGAGGGACCTGAGCAAAAATCTGATTCAGAGACCAAAAAGGACTGCAGATGCTGTTGGATTCTGACCTCCCTACACTCGAAGTGGATTTTCTGGAGCTACAGAAGCCCAATTGGCGCGCTCTCAACGGCATTGGAAAGTAGACATCCTGGGCTTTCCAGCAATATATGATAGTTCATACTTTGCCCAAGATTTGATGGCCCAAACCGGCGTTCAAAGTCACCTCAAGAAATCCCAGCGTTAAATGCTGGAACTGGCACCCAAATGGGAGTTAAACGCCCAAACTGGCACTAAAGCTGGCGTTTAACTCCAAGAAGAGTCTCTACACGAAAATGCTTCATTGCTCAGCCCAAGCACACACCAAGTGGGCCCGGAAGTGGATTTTTATGTCATTTACTCATTTCTGTACACCTTAGGCTACTAGTTTCTTATAAGTAGGACCTTTTACTATTGTATTTTCATCTGGGAATCTTTTGATCACTTTAGATCTCTAGATCATCTTTGGACATTTTAGTTCTTAGATCACTGGGAGGCTGGCCATTCGGCCATGTCTAGACCTTATGCTTATGTATTTTCAACGGTGGAGTTTCTACACACCATAGATTAAGGTGTGGAGCTCTGCTGTACCTCGAGTATTAATGCAATTACTATTGTTCTTCCATTCAATTCCGCTTGTTCTTGTTCTAAGATATCACTTGTTCTTCAACTTGATGAATGTGATGATCCGTGACACTCATCATCATTCTCACCCATGAACAAGGTGACTGACAACCATTCTTGTTCTACAAGCAATCAAGGCTCTAGTGAATATCTCTTGGATTCCTGATTGCACGATGCATGGTTGATCGCCTGACAACCGAGTGCTCGTCTGACAAACGAGCCAACCATTCCGTGAGATCAGAGTCTTCGTGGTATAGGCGAGAACTGATGGCGGCATTCAAGAGAATCCGGAAGGTCTAACCTTGTCTGTGGTATTCTGAGTAGGATTCAATGATTGAATGACTGTGACATGCTTCAAACTCCTGAGGGCGGGGCGTTAGTGACAGACGCAAAAGAATCACTGGATTCTATTCCGGCCTGATTGAGAACCGACAGATGAATTCCGCTATGCTGTGACAGAGCATATGCAATCGCTTTCACTGAGAGGATGGGAGGTAGCCACTGACAACGGTGAAACCCTTGCTTAAGCTTGCCATGGAAAGGAGTAAGAAGGATTGGATGAAGGCAGTAGGAAAGCAGAGAGACGGAAGGGAAGGCATCTTCATGCGCTTATCTGAAGTTCCTACCAATGAATTACATAAGTATCTCTATCTTTACCTTTGTGTTATTTTCGTTCATCACCATATACATTTGAGTTTGCCTGACTAAGATTTACAAGATGACCATAGCTTGCTTCAATACTAACAATCTCCGTGGGATCGACCCTTACTCACGTAGGGTTTATTACTTGGACGACCCAGTGCACTTGCTGGTTAGTTGTGCGAAGTTGTGTAATGCCATGGTATTGAGCTACCACGTTTTTGGAGCCATTACCGGGGATTATGAGTTGTGAAAAGTATTGTTCACAATTTCGCGCACCAAGTTTTTGGCGCCGTTGCCGGGGATTGTTCAAGTTTTGAGCAAGCTTTTGGTAACATCAGTGCCAAGATCCGGCAACAACACCAAGTTTTTGGCGTTATTGCCAGGGATTGTTTAGGCTGGACAACTGACGGTTCATCTTGTTGCTTAGATTAGGTATTTATTTTTTTCGAAATTCTTGAAGATGAATTCTAGAGTTTCATGATGATTTGTTGAAATCTGGCTGGCTGAGAAGCCATGTCTAATCTCATTGGACCGAGGTTTCAACTTATCACCACAAGAGCTTGTTGATTTTTATCAATTTTGCTTTTGGAGCAGTGATCTGCTAAGGCTTGGCTGGCCTCTGGCCATGTCTAGTGTTTTGGACCGAAGCTTTCTTTGAAAGCTTGGCTGGCTGTGAAGCCATGTCTAGTTCCTGGACCGGAGTCTTAGACTAGCATTGCACTGATTCCTGGAATTCTCATTAAGAATTTTGATACCTTTTTCCACTTAATTTTCGAAAAACACAAAAAAATTTACAAAATCATAAAATCCAAAAATATTTCTTGTTTGAGTCTAGTGTCTCATCATAAGTTTGGTGTCAATTGCATGCATGTGTCTAAATGATCTTCAAGATGTTCTTGATGATTTACTTGCTCTGATCTTTGAATTCTATTGACTTGATTGTTTTGTGTGTCTCATATGCATTTTCATTTTGTTAGTGTCAGTGGTATACAAACTGCTAAGTTTGGTATCTTGCATGCATTGTTATTTGATTCTTGTTGCATTTTGGTTTGTCCTTATTATTAAAAATCCAAAAATATTTTTAATTTGTGTCTTTTCAAGTCAATAATACAGAGAAATTGAAGATTCAGAACATACAGCAGAGGAATTGCACAGAAAAAGCTGGGCGTTCAAAACGCCCAGTGAAGAAGGACAGACTGGCGTTTAAACGCCAGCCAGGGTACCTGGTTGGGCGTTTAACGCCCAAAAGGGTAGCATTTTGGGCGTTAAACGCCAGAATGGATACCATTCTGGGCGTTTAACGCCAGGATGGCTAGAGGGGAAGATTTTGTTTTCAAATCAAATTTTTTCTAAGTTTTCAAAATCTTTTCCAAATCAAATCTTTTTCAAATCAATTTTCCAATCAAATCTTTTTCAAAACCAATTTCTTTCCATTTTTAAGATACATACTATCAATTAATGATTTGATTCAACATTTCAAGTATGTTGCCTTTTCTGTTGAGAAAGGTTTAATGTTTGAATCATATCTTTTCTTGTTAGTCAAGTTTTTAATTTTCAAATCAAATCTTTTTAAAATGTTTTTCAAATCATATCTTCTCAATCACATTTTTTTTAAATCAATCATATCTTCTTAACCACATCTTCTTCAAAATAGTTTTCAATCAAATCTTTTTGATTTCTAATTTCAAAATCTTTTTCAAAAATCACTTTATTTCTTTCCCACTTTCATTTTCGAAAATTAAGTAATGTTTTTCAAAAATGTTTTCAAAATTTTTCACTTAATTTTCGAAAATGACTTCCCTCCTTCTCACATCCTTCTATTTATGGACTAACACTATCCCTTAATGCAAAATTCGAACTCCATCTTCTCTGTTAAGTTCAAATTTTTCCACTCCTGTCTTCTACTCTTCTTTTCCTCTGACACCTAAAGGAATCTCTATACTGTGACATAGAGGATTCCACATTTTCTTGTTCCCTTATCTTTCTTATGAGCAGGAGCAAAGACAAAGGCATTCTTGTTGAGGCTGATCCTGAACCTGAAAGGACCTTGAAGAGAAAGCTAAGAGAAGCCAAAGCACAACTCTCTTTAGAGCACCTGAACGAACTCTTCAAGGAAGAAGAATTCATGGCAGCCGAAAACAACAACAATGCCAACAATGCAAGGAAGGTGCTTGGTGACTTTACTGCACCTACTCCCGATTTCTATGGGAGAAGCATCTCTATCCCTGCCATTGGAGCAAACAACTTTGAGCTTAAGCCTCAATTAGTTTCTCTAATGCAACAGAATTGCAAGTTCCATGGACTTCCACTGGAAGATCCTCATCAGTTTTTAGCTGAGTTCTTGCAAATCTGTGACACTGTTAAGACTAATGGGGTTGACCCTGAGGTCTACAGACTGATGCTATTCCCTTTTGCTGTAAGAGACAGAGCTAGAACATGGTTGGATTCTCAACCTAAAGAAAGCCTGGACTCTTGGGAAAAGCTAGTCAATGCCTTCTTGGCAAAGTTCTTTCCACCTCAAAAATTGAGTAAGCTTAGAGTGGAAGTCCAAACCTTCAGACAGAAGGAAGGAGAATCCCTCTATGAAGCTTGGGAAAGATACAAACAATTAATCAGAAAGTGTCCCACTGATATGCTTTCTGAATGGAGCATCATAGGTATTTTCTATGATGGTCTCTCTGAACTGTCCAAGATGTCTTTGGATAGCTCTTCTGGAGGATCTCTTCATCTGAAGAAGACGCCTACTGAAGCTCAAGAACTGATTGAAATGGTTGCAAATAACCAATTCATGTACACTTCTGAAAGAAATCCTGTGAACAATGGGACTAGTCAGAAGAAAGGAGTTCTTGAGATTGATACTCTGAATGCCATATTGGCTCAGAACAAAATATTGACTCAACAAGTCAATATGATTTCTCAAAGTCTGTCTGGAATGCAAAATGCACCAAGCAGTACTAAGGAAGCTTCATCTGAGGAAGAAGCTTATGATCCTGAGAACCCTTCAATAGAAGAGGTGAATTACATGGGAGAACCCTATGGAAACACCTATAATCCTTCATGGAGGAATCATCCAAATCTTTCATGGAAGGATCAACAGAGACCTCAACAAGGTTTCAATAATAATAATGGTGGAAGAAACAGGTTTAGCAATAGCAAGCCTTTTCCATCATCATCTCAGCAACAGACAGAGAGTTCTAAGCAGAATACCTCTGACTTAGCAACTATGGTCTCTGATCTGATCAAAACCACTCAAAGTTTCATGACTGAAACAAGGTCCTCCATTAGAAATTTGGAGGCACAAGTGGGACAGCTGAGCAAGAAAACTACTAAACTCCCTCCAAGTACTCTTCCAAGCAACACAGAAGAAAATCCAAAAGGAGAGTGCAAGGTCATTAACATGGCCGAATTTGGAGAGGAAGGTGAGGCAGTGAACGCCACTGAGGAAGACTTCAATGGGCATGCACTGACCTCCAATGAGTTCCCCAATGAGGAACCATGGGAATCTGAGGCTCAAAATGAGACCATAGAGATTCCATTAGACTTACTTCTGCCTTTCATGAGCTCTGATGAGTATTCTTCCTCTGAAGAGGATGAATATGTCACTGAAGAGCAAGTTGCTAAATACCTTGGAGCAATCATGAAGCTAAATGACAAGTTATTTGGAAATGAGACTTGGGAGGATGAACCCCCTTTGCTCACCAAAGAACTGGATGACTTGTCTAGGCAGAAACTGCCTCAAAAGAGGCAGGATCCTGGGAAGTTTTCTATACCTTGTACCATAGGCACCATGACCTTCAAGAAGGCCTTGTGTGACTTAGGGTCAAGTGTAAACCTCATGCCTCTCTCTGTAATGGAGAAGCTAGGGATCTTTGAGGTGCAAGTTGCAAAGATCTCACTAGAGATGGCAGACAACTCAAGAAAACAAGCCCACGGACTTGTAGAGGATGTTCTGGTTAAAGTTGAAGACCATTACATCCCTACTGATTTCATAGTCCTAGAGACTGGAAAGTGCAAGGATGAATCCATCATCCTTGGCAGACCCTTCCTAGCCACAGCAAAGGCTGTGATTGATGTTGATAGAGGAGAGTTGATCATTCAAGTGAATGAAGAATCCTTGGTGTTTAAGGCCCAAGGGTATCCCTCTGTCATCATGGAGAGGAAGCATGAAGAGCTTCTCTCAAAACAGAGCCAAACAGAGCCCCCACAGTCAAACTCTAAGTTTGGTGTTGGGAGGCCACAACCAAACTCTAAGTTTGGTGTTGAACCCCCACATTCAAACTCTAAGTTTGGTGTTGGGAAGTTCCAACACGGTTCTGAGCATTTCTGAGGCTCCATGAGAGTCCTCTGTCAAGCTAGTGACAATAAAGAAGCGCTTGTTGGGAGGCAACCCAATGTTTTATATTTAATTATTTTCTTTTGTTATTTTATCTTTTTTGTAGGTTGATGATCATGAGAAGTCACAAAATTAACTGAAAAAGCAAAAACAGAATGAAAAACAGGAAGAAAAACAGCACACCCTGGAGGAAGATGCTGCTGGCGTTTAAACGCCAGTAAGCCTAGCAGTTGGGCGTTTAACGCCCAGTCTGGCACCATTCTGGGCGTTTAACGCCAGAAAGGGGCACCAGACTGGCGTTAAACGCCAGGAAAGGGCAAGAACCTGGCGTTAAACGCCAGGAATGGGCACCAGCCCGGCGTTTAACGCCAGAATTGGCTCAAAACGTGAATTTTAATGCCATTTGGTGCAGGGATGACTTTTCTTTGACACCACAGGATCTGTGGACCCCACAGGACCCCACCTCCACTCTCTCTCTCCTTCCCCCATTCACCAATCACCTCAAACACCTCTTCCCCAAAAACCCTTCACCTATCAAATCCCATCTTTCTCTTCACCACTCACATCCATCCTTCATAAATCCCCACCAACCTCACCCTTCAAATTCAAACCACTTTCCCTCCCAAACCCACCCATAATGGCCGAACCATTACCCCCCTCTCTCCTATATATACCCTTCTTCAACCCTTCATTTTCACACAACCTAAATACCACTTCTCCCCCTCTTTGGCCGAACACACCACCATCTCCCTCTTCCTCATTTCTTCTTCTTCTACTCTCTTCTTTCTTCTTTTGCTCGAGGACGAGCAAACATTTTAAGTTTGGTGTGGTAAAAGCGTTGCTTTTCTCGTTTTTCCATAACCATTATGGCATCCAAGGCCGGAGAAACCTCTAGAAAGAGGAAAGGGAAGGCAAAAGCTTCCACCTCCGAGTCATAGGAGATGGATAGATTCATCTCAAGGGTGCATCAAGACCACTTCTATGAAGTTGTGGCCTTGAAGAAGGTGATCCCCGAGGTCCCCTTTTCACTCAAAAAGGGTGAATATCCGGAGATCCGACATGAGATCCGAAGAAGAGGTTGGGAAGTTCTTACCAACCCCATTCAACAAGTCGGAATCTTGATGGTTCAAGAGTTCTATGCCAATGCATGGATCACCAAGAACCATGACCAAAGTGTGAACCCGAATCCAAAGAATTATCTTACTATGGTTCGGGGGAAATACTTGGATTTTAGTCCGGAGAGTGTGAGGGTGGCGTTCAACTTGCCTATGATGCAAGGAGATGAACATCCTTACACAAGAAGGGTCAACTTTGATCAAAGGTTGGACCAAGTCCTCACAGTCATATGTGAAGAGGGCGCACAATGGAAGCAAGATTCAAGGGGAAAGCCGGTCCAATTGAGAAGGCATGACCTCAAGCCCGTGGCTAGAGGATGGTTAGAGTTTATACAACGCTCAATCATTCCCACTAGCAACCGGTCCGAAGTTACCATAGACCGGGCTATCATGATCCATAGCATCATGATTGGAGAAGAAATAGAGGTTCATGAGGTTATAACCCAAGAACTCTATAAGGTGGCGGACAAGTCCTCTACCTTGGCAAGGTTAGCCTTTCCTCATCTCATTTGTCACCTCTGTTATTCAGTTGGAGTTGACATAGAGGGAGACACCCCCATTGAGGAGGACAAGCCCATCACTAAGAAGAGGATGGAGCACACAAGAGATCCCACTCATCATGAGATCCCTGAGATTCCTCAAGGGATGTACTTTCCTCCACAAAACTATTGGGAGCAACTAAACACCTCCCTAGGAGAATTGAGTTCCAACATGGGACAACTAAGGGTGGAGCATCAAGAACACTCCATCATCCTTCATGAGATTAGAGAAGATCAAAGAATCATGAGGGAGGAGCAACAAAGACAAGGAAGAGATATTGAGGAGCTCAAGCACTCCATAGGATCTTCAAGAGCAAGGAAGAGCCGCCATCACTAAGGTGGACCCGTTCCTTGATTTCCTTGTTATTTGTTCTTCTGTTTTTCGAATTTTATGCTTATGTTTATCCATGTTTGTGTCTTGTGATCATTAGTGTCTTAGTGTCTATGCCTTAAAGTTATGAATGTCCTATGAATCCATCACCTTTCTTGAATAAAAATGTGCTTAATTGAAAAAGGAAGAATTGCATGAATTTTGAATTTTATAACAGTTAATTATTTTGATGTGGTGGCAATATTTTTGTTCTCTGAATGTATGCTTAAACAGTGCATATGTATCTTGAATTTGTGGTTCATGAATGTTGGCTCTTGAAAGAATGATGAAAAAGGAGACATGTTACTGAGGATCTGAAAAATCATTAAAATGATTCTTGAAGCAAGAAAAGGCTATTCAAAAAAAAAAAAGAGAGAAAAATCGAAAAAAAAAACGAAAAAAAAAATTTATAGAGAAATAAAGAGTTGTGATCCAAGGCAAATAAGAGTGTGCTTAAGAACCCTGGACACCTCTAATTGGGGACTCTAGCAAAGCTGAGTCACAATCTGAAAAGGTTCACCCAATTATGTGTCTGTGGCATGTATGTATCCGGTGGTAATACTGGAAGACAGAATGCTTTGGGCCACGGCCAAGACTCAATAAATAGCTATGTTCAAGAATCATCATACTTTACTAAGAGAATCATTAACACTATCTGGACTCTGAGTTCCTAAAGAAGCCAACCATTCTGAATTTCAAAGGATAGAGTGAGATGCCAAAACTATTCAGAGGCAAAAAGCTAAAAGCCCCGCTCATCTAATTAATACTGATCTTCATAGATGTTTTTGGGATTCATTGCATATTCTCTTCTTTTTATCTTATTTGATTTTCAGTTGCTTGGGGACAAGCAACAATTTAAGTTTGGTGTTGTGATGAGCGGATAATTTGTATACTTTTTGGCATTGTTTTTAGTATGTTTTTAGTATGATCTAGTTAGTTTTTAGTATATTTTTATTAGTTTTTAGTTAAAATTCACTTTTCTGGACTTTACTATGAGTTTGTGTGTTTTTCTGTGATTTCAGGTATTTTCTGGCTGAAATTGAGGGACCTGAGCAAAAATCTGATTCAGAGACCAAAAAGGACTGCAGATGCTGTTGGATTCTGACCTCCCTGCACTCGAAGTGGATTTTCTGGAGCTACAGAAGCCCAATTGGCGCGCTCTCAACGGCATTGGAAAGTAGACATCCTGGGCTTTCCAGCAATATATGATAGTCCATACTTTGCCCAAGATTTGATGGCCCAAACCGGCGTTCAAAGTCACCTCAAGAAATCCCAGCGTTAAACGCTGGAACTGGCACCCAAATGGGAGTTAAACGCCCAAACTGGCACTAAAGCTGGCGTTTAACTCCAAGAAGAGTCTCTACACGAAAATGCTTCATTGCTCAGCCCAAGCACACACCAAGTGGGCCCGGAAGTGGATTTTTATGTCATTTACTCATTTCTGTACACCTTAGGCTACTAGTTTCTTATAAGTAGGACCTTTTACTATTGTATTTTCATCTGGGAATCTTTTGATCACTTTAGATCTCTAGATCATCTTTGGACATTTTAGTTCTTAGATCACTGGGAGGCTGGCCATTCGGCCATGCCTAGACCTTATGCTTATGTATTTTCAACGGTGGAGTTTCTACACACCATAGATTAAGGTGTGGAGCTCTGCTGTACCTCGAGTATTAATGCAATTACTATTGTTCTTCCATTCAATTCCGCTTGTTCTTGTTCTAAGATATCACTTGTTCTTCAACTTGATGAATGTGATGATCCGTGACACTCATCATCATTCTCACCCATGAACAAGGTGACTGACAACCATTCTTGTTCTACAAGCGATCAAGGCTCTAGTGAATATCTCTTGGATTCCTGATTGCACGATGCATGGTTGATCGCCTGACAACCGAGTGCTCGTCTGACAAACGAGCCAACCATTCCGTGAGATCAGAGTCTTCGTGGTATAGGCGAGAACTGATGGCGGCATTCAAGAGAATCCGGAAGGTCTAACCTTGTCTGTGGTATTCTGAGTAGGATTCAATGATTGAATGACTGTGACGTGCTTCAAACTCCTGAGGGCGGGGCGTTAGTGACAGACGCAAAAGAATCACTGGATTCTATTCCGGCCTGATTGAGAACCGACAGATGAATTCCGCTATGCTGTGACAGAGCATATGCAATCGCTTTCACTGAGAGGATGGGAGGTAGCTACTGACAACGGTGAAACCCTTGCTTAAGCTTGCCATGGAAAGGAGTAAGAAGGATTGGATGAAGGTAGTAGGAAAGCAGAGAGACGGAAGGGAAGGCATCTTCATGCGCTTATCTGAAGTTCCTACCAATGAATTACATAAGTATCTCTATCTTTACCTTTGTGTTATTTTCGTTCATCACCATATACATTTGAGTTTGCCTGACTAAGATTTACAAGATGACCATAGCTTGCTTCAATACTAACAATCTCCGTGGGATCGACCCTTACTCACGTAAGGTTTATTACTTGGACGACCCAGTGCACTTGCTGGTTAGTTGTGCGAAGTTGTGTAATGCCATGGTATTGAGCTACCACGTTTTTGGAGCCATTACCGGGGATTATGAGAGTTGTGAAAAGTATTGTTCACAATTTCGCGCACCAATTATCAATAACATTTCTCTTTGTTTATCATTCTTTCAAGTGCCAACAATTTTAACATTCATAAACTTCACTATAAAAAATATGCACTGTTCAAGCATTCATTCAGAAAATAAAAAGTATTGCCACCACATCAAAATAATTAAACTAATTTCAAGATAAAATTTGAAATCCAAGTCCTTCTTGTTCTTTTGTAATTAAGCACTGATAAACCCCATTTGTAGGGTTTATCTTGTATTGATTTTAGGGGATTTTATAACCTTTTACCCACATTTATCCATTGAAATAGCATGGTTTTATAACTTCTCCTTTCATTGTGCTTAAGAGTGAAAACATACTTTTTAGGTCTTAAAATAACTAAATCTAATTTTCCTTGATTCCATTAGATGCCTTGATATGTTTGTTAAGTGGTTTAAGGTTTAGGAGGCAAAAATTGGATCAAGGGAATGAAGAAAGAAGCATGAAAAGTTGGAGAACTCATGAAGAAATGAAAGAACCGGAAAGCTGTCAAGCCGACCTCTTCGCACTTAAATGACCATAACTTGAGCTACAAAGGTCCAAATGATGCGGTTCCAGTTGGGTTGGAAAGCTAACATCCAGGGCTTCGAAACGATATAAGATTTGCCATAGTTTCATTGCGCATAGGGGCGCGCACGCGCACGGTACGTAGACGCGCCGATGGTGGCACATGACCCACTTAATGCAACACGTGGCCAGCGATTTTAGAAGCCTTGTGGGCCCAATCCAACTCATTTCTGATGCTATTTAAGCCAAGGATTGAAGGGGGATTGAACATACTTTCATACTTTTGACCATTAGTCATAGTTTAGTTTTAGAAGTAGTTTCTAGAGAGAGAAGCTCTCACTTCTCTCTAGGATTAAGATTATGTTTAGTTCTTAGATCTAGGTTTTAATCTTTGCTTTCTTCTACTTCTACCTTTCAATTCTTTGTTGTTACATTCATCTTCCTCTATTCTTTTGTTGTAACTTCCTATATGTTGTTCTTATACTTTGATTGTAGATCCACTTTTGTTCCTTCCATTTTCTTTCAATTCAATAAGAGGTAATTCATAATAATTGTTCTTCTTTGCTTTTCTATTGTTGATCTCTTGCCTTTGTAGTTAGATCTCTCTTTAATTCTTGAAATTTATGTTGTTTACTTTTATTGCCTTTTATGTGTTTGTTGAAATGCCTCTTCTAGATATAGTATAGATTTTGTTCCTCTTGGCCTAGGTAGAGTAATTAGTGACACTTGAGTTATCTAATTCCTTTGTTGATTGGTAATTGGAGAGATTGCTAATTGGTTTGGAGTGCACTAAAGCTAGTCTTTCCTTGGGAGTTGGCTAGGACTTGTGGCTCAAGTCAATTCATCCACTTGACTTTCCTTTATTTAGTAAGGGTTAACTAAGTGGTAGCAATGAATAATTCTCATCACAATTGAGAAGGATAACTAGGATAGGACTTCTAATTTTCATACCTTGCCAAGAGCCTTTTATAGTTGTTAGTTTATTTTCATTGCCATTTACTTTTCATGCTTCTTATCCAAAACCCCAAAACACATTTCTAACCAATAACAAGGCACTTTATTGTAATTCCTAGGGAGAACGACCCGAGGTTTGAATACTTCGGTTTATAAAATTAGGGGTTTGTTACTTGTGACAAACAATCTTTTGTATGAAAGGATTTTTGATTGGTTTGGAAACTATACTTGCAACGAGAATTCATTTGTGAAATTCTATACCGTCAAAAATCCAATCGTCAAGCACATTTTTTATTTAAGAGAGGTGAAGGATTCATGAAATTATTCATAGCTTTAAGACATAGACACTAGACACTAATGATCATGTAGTGAAGACACAAACATAGACAAACATAAAGCTTAAAACCGAAAACAGAAAAATAAATAGACAAGGAGATTAAGGAATGAGTCCACCTTAGTGAGGGTGGCGTCTTCCTCTTGAAGATCTAATGGTGCTCTTGAGCTCCTCTATGTCTATTCCTTGCCTTTGTTGCTCCTCCCTCATAGCTCTTTGATCTTCTCTAATCTCATGGAGAATGATGGAGTGCTTTTGGTGCTTCACCCTTAGTTGGTCCATGTTGTAACTTAAGCCTTCCAAAGAGGTGTTGAGTTGCTCCCAATAGTTGTGTGGAGGAAAATGCATCCCTTGAGGCATCTCAGGGATTTCTTGATGAGGATCTTCCTCATGCTCTTGTTGAGGTCCATGAATGGGCTCTCTTATTTACTCCATCCTCTTCTTAGTGATAGGCTTGTCCTCTTCAATGAGGATGTCTCCTTCTATGTCAATCCCAGCTAAATTGCATAGATGACAAATGAGATGAGGAAATGCTAACCTTGCCAAGATGGATGACTTGTCAGCCACCTTGTAGAGTTCTAGAGGTATGATCTCATGAACTTTCACTTTCTCCCCCATCATGATACTATGGATCATGATGGCCCGATCCACAGTTACTTCAGATCGTTTGCTAATAGGAATAATGGAGCATTGGATGAACTCTAACCATCCTCTAGCCACAGGCTTAAGGTCTGGTCTTCTTAATTGAACCCGATTGCCTCTTGAGTCTCTTTTCCATTGAGCTCCTTCCACACATATGTCCATGAGGACTTGGTCCAACCTTTGATCAAAGTTGACCCTTCTAGTGTAGGGGCGTGCATTTTCTAGTGTAGGTGGGGTTTTTGGGGAAGAGGTATAGAGGTGATTGGTGAATAGAATATAGGGACGAGAATAGAATTTGATTGGTGAGTGTTGTTTTGGTTAGAGTGTTATAGAGATATATGAGACGGAGAGAGAGAGGTGGGGTAGGTAAAGATCCTGTGGGGTCCATAGATCCTGAGGGGTCAAGAATTTATCATCCCTGCTCCTATTAGGCGTGTAAACGCCCTTGGTGTGCAATCCTGGCGTTTAACGCCAGACTGCTGCTTGTTTCTGGCGTTAAATGCCAGCTTTTATTTCTTTCCTGGCGTTAAACGCCAGGATGCAACCTGTTTCTGGTGTTTAACACCAGATTGTAGCTTCTTTCTGGCATATAACATCCAGAAAGGTGCCAGAATGGGCGTTAAATGCCCATTCTGCTACCCTTACTGGCGTTTAAACACCAGTAAGTTTCTCCTCCAGGGTGTGCTGTTTTCAATGCTATTTTTGATTTTTCTTAAATTTTTTTGCAATTATTTTTGTGACTTAACATAATCATCAACCTAAAAAAGAAAAATAACAGAGAAAAAAATAAAATTGGGTTACCTCCTAATAAGTGCTTCTTTAATGTCAATAGCTTGACAGTGAGCTCTCATGGAGCTTCACAGGCGTTCAAAGCATTGTTGGGACCTCCCAACACCAAACTTAGAGTTTGAATGTGGGGGTTCAACACCAAACTTAGAGTTTAGTTGTGGCATCCTAACACCAAACTTAGAGTTTGACTGTGGGGGCTTTGTTTGACTCTTATTGAGAGAAGCTTTTCTTGCTTCCTCTCCATAGTTACAGAGGGAGATCCTTGAGTTTTAAACACAAGGTAGTCCTTATTCAGTTGAAGGATCAACTCCCCTCTGTGCACATCAATCACAGCTTTTGCTGTGGCTAGGAAGGGTCTTCCAAGGATGATGGATTCATCCTCATCCTTCCCAGTGTCTAGGATTATGAAATCAGAAGGGATGTAAAGGCCTTTGACCTTTACTAGCACGTCCTCTACCTGTCCATAAGCTTTTTTCATGGATTTGTCTGCCATCTCTAATGAGAATTTGGCAGCCTGTACCTCAAAGATTCCCAGTTTCTCCATTTCAGAGAGTGGCATTAAGTTTATGCCTGACCCCAGGTCACACAGATCCTTCTCAAAGGTCATGGTGCCTATGGTATAGGGAATTAAGAATTTACCAGGATCCTCTTTCTTGTGAGGTAATGTCTGTCTAACCAAGTCATTCAGTTCATTAATGAGCAATTGAGGTTCATCCTCCCAAGTTTCATTATCAAATAACTTGGCATTTAGCTTCATGATTGCTCCAAGTTATTTAGCAACTTGCTCTTCAGTGATATCTTCATCCTCTTCAGAGGAAGAATATTTGATGAGCGGATAATTTATACGCTTTTTGGCATTGTTTTTAGGTAGTTTTTAGTAGGTTCTAGCTACTTTTTAGTATATTTTTATTAGTTTTTAGGCAAAATTCATATTTCTGGACTTTACTATGAGTTTTTGTGTTTTTCTGTGATTTCAGGTATTTTCTGGCTGAAATTGAGGGAGCTGAGCAAAAATCTGATTCAGGCTGAAAAAGGATTGCTGATGCTGTTAGATTCTGACCTCCCTACACTCGGAATGTATTTTTTGGAGCTACAGAAGTCCAATTGGCGCGCTCTCAATTGGGTGGAAAATTAGATATCTAGGGCTTTCCAGCAATATATAATAGCACATACTTTGCTCGAAGATAAATGACGTAAACTGGCGTTTAATGCCAGTTCCATGTTGCATTCTAGTGTTGAACGCCAGAAACAGGTTGCAAGTTGGAGTTAAACGCTAGAAACAGGTTACAACCTGACGTTTAACTCCAGAAACAGCCCAGGCACGTGAGAAGCTTAAGTCTCAGCCCCAACACACACCAAGTAGGCCCCAGAAGTGGATTTCTTCACTATCCATCTTGGTTTACTCATTTTTTGTAAACCTAGGTTACTAGTTTAGTATTTAAACAACTTTTAGAGACTTATTTTGTACCTCATGACATTTTAGATTTGAACTTTGTACTTTTTGATGGCATGAGTCTCTAAACTCAATTGTTGGGGGTGAGGAGCTCTGCAGCGTCTCGATGAATTAATGAAATGATTTCTGTTTTCCATTCAAACACGCTTGCTTCTATCTAAGATACTTATTCGTACTTAACAGTGATGGATGTGATGATCTGTGACACTCATCACCATTCTCAACCCATGAACGTGTGCCTGACAAACACCTCCGTTCTACATTAGATTGAATGACTATCTCTTAGATTCATTAATCAGAATCTTCGTGGTATAAGCTAGAATCCATTGGCAGCATCTTTGAGAATCCAGAAAGTCTAAACCTTGTCTGTGGTATTCCGACTAGGATTCAGGGATTGGATGACAGTGACGAGCTTCAAACTCGCGAGTGTTGGGCGTAGTGACAGACGTAAAAGGATCAATGGATCTTATTCCGACATGATCGAGAACCGACAGATGATTAGCCGTGCTGTGACAGAGCATTTGGACCATTTTCACTGAGAGGATGGGAAGTAGCCATTGACAATAGTGATTCCCTACATACAGCTTGCCATGGAAGGAGCCTTGCATGTTTGAAAGTGAGAAAGCATTATGTTACAGGGATTCAGAAGACAAAGCATCTCCAAAACCCCAACATATTCTCCATTACTGAGTAACAATTACTTATTTTATGCACTTTCACTTTTTACAATTAAAACTAAAGAACCCTATTGGTATCCTGACTAAGAATAATAAGATAACCATAGCTTGCTTCAAGCCAACAATCTCCGTGGGATTCAACCCTTACTCACGTAAGGTATTACTTGGACGACCCAGTGTACTTGCTGGTTACTTGTGCGGAATTACATAGTGTGAGTGTAATTTTCGTGCACCAAGTTTTTGGCGCCGTTGCCGGGGATTGTTTGAGTTTGAACAACTAATGGTTTATCATGTTACTTAGATTAGGAAAAAATTGTCTCTTTTTTGTTTAGAGTCACTAGGATTGCATCTTCTATTATTCCTTTTAAATTTTTTTTTTCAAAAATATTATTTTTCTTTATTAGTTTTTATTTTTTCTTGAAGTCTTTTGTGTGAGTTTAGTGTCATGTTTTAAGTTTGGTGTCAGTTGCATGCTTTTCTTTGTCTTTCAAATTTTCGAATTGCATGTTCTTTGTTCTTCCTTGATCTTCAAATTATTCTTGTCAATTTTTCTTGTTTGATCTTTGGTTTGTCTTATTTTGTGTCTTTTCTTGTTTTTCTTGTGCATTTTTCACAATATTAGTTTTAAAAAAATAGTTTTTATCTGTTCAATCCTTGCATTTGTTGAATGTGTCTATTTTCTTGGGAATAGTTGCCCCTTTGAGTTTTCCTTTTTAAAATCTTTTTAAAAATAATTTTTCTTTAATTAAATCTTGTGCCAAACTTTAAGTTTGGTGTTCTCTTGTTAATTTTTCTTTAATTTTCGAAAATTTTAATTGGATTTTCTAAAAATTTTAAGTTTGGTGTTCTTTCTTTTGTTCTTGGTGTTCTTGTGAGTCTTCAAGGTGTTCTTGAGTCTTCTTTGTGTTTTGATCTTAAAATTTTTAAGTTTGGTGTGCCTTGGTGTTTTCCGTCCAAAATTTTCGAAAACAAGGAGCATTGGATTTAAAAATTTTAAGTCTTGTGTCTTTTGTGTGTTTTTCTCTTTCATAATAAAAATTTTTAAACAATTTTTTCAAAACCTCTCATAAAAAATTCAGATTTTAATTTCAAAATTTTTCGAATGTTATCCTTTTAAAAAAAAAATTTTAAAATCATATCTTTTTCAAAAATATCCTAACCACTTTCTCTCTCCTCACTTTTTCGAAAATCCTCATAAAAAAATTTCAAATCTCTTTTTTTATTTTTATTTTAGTTTTTATTTTACTTTATTTTATTATTTCAAAAATAATTTTTTTATATAATAAAATAAATAAAATAAATTCACATCATCTCCCTTTATCCATCATGGACCTAAGTGGAAATGAACATTCCAGAAGGACTCTGGGGTCATATGCTAACCCCACTACTACTTCATATGGGAGTAGTATCTGTATACCCTGCATCGGAGTCAGTAATTTTGATTTGAATCCTCAGCTCATTATCATGGTGCAGCAAAGTTGCCAGTATTCCGGTCTTCCACAGGAAGAACCTATAGAGTTTCTGGCACAGTTTTTACAAATTGCTAACACAGTACATGATAAGGAAGTAGATCAGGATGTCTACAGATTGTTACTATTTCCATTTATTGTAAAGGACCAAGCTAAGAGGTGGTCAAATAACTAACCTAAGGACAGCATAAAGACATGGAAACAGCTGTCAGAAAAATTTTTGAATCACTATTTTCCTCCAAAACGGATGACATAGCTAAGGCTGAGCATCCAAGACTTCAAACAAGGAGATAATGAATCCCTTTATGATGCCTGGGAGAGATACAGAGAGATGCTAAGAAAATGCCCCTCTGAAATGTTTTCAGAGTGGGTGCAGTTAGACATCTTTTATTATGGGCTTGCAGAGAAAGCTCAGATCTCTCTAGACTACTCATCTGGTGGATCTATACACATGAGAAAGACAATTGAAGAAGCTCAAGAGCTCATTGATACAGTTGCCAGAAATCAGCATCTGTATCTAAGCAGTGAACCTTCCATGAAAGAAGAGGCTAAAACAGTAACTGTTGAACTCTGTCCTGCAGAACAAGTTACTGAATTTAATAAGCAATTAGATTTTCTAACAAAACAGCTAGCCGAATTCAAGGAGATATTACAAGAAACAAGAATGGCTAATATGAATATAGAAGTGCAGTTGAAACAAACAGAACAGCAATTGTCAAAACAAATAACAGAAGAGTGCCAAGCAGTTCAATTAAGAAGTGGGAAAATATTAAATGCCTCATTTCAAGGCAGCAGAAAGCCAAGAAATGAACAAACTGCTACCCAAAATCCCTCTGAGGACAATCAGAGCCCAGAGAGGAATAATTCTGGCGCTCAAACGCCAGAAAAAGGGTGGAGAGCTGGCGCTGAACGCCCAACCCATGCTTAGTCTTGGCGTTCAACGCCAGAAACAGGCAAGGAATTGGCGTTGAACGCCCAAAGGAAGCACAGTTCTGGCATTCAGACGCTAGAAACAGGTAAGGAGTTGGCATCTAACGCCACTCCAGCTTCCACCCATGGCATTCAAACGCAAGTGGGGAATCAGACACATACAAGTGTTGATAGCAACCCCTCTAAAAAGGCTTCTCAACCCACATCTGTAGGCAATAAACCTACAGCAACTAAGGTTAAGGAATACAAAGCCAAAATGCCTTATCCTCAGAAACTCCGCCAAGCGGAATAGGATAAGCAATTTGCCCGCTTTGCAGACTATCTCAGGACTCTTGAAATAAAGATTCTGTTTACAGAGGCACTTGAGCAAATACCCTCTTATGCTAAGTTCATGAAAGAGATCTTAAGTCATAAGAAGGATTGGAGGGAAACTAAAAAAGTTTACCTCACTGAAGAATGCAGTGCAGTCATTCTGAAAAGCTTACCTGAGAAGCTTAAAGATCCTGGAAGCTTTACGATACCATGCACATTAGAGGGTACTTGTACCAAGCAAGCTTTATGTGATCTTGGGGCAAGTATCAACCTAATACCTGCATCTACTATCAGAAAGCTTGGTTTGACTGAAGAAGTCAAACCAACCCAGATATGTCTCCAACTTGCTGATGGCTCCATTAAATACCCATCAGGCGTGATTGAAGACATGATTGTCAAGGTTGGGCCATTTGCCTTTCCCACTGATTTTGTGGTGCTGGAAATAGAGGAGCACATGAGTGCAACTCTCATTCTAGGAAGACCTTTCCTAGCAACTGGACGAACCCTCATTGACATCCAAAAAGGGGAAGTAACCCTGAGAGTCAATGAGGACGAGTTTAAGTTGAATGTTGTCAAAGCTATGCAGCATCCAGACACCCCAAATGACTGCATGAGCATTGATATTATTGATTCTCTGGTAAAAGAGGTCAATATGATTGAGAGTCTTGAATCAGAGCTAGAGGATATCATTAAAGATGCTCAGCCCGATCTGGAAGAACCAGAGAGAATAATAGAACCTCTGAAAATCCCTCTGGAAGAGGAAAAACCTTCCAAACCCGAGCTCAAACCATTACCACCATCCCTAAAATATGCATTTCTGGGAGAAGGTGAAACTTTCCTGTAATCATAAGCTCTACCTTAGAGCCACAGGAAGAGGAAGCACTAATTCAAGTGCTGAGGACATACAAGACAGCTTTTTGGTGGTCCATCAGTGATCTTAAGGGCATTAGCCCAGCCAGATGCATGCACAAGATCCTATTGGAGGGTGACGCTAAGCCAGTGGTTCAACCACAGAGGCGGCTGAATCCAGCCATGAAGGAGGTGGTGCAGAAAGAGGTCACTAAATTACTAGAGGCTGGGTTATTTATCCTATTTCTGATAGTCCCTGGGTAAGCCATGTCCAAGTTGTCCCTATAAAGGGTGGCATGACAGTGGTTCATAATGAAAAAATAAACTGGTTCCTACAAGAACAATTATAGGGTGGCGTATGTGCATTGATTATAGAAGGCTCAATACAGCTACCAGAAAGGATCATTTTCCTTTACCATTCATAGACCAGATGCTAGAAAGGCTAGCATGTGATGAATACTACTGCTTCCTGGATGGACATTCAGGCTATAATCAAATTGTAGTAGACCCCCAGGATCAAGAGAAAATAGCATTCACATGTCCATCCGGAGTATTTGCATACAGAAGGATGCCATTTGGTCTGTGCAATGCACCTGCAACCTTTCAAATGCGCATGCTTTCTATTTTCTCTGATATGGTGGAAAAATTTCTGGAAGTCTTCATGGATGACTTCTCCGTATTTGGAGACTCATTCAGCTCCTGTCTTGACCATCTAGCACTTGTTCTAAGGAGGTGCCAAGAGACTAACCTGGTTTTAAACTGGGAAAAATGTCACTTTATGGTGACTAAAAGAATTATCCTTGGACACAAAATTTCAAACAAGGGAATAGAGGTGGATCAAGCTAAGGTAGAGGTAATTGAAAAATTACCACCACCTGCTAATGTTAAGGCAATCAGAAGCTTTCTGGGGCATGCAGGATTCTATAGGAGGTTTATAAAAGATTTTTCAAAAATTGCCAAACCTCTGAGTAATCTGCTAGCTGCTGACACACTATTTATCTTTGATAAGGAGTGTTTGCAGGCGTTTGAGACTCTGAAAGCTAAACTGGTCACAACACCAGTCATCTCTGCACCAGACTGGACATTACTATTTGAACTAATGTGTGATTCCAGTGACCATGCCATCGGTGCAATATTGGAACAAAGGCATGACAAGCTTCTGCACGTCATTTGTTATGCCAGCTGTGTTCTAAATGATGCGCAGAAGAACTACACAACCACAAAAAATAATTGCTTGCAGTGGTTTATGCCATTGACAAGTTCAGATCCTATTTAGTAGGATCAAAAGTGATTGTGTACACTGACCATGCTGCTCTTAAATATCTACTCACAAAACAGGATTCAAAACCCAGGCTCATAAGATGGGTGTTGCTTCTACAAGAGTTTGATATAGAAATAAGAGACAAAAAAGGGACAGAGAACCAAGTAGCAGATCACCTGTCCCGAATAGAACCAGTAGAAGGGACGTCCCTCCCTATTACTGAAATCTCTGAAACCTTTCCAGATGAGAAACTTTTTGCCATTCAGGAAGAACCATGGTTTGCAGAGCTTCATGATACTGACTTTGACAAAAAGTTCATTGTTAATGGGCAAAGAGTCAAGCATTATCTTGAAGGCAATGTTGAGCAAGAAAGCTCAAGACTGAGACTAGATTAAACCTCAGTAATAGTCCAGCTAAAGACATTAAAGAAGCGCTTATTGGGAGGCAACCCAATCTTTATTTATCTATATTTCTATTGTTCTCTCATGTTTTTATTAGGTTTATGATCATGTGGAGTCACAAAAATATTGCAAAAATTAAAAATAGAATCAAAAATAGTAGAAGAAAAAGCACACCCTGGAGGAAGAGCTGTCTAGCATTTAAACGCCAGAAACGTGCATCTGTCTGGCGTTTAACGCCAGAAACAAGCACCAACCTAGCGGATGATTGGATTTTCGACGGTTTAGAATTTCACAAATGAAATCTCATTGCAAGTATAGTTTTTAAACCAATCACCAATCCTTTCATACAAAAAGTTGTTTGTCACTAAAACAAACCCCTAAATTTATAAACTGAAGTATTCAAACCTCGGGTCATTCTCCCTAGGAATTACAATCAAGTGTCTTGCTATTGGTTATGAGTTATTTTTGGGGTTTTGATATGAAGCATGAAAGATAAATGGTAAGAAAGTAAACTAATGGCTAAAAAGGTCTTGGCAAGGGTTGGTGGTCAAGGATCTCTATCCTAATCACTAACCCCAATATGAGAATTGGCAAGGATTAATCTCATTAAATCATCCTCTAACTAGTAGTAAAGGAAAGTCAAATGAGCTATATCAATCCTAGTCCATAAGTCCTAACTCTCCACTAATTCAATTAGTGAGAACTAGAGTCAATGGATCCCAATCATCAATTACTTGGACATTAGTAACTCAAGAGTTCCTAAGTTACCTTTCCAAGCCAAGAACATAAAACTCTACTCTAAAATCCAACCAAGCATTTTATCAAACACTTGGAAGGCACAAAAGGAAAACATAGTAAATCAACAACAAGAATTAATTCTAACTACAATCAAATGTAAAGAATTAACAACAACAATTAAAGGAAACAAGATCTACATGAATTACCTCTTATTGAATTGAAAGAAAATAGAATGAACAATAGTAGATTTACAACAAAACATAAGAACAACATAAAGGGAATTGCAACAAAAGAATGGAAGAATGGTGAATGCAACAACAAAGAATTGAAAGGTAGAAGTAGAAGAAAGCAAAGATTAAAACCTAGATCTAAGAACTAAACCTAATCCTAATCCTAATCCTAGAGAGAAGTGAGAGCTTCTCTCTCTAGAAACTACTTCTAAACTAATCCTAATGAGTGGAAATGAACTAATGTCCCCCTTTTGCTCTTCAATCTTTGGCTTTAAATAGCAGTTTAGGCGCCAAAGTTGGTTGGGATTGGACCCTACAACCCTTGAGAATTCGTTGGTCACGTTTTCACTAAAAATCATAAACCAGCACAGACGCGTACGCGCACAGCACGCGTACGCGTCCATGGGGTGATACGCAGGTGTGCGCGCGCGTCCATGGGCGAGTTCAACTTCTTTGACTTTCCATGATTTCTCCACTTTGCATGCTTTCCTCTTCACTCCTTTGATCCATTCCTAGCCTTTTCAATCTGAAATCACTAACAAATATATCAAGGCATCTTATGGAATCAAAGGTGAATGAAAACCATCAAATTAAGGTTCTAAAAGCATGTTTTCACATCTAGGTACAAATAAGGAGACAATCACAAAACCATGCTATTTCATTGAATAGATGTGGGTAAAAGGTGATAAAATCTCTTAAGATCAATACAAGATAAACCGTCAAAACGGGGTTTATCAACCTCCCCACACTTAAACCAAGCATGTCCTCATGCTTAAACCAAGAGTGAAGTAAGGGTATGGCATTTATTCAATGGAACTAACTAAATGCAATCTACCTATATGCAACTTTCTAAATGAATGCAATTGCTTAGTCAAAATAAATCAATTCCCAAGAAGCATATATGCACAAGGGCTAAGGACTAGCAAGTCTAATCCACAATTGAATTGAGTTATTAAATATTTTTACAAACTTGCATGAAAAGTGATGATTGTAGGTGGAAACATGTAACTGAGCATCAAACCCTCACCGGATGTGTTTGCACTCTATTCACTCAAGTGTTTAGGGTTGATTCACTCAATTCTCTCCTAATCATGCTTTCTAAGATTTGTTCTTCTTCTAACAAACAACATATATTTTATGCATGCATACATCTATCATGAGGTCTTTTCTTTAGGTTGTAATGGGGTTAAGGTCAAGGTAGGATGCATATATGGTTAAGTGAGCTTGAAATTTGAATCTTTGATAAGCTTAAACTTCCCACCTAACCTATGACATCCTATACAATTAAGTTCTAACCTAACTACCCATTTTTCACTTTTTCACATACTCATGTATCCCTTTTCATTTCACAACACTCATGCATTGATTTTATTGAGCTACACTTTGCTTTGGGGCATTTTGTCCCCTTTTTATTTCTTTCTTTTTCTTCTTTTTCTTTCTTTTTTCTATTTTTTCTTTTTTCTTTTCCATATTATTTTTCTTTTTCTTTTCTTTTTTTTCTTTTTTTTCCCATTTTTTTCTTTCTATATACAAGAGCATCAATGCATAAGGTCTATACATTTGATCAATACATGAGCATGTACCCAATTCCCAATATTTTCAATAAAAAATACAAAACTACCCTTTTATTCACCCAATGTCCCAAGATTCCCACACTTGAATGATACTCACACACACTTGCCTAAGCTAATCAAAGATCCAAATTAAGGACATTTATTGTTTTCCGCTTTAGGCTTGTAATGTGCTAAAATTAAGAACAAGTGGGTTAATCGTAGGCTCAAATTTGGCTAACAAAGAAAGATAAAAGGTAGGCTATATGGGCAAGTGAGCTAATGAAATGATGGCCTCAATCATATAAATGCATAAATACACAAAATAATGGGTATAAAGAATCAAACAAATCAAAGATTACAATCATAGAAAGAGAATAATGCACACAAGAAGGAAAAATAAGTGGTTATAAGATGTAACCACACCATTAGGCTCAAGACTCTCTTGCTTGTGTTCTTAGCTCAAAAACATGATCCACAATATATATAATTCAAGCAAGTTCTATGAAAAATTTTCACTCAAATCAATTGAGGTGCCCTATAGATAGAAATCCTTGAAAAATTTCATTATTTTGACTAAGCTTATTTTGTATATATATGCAAAATTAAGAAAATGCAAGTAAAAATCCTAAAAACCTAAGATGAAATGCAAAAGTGTTGGGATTAGAAATTTGTCACCCAAAATCGCCGATCGGTTGGACGACCTCCCCACACTTAAAAGTTTGCACCGTCCTCGGTGCACTCAAAGATGAGCAAGGGGGTATGGCGAATCTCCAGATTGCTGCATGTTCTTAGTCTTGCTTCCATGTTTGCTTGTGGTGCATTCATCATAAAGAACAAAAATATAACACCATAAAAGGAGAAGATATAAAAGCAAGGAAGCATACATTGTTGGAATGAGGTAAATCACTAGAAATGAGTGAGTGAATTATTGTGACATTAATGACAAATAAGTGTGTGAATTCTAAATTAGACGCCTTTTAGAACACACATTAGCATAAAAGCTATGTCACAAAAGAAACATGCACTTTACTCATTCTAGTATGCTTGAGATGCTTTAAGTGAACTTGTAAGGTAAAACAAGCATTAAAGAAGCATGGAAGCATTCAAGCTAAAACATATGGATGCATATGATCATGAAATACAATGCACTAAGGTAAATGCATAACATCATCCATCAAGAGGTTGCCTAATCACAGAATAAGGCTCAAATCACATGGTGGCTAGCTACAGCATGCAATTCAAAAGAGTCACAAGCTCGAAGGCAATTCTCATCACTTGGTATTTTTCAAAAGGTAAGCACGAAAAACTCAGAACCAAGTAGCAAAATATAACCTCAATCATAGAATCCAACAAAGATTGTAAACATAATGATGTTAAGAAAACATCCCTTTTTAATACTTAGCAGCAATTAATGGTAAACAAGGATAACAATCCAACACTTACAATGAAAAAGAGAAAATGAAACGAAAACTAACTAAAACTAACTAATCGACTAACTAACTAACTAATTAACTAACTAAAATAAATGGTTATCAATGGTGTTTGGATGTGTTGGATGAGGTGTAGAAGAAGGAAAGAAGAAAGGAGAGGGAAAGAAATGGAGAGAAGAGAAGAAAAGAAAATGTAGTGAAAGAAGGACATCCGCGCGTACGCACGCATGGCGCGCGCGCGGATGGTAGTGCAATGGATGCGATGCGTACGCGCACAAGGATGGTCCGTGTCGATGGTTTATTCCGAGAGTGGCGCGTACGCGGTAGGTGTGCGTACGCGTGAATTGGTTTGTGCCTCAAGCCCAATTTCCGCACGGTGCAGGCCTAACTATCGGGTCAAGGTATGGAAGGTGGAACTTCTCAATCCACACGTACGCGTGCATGGCGCGCGCGCGTGGATGGTCCAAAACGCTTGATGCACGTACGCGTGTATTGCACGTACGCGTGGATGGTGCTCTGTTTTCAAAAAATTTTCTATGTTTTTGCACCAATCCAAGCATTCTAAACCTCCAAACAGCTACCAAAACACCTTAAAACCTTATTTAACATACTAAACTATCAACTATACTCAACTAACTAAACAAAATATAAAATCAACCAAATTCTACACTATTTACAAAAGAGAAAATGAAAAGATGTTACCATGGTGGGGTGTCTCCCACCTAGCACTTTTGTTTATTGTCCTTAAGTTAGACTTATGGGGGAGCTCCTCATCAAGGTGGCTTGTGCTTGTACTCATCTTGGAATTCCCACCAATGCTTGGTTCTCCATTGTGCCCCAAGATTTCTTATGGATTGAGCCAAGTGTTGATGGAGTTCTTCACAAGCTTGGGGCTCCCAAAGTTGATCCTCTTCTTGTAATCCGAGATCCCACACTTTGTTTTCACACCCGTCTTGAGGTTGATCATCATTATTAGTCCATCCGGGTGGTAAGTAAGGTGAATTCTCTATTTAGTGGCCAACAATCCTCCTAGACCCATCTATTTGAGCACTACTCCAACCTTTATATCTCATGTTTGATGCATCAACCATAATGAGCCTTGATTTGCAACGCCAACCATGAAACATCTTTTGCTTACGCTTCATCCCACAAAGCATCCTAAGTTGACCATCCCTTTCAAGCAAGCCGTACTCAAGTGGGACAATAAAGCTAATAGAAATGAATTTTACCCACTCAAGTGAAGGAGTAGATGACAACCTAGGCAAAGATGCTTTCAACAATCTTGACAAAGCGTATTCCACTCCCATCCTTCTATTTCTAAGGACTTCCACCTCTTCACAATATTTCTCTAATTCAATCCTTTGTTCATTAATACTATCTAAGCCTTTTCCCTTAATCAAGCTATAATTGGGAGGGTGAAAGAAGTTTACCTCCACAATATTTTCAAATGCACCGGGAGAAGGTTCTTCAAGTTCAAAGGATTCTCCACCACTAGGACTTGATGCTTGCTCTTCATTGCCATGGGAACTCAATTGTTGCTCTATCCCATCCAAGTCTTCATATGGAATATGCCTTGGAAGGTGTGCACTTTCCTCCCTAACATCAATTTCAATCATCTTGGAGGGGTTTTCTTCAACTCTATGTTCCCATGGAGGCTCTGCATCTCCCAAGTCTTCTACCGCTTCTTCCTTGTCTTCAACAATTAAAGCTTCCTCCAATTGTTCCAATACAAAGCAACTTCCCTCATTTCCCACCAGAGTTTCCAATCTCTCCTTCATGCTATGTTCTTCATTTGATTCTCCACATGTAGCCATGGGAGTTTCTTGAGTGTTCAAGCATTGGGAGGCTAATTGATTTGTTACCGCATCCAAGGCGGCCATGAAATTTCGCACATCCTTCTTCATCTCTTCTTGCCCTTGAACAAGAACACCAAGGATGTCATCCATTGGAGGTTAGGGTAGATGGAAGGATTCATCATTTTGGGGGAAGGGTTCATAGTAGGAAGATGGTTCTTCTTGGTAGAGTTGTGGTGGTTCAATATTTTTTACTCTTTCCACTTGTTGCACAACACACTCCATGGTTGCTTGAAATTGATCCAATGCTTCCTTGAGATGATCCCTTGACTCTTGATTCGCTTGGATATCATGATAGGGATCATATGGCTCTTGGATCAATGGATATGAGTATTCTTCCATGAGAGTTTGTGGTGGAAAGTAGTATTCATCTTATGGTTGAAAATTTTCATTTATTGGAAGTGGTTCATCTTGGAAATAATATGGAGGGGGTGGCTCTTGAAAATAGTGATGTTGGAATTGTGGTGGCTCTATATGTGGTTCATATTGCTCATATGGTTGTTGGTAGGATGGATATGGATTAGGGTCATATGAAGGTGGTTGGTAAGAAGGGGTTGTGAGTATGGTTGAGAGTTATGTTGAGGATATGGATCATAGGCATATGGTGGTGGTTCTTGAAAATCACAAGGGGATTCACCATAGCCATTTGATTGGTATGCATCATAGAACGGCTCTTCTTCATAGTGCATTGGTGGAGGTTGTTTCCATGAGGGTTGATCATATGCATATGGCTCCTCCCACCTTTGGTCATCCCATTCTTGACACACATTCTCATTGAAGTTCTCATCACCTACAACATAGTTGTAATCACACTCATAGCCAAAGTGAGAATTCATAGTGAAAAGAGAAAATAAAAACAAAAACTACTAAGAAATAATGAAACAAAGTCCTAAACTAGCAAGCAATCCAAAAATTCAAGATATTTACAATATTCACATATATACAATAACCAATAACATAACACCATTGCAATTCCCCGGCAACGACGCCATTTTGATGATTGGATTTTCGACGGTTTAGAATTTCACAAATGAAATCTCGTTGCAAGTATAGTTTCTAAACCAATCACTAATCCTTTCATACAAAAAGTTGTTTGTCACTAAAATAAACCCCTAAAATTTATAAACCGAAGTATTCAAACCTCGGGTCGTTCTCCCTAGGAATTACAATAAAGTGTCTTGCTATTGGTTATGAGTTATTTTTGGGGTTTTGATATGAAGCATGCAAGATAAATGGTAAGAAAGTAAACTTCTGGCTAAAAAGGTCTTGACAAGGGTTGGTGGTCAAGGATCTCTATCCTAATCACTAACCACAATATGAGAATTGGCAATGATTAATCTCATTAAATCATCCTCTAACTAGTAGTAAAGGAAAGTCAAATGAGCTATATCAATCCTAGTCCATAAGTCCTAACTCTCCACTAATTCAATTAGTGAGAACTAGAGTCAATGGATCCCAATCATCAATTACTTGGACATTAGTAACTCAAGAGTTCCTAAGTTACCTTCCCAAGCCAAGAACATAAAACTCTACTCTAAAATCCAACCAAGCATTTCATCAAACACTTGGAAGGCACAAAAGGAAAACATAGTAAATCAACAACAAGAATTAATTCTAACTACAATCAAATGTAAAGAATTAACAACAACAATTAAAGGAAACAAGATCTACATGAATTACCTCTTATTGAATTGAAAGAAAATGGAATGAACAATAGTAGATTTACAACAAAACATAAGAACAACATAAAGGGAATTACAACAAAAGAATGGAAGAATGGTGAATGCAACAACAAAGAATTGAAAGGTAGAAGTAGAAGAAAGCAAAGATTAAAACCTAGATCTAAGAACTAAACCTAATCCTAATCCTAATCCTAGAGAGAAGTGAGAGCTTCTCTCTCTAGAAACTACTTCTAAACTAATCCTAATGAGTGGAAATGAACTAATGTCCCCCTTTTACTCTTCAATCTTTGGCTTTAAATAGCAGTTTAGGCACCAAAGTTGGTTGGGATTGGACCCCACAACCCTTGAGAATTCGTTGGTCACGTTTTCATTAAAAATCATAAACCAGCACTGACGCGTACGCGCACAGCACGCGTACGCGTCCATGGGGTGATTCGCAGGTGCGCGCAAGCGCCAGGTGCACGCGCGCGTCCATGGGCGAGTTCAACTTCTTTGACTTTGCATGATTTCTCCACTTTGCATGCTTTCCTCTTCACTCCTTTGATCCATTCCTAGCCTTTTCAATCTGAAATCACTAACAAATATATCAAGGCATCTTATGGAATCAAAGGTGAATGAAAACCATCAAATTAAGGGTCTAAAAGCATGTTTTCACATCTAGGTACAAATAAGGAGACAATCACAAAACCATGCTATTTCATTGAATAAATGTGGGTAAAAGGTGATAAAATCTCTTAAAATCAATACAAGATAAACCGTCAAAACGGGGTTTATCACTAGCATTTAACGCCAGCAACAAGCATCAGGCTGGCGTTAAACGCCAGAAATAGGCTACATTTGGGCGTTTAACGCCAGAAACAAGCTATAGTCTGGCGTTAAACGCCAGAATTGCATACAGAGGGCATTTTACATGCCTAAAAGATGCAGGGATGAGAAATCCTTGACACCTCAAGATCTGTGAACCCCACATAATCACCTCAGGATCTGTGGACCCCACAGGATCCCCAACTACCCTCTCTTCTCCCCCTTGGCCGAAACCCACACCTCTCTCCCTCTTCTCCATATCTTCTTCTTCTATTCTTTCTTATTTTGCTCAAGGGCGAGCAACATTCAAAGTTTGGTGTGGTAAAAGCATAGCTTTTTGTTTTTCCATAACCATTTATGGCACCTAAGGCCGGAGACACCTCTAGAAAAAGGAAAGGGAAGACAAAAGCTTCCGCCTCTGAGTCATAGGAGATGGAGAGACTCATCTCGAGGGTCCATAGCTTAGTAGTAGAGCATTTGACTGCACATCAAGAGAGCCCACTCATGGACCTCAACAAGAGCATGAGGAATTCCCTCATCAAGAAATCCATGAGATATCTCAAGGGATACATTTTTCTCCACATAATTATTAGAAGCAACTAAGGATAGGAGCACCAAAATCACTAGGGATCAAGAAACATAGGCAAGGAAGAGACATAGAGGAGCTCAAGAGAACCTTTGGTTCTTCAAGAAGAAGACGCTACCCTCACTAAGGTGGACTCATTCCTTAATCTCCTATCTCTTATTTTTCTGTTTTTCGATTTTTTGAGCTTCATGTTTGTCTATGTTTGTGTCTTTATTACATGATCATTAGTGTCTAGCGTCTAAGTCTTAAGGCTATGAATAATTCCATGAATCCTTCACCTTTCTTAAATGAAAAATGTTTTTAATATAAAAGAACAAGAAGCACATGAGTTTCGAATTCATCCTTGAAATTAGTTTAATTATATTGATGTGGTGACAATACTTTTTGTTTTCTGAATGAATGCTTAAATAGTGCATATTTTTTATCTTGTTGTTTATGAATGTTAAAATTGTTGGCTCTTGAAAGAATGATGAACAAGAGAAATGTTATTGATAATCTAAAAAATCAAAAAAATTGATTCTTGAAGCAAGAAAAAGCAGTGCATAACAAAAGCTTGCGAAAAAAAATTTATGGCGAAAAAAGAAAAAGCAAGCAGAAAAAGCCAATAGCCCTTAAAACCAAAAGGCAAGGGTAAAAAGGATCCAAGGCTTTGAGCATCAATGGATAAGAGGGCCCAAGGAAATAAATCCAGGCCTAAGCGGCTAAATCAAGCTGTCCCTAACCATGTGCTTGTGGCATGCAGGTCCAAGTGAAAAACTTGAGACTGAGTGGTTAAAGTCGTGATCCAAAGCAAAAGAGTGTGCTTAAGAACTCTGGACACCTCTAATTGGGGACTTTAGCAAAGCTAAGTCACAATCTAAAAAGGTTCACCCCGTTATGTGTCTGTGGCATTTATGTATCCGGTGGTAATACTGGAAAACAAAGTGCTTAGGGCCATGGCCAAGACTCATAAAGTAGCTGTGTTCAAGAATCAACATACTAAACTAGGAGAATCAATAACACTATCTAAATTCTGAGTGCCTATAGATGCCAATCATTCTAAACTTCAAAGGATAAAGTGAGATGCCAAAATTGTTCAGAAGTAAAAAGCTACTAGTCCTGCTCATCTAATTAGAACTAAGCTTCATTGATATTTTGGAATTTATAGTATATTCTCATTTTTTTATCCTATTTGATTTTCAGTTTCTTGGGGACAGGCAACAATTTAAGTTTGGTGTTGTGATGAGCGAATAATTTATACGCTTTTTGGCATTGTTTTTAGGTAGTTTTTAGTAGGTTCTAGCTACTTTTTAGTATATTTTTATTACTTTTTAAGCAAAATTCAGATTTCTAGACTTTACTATGAGTTTGTGTGTTTTTCTGTGATTTCAGGTATTTTCTGGCTGAAATTGAGGGAGCTGAGCAAAAATCTGATTCAGGCTGAAAAAGGACTGTTGATGTTGTTAGATTCTGACCTCCCTGCACTCGGAATGGATTTTTTGGATCCACAAGAGTCCAACTGGCGCACTCTCAATTGGGTTGGAAAGTAGACATCCAGGGCTTTCCAGAAATATATAATAGTTCATACTTTGCTCGAAGATAAATGACGTAAACTGGCGTTTAACACCAGTTCCATGTTGCATTCTGGTGTTGAACACCAGAAACAGGTTGCAAGTTGGAGTTAAACGCCAGAAACAGGTTACAACCTGACGTTTAACTCCAGAAACAGCCCAGGCACGTGAGAAGCTTAAGTCTCAGTCCCAGCACACACCAAGTGGGCCCCAGAAGTGGATTTCTGCACTATCCATCTTGGTTTACTCATTTTCTGTAAACCTAGGTTACTAGTTTAGTATTTAAACAAATTTTAGAGACTTATTTTGTACCTCATGACATTTTAGATCTGAACTTTGTACTTTTTGATGGCATGAGTCTCTAAACTCCATTGTTGGGGGTGAGGAGTTCTGTAGCGTCTCGATGAATTAATGCAATGATTTCTATTTTTCATTCAAACACGCTTGCTTCTATCTAAGATGCTGATTTGTACTTAACTATGATGGATGTGATGATCCATGACACTCATCACCATTCTCAACCCATGAACGTGTGCCTGACAAACACCTCCATTCTACATTAGATTGAATGAGTATCTCTTAGATTCCTTAATCAGAATCTTCGTGGTATAAGCTAGAATCCATTGGCAGCATTCTTGCGAATCGGGAAAGTCTAAACCTTGTCTGTGGTATTCCGAGTAGGATTCAAGGATTGGATGACTATGACGAGCTTCAAACTCGCGAGTGTTGGGCATAGTGACAGACGTAAAAGGATCAATGGATCCTATTCTGACATGATCGAGAACCGACAGATGATTAGCCGTGCTGTGACAGAGCATTTGGACCATTTTCATTGAGAGGATGGGAATTAGCCATTGACAACGGTGATGCCTTACATACAACTTGCCATGGAAGGAGCCTTGGATGTTTGAAAGTGAGAAAGCATTATGTTAGGGGGATTCAGAAGACAAAGCATCTCCAAAACCCCAACATATTCTCCATTACTGAGTAACAATTACTTATTTTATGCACTTTCACTTTTTACAATTAAAACTAAAGAACCCTATTGGTATCCTGACTAAGAATAATAAGATAACCATAGCTTGCTTCAAGCCAACAATCTCCGTGGGATTCAACCCTTACTCACGTAAGGTATTACTTGGACGACCCAGTGCACTTGCTGGTTAGTAATACGGAATTACATAGTGTGAGTGTAATTTTCGTGCACCAATATTCATCAGAGCTCATGAATGGCAGAAGTAGGTTCAATGGAATCTCTATGGTCTCTAGATGAGCCTCAGATTCCTTAAGTTCCTCAAATGGGAAATCCTTTTTGTCTAGAGGATGTCCCATGAGGTCCTCCTCACTGGGATTCACATCCTCCTCCTCCTCTATGCATTCGGCCACACTATGTAAGGTTATGGCCTTGCATTCTCTTTTTGGATTCTCTTCTGTATTGCTTGGGAGAGTACTAGGAGGAGTTTCAGTGACTCTTTTACTCAGCTGTCCCACTTGTGCCTCCAAATTTCTAATGAAGGACCTTGTTTCATTCATGAAACTCAGAGTGGCCTTAGATAGATCATAGACTATGTTTGCTAAGCTAGAGGGGCTCTGCTCAAAATTCTCTGTCTGTTGCTGAGAGAATGTTAGAAAAGGCTTGCTATTGCTAAACCTGTTTCTTCCACCATTATTAAAGCCTTGTTGAGGCTTTTGTTGATTCTTCCATGAGAAATTTGGATGATTTCTCCATCAGGGATTATAGGTGTTTCCATTGGCTTCACCCATGTAATTCACCTCTGCCATTGTAGTGTTCTCAAGATCATAAGCTTCTTCTTCAGAAGATGCTTCTTTAGTACTGTTTGATGCATTTTGCAATCCATTCAGACTCTGAGAAATCATATTGACTTGCTGAGTCAACATTTTGTTCTGAGCCAATATGGCATTCAGAGCATTAATTTCAAGTACTCCCTTCCTCTGAGGTGTCCCATTACTCACAGGATTCCTTTCAGAAGTGTACATGAACTGGTTATTTGCAACCATGTCAATGAGTTCCTGAGCTTCTGCAGGCATTTTCTTTAGGTGAATAGATCCACCTGCAGAATGGTCCAATGACATCGTAGACAATTCAGACAGACCATCATAGAATATATCCAGGATGGTCCATTCTGAGAGCATGTCAGAAGGACACTTTTTGGTTAGTTGCTTGTATCTCTCCTAAGCTTCATAGAGGGATTCACCTTCTTTCTGCCTGAAGGTTTGAACATCCACTCTAAGCTTGCTCAGCTTTTGAGGAGGAAAGAACTTGGCTAAGAAAGCCATGACCAGCTTATTCCAAGAGTTCAGGCTATCTTTAGGTTGAGAGTCCAACCATATTCTAGCTCTGTCTCTTACAGCAAAAGGGAAAAGCATAAACTTGTAGACCTCGGGATCAACTCCATTGGTCTTAACAGTATTACAGATCTGCAAGAATTCAGTTAAGAACTGAAAAGGATCTTCTGATGGAAGTCCATGAAACTTGCAATTCTGTTGCATCAGAGAAACTAATTGAGGCTTTAGCTCAAAATTGTTTGCTCCAATGGCAGGGATTGAGATGCTTCTTCCATGGAAGTTGGAATTTGGTGCAGTAAAGTCACCAAGCATCTTCCTTGCATTATTTTTGGGTTCGGCCTTGTCTCATTCTTTTTCGAGATTCTCTGTAAGGTTTTCTCTGGATTGTTGTGCTTTAGCTTCTCTTAGCTTCTTCTTTAGAGTCCTTTCAGGTTCAGGATCTGCTTCAACAAGAATGTCCTTGTCCTTGCTCCTGCTCATATGAGAAATAAGAGAACGAAAAAGAAGAGGAATCCTCTATGTCACAGTATATAGATTCCTTTATGTGAGTAGAAGAGAAGAAGAATAGAAGAGGAAAAATTTGAACACAGAGAGAGAAGAGAAGAGGGTTCGAATTGTGAGTAGAAGAGAAGTGTTAGTAATTAAATAAATAAATAAAAGAAGATGAGAGGGAGAGAATTTCGAAAATTGTTTTTGAAAAATGGTTAGTGGTTTTCAAAAATTAAGAGAAGAAATAAAATTAAAATTAACATTTAAAACAATTAGTTAATTAAAAGGAATTTTGAAAAAGGGTGAGGAATTTTTGAAAATTAGAGAGAGAAAAATAGTTAGGTGGTTTTGAAAAAGATAAGAAATAGTAAAACAAACAAAAAGTCAATTAATTAGTTGAAAAAGATTTGAAAATCAATTTTGAAAAGATAGGAAGTTAGAAAAGATTTTGAAATCAAATTTTTTTTTGAAAAAGATATGATTTGAAAAGATATGGTTGAAAAAGATTTGATTTTTAAAATTGACGACTTGACTAACAAGAAACTAATATGATTCTAGAAATTAAAGATTGAACCTTTCTTAACAAGAAAGTAACAAACTTCAAATTTTTGAATCAATCAAATTAATTGTTAGTAAAGTTTTTGAAAATCATGAAATAAAGATAAGAAAAAGATTTTGAAAATCAATTTTAAAAAATTTTCAAAAATAATAATTAAAAAAAATGAAAAAGATTTTATTTTTGAAAAAGATTTTGAAAAGATAGGATTTTTGAAAATGAAATCTTGACTTGACTAACAAGAAACAACTTAGTTTAAAATTTTTTGACTAAGTCAACCCAAAGATTTCGAAAATTATGAGTAAAATAAGGAAAAGATATTTTTTTGATTTTTGAATTTTAACGAGGAAAGAGAAAAACAACTAAATGACTCAAAACATAAAAATTTTGGATTAAAATAAATGATGCATGCAAGAACACTATGAATGTCAAGATGAACACCAAGAACACTTTGAAGATCATGATGAACATCAAGAACTTATTTTTGAAATATTTTCAAGAAAAGAAAACATGCAAGACAGCAAACTTAGAGACTTTTCATGTTTAGACACTATGAATTCAAAAATGCATATGAAAAACAACAAAAGACACAAAACAAGAAAATATGAAGATCAAACAAGAAGACTTGTCAAGAACAACTTGAAGATCATGAAGAATGCAATGCATGAAATTTTTTTTCGAAAAATTTTTTTTAGAAAATTAAAAAAAATGCAATTGACACCAAACTTAAAACTTGACTTTAGACTCAAACAAGAAACACAAAATATTTTTGGTTTTTTATGATTTTATTAATTTTTTTTGGATTTTTTTCTTTTTTTTCAAAAATATCTTTTTGGGAAAACGAAAACAAATAAAAGAAGATTTTTGAAAGATTTTTGAAAACTTTTTGAAAACAAAATAAAGAAAAATTACCTAATCTGAGCAACAAGATGAACCATCAGTTGTCCAAACTCGAACAATCCCCGGCAACGGCGCCAAAAACTTGGTGCACAAAATTGTGATCTCAATGGTGCCAACAACTTGGTACGCACAATTGTAATATCACTCTTTTTCACAACTTCGCACAACTAACTAGCAAGTGCACTGGGTCGTCCAAGTAATAAACCTTACGTGAGTAAGGGTCGATCCCACGGAGATTGTCGGCTTGAAGCAAGCTATGGTCACCTTGTAAATCTCAGTCAGACGGATTCAAATGGTTATGCAGTTTTGATAATTAAAAGATAAATAAACATAAAATAAAGATAGAGATACTTATGTAATTCATTGATGGGAATTTCAGATAAGCGTATGGAGATGCATTGTTTCTTCTGAATCTCTACTTTCCTACTGCCTTCATCCAATCCTTCATACTCCTTTCCATGGCAAGCTGTATGTTGGGCGTCACCCTTGTCAATGGCTACTTCCCGTCCTCTCAGTGAAAATGGTCCTCTATGGTTTCCCGCATGGCTAATCAGCTGTTGGTTCTCGATTGTGTAGGGATAGGATTTACTATCCTTTTACGTCTGTCACCACGCTCTATGGTGCACGAAATTGTGATCATCAATGGTGCCATCAACATGGTACGCTCAATTGAAATCTCAACTCTTTATCTCAACTTTGCACAACTAACCAGCAAGTGCACTGGGTCGTCCAAGTAATAAACCTTACACGAGTAAGGGTCGATCCCACGGAGATTTTTGGTATGAAGCAAGCTATGGTCACCTTGTAAATCTCAGTCAGGCAGATTCAAATGGTTATGGGTGATTTATGAATAAAGCATAAAATAAAGATAGATATACTTATGTAATTCATTGGTGAGAATTTCAGATAAGCGTATGGAGATGCTTTGTCCCTTCCGTCTCTCTGCTTTCCTACTGTCTTCATCCAATCCTTCTTACTCCTTTCCATGGCAAGCTGTATGTAGGGTTTCACCGTTGTCAATAGCTACCTCCCATCCTCTCAGTGAAAATGTTCAACGCGCTCTGTCACAGCATGGCTAATCATCTGTCAGTTCTCAATCAGGTTGGAATAGAATCCAGTGATTCTTTTGCGTCTGTCACTAACGCCCAGCCTTCAGGAGTTTGAAGCTCGTCACAGTCATTCAATCATTGAATCCTACTCAGAATACCACAGACAAGGTTTAGACCTTCCGGATTCTCTTGAGTGCCGCCATCAATTCTAGCTTATACCACGAAGATTCTGATTAAGGAATCCAAGAGATAAACATTCAAGCCTTGTTTGCTTGTAGAACGGGAGTGGTTGTCCGGCACGCATTCATAAGTGAGAATGATGATGAGCGTCACATAATCATCACATTCATCATGTTCTTGGGTGCGAATGAATATCTTAGAACAAGAATAAGCTGAATTGAATAGGAGAACAACAGTAATTGCATTAATACTCGAGGTACAGCAGAGCTCCACACCTTAATCTATGGTGTGTAGAAACTCCACCGTTGAAAATACATAAGAACAAGGTTCAGGCATGGCCATGAGGCCATCCCCCAAAACATGATCTAAGATAGCATAAAACTCTCCAAGATAGCTACCAAGATAAGAATACAATAGTAAAAGGTCCTATTTGTAGAGAACTAGTAGCTTAGGGTTTACAAAGATGTGTAAATGACATAAAAAATCCATTTCCGGGCCCACTTGGTGTGTGCTTGGGCTGAGCATTAAAGCTTTCATGTGTAGAGACTTTTCTTGGAGTTAAACGCTAGCTTTTGTGCCAGTTTGGGCGTTTAACTCCCATTCTTGTGCCAGTTCCGGCGTTAAACGCCAGAATTCTTGAGCTGACTTGGAACGCCTGTTTGGGCCATCAAATCTCGGGCAAAGTATAGAATATTATACATTGCTGGAAAGCCCAGGATGTGTACTTTCCAACGAAATTGAGAGCGCGCCAATTGGGTATCTGTAGCTCCAGAAAATCCACTTCGAGTGCAGGGAGGTCAGAATCCAACAGCATCTGCAGTCCTTTTCAGCCTCTGAATCAGATTTTTGCTCAGGTCCCTCAATTTCAGATAGAAAATACCTGAAATCATAGAAAAACATACAAACTCATAGTAAAGTCTAGAAAAGTAAACTTTAACTAAAAACTAATAAAAATATAATAAAAACTAACTAAAATAAACTAAAAACATACTAAAAATAATGCCAAAAAGCGTTTAAATTATCCGCTCATCACAACACCAAACTTAAATTGTTGCTTGTCCCCAAGCAACTGAAAATCAAATAAGATAAAAAGAAGAGAATATGCAATGAATTCTAAAAACATCTATGAAGATCAGTATTAATTAGATGAGCGGGGCTTTTAGCTTTTTGCCTCTGAACAGTTTTGGCATCTCACTTTATCCTTTGAAATTCAGAATGATTGGCTTCTATAGGAACTCAGAATCTAGATAGTGTTATTGATTCTCCTAGTTAAGTATGATGATTCTTGAACACAGCTACTTTATGAGTCTTGGCCGTGGCCCAAAGCACTCTGTCTTCCAGTATTACCACCGGATACATACATGCCACAGACACATAACTGGGTGAACCTTTTCAGATTGTGACTCAGCTTTGCTAGAGTCCCCAATTAGAGGTGTCCAGGGTTCTTAAGCACACTCTTTTTGCCTTGGATCACAACTTTATTATTTTTTTTCTTTTTCTTTTTCTCCTTTTTTTTTGTATCCACTGCTTTTTCTTGCTTCAAGAATCATTTTTATGATTTTTCAGATCCTCAGTAACATGTCTCCTTTTTCATCATTCTTTCAAGAGCCAATCATTCATGAACAACAAATTCAAAAGACATATACACTGTTCAAGCATACATTCAGAAGTCAAAGTATTACCACCACATCAAAATAATTAATCTGTTATAAAATTCAAAATTCATGCAATTCTTCTCTTTTTCAATTAAGAACATTTTTCATTTAAGAAAGATGATGGATTCATAGGACATTCATAACTTTAAGGCATAGACACTAAGACACTAATGATCATAAGACACAAACATAGATAAACATAAGCATGAAAATTCGAAAAACAGGAAAATAAAGAACAAGGAAATTAAAGAACGGGTCCACCTTAGTGATGGCGGCTTGTTCTTCCTCTTGAAGATCTTATGGAGTGCTTGAGCTCCTCAATGTCTCTTCCTTGCCTTTGTTTCTCCTCTCTCATAATTCTTTGATCTTCTCTAATTTCATGGAGGAGGATGGAATGTTCTTGGTGCTCCACCCTTAGTTGTCCCATGTTGGAACTCAATTCTCCTAGGGAGGTGTTGATTTGCTCCCAATAGTTTTGTGGAGGAAAGTGCATCCCTTGAGGCATCTCAGGGATTTCATGATGAGTGGGATCTCTTGTTTGCTCCATCCTTTTCTTAGTGATGGGCTTGTCCTCATCAATGAGGATGTCTCCCTCTATGTCAATTCCAACTGAATAACAGAGGTGACAAATGAGATGAGGAAAGGCTAACCTTGCCAAGGTAGAGGACTTGTCCGCCACCTTATAAGGTTCTTGGGCTATAACCTCATGAACTTCTACTTCTTCTCCAATCATGATGCTATGAATCATGATGGCCCGGTCTATAGTAACTTTGGGCCGGTTGCTAGTGGGAATGATTGAGCGTTGGATAAACTCCAACCATCCCCTAGCCACGGGCTTGAGGTCATGCCTTCTCAGTTGAACCGGCTTCCCTCTTGAATCTCTCTTCCATTGAGCGCCCTCTTCACAAATGTCTATGAGGACTTGGTCCAACCTTTGATCAAAGTTGACCCTTCTAGTGTAAGGGTGTTCATCTCCTTGCATCATGGGCAAGTTGAATGCCAACCTTACATTTTTCGGACTAAAATCTAAGCATTTCCCCCGAACCATTGTAAGCCAATTCTTTGGGTCCGGGTTCACACTTTGATCATGGTTCTTGGTGATCCATGCATTGGCATAGAACTCTTGAACCATTAAGATTCCGAATTGTTGAATGGGGTTGGTAAGAACTTCCCAACCTCTTCTTCGGATCTCATGTCGGATCTCCAGATATTCACTCTTTTTGAGTTTGAAAGGGACCTCGGGGATCACCTTCTTCATAGCCACAACTTCATAGAAGTGGTCTTGATGCACCCTTTTGAGATAAATCTCTCTATCTCCCATGACTCGGAGGTGGAGGCTTTTGCCTTCCCTTTCCTCTTTCTAGAGGTTTCTCCGGCCTTAGATGCCATAAATGGTTATGGAAAAACAAAAAGCAATGCTTTTACCATACCAAACTTAGAAGGTTTGCTCGTCCTCGAGCAAATGAAGAAAGAAGAGAGTAGAAGAAGAAGAAATAGAGGAGATGGAGGGGGCTTTGTGGTTCGGCCAGTGGAGAGAAGTAGTGTTTAGGTTGTGTGAAAATGAGGTGGTGAAGATGGGTTTTGTTCCGAGGGTTACCTGAAACGTGTAGCTCGGTCGTCTGGAGAGGCCCGAGGTGGGGGTTCAGGGACCCGAGCTTGATATGCAGAGTGGTTGGTGGTTGTACCTGCAATGACACTCCGATGCTTAAGTTAGCATGGGTCCAAGCAGATATGTGTAGAATGTGGAATGAATGTCATACCTGGGTGCTCCAGTGTATTTATAGTAGTTGGCCGTGATCTTCCCTGGATAAGATATTCTTATCTTATCTTATCTTTTGGGAGTTTTATCTCTATCTTTGTGGAACCGCCTTTTCTAGGCCTTTTCGGCCTTTAGGTTTTGGGCTGCGTTCCTTTTGATGGGCCTTCCTTGCTTTATTGTCCGAGGTCCGACCTTTAGGCGTGAGCCTTAGGACGAGGTCGGACCTTTTATGAATTTGCCGAGTTGGAGGAGCCCGGTCAGGGTATGAACAGTGCCCCTGCCCGAGTTCGTCCTTTTTGGGAGGTCGAGCTCGGGCATAGTAGTTTTTTCAAAATTCAAAAATGGTCGTTCCTGCATTTATTGCATTTTACCGTTTTTCCTCGATTTCCGTTCGGGCTCTGTGAAGGCTTTATTTATTTGCCCCTTTTCCTCTTTTTCTGCGTTTTTGTTTTTCTTTATCCTTTTTTGAGCACTGCTTCTTCTTTCTCTTTGCTCTGCTTCCCCGAATCTCTCCGTGTGTTTTTCTGGGATTTCCTCTGTGTCGTCGTTTCGTTCTCCTTGCTTCGGAGCTCATCGTCTTCGTTTCTTTCTTCCAGGTTTGTTCCCATGTTTCTCTTTTCTTGTGCCTATATGCTTCTGTTCTTTGTGTGGCTCTTGTTTGTGTCTTTTTTCTTTATGCCTGGGTTGCCCCGAAAAGAGGCACCGCCATTGCTTGTTGTTTGTATATGGGGGGGCTCTTTTTGTTCTCTGGTATTTTTTTGTTCCGGGTTGCCGCATTTTCTTCGTGGGGTTTTTGTTTCTTGCTTTGCTGAATGGGTTTTCGCTGTTTTCTTTATGTGATTTTTGCTTGCTGTTGTATTCTTCTTTGTAGGTAAGAATTTTATGTCTCGAAAGGTTCTTCAAGCGATGTCGACTAAGATTCCATGTGGTCTTGGTTGGGTAGACCCTCTTCCTCTAAGAGTCCCTTCTGTGGTAGATTCTGAGTATTTAGCTAGGTTCCGTAGGCACTGTAGCATATGTGAAAATAGAGAGTCTGAGAGGGATTATGAACTAGTAGCCTCGGATTCCGAGGAGAGAGTGTGCTTCCCGCCCTTAGATAGTTCCGAGAAGCTCTTCTTTTATGCTTATGATTGTTTTTTCTCTAAGCTGAGTGTCCGACTTCCCTTTACCGATCTGGAGTCCGAGGTGTTATGGTCTTGTAACCTTGCCCCTACGCAGCTCCATCCAAATTCTTGGGCGTTTTTAAAGCTGTTTCAACTTTTGTGTCAGTTTTTGGGCGTCTCTCCCTCTATTTCTCTTTTTTCCTATTTGTTTGTGTTGACGAAGCCGGGGTCGGGTGGAGGGAAGGTATCTTGGGTCTCTTTTAGGGCTAACCAGGGAAGGAAGTTTTGTACCCTGTATGATGAGTCCTTTCATGATTTTAAGAACTTTTATTTCAAGGTCCGGGCTTCTGGAGACGTCCGACCTTTCTTTCTAGATGAGAGTGGGGAGCCTTCTTTTCCTCTTTGTTGGCAGGAGAATGTAGTGTCTACTAAGTATACCCTTGAGAGTCTAGATGAGGTGGAGCAGGCTTTTGTGGGTGTGGTAAGCAGTTTATGGGGTCGGGCACCTCACTTGGACACGAAGAAAATGTTGGGAGATCCAAGCCTTCTCCGTTCCGAGTTAGGTAGTTCCCGACCTCTCCGAGATTCATTTTTTTTAGTATTTTGGTTTTGCTTGTTTTGGTGGAATTTCTGTTTGTGGTAATCCTTTTTCTTTTATTTCTGCAGAGATGTCTTCTCAGGCGGATTCCATGAAGTACCTTCGTCGGACGAAGAAGTCTGTGGCTGCTCGAAATATCGAGGCTGGGGAGGCTTCTGCCCGATCTTCTCCGAAGAAGACTACTGTGGGTGTTACTACTCGGTCGAAGACTATTCCGACTCCCCAGTTCCGAGCTATAAATCAAGATCCTCCGACCTCTGGACCTGGTCACTCTTCCCCGCCTTCGTCCTCGGGTCCTCCTCCCAAGAAACAGAAGACCTCTCAAGAGCTTGCGGGTTTTAATGACAAGGATTTTGATGCTCTTGGTTGGATTGAACAGCATATTCTCCCTCAGACCTTTATTTCTACTGATGATGTGTCTATGGAGCACCATTTTCAGTATATGGCGCGGAGTTGTGTCCGGATGGCTAGTCTTCATGCCGCTATTGCCCGAGAGTTCAAGAAATCCCCCATTGGTGCGACCAGTTCCCGACTTGAGAAGGCTCAGTCTGAGTTCGAGAGGATTAGTGAACTGAAGGCTGCTAGGATTACTGAGCTGGAGGCATCTTTGGAGAAAGAGAAAGCTAAGGCTACCGCGGCTGTGGCGGCAGCGAATGCATCTGAGGAGATGGCGAAGGCGGCTACAGAGAATTATACTCGGACATATGCTGAGCTTGTGGAGATAAAGGAGAGATTGCAATCCGCTCAGGATGATTTTTACGAGCTAGAAGGTCATGTGGCTAAGGGTATGGATGCTATGTTTGAAAATTTGAAGGCTCAGGTCCGGGTTCTTGCTCCTGACCTGGATCTGAGCTTATTCAGTATGGATAACGTTGTTGTGGGGGGAAAGATTGTTCCTGCTCCCAACGAGGATGAGGTTCCGGTGTCCGACCCCAAAGTTCCGGTTGTGAACCCGACTTCACCTTTGGCCGGGGATGGATCTGGTGTGGAGGTTTTAAACCGAGATGACGGTGCCGTCGATGCTGTCCCGATTTCTATGTTTCCTCCGCAGCCTCCTGTTGATGTGGAGTCCGGAAAGGATCTTGATTCTCTGTAATCCTTTTATCTTTGGTTTTTTGCCCGGCCTGTGGGCTCTTTTGTTTTTTGGATGGTTTCTGTGAATGCTTTGGACACCTTTTTGCTATTAGCTACTTGTAGTAACTTTTTAGCTTATTATGCGGTGTTTTGTTCGCGTTTTGACTTTTTGTTCCGCTTTTATGCTTTTTAGTTGTTTTTGGATAACAACCTTTTAGCTAGCGCTTGAAACTTTTGTTTTACCCTTTCCTTTGATTTCGTTTTTTCGCTTGTACTTTTTTGTTGTATAGCAACTTTTTAGTAAGCGTTTTCGAAATCTTCGTTTTCGCCGTTTTAAGGCTTCCTTTTCGGGTCCGGGCTTTTTCTCGGACCTCAGGAGGGGGCGGTCGAGTACTTCCCTTTGTTGGGCCCGACCTTGTCGTTGGTCGGCCTTTTAAGTTATTTTTGTAATCTCTTTTTATTTGGCTTTTTGAGCCTTTTCAGAGTTGCTTTATAACTTCTCACATTAATTTGAACCTCGTCGCTTTTATCTTTGCCGACCTTGTGTGGTCTCTTGGCAATGATTTTTTGCGTTTTGTCGAGCATAAATTAATGCGCCTTGGCGGGGTACTTTTCAGGATTTGTTCCATCACGAGGAAGAAGAAAAGAAAATAGAAAAATTTGATTAGTATTAAAAAAGAAAGAGTATTTACAGAGTGTTTACCCTTGACTAGGTCGGGTGCCTTACTTGACCGGGTGTCTCATTAAAAAACCCTTGTAGGGAAAAAGAGTACACCTCGGGTTAAATTTTTCTAGCTGTAGTACCGTCTTAGATTACAGGCGTGCCAGGCCCTGGGCAGCTCATTGCCTTCTAGGTCGGATACTTTGTAATAGCCTGTTCCTAAGACTTCTGTTACCTTGTAGGGTCCTTTCCAATTTGCAGCTAGCTTTCCTTCTCCCGACTTTTGTGTTCCGATGTCATTTCGGATTAGAATCAGGTCGTGAATGGAGAAGCTTCGCTTTATTACTTTCTGATTGTATCTGAGGGCCGTTCGCCGTTTTAAGGCTTCTTCTCGGATCCGGGCTCTTTCTCGGACCTCGGGGAGGAGGTCGAGTTCTTCCTTTTGTGCCTGCGGGTTACTTTCTTCGTTGTAGAAGATGACTCTGGGTGACCCTTCATCTATTTTGATAGGGATCATTGCCTCCATCCCGTAAGCTAGTCGGAATGGTGATTCTCCCGTTGTAGAGTGTGGGGTTGTCCGATATGCCCATAGTACCTGGGGGAGCTCCTCGGCCCATGCCCCTTTGGCCTCTTGGAGTCTTCGTTTTAACCCGGCCAAGATGACTTTATTTGCGGCCTCTGCTTGTCCATTGGCTTGTGGGTGCTCGACTGAGGTGAATTGCTGTTTGATTTTTAGTTCGGCCACCAAGTTCTGAAAACTTGTGTCCGTGAACTGTGTTCCATTGTCTGTTGTGATGGAGTAGGGGACTCCGAACCTTGTGACAATGTTTTTGTATAGGAATTTACGGCTTTTCTGAGCCGTAATGGTGGCTAAGGGTTCAGCTTCGATCCACTTTGTGAAGTAGTCGACCCCTACTATGAGGTATTTGACTTGCCCCGGTCCTTGGGGGAACGGGCCGAGTAGGTCAAGTCCCCATTTTGCGAAGGGCCATGGTGCGGTGATGCTGATAAGGTCTTCGGGTGGTGCCTTGTGGAAATTGGCGTGTTTTTGGCAGGGGGGGCATATTTTCACAAATTCCGTTGCGTCTTTCTGCAAGGTTGGCTAGTAGAACCCGGCTCGGACTACTTTTTTGGATAATGCCCGAGCTCCGAGATGGTTCCCACACATGCCTCCGTGGACTTCTTCGAGGACGTTCTTTGTTTCTGAGGTCGGGACGCACCTAAGGAGGGGGTTTGAGAATCCTCTTCTGCATAATACGTCGTGAATTAGTGTATAATTCTGGGCGTCTTTCGTGAGTCTTTTAGCTTCCTTTCTTTCGGCGGGAAGAGTTCCCGACTTCAGGTAGTTGAGTATGGGGGTCATCCATCCTTGCTGTTGGTTGGATATATTTAGCGTTTCTTCCTCTCTTAGCACGGAAGGGGATTGTAAGGTTTCCTGGAGGAGACTTCTGTTGTTGCCTCCGGGCTTGGTGCTGGCGAGCTTTGAGAGGGCGTCTGCCCGGGCGTTTTGTTCCCGAGGTATGTGCTGAATCTGTATCTCTGAAAAGTGGCGTAGTTGTGCCTGTGTTTGGTCCAGGTATTTTTTCATGGTGGGGTCCTTGGCCTGGTAGCTTCCATTTACTTGAGATGTGACGACCTGGGAGTCGCTGAAGATCGTGATTTTCTGGGCTCCGACCTCTTCGGCTAGCTTTAGACCTGCTAGTAGGGCCTCGTATTCGGCTTGGTTGTTCGAAGCCTGGAACTCGAATTTTAGGGATAGTTCTATCCGCGTTCCTTGGTCGCTTTCGAGTATAACCCCGGCTCCGCTTCCAGTTTTGTTTGAGGACCCGTCGACATACAGGTTCCATGAGAGTGGGGTTCCAGGGGTCTCAGTGTATTCTGCGATGAAGTCGGCTAGATACTGAGATTTTATGGCAGTCCGGGTTTCATAGTGGAGGTCGAACTCGGACAGTTCCACCGCCCATTGCAGTATTCGTCCTGCCAGGTCTGTTTTTTGGAGGATGTGTCTCATGGGTTGGTTTGTCCGGACTTTGATGGTGTGGGCTTGAAAGTAGGGACGGAGCCTCCGAGCTGTGAACACTAGGGCGTAGGCGAATTTTTCTATCTTCTGATAGTTTAATTCGGCCCCTTGTAGTGCTTTGCTTACAAAGTATATGGGGTGTTGTCCTTGGTCATTTTCTCGTATTAATGCTGAAGCGACTGCTCGATGTCCAACCGAGAGGTATAGTACGAGTTCTTCTCCTTTTAAAGGTCGGGTTAGGATTGGTGGCTGCCCGAGGAATTCCTTGAATTCTTGAAAGGCTTTTTCGCACTCCGGGGTCCATGAGAAGGATTTCCCTTTCTTTAGGAGTGAGTAGAGAGGTAGTGACTTTATTGCTGATCCTGCCAAGAATCTTGATAGGGCGGCTAGCCTTCCATTCAGTTGTTGTACTTCTTTGACACACGTCGGGCTCTTCATATTGAGTATCGCTTGGCATTTGTCCGGGTTCGCTTCGATGCCCCTTTGGGTCAGCATGAAGCCTAAGAACTTTCCGGCTTCTGCGGCGAAGGTGCACTTTGTCGGGTTAAGCCTCATGTTGTGTTTTCTGAGAGTACCGAAGACACTGGTGAGGTCGGTCAGCAAGTTTCTGTCTTCTTGTGTCTTTACCAGCATGTCGTCGACGTACACCTCCAGCTGTAGTCCGATGTGCTCTGAGAACACTTTGCTCATTAGCCTCTGGTAGGTTGCCCCTGCATTCTTCAGCCCGAAGGGCATTACTATGTAGCAGTAGTTTGCCCTTGGGGTTATGAACGAGGTCTTTTCTTGGTCGGGTCCGTACATCGGGATTTGATTGTACCCTGAGTATGCGTCCATGAAGGAGAGATATCTGTAGCCTGAGGCTGCGTCTACTAAGGCGTCGATGTTTGGTAGCGGATATGGGTCTTTGGGGCAGGCTTTGTTGAGATCCGTGTAATCGACGCACATCCTCCATTTTCCGTTGGGCTTTTTTACCAGGACCACGTTTGCGAGCCATAGGGGGTATTTTACTTCCCTAATGAACCCTGCATCTAGCAGTGCTTGTATTTGTTCTTCTATTGCTTGCATGCGCTCGGGTCCGAGCTTCCGGCGTCTTTGTTGGACAGGTCGGGATCCCGGGTACACTGATAGCTTATGGCACATCAGGTCGGGGCTTATGCCTGGCATGTCGGAGGCTTTCCAGGCGAAGAGGTCGGAATTCTCTTTTAAGAGGGTTATGAGTTCCTCTTTTAGGCCCGCTTCGAGGTTTGCTCCTATGTTTGTTATTTTTTCAGGTGTGTTCCCAATCTGGACTTTTTCGGTTTCTCCCTCTGGTTGTGGCCGAAGATCTTCTCGGGATTGAACTCGTCCGAGTTCTATTGTGTTGACCTCTTTCCCTTTTAGGCTCAGGCTTTCGTTGTAACATCGCCGCGCTAGTTTTTGGTCGCCTTTTAGGGTAGCGATTCCTTTTGCGGTAGGGAACTTCATACAGAGGTGTGGGGTCGAGACTATAGCTGCCAGTCTGTTTAGGGTTGGTCGCCCAATGAGGGCATTGTATGCTGAAGTGACGTCGACTATAATGTCGTCGATGCTTAATGTTTTAGATTGCTCGCCTCTTCCAAAGGTAGTGTGTAGCGAGATGTATCCTAAGGGATGGATCGGGGTATCCCCTAGCCCAAATAGGTCGGTGGGATAGGCCTTTAGTTCTTTTTCTTCAAGTCCGAGCTTGTCGAAGGCCGTTTTGAACAGGATATCTGCTGAGCTTCCCTGGTCAATCAGGGTTCGATGTAAGTTGGCGTTTGCTAGGATAATGGTGATTACCATTGGATCGTCGTGCCCGGGTATTATCCCTTGAGCATCTTCTCGGGTAAATGAGATAGTAGGTAATTCGGGTAGGGGACTGTCTTCTCGGACGTGATAGACTTCTTTGAGGTGTCTTTTTCGCGAGGATCTGGATGTTCCTCCGCCTGCAAAACCTCCATTTATCATGTGAACGTGTCTTTCAGGGGTTCGCGGGGTTTGTCCGGCCCGATCTTCGTTATCTCCCCGCCTTCTCTTCCTGATCTCTTCTCCTTTCTCTGCTATGTATCTGTCGAGTTTTCCTTCTCTGGCTAGCTTTTCTATAACATTTTTTAGGTCGTAGTAGTCGTTAGTAGAATGACCGTAGAGCTTGTGATATTCACAATATTCGGACCGATCTCTCCCCGCTCTCTTGTGTTTTAGCGGTCGGAGCGGTGGGATCTTTTCGGTGTGGCATACTTCTCTGTAGATGTCTACCAGGGAGACTCGGAGGGGGGTGTAGTTGTGGTACTTCCGTGGCTTGTCTGAGTTGGGTTCTTCTTTCTTCTTCTGTTCCCGATCTCGATCTCGGAGTGGGTAGGTTGATTCCTTCCTAGAAGAGTCTCTTAGCTGGGAGGTTTCCTCTATGTTGATATATTTTTCTGCCCGCTCCTGCACCTCGTATAGGGAGGTCGGGTATCGTTTGGATAGGGATTGGCTAAACGGTCCCTCTTTTAGGCCGTTTGCTAGTCCCATGATGGCTGCTTCAGTGGGCAAGCGTTGTATGTCCAGGCAGGCTTTGTTGAATCGCTCCATGTATTCTCGGAGAGTTTCTTGGTTACCTTGTTTGATCCCGAGTAGACTGGGGGCATGTTTTGTCTTGTCCTTTTGAATAGAGAACCTTGTTAGGAATTTTTTGGTTAGGTCTTCGAAGCTGGTGATTGATCTTGGTGGCAGGTTGTCGAACCACTTCATGGCTGACTTGGTGAGGGTGGTGGGGAAGGCTTTGCACCGAATCGCGTTGGAGGCGTCGACTAGGTACATTCTGCTTCTGAAGTTGCTGAGGTGGTGACTTGGATCGGTGGTGCCGTCGTAGAGATCCATATCGGGTGGTTTGAAGTTTCGCGGTACCTTCTCCTTCATGATCTCTTGCGTGAAGGGATCATGGTTGCCTTCGGGGGTGGTGCCGCGTTCTGTCCGGTTTTTCAGGTTGGCCTCTATTTTCCGCAGTTTTTCTTCTAATTCTCTGCGCTTTCGAGTCTCCCTTCTCAGATCTTGTTCAGTTTCTTTCTGCTTCTTTATGTCCTCTTCGAGTTGTTTCAGTCGGTTTTGTTGTGCCCGGACTGCTTCTAGAATTTCCGAGCTCTTCTCCTTTTCGGAATTTTGTGGATCTTTGTTTGGGAGTGATGTCTTTGGGCGATTCTGTTTGTTTCCTCCTGGAGTGCGTGGTGATAGAGGGCTGTCCGGTCGTTCTCCGGTGTCAATTTCGTCCTCTTGTTCAGATGCGGCGTGGTCATTGTTGTGAGGGTCGTCCGCCATGGTAGAGGGATGACTTCCAGGTCCCCGGCAACGGCGCCAATGTTCCGAGGGTTACCTGAAACGTGTAGCTCGGTCGTCTGGAGAGGCCCGAGGTGGGGGTTCAGGGACCCGAGCTTGATATGCAGAGTGGTTGGTGGTTGTACCTGCAATGACACTCCGATGCTTAAGTTAGCATGGGTCCAAGCAGATATGTGTAGAATGTGGAATGAATGTCATACCTGGGTGCTCCAGTGTATTTATAGTAGTTGGCCGTGATCTTCCCTGGATAAGATATTCTTATCTTATCTTATCTTTTGCGAGTTTTATCTCTATCTTTGTGGAACCGCCTTTTCTAGGCCTTTTCGGCCTTTAGGTTTTGGGCTGCGTTCCTTTTGATGGGCCTTCCTTGCTTTATTGTCCGAGGTCCGACCTTTAGGCGTGAGCCTTAGGACGAGGTCGGACCTTTTATGAATTTGCCGAGTTGGAGGAGCCCAGTCAGGGTATGAACAGGTTTATATAGGATGGATGTGAGTGGTGAAGTAGGTGGGGATCCTGTGGGGTCCACAGATCCTGAGGTGTCAAGGAAAATTCATCCCTGCACCAAGTGGCGAGCAAAAATACTCTTTATGCCAATTCTGGCGTTAAACGCTGGGCTGGTGTCCATTTCTGGCGTTTAACGCCAGCTTCTTGCCCTTTCCTGGCGTTTAACGCCAGTCTGGTGCCCCTTTCTGGCGTTAAACGCCCAGAATGGTGCCAGACTGGGCGTTAAACGCCCATTTGCTGCCCTCACTGGCGTTTAAACGCCAGCAAGGTTTTCTTCCAGGGTGTGCTGTTTTTCTTTCTGTTTTTCATTTTGTTTTTGCTTTTTCAATTAATTTTTTGACTTTCCATGATCATCAACCTACAGAAAACATAAAATAACATAGGAAAATAGATAAATATAACATTGGGTTGCCTCCCAACAAGCGCTTCTTTAATGTCAACAGCTTGACAATGGGCTCTCATGGAGCCTCACAGATACTCAGAGCAATGTTGGAACCTCCCAACACCAAACTTAGAGTTTGAATATGGGGGTTCAACACCAAACTTAGAAGTTGGTTGTGGCCTCCCAACACCAAACTTAGAGTTTGACTGTGGGGGCTCTGTTTGGCTCTGTTTTGAGAGAAGCTCTTCATGCTTCCTCTCCATGGTAACAGAGGGATATCCTTGAGCCTTAAACACAAGGGATTCTTCATTCACTTGAATGATCAATTCTCCTCTGTCAACATCAATCACAGCCTTTGCTGTGGCTAGGAAGGGTCTGCCAAGGATGATGGATTCATCCATGCACTTCCCAGTCTCTAGGACTATGAAATCAGCGGGGATGTACTGGTCTTCAACCTTTACCAGAACATCCTCTACAAGTCCATAAGCTTGTTTTCTTTAATTATCTGCCATCTCTAGTGAGATTCTTGCAACTTGCACCTCAAAGATCCCTAGCTTTTCAATTACAGAGAGAGGCATGAGGTTTATACTTGACCCTAAGTCACACAGAGCCTTCTTAAAGGTCATGGTGCCTATGGTACAAGGTATTGAGAACTTCCCAGGGTCCTGTCTCTTTTGAGGTAATTTCTGCCTAGACAAGTCATCCAATTCTTTGGTGAGCAAAGGGGGTTCATCCTCCCAAGTCTCATTACCAACTAACTTGTCATTTAGCTTCATGATTGCTCCAAGGTATTTAGCAACTTGCTCTTCAATGACATCTTCATCCTCTTCAGAGGAAGAATACTCACCAAAGCTCATGAATGGCAGAAGTAAATCCAATGGAATCTCTATGGTCTCATTATGAGCCTCAAATTCCCATGGTTCCTCATTAGGGAATTCATTGGAGGCCAGTGGATGTCCATTGAGGTCTTCCTCAGTGGCGATCACTGCCTCTTCCTCCTCTCCAAGTTTGGCCATGTGGGTCATGTTAATGGCCTTGCATTCTCCTTTTGGATTCTCTTCTGTATTGCTTGGAAGAGTACTAGGAGAGAGTTCAGTAATTTTCTTGCTCAGCTGTCCCACTTGTGCCTCCAAATTCCTAATGGAGGACCTTGTTTCAATCATGAAACTTTGAGTGGTTTTGATTAGATCAGAGACCATGGTTGCTAAGTCAGAGTGGCTCTGCTTAGAATTCTCTATCTGTTGCTGAGAAGATGATGGAAAAGGCTTGCCATTGCTAAACCTGTTTTTTCCACCATTATTGTTGTTGAAACCTTGTTGAGGTCTCTGTTGATCCTTCCATGAGAGATTTGGATGATTTCTCCATGAAGGATTATAGGTGTTTCCATAGGGTTCTCCTATGTAATTCACCTCTTCCATTGAAAGGTTCTCAGGATCATAAGCTTCTTCTTCAGATGAAGCATCCTTAGTACTGCCTGGTGCAACTTGCATTCCAAATAGACTTTGAGAGATCATATTGACTTGCTGAGTCAATATTTTGTTCTGAGCCAATATGGTATTCAGAGTATCAATCTCAAGAACTCTTTTCTTCTGATTCGTCCCATTGTTCACGGGATTCCTTTCAGAAGTGTACATGAATTGGTTATTTTCAACCATTTCAATGAGCTCTTGAGCTTCTACAGGCGTTTTCTTCAGATGAAGAGATCCTCCAGCAGAGCTATCCAATGACATCTTGGACAGTTCAGACAGACCATCATAGAAGATACCTATAATGCTCCATTCAGAAAACATGTCAGAAGGACACTTTCTGATCAATTGTTTGTATCTTTCCCAAGCTTCATAGAGGGATTCACCTTCCTTCTGTCTGAAGGTTTGGACTTCCACTCTAAGCTTACTCAATTTTTGAGGTGGAAAGAACTTTGCCAAGAAGGCATTGACTAGCTTTTTCCAAGAGTTCAGGATTTCTTTAGGTTGTGAGTCCAACCATATCCTAGCTCTGTCTCTTACAGCAAAAGGAAATAGCATAAGTCTGTAGACCTCAGGGTCAACCCCATTAGTCTTGACAGTGTCACAGATTTGTAAGAATTCAGCTAAAAACTGATGAGGATCTTCCAATGGAAGTCCATGGAACTTGCAATTCTGTTGCATTAGAGAAACTAATTGAGGCTTAAGCTCAAAGTTGTTTGCTCCAATGGCAGGGATAGAGATGCTTCTTCCATAGAAGTCGGGAGTAGGTGCAGTAAAGTTACCCAGCACCTTCCTTGCATTGTTGGCATTGTTGTTATTTTCGGCTGCCATGGGTTCTTCTTCTTTGAAGATTTCTGTTAGGTCCTCTACAGAGAGTTGTGCCTTAGCTTCTCTTAGCTTTCGCTTCAAGGTCCTTTCAGGTTCAGGGTCAGCCTCAACAAGAATGCTTTTGTCCTTGCTCCTGCTCATATGAAAGAGAAGAAAACAAGAAAATATGGAATCATTTATGTCATAGTATAGAGATTCCTTGAGGTGTCAGAGGAATAGAAAAATAGAAGGAAGAGGTAGAAGAATTCGAACTTATCAAGAAAGATAGAGTTCGAATTGTGCATTGAGGAGGAGTGTTAGTCCATAAATAGAAGGATGTGAGAAGAGGGGAAGAAATTTTCGAAAATAAATTAAAAAGATTTTAAAAACATTTTGAAAAATACTAATTGATTTTCGAAAACTAAGAGTGGAAAAGAAATCAAGTGATTTTTGAAAAAGATTTTGAAATTAGAAATCAAAAAGATATGATTGAAAAGATATAGTTTTAAAAAGATATGATTGAGAAGATATGATTTGAAAAACAATTTAAGAATATTTGATTTTGAAAATTAATGACTTGGCTAACAAGGAAAGATATGATTCAAACATTAAACCTTTCTCAACAGAAAAGGTAACATACTTGAAATGTTGAATCAAATCATTAATTGTTAGCAAGTATCTTTGAAAAAGAAAGAAATTGATTTTGAAAATATATGATTGAAAAGATATGATTTGAAAAAGATTTGATTTTGAAAAATTTTGAAAACTTGAAAAAAATTTGAATTAAAAACAAAATCTTCCCTCTTGTGCCATCCTGGCGTTTAACACCCAAAACACTACCCTTTTGGGCGTTAAACGCCCAGCCAGGCACCCTGGCTGGCGTTTAAACGCCAGTTTTCCTTCTTCACTGGCGTTTTGAATGCCCAGCTTTTTCTGTGTAATTCCTCTGCTGTATGTTCTGAATCTTCAATTCTCTGTATTATTGACTTGAAAAGACACAAATTAAAAATTTTTTGGATTTTCAATGATGAGGAATAATCAAAATGCAACTAAAATCAAATAACAATGCATGAAAGACACCAAACTTAGAAGTTTGTATACTATTGACACTAACAAATTGAAAATGCATATGAGAAACAACCAAAACACTCAAGACAAGAGACTTTAAAGATCAGAGTAAGGAAATCATCAAGAATAACTTGAAGATCAATGAAGACACAAGAATGAATTCGAAAAATGAAAGAAGAAAAGAAACATGCAATTGACACCAAACTTAAAATGAGACACTAGACTCAACAAGAAACAAAAATATTTTTGGTTTTTATGATTTTGTAATTTTTTTGGATTTTTTTTTGAAAATTGAAAAAAAATAAGGATATCAAAATTCTTAATGAGAATTCCAGGAATCATGCAATGTTAGTCTAAAGCTTCAGTCTAAAGGAATTAGACATGGCTAACCAAGCTTCAGCAGGACATTACATTCAAGAGCTAAATTAATCAGAATCAATCAGCTTTGGTGATGATAAGAACATCACCTTGAAACACTAGAATTCATTCTTAAGAACTCTGAAGAAAAATACCTAAGCTAAGCAACAAGATGAACCGTCAGTTTGTCTAAACACAAACAATCCCCGGCAACGGCGCCAAAAACTTGGTGCACGAAATTGTGATCATCAATGGCGCCATCAACATGGTACACTCAATTGAAATCTTAACTCTATCACAACTTCGCATAACTAACCAGCAAGTGCACTGGGTCGTCCAAGTAATAAACCTTACGCGAGTAAGGATCGATCCCACGGAGATTGTTGGTATGAAGCAAGCTATAGTCACCTTGTAAATCTCAGTCAGGCAGATTCAAATGGTTATGGGTGATTTATGAATAAAGCATAAAATAAAGATAGAGATACTTATGTAATTCATTGGTTAGAATTTCAGATAAGCGTATGGAGATGCTTTGTCCCTTCCGTCTCTCTGCTTTCCTACTGTCTTCATCCAATCCTTCTTACTCCTTTCCATGGCAAGCTGTATGTAGGGTTTCACTGTTGTCAATGGCTACCTCCCATTCTCTCAGTGAAAATGTTCAACGCACTCTGTCACAGCACGGCTAATCATCTGTCGGTTCTCAATCAGGTTGGAATAGAATCCAGTGATTCTTTTGCGTCTGTCACTAACACCCAGCCTTCAGGAGTTTGAAGCTCGTCACAGTCATTTAATCATTGAATCCTACTCAGAATACCACAGATAAGGTTTTGACCTTTCGGATTCTCTTGAATGCCGCCATCAATTCTAGCTTATACCACGAAGATTCTGATTAAGGAATCCAAGAGATAAACATTCAAGCCTTGTTTTCTTGTAGAACGGGAGTGGTTGTCAGGCACGCGTTCATAAGTGAGAATGATGATGAGCATCACATAATCATCACATTCATCATGTTCTTGGGTGTGAATGAATATCTTAGAACAAGAATAAGCTGAATTGAATAGAAGAACAATAGTAATTGCATTAATACTCGAGGTACAACAAAGCTCCACACCTTAATCTATGGTGTGTAGAAACTCCACCGTTGAAAATACATAAGAACAAGGTTTAGGCATGGCCGTGAGGCCAGCCCCTAAAACGTGATCTAAGATAGCATAAAACTCTCCAAGATAGCTACCAAGATAAGAATACAATAGTAAAAGGTCCTATTTGTAGAGAACTAGTAGCTTAGGGTTTACAAAGATGAGTAAATGACATAAAAATCCACTTACGGGCCCACTTGGTGTGTGCTTGGGCTGAGCATTGAAGCTTTCATGTGTAGAGACTTTTCTTGGAGTTAAACGCCAGCTTTTGTGCCAGTTTGGGCGTTTAACTCCCATTCTTGTGCCAGTTCCGGCGTTAAACGCCAGAATTCTTGAGCTGACTTGGAACGCCTATTTGGGCCATCAAATCTCGGGCAAAGTATGGACTATTATACATTGCAAGAAAGCCAGGATGTCTAATTTCCAATGCAATTGAGAGCGCACCAATTGGGCTTCTGTAGCTCCAGACAATCCACTTCGAGTGCAGGGAGGTCAGAATCCAACAGCATCTGCAGTCCTTTTCAGCCTCTGAATCAGATTTTTGCTCAGGTCCCTCAATTTCAGCCAGAAAATATATAAAATCACAGAAAAACACACAAACTCATAGTAAAGTCCAGAAAAGTGAATTTTAACTAAAAACTAATAAAAATATAATAAAACTAACTAAAACAAACTAAAAACATACTAAAAATAATGCCAAAAAGCGTATAAATTATCCGCTCATCACCCTACAGTCTCGAGTTTGAAGCTCGTCATAGACATCCCCTCCCGGATCCTACTCGGAATACCACAGACAAGGTTTAGACCTTCAGAATCTCAAGAATGCTGCCAATGGATTCTAGCTTATACCACGAAGACTCTGATCTCACGGAATGGAAGGCTCTATTGTCAGGAGAGGCAACCATGCGTCGTGGACCAGGAATCCAAGAGATACACACTCTAGCTTTTGCAGGTATAACAAAAGTGTTTGTCAGGCACGCGTTCATAAGTGAGAATGGTGATGAGTGTCACGGATCATCACATTCATCAGGTTGAAGTGTGAATGAATATCTTGGAATAAGAATAAGCATGAATTGAATAGAAGAACAATAGTACTTTGCATTAATACTTGAGGAACAGCAGAGCTCCACACCTTAATCGATGGTATGTAGAAACTCCACCGTTGAAAATACATAAGTGATAATGGTCCAGGCATGGCCAAATGGCCAGCCCCCATAAAAGTCTAAGATAGCATAAAACTGATCAAAGATGTTCCAAAAGCTCGTCCAAAGATGTCAGTACAATAGTAAAAAGTTCTATTTATACTAAACTAGTTACTAGGGTTACAGAAATAAGTAAATGATGCAGAAATTCACTTCCGGGCCCACTTGGTGTGTGCTTGGGCTGAGCATTGAAGCTTTCATGTGTAGAGGTCTTCCTTGGAGTTTAACGCCAGTTTGTAACTTGTTTCTGGCGTTTGACTCTAGCTTGCAACTTGTTTCTGGCGTTTAATGCCAGAATAGGACAGAAAGCTGGTGTTAAACGCCAGTTTGCATCATCTAAACTCGTGCAAATCATGGACTATTATATATTTCTGGAAATCCCTGGATGTCTACTTTCTAACGCAATTGAGATTGCGCCATTTGGGTTTCTGTAGCTCCAAAAAATCCATTTCAAGTGCAGGGAGGTCAGAATCCAACAGCATCAGCAGTCCTTTGTCAGCCTCTGAATCAGATTTTTGCTCAGGTCCCTCAATTTCAGCCAAAAATATCTGAAATCATAGAAAAATACACAAACTCATAGTAATGTCCAGAAATGTGAATTTTGCTTAAAAACTAATAAAAATATACTAAAAAGTGAATAAAACATACTAAAAACTATATAAAAACAATGCCAAAAAGCGTATAATTTATCCGCTCATCACATATCTCCAGATATTTAGCATCACTATAAGTTTCCTTAAACTATTCTTCAATGGCCTGTTAGAAGCTAACCACTAACAACGTTCCACTTTATCATATCCAAGCTATTTATAGTAATCTCTAATGAAGTACACATCTAGTAGGTCTGGATCAAGCCCAGAAAACTCTGAAGTATGGTCCCTAGATTATGACACAATACCATCCACACTCATCATAAAGGATTTGCCATGGTGATACATAATAGTAACAAGAGCCATCTGTAAACAACAATTTATCATCAGCATCATAATCTTTAAATCAAAAAATAAAAATAGCCAATCTAAAGCATGATCAACCAACAAATATAATTAACCCAAACCCTAAGCCACTATAACAACTAACAAAATATATAGAAACTAATTTTTTTTAGGATATTACAATAATACCTAACATCATTGCATTAAACAAAAAGGAAAAAATTGAAGGAACATCAGAGAAACTTAACTCTAACCCAAACTCATAGCCAAATCTCAAATGTGAAAAAAAGAAAGCACAAATACATTTTGACTTAACCAAGACACAATAGATATTTTGTTTTCCCTTTCCATTTTGGTTACCTCTTGCTCCCTAAATGCTTCTTCCCAAACCACTATGTGTGTGACAAAGATGAATTGATTATATTAAGGTTGCTTTCCTTTACACAAACGCCAGAGACAATCCCTTTAAAAGTAGCGCCATGAAAGAGAATAAGGAGAATAAGAAGATACTTTGTAAGAGATAGAGTAATAGTGTAACCAATATGTTAAATCATATGGGCTATTCATAAGCCCCAAATGATGTTGTATCTATTCTATTTGCACGCCAAAAATAAAATGGCGACGTATGCCTTCATCCAATCACATCATCATTCTATCATTGAAAAATACCTCAAGAATGACTGTGAATCAATTTTGTTAAGTTTAGGGAGAAAATTGGGACAAATGCAAATCTAGAAATGAGATTGATGTTCAATTGCAAGTTCAAATATCACTTTGAGATTTAACTCAAACTATACTGGAAAAACTCTTGGAGGCCAGCAACGTTTAGAATTTTTAGCCATTATTTGACTAACAGTAACAATAAATTATCTTTAACAAATAAATTTTACTAATTTATGTGTGTAAATTCTGAAAAATATGGTACAAACTGTATTTATTCATGCGTGTAGACTCTGGTAAATATAAGTGCAAATTATATGTTTATTATAACCCTTACTACCAGAACGTCATACTTCTGGCTGCGCCACACTGATAGCAAGGATATTACGACCACTTCTATATATATAATAATAAATATGAGCCTTTACCTAAAATCTGTAGAAACTTTTCTTTGAAAAATTGGAAATACTTTTCTTTTATACGTACACACATATATACACATCATCACAACACTTTTACATTCTCAAGAATAATACATAAATATATATTATTATTATAAATTCCTATCCATCTTTATAAAAGCATAACCAATAACAAAGGCAAGGGAGAACAATACCTAGATACAAATTAATCCTCAAAATAAACTACTGCATATCCAATGCTCAGTAAGTTTTTCAAAGGCTTCCTCATCCATTTCCTAAAAAAATAGGGTTGTAGGGGGTGAGAACCTAACCCGAAGGTCCTTTGTAGGAATAGGGAATGCCACAAACTTAATAGAAATAAATACATATGGTCAACACACATCTCAAAAAAGTTTATCTTTATGAAACCTTGCATTTTTTAGTATTTTATTTTCAAAACATTTTCACTTAGCTATATGCCATTGCTTTATCTCTTTTTAAAAACAAATCGTACATTATATATAAATACTTTCAAATCATCTTCTTTTATACAATTTCATATCCAAAAGTTTGACAGTCTTATGTGATTCAACAGAGCAAAGTAAATCTTTTAAATCTCTTGGTTAGGGGCCAAAATACACTACAGGTTTGCTACCCAATAGACTATCATCACTCATTCTTATCCATCCAACACATAAACCAGAGTCTTAGGACAATACTGAGTCCAATCTGCCTGAAGCTCCATCACCTCTGTGTACCAGCAAACACAGTCAAATCAAAGAATTCAATCACACAAAAGTAAACACATATAAAGCACATTTCACAAAGCATATAATCAGATAAATCACATAAACACAACACAACAACAAAATGCACAAACAAACAAATCAAACAAATGCATATGATGTACGCCTGCTGATGGAGGATAAATGTCGGTTAGAAATTTTCATAAAAATAATTCCGTTGCAAGTATAGTTCCAAACCAACAAGTAATCCTCAATCAAAGTTTAATTTATTTATCACAAGTACAAACCTCAATAAAAATAAACCAAAGTATTCAAACCTCGGGTCGTATCTCAAGGAATTGCAGGAAAGTGTGCATATTATTGGTTGTGGGGTATATTTTGGGGTTTTTGAGTTTGATAGACAAGAAAATAAATTGTAAGAAAATAAAGGAAAATCATATGGTAAAAAAGTCTTGGCAAGGGTTGATGGTTAAGGATCACTATCCTTGTTACTAACCACAACATGATAATTGCAAGGATCAATCCCATTTAGTCATCCTCTAACAATTGAAGAAAAGTCAAATGAGCTTCATCAATCCCAATTCATAAGTCCTAGCCACTCAATAATTGAATTAGTGAAAGCTAGTGTCAATAGACACTAATTATCAGTCACTTGGACATTAGTAACTCTAGGTCACCCAAGTTACCAACCCAAGCCAAGAGTATAAAATTCTACTCTAAAATCTAACCAAAAATTTTATCAAACACTTGGAAGGCACAAAATAAAAGCATGGTAAAATGATAAGAAATATAAAATCTACGACTACCCAAAGCAAGAAAATAGCAATAACAACTAAAGAAAGCAACAAGAAGCATAAAACATAAATTGCATTAATGAAAATTAAACTAACAAAGTGTCATAAACATAAAAGCAACAAAATAAAGAAAATAACAAATAAAACTAGAAAACAAAGATGTAAGAACAATAAATTGCAAGGAATAGTAAATGAAAACAAGAATTGAGCCTAAATCTAAGGGAGTTCTAACCTAATTCTAACCTAATTCTAGAGAGAAGAGAGAGCTTTTCTATCTAGAATACGACCTAAAGCATGATACTAAGCTATCCTAATTACTCTCCCCTTGATCCATCTTGAATTCAGCCTCTAATGGCTCCAGAAATGAGTTGGATTTGGGCCTGGATGGCTTCGAAATCACCCCATCATATTGCCTTTAAGCTGGTCACGTGCCGCTTGTAACGTGTGCGTGTGGATGAGTGTATGCATTGCCTGGCAGATATCCTTATCACGTGTACGCGTGGGCCACGTATACGCATCGCCATGAATGCTCTAAATCCTCATTTCTTCATGAATTTTCCACTTTGCATGCTTTTCTTCCATTTTTTTCAAGCCATTCTTGCCTTCAAAACCTTAAATCACTCAAAAAAATATATCAAGGCATTGAATGGGAGAACAGTGGATTAAATTTAGCAGTTTAAAAGCCTAAAAGCATGTTTTCAATCATTAAGCACAAATTAGGGAGAATTACAAAACCATGCTATTTTAGTGGATAAATGTGAAAAAAGTTGACAAATTCCACCAAATACAATACAAAATAAACCATAAAATTGTGGTTTATTAACCTTCCCACACATAAACATTAGCATGTCCTCATGCTAAACTCAAGAAGACAAGAAGGGATAATCAATTTATTCAATGCAAACTACCTACACGTAATCTATCTAAATGCAATGCTTGCAACTACTTGGTCAAAATAAATTAATTTCCAAGAATACATATATAAACATTAAGACTAAAGCAATCACAATCGAATCAAATCCACAATTGAATTTAGTTATTGAAAAGAATTTAACAACTTGCAAGAAAAGAGATGATCATAGGTGAAAACATGTAATTGAGCAATCGAACCCTCACCAGATGTGTATCCGCTCTAGTCGCTCAAGTGCATAGGGTTAATTCACTCAATTCCCCTCTAATCATGCTTTTTAAGAATTTTTTTCATCTAACAATCAACAATTATTCAATGCATGCATACAAATATCATGAGGACTTTCCACATGGTTGTAATGGGCTAGGGTCAAGGTAAGGATATATATGGTTAAGTGAGCTTGAAATTTGAACCTTTGATTAACCTAAGCTCTCACCAAACACATATAACAACCTATACAATTCTATTACAAACCTAACTACCCGTTCTTCACTTTTTCACACACTCATGCATTTCCTTTTTTATCACAACACATATGCATTGTTGTTATTATTTTACTTTGGGGCATTTTGTCTCCTTCTTTATTTCTTTCTTTTTCTATTTTTTTCTTTTCTTTTTCTCATTTTCATTTCTTTTTTTTTCAAACTAAAATATATACAAGAGTGCCAATGCATATGGTTTAAACATTTAATCCACGAGTATGTACCAAATTCCCAGGATCTTCAAAAAAAATACAAGCGTACACTTTTATCTCTACTAATGTTCCCAACTTTTCACACTTAAATGATATACACTCTCACTAGCCTAAGCTAATCAAAGATCCAAATAAGGGACATTTATTGTTTTTTCACTTAAGGGTAGTGATGAACGGATATTTTATACGCTTTTTGGGGGTAATTTCATGTAGATTTTAGCATGTTTCAGTTAGTTTTTAGTAGAATAATATTAGTTTTTATGCAAAAATCATATTTCTGGACTTTACTATGAGTGTGTGTATTTTTCTGTGATTTCAGGTATTTTCTGGCTGAAATTGAGGGAGTTGAGCAAAAATCTGAGTTTGGCTGAAAAAGGACTGCTGATGCTGTTGGATCCTGACCTCCCTGCACTCGAAATGGATTTTCTGGAGCTACAGAAGTCCAATTGGCGCGCTCTCAACGGCGTTGGAAAGTAGACATCCAGGGCTTTCCAGCAATATATAATAGTCCATACTTTTCGCGAAGATAGATGACGTAACTTGGCGTTGAACGCCAAGTTCATGCTGCTGTCTGGAGTTAAACGCCAGAAAAACGTCATGATCCGGAGTTGAACGCCTAAAACACGTCATAACCTGGAGTTTAACGCCAAGAAAGGCCTCTACTCGTGGATAGCTTTAGTCTCAGCCCCAGCACACACCAAGTGGGCCCCAGAAGTGGATTTCTGCACCAATTATCTTTGTTTATTCATTTTCTGTAAACCTAGGTCACTAGTTTAGTATTTAAACAACTTTTAGAGACTTATCTTGTACCTCATGACATTTTCAGATCTGAATTACATACTTTGTGACGGCATGAGTCTCTAAACTCCATTGTTGGGGGTGAGGAGCTCTGCAGCGTCTCGATGAATTAATGCAATTGTTTCTATTTCACTCAAACGTGTGTATGGTCCGATCTAAGATGTTTATTCGCGCTTAATTATGGAGAAGGTGATGATCCGTGACACTCATCACCTTCCTCAATCTATGAACGTGTGTCTGACAAACACCTCCGTTCTACATCAGACTGAATGAACTTCTCTTAGATTCCCCAACAGAATCTTCGTGGTATAAGCCGGATTGATGGCGGCATTCATGAGAATCCGGAAAGTCTAAACCTTGTCTGTGGTATTCCGAGTAGGATTCTGGGATTGAATGACTGTGACGAGCTTCAAACTCTTGAAGGCTGGGCGTTAGTGACAGACGCAAAAGAATCAATGGATTCTATTCCAACCTGATTGAGAACCGACAGATGATTAGCCGTGCTGTGATAGAGCATAGGAACGTTTTCACTGAGAGGATGGGAAGTAGCCACTGACAATGGTGACGCCCTACATGCAGCTTGCCGTAGATGTGCCTTACAAACAATTGAGTTAAATATTACATTGCAGGAATTCAGAGGACAAAGCATCTCCAAAACTCCAACATATTTCTCATTACTGCATAACAAGTAACGCTATTATTCTCTCTTATTTTTCTTACGATTTTAAATACTTTGACTTCTTAAAATTAAATCCAAATAACCTTATTGACCTCCTGACTAAGATTAATAAAATAAACATTGATTGCTTCAAACCAATAATCTCCGTGGGATCGACCCTTACTCACGTAAGGTATTACTTGGACGACCCAGTGCACTTGCTGGTTAGTTGTGCGAATCATAATTTCGTGCACCAAGTTTTTGGCGCCGTTGCCGGAGATTATTGAGTTTGGACAATTGAAGGCATATTTTATTTCTTAGATTAGGAATAATTTATTTTTATAGAGTCATTAAATTTTGATAGGATAGTTTCTTTTCAAAAATTTCTTTTCAAAAAAAAAACTTATTTTTCTTAATTAATTGTTAATTTTTCGTGAGTTTAGTGTCTTATTTTAAGTTTGGTGTTAATTGCATATTTGATATTTTTCTTTAAATTTTTGAACTTGTGTTCTTTGTTCTTCATTGATCTTCAAGTTGTTCTTGGTTATTTTTCTTGTTTGATCTTGAGTTTTTCTTATTTTGTGTCTTTTCTTGTTTTTCTTGTGCTTTTTCAAAACATTAACTTTCAAAAATTATACTTTTATCCGCAAAAATAATACATCTTTAAAATACATTACATTTTTAACTCAGTTGGTTATAGCGTTGGCTTATGTTCTTGGCAATTGGGCACCAGTTCTTTTGAAAATCTTTTTCAAAAATAATTTTTCTTGATTTAATCTGTGCCAAACTTTAAGTTTGGTGTTTTCTTGTTAATTTTGATATAATTTTCAAAAATTTGTCTTGGTTTTCTAAAAATTTTAAGTTTGGTGTTCTTTCTTTTGTTCTTGGTGTTCTTGTGAATCTTCAAGGTGTTCTTGAGTCCTTCTTGTGCTCTGATCTTAAAATTTTTAAGTTTGGTGTTCCTTGGTGTTTTCCCTCCAAACATTTTCGAAAATAAGGAGCATTGGATCTAAAAATTTTAAGTCTTGTGTCTTTTGTGTGTTTTTCTCTTTCATCATAAAATTCAAAATTCAAAAAAATATATCTTTTCTAACTAATTTTAAACTATATTTTCGAAAATTTTCTATAAAAATTCAGATTTCAATTTCAAAATATTTTCAATTTCTTCTTTTTTGTTTCGTTTTTATTTTATTTTTTTAAAAAAAAATTAAAAAAATATATAAATTTTTATAAAATAAATAATATCAACATACATATCATCTCTTTTATTCCATCATGGAATTAAGTGGGAATGAACAGTCCAGGAGGACTCTGGGGTCATATGCTAACCCCACTACTGCTTCATATGGGAGTAGTATCTGTATACCCTCCATTGGAGTTAGTAGCTTTGAGTTGAATCCTCAGCTCATTATCATGGTGCAGCAAAACTGCCAGTATTCTGGTCTTCCACAGGAAGAACCTACAGAGTTTCTGGCACAATTCCTACAAATTGCTGACACAGTACATGATAAAGAAGTGGATCAGGATGTCTACAGATTATTACTGTTTCCATTTGCTGTAAAAGATCAAGCTAAGAGGTGGTTAAATAACCAGCCTAAGAACAGCATAAAAACATGGAAACAGCTGTCAGAAAAATTCCTGAATCACTATTTCCCTCCAAAACGGATGACACAGCTAAGGCTAAGCATCCAAGGCTTCAAACAAGGAGATAATGAATCCCTTTATGATGCCTGGGAGAGATACAGAGAGATGCTAAGAAAATGCCCCTCTGAAATGTTTTCAGAATGGGTGCAATTAGACATCTTCTACTATGGGCTTACAGAAAAAGCTCAGATTTCTCTAGACCACTCAGCTGGTGGATCTATACATATGAGAAAAACAATTGAAGAAGCTCAAGAGCTTATTGATACAGTTGCTAGAAATCAGCATCTGTATCTAAGCAATGAATCTTCCATGAAAGAAGAAGCTAAAACAGTAACTGCTGAACTCAGTCCGGTGGATCAGGCTAATGAAATTAATCAGCAATTAGACTTTCTAACTCAGCAGCTAGCCGAATTCAAGGAAATATTACAGGAAACAAGAATGGCTAACAGGAATATGGAAGTGCAATTAAAGCAGACAGAAAAACAACTATCAAAACAAATAGCAGAAGAATGCCAAGCAGTTCAACTAAGAAGTGGGAAAACATTAAATAACTCACTTCAAAGCAGCAGGAAGCCAAGAAATGAACAGATGTCTACTCAAAATCCCTCTGAGGACAATCCAGAAACAAGCATGAATCCGGCGTTGAACGCCCAAAGGGAACATGGTTCTGGCGTTCAAACGCCAGTAACAAATAAGAAAGTGGCGTCTAACGCCACTCCAGCTTCCACCCCTGGCATTCAAATGCCAGTGGGTGATCAGTCACATACAAGTGCTGATAACAACCCTTCTAAAAAGGCTTCCCAACCCACTTCTGTAGGTAATAAACCTGCAACAACTAAGGTTGAGGAATACAAAGCCAAAATGCCTTATCCTCAAAAACTCCGCCAAGCGGAACAGGATAAGCAATTTGCCCGCTTTGCAGACTATCTCAGGACTCTTGAAATAAAGATTCCGTTTGCAGAAGCACTTGAGCAAATACCATCTTATGCTAAGTTCATGAAAGAGATCTTAAGTCATAAGAAGGATTGGAGGGAAACCGAAAAAGTTTACCTCACTAAAGAATGCAGTGCAGTCATTCTGAAAAGCTTACCTGAGAAGCTTAAAGATCCTGGAAGCTTTATGATACCATGCACATTAGATGGTACTTGTACCAAGCAAGCTTTATGTGATCTTGGGGCAAGTATCAACCTAATACCTGCATCTACTATCAGAAAGCTTGGTTTGACTGAAGAAATCAAACCAACCAGGATATGTCTTCAACTTGCTGATGGCTCCATTAAATACCCATCAGGTGTGATTGAAGACATGATTGTCAAGGTTGGGCCATTCGCCTTTCCTACTGACTTTGTGGTGCTGGAAATGGAGGAGCACAAGAGTGCAACTCTCATTCTAGGAAGACCTTTCCTAGCAACTGGCCGAACCCTCATTGATGTCCAAAAAGGGGAAGTAACCTTGAGAGTCAATGAGGAGGACTTCAAGTTGAATGTTGTCAAAGCCATGCAACATCCAGACACCCCAAATGACTGCATGAGTGTTGATATTATTGACTCTCTGGTAAGAGAGGTCAATATGGCTGAGAGTCTCGAATCAGAGCTAGAGGACATCTTTAAAGATGTTCAGCCTGATTTGGAGGAATCAGAGAAGATAATAGAACCTCTGAAAATCCTTCAAGAAGAGGAGAAACCTCCAAAACCCGAACTCAAACCATTACCACCATCCCTGAAATATGCATTTCTGGGAGAAGGTGATACCTTTCCTGTAATTATAAGCTCTACCTTAGAGCCACAGGAAGAGGAAGCACTAATTCAAGTGCTAAGGACACACAAGACAGCTCTTGGGTGGTCCATCAGTGATCTTAAGGGCATTAGCCCAGCCAGATGTATGCACAAGATCTTACTGGAGGATGACGCCAAACCAGTGGTCCAACCACAAAGGCGGCTGAATCCAGCTATGAAAGAAGTGGTGCAGAAAGAGGTCACTAAATTACTAGAGGCTGGGATTATTTATCCTATTTCTGACAGCCCCTGGGTGAGCCCTGTCCAAGTTGTCCCTAAGAAAGGAGGGATGACAGTGGTTCATAATGAAAAAAATGAACTGGTTCCTACAAGAACAGTTATAGGGTGGCATATGTGCATTGATTATAGAAGGCTCAATACAGCCACCAGAAAGGATCATTTTCCTTTACCATTCATAGACCAGATGCTAGAAAGACTAGCAGGTCATGAATACTACTGCTTCCTGGATGGATATTCAGGTTATAATCAAATTGCAGTAGATCCCCAGGATCAAGAGAAAACGGCATTCACATGTCCATCTGGAGTATTTGCTTACAGAAGGATGTCATTTGGCCTGTGCAATGCACCTACAACCTTTCAAAGGTGCATGCTCTCAATTTTCTCTGATATGGTGGAAAAATTCCTGGAAGTCTTCATGGATGACTTTTCAGTATTTGGAGACTCATTCAGCTCCTGCCTTAACCATTTAGCACTTGTTCTGAAAAGATGCCAAGAGACTAACCTGGTTTTAAACTGGGAAAAATGTCACTTTATGGTGACTGAAGGAATTGTCCTTGGGCACAAAATTTCGAACAAGGGAATAGAGGTGGACCAAGCTAAGGTTGAAGTAATTGAAAAATTACCACCACCTGCTAATGTTAAGGCAATCAGAAGCTTTCTGGGGCATGCAGGATTCTATAGGAGGTTCATAAAGGATTTCTCAAAAATCGCCAAACCTCTGAGCAACCTGCTAGCTGCTGACACGCCATTTATCTTTGATAAAGAGTGTCTACAGGAATTTGAGACTCTGAAAGCTAAATTGGTTACTGCACCAATCATCTCTGCACCAGACTGGACATTACCATTTGAATTGATGTGTGATGCCAGTGACCATGCCATTGGTGCAGTGTTGGGACAAAGGCATGACAAGCTTCTGCATGTCATTTACTATGCCAGCCGTGTTCTAAATGATGCACAGAAGAATTACACAACCACAGAAAAAGAGCTACTAGCAGTGGTTTACGCCATTGACAAATTCAGATCCTATTTAGTAGGATCAAAAGTGATTGTGTACACTGATCATGCTGCTCTTAAATATCTACTCACAAAGCAGGATTCAAAACCCAGACTCATCAGATGGGTGTTGCTTCTGCAAGAGTTTGATATAGAAATAAGAGACAGAAAAGGGACAGAGAATCAAGTGGCAGATCACCTGTCCCGAATAGAACCAGTGGAAGGGGCGTCCCTCCCTCTCACTGAGATCTCTGAAACCTTTCCGGATGAGCAACTGTTTGCCATCCAGGAAGTGCCATGGTTTGCAGACATTGCAAACTACAAGGCAGTGAGATTCATACCCAAAGAGTACAGTAGGGTGCAATCAAAGAAATTAATCACAGATGCAAAGTACTATCTTTGGGATGAACCATATCTCTTTAAGAGATGTGCAGACGGAGTAATCCGTAGATGTGTGCCTAAAGAAGAAGCACAGAAGATCCTTTGGCATTGCCATGGATCACGGTATGGAGGACATTTTGGAAGTGAACGAACAGCCACAAGAGTCCTCCAAAGTGGCTTCTACTGGCCTACTCTCTATAAGGATTCCCGAGCGTTTGTGCTTAATTGTGATAGTTGCCAAAGATCAGGCAACCTACCTCACAGTTATGCCATGCCTCAACAAGGAATCTTGGAGATTGAGTTGTTTGATGTATGGGGCATTGACTTCATGGGACCTTTCCCACCATCATACTCAAACACTTATATTCTGGTGGCAGTGGATTATGTATCCAAATGGGTGGAGGCTATTGCAACACCCACTAATGACACTAAAACAGTGTTAAAATTCCTCCAGAAACATATTTTCAGCAGATTTGGTATCCCTAGAGTGTTAATCAGTGATGGGGGCACTCATTTCTGCAATAAACAGCTTTACTCTGCTCTGGTACGTTATGGAGTCAACCACAGGGTAGCTACTCCATATCATCCCCAAACTAATGGGCAAGCTGAAGTCTCAAATAGAGAACTTAAAAGAATCCTGGAACGGACTGTAATTAACCGTAGAAAGGATTGGGCAAGAAGCTTGGATGATGCTCTGTGGGCATACAGAACAGCATTCAAGACCCACATAGGGACCTCTCCATACCAGCTTGTGTATGGAAAGGCGTGTCACTTGCCAGTGGAACTGGAACACAAGGCCTACTGGGCAACCAGATTCCTGAACCTTGATGCCAAGTTAGCTGGAGAAAGACGATTGCTCCAGTTAAATGAGCTAGAGGAATTTAGACTCAATGCTTTTGAAAATGCAAAAATTTACAAGGAGAAAGCAAAAAGATGGCATGATAAGAAATTGTCATCCAGAGTCTTTGAGCCAGGACAGAAAGTTCTGCTATTTAATTCAAGGCTCAAATTATTCCCTGGAAAATTAAAATCCCGGTGGAGAGGTCCATATGTAATCACAAGCGTATCACCATATGGATACATAGAACTTCAGGATAGTGACTCTAACAAAAAGTTCATTGTTAATGGACAAAGAGTTAAACACTATCTTGAAGGTAATTTCGAGCAAGAATGCTCAAGACTGAGACTTAATTGAAGATCAGTGATAGTCCAGCTAATGACATTAAAGAAGCGCTTGCTGGGAGGCAACCCAGCCATGTACAAAATTTAATTACTAATTAAATAAATTTTCTTTCTTTACAGGTTTAAGTCTAAGTATCTTCAAAGGTGAAATAGCATTTGGTTGAAGTCACAGAGTTACAGGGAAATTTGGAAGCTCACTGGCGTGAAAAAGCCAGTAAGAAATACTTTGGGCGTTGAACGCCCAAAAGAAGCACCCACTGGGCGTTTAACGCCAGTAAGGGTAGCCATCTGGGCGTTAAACGCCAGAAAGGAGCATCTTCTGGGCGTTAAACGCCAGAAAGATGCACCTTCTGGGCGTTTAACGCCAGTCTGCTAGCATCCTGGGCGTTCAGAAAAACGCCCAGTGACGAAGGACTTCCTGGCGTTCAACGCCAGAAAGAAGCACCAGATGGGCGTTGAACGCCCAGAAGAAGCAACATGTGGGCGTTAAACACCCAAAACATGCATCGTTTGGGCGTTTAACGCCAGGATGGTGGGAGGAGGTACAAATTCGTTTTTCTTCACACTTTTTCAAAATTTTATGTTTCAATTCATGATTTCTTACATAAACATGTTTCAAAAATATCATCTTCAATTCCAAAAGTTTTTATCCTAATTTCTAAAAACCCTGATTTCTAAAAATCCACATTTTAAAAATATTAAATATATCTTAATCCATAAAGCCAAATGGTTTTCCAATCCAATCCAACCCTTTTAAGTTTATTTTCAAAACTCAATTATCTTTTTCAAATCTTTTTCAAAATTAAAAATTTCAAATTTATCTTTTAAATTATGATTTATATCTTTCTCTTTTTAAAACTATATCTTTTCTTATCATATCTATTTTTTTAAATCATATCTTCTATCTTATCTCCTTCTTATTTTCGAAAATTTCCCAACCCCCTCCCTATATATTGTATTCGGCGCCCTCCTCATCATCACCATCCAACTCTTGCTCTCCTTCTATTCCTCTTCTTTTTTTCTCTTTTGCTTGAGGACAAGCAAAGCTCTAAGTTTGGTGTGTTTTATCCGTGATCACAAAAACATACCCACTAAAGATCATGGCTCCAAAAGGAAAACAACCCAACCCAAGAGGCAAGAAAGAAAGCACTCCAAAGCCACTTTGGAATCAAGGAAAGTTCTTAACTAAAGAACATTCAGACCATTACTACAAGATAATGAGTCACAGATCAGTGATCCCGGAAGTCAGATTTGATCTGAAAGAAGATGAATATCCGGAGATCCAAGAGCAAATTAGAAACAGGAATTGGGAAATTCTGGCCAATCCTGAAACGAAAGTGGGAAAGAACATGGTTTAGGAATTCTATGCTAATCTATGGCAGACAGAAAGGCAAAGAATCATTGGAGCTGCTCTCTTTGACCATCGGACTGTAGTCAGAGGAAAGATCATTCATACTAATTCTGACAAGATCAGGGAGATATTTAAGCTTCCCCAACTGAAAGATGACCCAGACTCCTTTAATAGGAGAATGATGAGGGTCAATAAAGGGCTGGACAAGGTTCTGGAGGACATATGTATCCCTGGAGCCAAGTGGACCACCAGCACGACTGGCATCCCAGTTCAACTCAAAAGGGAAGATCTGAAACCAGTAGCCAGAGGTTGGCTGGATTTCATAGGACGTTCCATCTTGCCCACCAGCAACCGTTCTGAAGTCACCATTAAAAGAGCAGTAATGATTCACTGCATCATGTTGGGAAAAGAAGTGGAAGTCTATCAGCTGATCTCCTGTGAGCTATATAAAATAGCAAACAGGAATTCTAAGGATGCCAGATTGGCTTATCCAAGCCTAATTTCTATGCTTTGCAAAGATGCTGGAGTAAAGATGGGAATAACTGAATATATCCTAATTGAAAAGCCCATTACTGGAATATCAATGGTCAGACAACAGCAACAAGATGATTCAACCAAGAGGAGAGCACAAGAAGCCCTCCCAGAACTGCCCCAATTCGAATATTGGGAACATCTTGAGGCTTCTATTTCCAGATTGCAAGAAGCTATGGATCAAATAAAGGAAGAACAGAATAATCAAAGTAGCATGATTTGCAAACTGCTCAAGGAACAAGAGGAGCAAGGGCGTGATCTAAGGGAGCTGAAGCGCCAAAAATTAATCCTTGAACAACACCCCACAGATTAGAGGAACATCTACTCCTCAAAACAACAGGTTGTTGAGTTCCAATTTTTCTGCTTTAACTTAGTGATAGCGTTTTTATTTTAGAAATTCACCTTAGGAGATATATAGTAGTAATAATTAGTATGTCTATTTTGATTTTATTTCCAATTAAGCTATGATTTATTTTTCTCATCATCATCAGGCATGAATAAAGTAGTAGATTTTTTTTTAGAATAAAGAAGTAATCTATATTTTTCGAGTTCTTAATAATAAAAATTATAATTAATTATATGTGGTGGCAATACTTTTTGTTCTCTGAATGAATGCTTGAACAGTGCATAATATGTACTTTGAATTTGATGAATATTGGCTCCTGAAAGGATGAGGAACATGAAAAATATTATTGATGATCTGAAAAATCATGAAATTGATTCTTGAAGCAAGAAAAAGCAGTCAAAAAAAAAAAAAGCCATGAGCACTAGGCAAGAGTAAAAAGGATCCAAGGCTTTGAGCATCAATGGATAGGAGGGCCCAAGAAAATAAAATCCAGGCCTAAGCGGCTAAACCAAGCTGTCCCTAACCATGTGCTTGTGGCATGCAGGTTCAAGTTACAAACTTGAGACTGAGTGGTTAAAGTCGTGATCCAAGGCAAACAGAGTGTGCTTAAGAGCTCTGGATACCTCTGACTGGGGACTTTAGCAAAGCTAAGTCACAATCTGAAAAGGTTCACCTAGTCATGTGTCTGCGGCATTTATGTATCTGGTGGTAATACTGGAAAACAAAGTGCTTAGGGCCACAGCCAAGACTCATAAAATAACTGTGTTCAAGTATCAACATACTACACTAGGAGAGTCAATAATACTATCTGAATTCTGAGTTCCCAAGGATGCCAATCATTCTAAAATTCAAAAGATACAGGGAGATGCCAAAACTGTTCAGAAACAAAAAGCTACAAGCCCCGCTCATCTAATAAGAATCTGAGCTTCATTTAAAACTCTAAAATATTATTACTTCTTGATTTCTGTTAGAACCTATTTTATTCATCTAGTTGCTTGAGGACAAGCAACAGTTTAAGTTTGGTGTTGTGATGAGCGGATATTTTATACGCTTTTTGGGGGTAATTTCATGTAGATTTTAGCATGTTTCAGTTAGTTTTTAGTAGAATAATATTAGTTTTTAGGCAAAAATCATATTTCTGGACTTTACTATGAGTGTGTGTATTTTTCTGTGATTTCAGGTATTTTCTGGCTGAAATTGAGGGAGTTGAGCAAAAATCTGAGTTTGGCTGAAAAAGGACTGCTGATGCTGTTGGATCCTGACCTCCCTGCACTCGAAATGGATTTTCTGGAGCTACAGAAGTCCAATTGGCGCGCTCTCAACGGCGTTGGAAAGTAGACATCCAGGGCTTTCCAGCAATATATAATAGTCCATACTTTGCGCGAAGATAGACGACGTAACTTGGCGTTGAACGCCAAGTTCATGCTGCTGTCTGGAGTTAAACGCCAGAAAAACGTCATGATCCGGAGTTGAACGCCCAAAACACGTCATAACCTGGAGTTTAACGCCAAGAAAGGCCTCTACTCGTGGATAGCTTTAGTCTCAGCCCCAGCACACACCAAATGGGCCCCAGAAGTGGATTTCTGCACCAATTATCTTTGTTTATTCATTTTCTGTAAACCTAGGTCACTAGTTTACTATTTAAACAACTTTTAGAGACTTATCTTGTACCTCATGACATTTTCAGATCTGAATTACATACTTTGTGACGGCATGAGTCTCTAAACTCCATTGTTGGGGGTGAGGAGCTCTGCAGCGTCTCGATGAATTAATGCAATTGTTTCTATTTCACTCAAACGTGTGTATGGTCCGATCTAAGATGTTTATTCGCACTTAATTATGGAGAAGGTGATGATCCGTGACACTCATCACCTTTCTCAATCTATGAACGTGTGTATGACAAACACCTCCGTTCTACATCAGACTGAATGAACTTCTCTTAGATTCCCCAACAGAATCTTCGTGGTATAAGCCGGATTGATGGCGGCATTCATGAGAATCCGGAAAGTCTAAACCTTGTCTGTGGTATTCCGAGTAGGATTCTGGGATTGAATGACTGTGACGAGCTTCAAACTCCTGAAGGCTGGGCGTTAGTGACAGACGCAAAAGAATCAATGGATTCTATTCCAACCTGATTGAGAACCGACAGATGATTAGCCGTGCTGTGACAGAGCATAGGAACGTTTTCACTGAGAGGATGGGAAGTAGCCACTGACAATGGTGACGCCCTACATGCAGCTTGCCGTAGATGTGCCTTACAAACAATTGAGTTAAATATTACATTGCAGGAATTCAGAGGACAAAGCATCTCCAAAACTCCAACATATTTCTCATTACTGCATAACAAGTAACGCTATTATTCTCTCTTATTTTTCTTACGATTTTAAATACTTTGACTTCTTAAAATTAAATCCAAATAACCTTATTGACCTCCTGACTAAGATTAATAAAATAAACATTGATTGCTTCAAACCAATAATCTCCGTGGGATCGACCCTTACTCACGTAAGGTATTACTTGGACGACCCAGTGCACTTGCTGGTTAGTTGTGCGAATCATAATTTCGTGCACCAGGTAGTGATGTGCTAAAATTAAGAACAAAAGGGGATTAAAATAGGCTCAAAATTGGCTAACAAAGATGGATAAAAGGGTAAGGCTATTTGGGTAAGTGAGCTAATTGAAATGAAGGCCTCAATCAAATAAATGCATTCATACACAGAATAATGGACATAAAGAATCAAGCAAATCAAAGATTACAATCATAGAAAGAGAATAACACATAAAATAATGAAAATAGTGGTTATATGATGCAACCACTTAATTAGGCTCAAAACTCACATACTTATGTGTTCTTAGCTCAAAAACATGTTTCAAGCAAGTTTTAGTGAAAAATTTTTACTCAAATCAATTCGGGTGCCCTATAGATAAATTTCTTGGAAAATTTTATTATTTTGACAAAGCTTATTATATTATATATGCAAATTAAGAAAATACAACTAAAAATTCTCAAAGACCTAAAAATAATAGAAAAAATTAAAATGCAAAAGTGTTAGGATTAGAAATTGTCACCCGAAAATCACCGATCAGTAGGACGACCTCCCTACACTTAAAATTTTGCACCGCCTTCGATGCATTCAAAGATGAGCAAAGGGGTACGGTGACTTTCCGGATTGCCACCTTCAGCTGGTGGATCAACCGGTTGCTGTGTGTTCTTTCTTCTCCTTCCCTTTTTGCTTATGGTGACTTATCCTGAAAATAGGAAACAAGATAAGAAGACAAGTAAATGCCAAAGAAAGGAAGCATAGGTTGTTGGAATGAGGTGATGATCACTAAAATGAAGTGAGTGAATAAGTTTGTGTCGTGAAGGAAACAAGTGTGTGTATTCTTGGTTACGCGTGGTTTAGAACACACACACTAGCATGAAAAACTGTCACAATTATAAAAAAAATATACACTTCACTCATTCTAGTGTGCTTAAGATGCTTTAAAGGAAACTTGTTGGTTAAAACAAACAACCTAGCTATAAAGAAACAAGAAAGCACTCAAGTAAAAATCAAGCAATTTTGAAATGGATATTGAATAGGCATTGGTTGATGTGCAAGAGAATCTTAATGAATAAAATGAAATATGAAACTTACACATCTATCAATGACAAACTTTAAATTTTGTTCGCATCACCTAGTTGACATAAAGTGGGACACATGGATGCTATGCAACTTAGAAAAAGAGATATAAGTTAAAATCCAACACATAGCAAGCATGTTCCACAAAGGTTAAAAAGCTAAAAAATATGTCACTAGGTAAGCTTATGATCTAATTTCACAATTCCAAAATCTCAATGCATGAAATAGGTGATGTAAATAAAGACAATCATAAACAAGCATCACCTAACAAAAAATGCATTGATTACATATAATTGCCTAATAATGGATAATGAATTCAAATTACATGGTAGCTAGCTACAACATGCAATTTAGAAGTCCAAAAACATTCTTGAAGGCAATGTCATGAGTACTTGGTATATATAAATATCCAGCAATCAAAATTCAATACCAAGTAACAAAAGGTAACCTCAATAAAGAGATCCAACAATGAATATTAACAACAATAATGCTAAAAAAACTATCAGTAATCAGCAGCAATAATCAACAAGATTAATAATCCAACACTTAGCACCAAAAACAGAAAATGAAACTAACTAACTGACTAATTAACTAACAAACTAACAAACTAACAAACTAAAGAAAATAACGGTAGATGGTAAATGGTGGTGGTAGATGACGGTTGGAGAGTGGGAAAGAGGAGAAAAGGGAAAAGAAGAAAAGAGATGGAAAGAATATAAGAAAAGAAGTATGTGAGATAGGGGTTCCCACGTGTACGCGTGGGTCACGCGTAGGCGTGGGACGGTAGAAAGGAAAGCGACACGTACACGTCAGTGACGCGTAGGCGTGGAATGGGAAAATAGGGTGCGATTCGTATGCGTGGGTCACGTGTATGCGTGGGACAAAATCGTGCTAAACGCGCAGTGTCCGCACCCTTCCCGCACAACTCTCTGTTTGGCACCCATGCATCTGCACCCTTCCGGCACCATTCTCGCATGGTGGATTTTCGAGAGTGATGCGTACGCGTGGGTGGTTGGAATCTTGGGGTCATGCGTACTGGTGCACGAAATTGGGATCACACTTTTCACAACTTCGCACAACTAACCAGCAAGTGCACTGGGTCGTCCACGTAATACCTTAAGTGAGTAAGGGTTGATCCCACGGAGATTGATGGCTTGAAGCAAGCTATGGTCATCTTGTAAATCTCAGTCAGACGAATTCAAATGGTTATGGGGATTTGATAATTAAGAGATAAATAAAACGGAAAATAACATAGAGATACTTATGTAATTCATTGGTGGGAATTTCAGATAAGCGTTTGGAGATGCTTTGTTGCTTCTGAACCTCTGCTTTCCTATTGTCTTCATCCACTCATGCGTCCTCCCTTCCATGGCAAGCTGTATGATCCTCTCAGTGAAAATGGTCTGGCTACGATTTTTGTACGGCTAATCAACTGTCGAATTTCTCGTATCGGATGAAAAATACCAGGCACAGCTATCGCAGGGCTAATCATCTATCGGTTCTCATTTGTGTCAGAATAGGATCTCTTGATCATTTTGCACACTGTCACTGGACCCAACAGTCATGAGTTTGAAGCTCATCACAGTCATCCCTTCCCAGATCCTACTCAGAATACCACAGACAAGGTTTAGACTTTCCAGATCTCAGGAATGCTGTCTATTGGTTCTAGCCTATACCACGAAGGTTCAAATCACAAATTTGAATGCTCTGTTGTCAGGAGAGGTGATGCGAATCTGTGGATCAGAGACCCAAGAGAATATACTACGGCTGTCGTCCAATGACTACGTTGAACATCATGTACCCCGCTTGTGGTTGTCAGGCACACGGATCTTGGCTAAGCGAGTAACAAAGATAGTGGGTGATTGTCACGGGTCACCCCTTCATTCTGACTTAACTGAATTAAGTACAAGAGTATATCTTGGAGAAGAAGTAGGCGTGAATTGAAAGAAAAACAATAGTACTTGCATTAATTCATGAGGAACAGCAGAGCTCCTCACCTTAATCTATGAGGTGTAGAAACTCCACCGTAGGAAATACATAAGAGAAGAAGGTCTAGGCATGGCCGAATGGCCAGCCTCCCAAGTGGCATAAGATAATTCTCAAAAGTTTCCAGGCTCTCAATACAATAGTAAAAAGAACTATATATACTAAACTAGTTACTAGGGTTTACAGAAAATGAGTAACTAAGTGAAGATAGTATAAAAATCCACTTCCGGGGCCCACTTGGTGTGTGCTTGGGCTGAGCTTTGAAACTTTCACATGCATAGGCCATTCTTGGAGTTAAACGCCAGCTTGGATGCCAATTTGGGCGTTTAACTCCAGTTCTGGTGCCAGTTCCGGTGTTTTATGCTAGAAAAGGGTCTCTGGTGGGCGTTTGGACGCCAATTTGGGCCATCAAATCTCGGACAAAGTATAAACTATTATACATTTCTGGAAAGCCCAAGATGTCTACTTTCCAACGCATATAAGAGCGCGCCAATTGGGCTTCTGTAGCTCCAGAAAATCCACTTCGAGTGCAGGAGGGTCAGAATCCAACAGCATCTGCAGTCCTTTCTCAGCCTCTGAATCAGATTTTTGCTCAGGTCCCTCAATTTTAGCCAGAAAATACCTGAAATGACAGAAAAACACAAAACTCATAGCAAAGTCCAGAATTGTGATTTTTCATAAAAACTAATAAAAATATACTAAGAAGTAACTAAAACATACTAAAAACTACCTAAAAACAATGCCAAAATGCGTATAAATTATCCGCTCATCACGTACGCGTGATCCACGCGTCTGGGTGCTCTGTTTTTCAAAATTTTGTTCAAGTTCTAGCACCAAACCATGCATTCCAATCCTCCAAACAGTCATCTAAACACCACCAAACCTTATTAAACATACTAAACTACCAAATAAACTTAAATAACCAAACTAAACACAAAATTAAACTAAAGATCCATTTCAAAACAAGTTTATTAACTATTCAAATATATAACCTAAACCAAAAATCTAACTAAGCAAACTAACATCTAAGAGCAATATATACAATAATGATATCAAAAGGCAAGAATGTACCTAACAATGGCAACTCAATTCATTCATTAACTCTATATACAAGGGAATGGAAAGAGGTTACCATGGTGGGGTGTCTCCCACCTAACACTTTTATTTATTGTCCTTAAGTTGGACAATTGAGAAGCTCCTTGTCATGGTGGCTTGTGCTTGAATTCATTCTTGAACTTCCACCAATGCTTAGATTTCCAATAAGCTCCAAAGTTCACAATTAATAGCACCAAGCTTTGATGAAGTTCCACACAAGCTAAGGGTCCCAAAATTGATCCTTATATATTCCTGGATCCCAAATCTTGTTTCTACACCCGTCTTCAAGTTGATCATTATCATTCCAACCCGGTGGCAAGCAATCCAAATTCTCACTTAAATAACCAAACAACTTCCTAGACCCAAGAAATTGAGCTCTACACCAAACCTTGCAATTAGACTTTGAGCTTTCAACCACAATGAACCGAGAATTGTGTTTCCAACCACTAACCATCTCTCTTTTTCTCTTAAAGCCACAAATAGCTCTAAGTTATCCATCCGTCTTAAACAAACCATATTCAAGTGGGAAAGTAAAGCTTAGGGATAATAATTTTACCTACTTGAATGTTGTGTTGGATGGTAATGGCTTGGGGGAGGTATTTCTAATGATCTTACAAGCTCCACTCCCTTGTGCTCTTCCTTGAATTCTTCCACCTCTTTGCAAGCTTCTTCAACTTCAACCTCTTCCTCTTTGCCTGCTAAGGAACTTGGAGGAAGTGTGTCTTCTTCTTTGGCCTCTATTTCATGTCCAATGGGAGAGGATTCAATTGTAGATAAAAACTCATCAATGATTGAATCCATCTCTTGATTAACCTCTTCAAAGTCTTCAACCATGATATGCTTTGTAGGTTGTGCACTAGCTTCAATATCAAATTCAAACTTCTTGGAAGGAGGCTCTATGACTTGAGGTTCCCATGGACTTTCAACATCTCCTAAGTCTTCAACCACTTCTTACTCTTCAAGAATTACAGCTTCCTCCAATTGTTCCAATACAAAATTGAATTCATTATTCTCCACCAGATTTTCTAATCTCTCCTTGATACTATGCTCTTCATTTAATTCTTCATATGTGACAATGGAAGTGCTTTGATTGCTTAAGCGTTGGGAGGCTAAGTTGTTTACTATCTTGGTCAAGGTAGCCATGAGTTCTAGTGTCCTCTTTTGAGCTTCACGATACTCATGAAGTAATGAATTGAGAGAATCATTCATTGGCGCTTGGAGTGGATATGAGGGTTCATTATTTAGGGAAAAGGGTTTATAATAGGAAGGTGAGGGCTTGTGAATAAAGTTGTTAACAATGTTGAGGAGGGGGTTCATAGGCATATGGTGGTGGTGGTTGTTAACCACAAGAAGGTGCACCATATCCATTGGATTGATATGCATCATGGTATGGTTCTTGCCCATAGTACATTAGTGGTGGTTGTTGCTAAGAAGGTTGTCCACAAGCTTGGTGTAATGACCCAACTTCCAGTACGTCATGATCGTACTAAAAGTAAGGCGTGACTAACTTGTTTTCCTTATTAACTATTTAATATTGAGCCTTTAGTTCGATATCGCATTTTAACTTTTAAGAAAAATGTCAGAAAATTTTGTTTTTATTTTATCAAAATCATATGTCAAGCATCACCAAGTAATAATAATCATATAATTATTAATAATAATAAACATTATACAAGAAAATTTAAATGAAACTCAGATACAACTCCCATCCCTCTGTATAAAATAAAATTCTTAAGCAAAAGGGCGAGGGAATTCTATGAAAGAAACTTAACTCATAGACTTAACTCATAAATAAATTCTATAATCTCCCGCAGCTTCAAACTGAGTTTTCGAACCTGTGTCACTGAAAGGGTGGAAGATTTTGGGGTGAGAACAAACCACATATTCTGAGTAGGGAATGGGAATGCCGTAAAAGTAATGATTAAAATGCAAATAATAAACTTTACTTAATAAAACTGTATTTTTATCAAACCTTTGAAAAGACCTTTTAATTTTAGATAATTACTTTCTTTAAACTTCTAAACTCAAAACAGATCTCAATCATAAGATTAACCATATCAACCATCTCTCAGTCACATAATTAATTTTCAACCACAACATCAGTTCCTAATCCCCTTAAGACATCTACAAACCAATAGCACAAGTAAGAGATCCAAACCAACACACAAACAAGTCAAACAGCATAATCACAGAGAAGTAATACAAACAAACATAACCAAATGCAAATACACAAACAATATAATGCATGTCTGTCCTAAGCAGGCCATGAGCTCATGTGTCGGTTGTCTACCCGCATCCTGACATTATCCAGTCATGAATCCACATTATTCTGGATATGATTTTCCAACCCGTTCACAAATAAATAGCTACTCTTCTGTGGCAGCCTCTACTCTACTGTGGCAGAAAGTGGACGAAAAACAGGCTGCTCTACTATGGCAGTATCTGCTCCACTGTGGCAGAAAACAAACAAACAGGCAATATCTGCTCTACTGTGGCAGACAAAGAACTTTCTGCTCTACTGTAGCAGAAATCAAACAAATATCTATCTACTCTTCTGTGGCAGAAATTAAACAAATATCTATTTGCTCTTCTATGGCAGAAATCAAACAAATCACTTGATATCTTTCTTCATAGACATATCTTTAATTGTTACATTACTTGTTATTACTACTGCTTAAGCATCACCCCTTCATTCTTCTCTTAATTACCTCTTTTCTCTGCCTCTTTACTCTGCTCTGATTACTCTTTTCTCTTTGAATTCTTAACATATTTCCTTAAACATTTCTTAACTTCCTCAAGCATTCGTCCATAAAAATCTTAATCATCAAATCATTTCATAATCTCTACTTTAGCAACCTTAATTCAAACCAACTCAAGAAAATCACACTACAAGAAAACAACTCTATTGCCACGCTTTTAAAGTGTGGCGAAAAGCTAAAAAAAACGTGGCGATAGCTTTTCGCCACGCTTTTGAAAGGGTAATGCTCTATGGCCACGCTTTTGTGTCCTATCGCCACGCTTTTTTTGCCATGCTTTTTACAAATTGTATGTTGGAGATGTGGCCACGCCTTTAAAGCGTGACCATATGTGTGATATGGCCACTCTTTTAAAGCGTGGCCATATGTGAGATATGGGCACACTTTTTGTAGCGTGCCAATAAAAGGAGATATATAAAAGCGTGGCGATAGAGAGAGATACTGCTACATTTTAAAAGCATGGCGATGGAGATACGACCACACTTTAAAAGCGTGGCAATAGCTCTATCAAATTAAAAAAAAATTTGACTTTACTTTCATCGCTGCACAATATAAATTTTCAATCCTTTTTTATTACCAAACCTATAAATATAGTATGCAATTTTTATTTCAAGACAAATCAAATAATAATTAGTGACATAACTTTTGCTATACTTGTTTTATACATTAAAAAACTAATATTCGAATACAAAATAAATCTCGACTACAAATAACAGTGCAAATGATTACAAGCTCTATTCAAATCAAACACATAGCATTGCAAAAACCAATATATATATATATATATATATATATATATATATAATAAATGCAATTAAGCAACTAAGCTTAAAAGGGAAGATAAATAACATGCATCACTGCAGTTAAAACATTCAAACCCCCAAAAGCTTGCAATGCATTCTTTCCATATACACTCCAGAAGAGAGAAACTTCTGAAACCCAGAGCTGAGGTTCCAGTGTCTAGCCCAATTTCCAGAAAAACCATCTGTACCTGCTCTACCATATCTGCGAGTTCCCAGAATCCAATATTTAATATTCAGAAGCTTAAAAACTGGATAACAACAAAACTAACTATATAAAACACAGAATCACTATTTCCATTTAGCTTAGAAAAAATTTTAATACAACCTTTTAAGCAAATTTACAATGATTTTCACTGAGGAATGATGATGATGCCATGATAGCATTTATTAATGGAAAAGCGAATCATCAAATAAATAGTTAAATACAACATCAAAAAGGGATGTACTACTAGATTTGATTTGTTTAGTTGGGTCTGGTGTAATCAATCCTAATTTCACTTTGATTACCAGTTAAGACACCAACCCTACCCAATTTAGTGATGGCAGTAATAAATGCATTGTTAAATGCTGCTTCATTTGATGCAAACAAGTTGACCGTTGACATAGTCCTTGGATTTGTGAATAGCACCTAATTAGAGGTGAAGAGACCCATTCCTAGCTGCAAGTGCTTGAAGAAGTTGTTGTCAAGTAAACTCCACACAAATTAAAACAATTAATAACTATATATTAATTACTTTTTCCATTCTCTTTTAATTATCTGTCACTCTAAATATATTAATTCAATGATATATCAAATTGCTATAATAAATGATAATAAAACATAATAGATACAATAATATCCAATTACTATTGGCATTTTATATTCTCTGCCTCAATGCCTATTGGCATTTCATATTGGATTGAAATGAAATCTATCTCAGTTAAAAAAAATGGATATTTACTACGATATATCAAATGAACTAATAAAACATAAACCAAAAAAGCGAAAGGATATATAGCAATGCAATTTGCAGATTGGATCTTAATTAATTACATGCATTGTGTTAACAATAAGGCCTGAGAGAATGAAAAGAGTGCCTGCAGGAAGAATGAAAACTGCCACTGAAAATGCCATGTCCTTTGTTTTTTCTCAACCTGCCTCCAAATGCAATACATATTTAAACGACCTCTATTCCCTCAAGTCACATACCACTCGCTACACTAATTTCATAACAGGGCAATCAACTAAAACCAATATACATATCAGGAGCTTATATTATTTGCTCTTTTCTATCACCTTTCAGATCCAGAGAACCAAGACCTTCCCCCTTGTACCTATAATTTAGTACACAAAACCTAACCAAACCATATATATCCCTTAAATGAATTGAATTTTCTTTCTCTTTTTCATCAAAACCCATTTTGTCTATATATGAAGCATTAAATGTCAAACATTACTTCTATAAACCAAAATAAGATTCATTAGGCGGCAAGAATAATAAGTTTAGAGCCAAAAAGGGTGCATAAATATTATAAAGTATAGAAATCGTAGTTAATCACATGTTATAATTAATCATGGAAAAAATTATATCCTAAATAATGCATGTTAGGTATAAATTGTGCATTCAACTCAACATCTTATTTACACCTTCTCAAGGTTCAAATGTAATTTATGAAATGCCCAACCATGATTATTCAATGCGACTTTCTTCTAGGTCTATTTTACTTCAACAATATTATTTAAACAACCAAAACTCAGCATAATAAACTTAAATCAAGAGAAAGGCACACAAGGAGTCGAGAAAGCTTATAGTCATTTCTTTCCAAATTTATGAGAAGACAAAACCTATGCTCTCATAGTCTCGTGGCAACATACGGCAAAAGTAGTGTGTATGTGATCAATGATTATTGGTTAAAAGGAAAGAAAGAAAACACATTCATCATAGGCAATACAAGTTCATATTACACTTGCAGCATTGTTTTAGCCAATAGTGAGCACTAACGGAATGCATTAATACTCCTAGAACTGAGAAACCACGCAATTAAACAAATAGATTCATAAAAATTAATTAGAGCTACATTCAAGCCAGAAATAACATCAACAAAGAAAAGTAACAAGTTAACTTTCCTTCCACCAGTGGCTTTGTAAGCAGTTTCCAACTTGGTTTTAAGGCCATCCATCAGCTTGTCAATTTTGCCAACACCAGCAAAAATAAGGCACATAGTTATGCCGAAGGGGATTAGTTTCCTTCCTTGATAATTGAAAGGTGGAATACCCTTGGAAAACCACTAAACAAATAAATAAATCACTGATTAAACTTGATATTATGCTGAAGGGGCCGAGCAATTTACCTATTGCTTTGCCTGAAGTCATAACCATAACCAAGCAATGTGGTTCCTTTCTTGTAGCCACACCCAACAAGCATGTCAATCATATCATGGAAATGATACACCTCAGTCAAATGTATACATTTTGTAAACTACAACAACATTTCACATAATAGCGGAAAATCAAATCAAATCACTTAATTAAAATTCCTAAAAATAACAAAAAATAAAACAGGTTATGTTGAACTGTTGATTATTTGTTTAATCAATTAACAATTGAATAAATTACCAAGGATGGATCTAGAATATCAATTGTATAGAGGCCATGATCATTTTCAGGGACCATAATATCAGATTTCTGGTCAAGTGTTTCAGTGTAACCTAAAAAGTTGAACACAATCTGACTCGGAATCAGAACTAATCAAGTTTATCAGAACATAACATGTATCGTTTTGAGTACAAATTTGAAAATTTTACTCTAAAAACAAGCTGATAGAATCACGAAGCTCCATTTCCATTTTCAATTAATCCTAGCTTTTAAGAAATGTTTTGATTTGGAGGAAATAGGTGAAACTTACGAAAAAGGATTGATAAAAAGGGCAGAAGAGAGCTTTAGACGAGTAATGATTTAATTGCTGATAGAAAGCTCCATGATTTGCTGACACAAGCAGCAGAAGCAAACCAACAAGCTGGGAGCCTCGCCAGAATGTTCTGAAGAAGGTCCTCGTTCACCGAACCAAAACTTCCACCATTTTCGTTGGCTGAGAAGGCGGTAGAGTAGATGAGAAGAGATGATAGAGGAAGGAGGGCAGAGACTGGCGGCACGGAGGAAGGAAAGGCGGCCTCCGTTGGCTGACCGACACGATGAGTAATGAGCACCAAGGGAGTGTGAACGCCTGCAAAGACGGGTTAGGGGAGACGACGGAGGGAGCGCCGGCAGACGAGAGAGTTCAAGTGACGCCGATGAGCTCTATCTGAGTGTTAGGGTTTTCAGAGCATTGGCGTAATAGTGTTACAGCCTTACAGGGGAGAAGAGAAGAAGCTAAGTCTAATGAGTGATGAATTAGTAGCGCATTTGGGACTTAGTAGTTTCTTTTTTTTAAGAAACCTTTTCGCCACGCTTTTTTAGGGGTGCTAATAGAGTTTTATTGGAAATGGGGACGCTTTAAAAATGTACCAAGATAAAAAAAAATTTGCCGCGCTTTAAAAGTGTCTCTGTTTTTGTCTACGGCTACACTTTTGAAGCGTGGCAAAAAAAAGCCTGACCAAATCTCAAATCAATTGCCACCCTTATAAAAGCGTGGCCATAGACCCTTTTCGCCACACTTTTTAACCATAGCAAGAAAAATGTGGCCAAATCTCTAATCAATCGCCACCCTCATAAAAGCGTGGCTATTGACCACTTTTGGCCACGCTTTTAAAGAGTGGCAAGAAAAAAGCGTGGCCATAGGACTTTTTTCTTGTAGTGTCATTTATTTTAAATTCATTAAATACTTTTCAAAATATAACCTCTCATTAGAAATAATCAAATAAAACTCATTCTCAAGTTTACTAACTGGAAAAATAGACAAAAGTACACCTGAATTTTCACACGGAGTACAGATGTACTCTTCAATTTTTTAATGAGTCATTTGCACACATGAATATAAAATTCCGTTGTCAATTTTACCCTTCCGTGACCTGAGTAAATTTTCTAGCGGTGGTGGAAGCCAGGTGGCACAGTATTGTATGATGTGGCCAATTTGAGGTGACACTGTGGAAAATAGAAATATTCATTATGAAATATGTTGAATTTTTTTTTTTAAAAAAGAAAAAGTTTTACAAGTCTCTTCATTATCTTCGTTTTCATATTTCAGTGTTGAATGAAAACATGCCCTAGCAGAGAGTAAGCATAGTAAATTTCTGAGCACTTCGTAGTTCGTTCATTGCAGTTTGTTATTTGCATTACATTCTGAAGGCAAAAGCGGTAAGGCAAGAAGCGTGGAAGTCCAAACGCAAGCTTGTGCGAAGGAGGAGAGTTCAGAATCAGACGTGATCAAAAGGTAATGCTTCTGTCTTTCACATGTATCTGTGTTATGATATGAAAATGCATCAATTTAGCTATTCTATAGTTTGATAGAGGAATTTTTGATAAACAGATGGCAAATCATATAACCTTTGTGTATCATCAAGGGAAGATTTGAGAGAAATATAAATGGGGTTCTAAAATATATTGGAGGGGAGGTTGCTGTAATTCCTAGGGTGAATGTGGAAACTCTGAATACATTTTTTATGGTGGGGTTATTTAAGGATTTGGGGTATGTCTTATTCAAAGATTTTTACTGGGCTGAGAATGAGGTATCGAATGATTTGCATTTAATTAGGCGTGACAGTGATGTAGTCCGAATGTATGAATTTGGTATTCAGAATGGAAGAATATGCCATGTTTATTAGGATCATATTGTTGATTTACCTGAGGAAGTTGAAGTGGTAGACATTGTAGATGATGAGCCATGCCCAATTACAGATACCGTTGAACAATCTACACCACAAGAAACCCCAAAAAGAAGAAGTAAGATGGCAATCCACAAAAAGCCTACCCCGAAAAAGTTGTATGTTAAGAAGGCCAATAAAGAAAACGAAATCAACCAAAGTTGCAATGAAACTCAGAACCCAGCATCTCCCAATCCTTCTCCTACAACCCAACCAATGTCACATTCCGAAATCCCAAACATCAACCGAAACACGACCCAGCAGCAAAGTGAAGCAGAAGTCCCACCTCCTAATAATTCACAGCAAGAAGGTCAGAATGATGTGCCCACCTAACAATCTAAGAACAGTCAGAAGAATAGAAGAGTATTATATAAGAGGCCAGCACCGACTGGTCAAAGGTTTGTTCAAAGAGGAAGGAATGAGGCATCAAAGATATTTGTTCCTCATGTGGAGCCTGATTCCTCTAATTCAGATAATGATAGTGACTCCGACCCTGACTACTATCGGTATGAATCTAAAGATTTACACAGTCCAATGTCATCCGATTGTGAGGATGATTATGATAGTGAATAAGGTGTGTGGCCTCAGGAAAATCCAATAGCACCATTTGGCCAAGTTCATCTGGAGCTTGGGATGGAGTTTGCTACCATGGATGAGTTTAAGAGCTCCGTGAGGAAGTACAATATTCAAATAGGAAGAAGCATCAAGTTTAGCATTTTCAAAGACGAGCCACCGCAACCACTGGCACAAGCACGAGGTATATTCTTCCTTCGTTGAGACTGTGACATTTTCATACATTAGAGTTTACAAACCATTGTTACAACAGAAAGGATGAAGATGTATAAAGGAAAATGAAGAGGTTGAAGGAATAATTTTTTTTCCACCATGTCTTAGGGTTCATATGGTTCGAAGAAATTAGAGAATGAAGAGGATGAACCGTGATTTCATTATTCCCTTTTCTTATATTTATTTCAACAAATTTCATAATGAATATTTTTATTTTCCACAGTGTCACCTCAAATTGGCCACATCATACAATACCGTGCCACCTCGCCTCCACTATCGCCTGAAAATTTACTCATGTCACGGAAGGGTAGAATTGACAATGGAGTTTTATATTCATGTGTACAAATGACTCATTAAAAAATTGAGGAGTACATCTGTACTCCGTGTGAAAATCCGGGTGTACTTTTGTCTATTTTTCCTTACTAACTTCCCAAAGATTCAAAAATCATCTCTCTTTCCCATTTAAATTCAAAATAGTATAATTCTTTTTAAATAAAACTCAAATAATATAACTTTCCGAATTCAAATCTTCTAAAATAACTTTTCAAATAAGCCTCAGATTTTATAAAATTTTGGCATTACCTCCCCTAAAACTCGGACTTAGCTACCCTTACGGGTTCTCTCTTTCTCAACAATTCATCTACCTTTTCTTAGCAAGTATCAGATAAAAGGGTTCTCAATCAATCACAAAATCCATAATTCGTAGTTCCCACGTAATCCATCAATCCAACTTCAAACACATCAATTCATGAATTATATTAATCAAAAGACTAACAATTCCTCGTTTCCAAATATTCAAACACATTAACACCCAAAAATTCAGCTTCATATATGTTCCAATTATTACAAATTATCTCTATTCTTTTAAAATAACTGCATTAGTTTACAATTTAGATTTTAAAGAATTAATTTAACAATCGATTTATGATCTCTTTACAATTCACAAGTTCAAACCCAGCTTATCAAAAATCAATTCAACGTCCAATGTACTGCTAACAAGCAAAATCAGAATCCCAACAAACATTCACCAAGCAATCCTCAATTCATACGTTACTATAACCAAAGCATGAAACATGATGTATTTATAGCTAGTCCAACTAATCAGATTATGTAAAATAATCAAACCACTGATCATTATCATAACAACCACAAAAGTAGTTACAGTCCATAGCCATAATCAGAATCAATAAATCATGACACAGGAAATTAGTCCAGCCATTATAGAACTATTTATATAATCTTAAAGTTGCTATTCTATTTCAGAAAATCAGGTTCTCAAGACAATTTAATCCCTTAAATTCCAATCCTTCAATAATCACCAAAGCCAATTTCAACCAGTCACAAGTCAATTTCATAGCTATTCTAATTTATCAGATAACTAAAATCAACAAGCACTTATTCTCAATAATCAAAATACAGCCACAACTCAACCAATTCAGCATAATAAAATTAGAATTTTCAACAATTCCATCAAAATCAGAAAACCAAAATCAGTCACAGCCGCTAACCAAAATTAATCTTATCCATTAATCACTCGCAACAACAAAACCCAGTAACATTCATAGCCATAACCTAAACTCAATAAACTAATTGAAACACTAGAACATCATCTTGATACCAAACTTAATCCAAATTTCACAACCTCAAACTAAGTTTATTTCAATCAACTAATCACACAATATTTATAAATTATTTGCAATTATTCATTAAAATTCATTGGCATTCATAAATTAAAAACGGTTTATTTTAAATAAAATCTCCTACCTCAATGTCGCAACTTGCGAAAATTAAACGCGATGAACCCCTTCTGTTTTTTTTTTTTATTTTCAACTTGCATCAGCAATAATAGCATCAACATCCACCGGTGTTTATAGCAGTAACGGCATCAACCAACCCATTCTGTTCCCTTAGCAGCCACAGTGGTGGTTCTAGGAAGCTCTGGTGGCAGTGGAAGGCCTCAGTGTCAGCCTAACGGCGATGGTAATGGCTCATAATAGATCTAGAGCAAGGCCAGAGCAACAAAACCAACAGTTCCAATAGCGGCAGTGGCATCTTTTCAGATTCCAGAAACTAGAAGCAGAGGCAGAACTGGCAAGCCATCCTCATTCAGCGGTGGCTTGGTCAGATGCGGCAGCAGCAGAGTGCGACAACGGCAGCGATGGCTTCGCACAGTGACGATGTCTTCCCTCTTTCCCATGAACTCGACGGCTTCACTCTCTTCTCGATGGCAGCGAGCTCGCAGCAATGGTTGGACGGCGACGGATCTGACAGGAATGGGACCCTCGATGGCGACGGACGCAACAGAGCTGGCAGCGGCAGAGTGCAACGACTCCACTTCTTCCTCGCGTTATCGCTGGCTCGCGGCGCCCTCTCCTCTCGAACAGGTCTACTTGACAGCAGCGGTAGTACATCGTCCTCCTCTCTGCATCAGCGTCAAAGGCATGTTCCAAGATAGCGGCAGTGACAGCAGACAGTAGCGGTGTCCTCTTACTCGAGCTCTCCCTCTCTGCATCACTCTCCTCTCTCTAATTTTCCATTTCTGAAGTTTGTTACATTGAAAGGGATGAAAGAGGGTGGGGTGTGGCTGAGTATGGTGACAGAGGTTAGGGTTAGGGTTTCTCAATTAATTTGGGAATTAGGGTTTCTGACTTAATTTCGGAATTAGGATTAGAAATTAGGGATTTTATAAAGGAATATGGATAATTATGAATAGATATCTATCAAACAATAGATAGTCGTGGTTTCATCTCCGACATGGCCACCTCTCTGTATTTCACGTTGGTTCCAGTCCTAGGTGGCGCCTCTCCTCCATGGTGGCATCTCCTCCAGCGTGGCTTTTCGTCTTCAGGGGGTGCATGTGCTCCTCTGTCAAATTACCATCAGTCATCTGTTTCATCTCCTCGCTCACGCAACCTACCTTCCCTTTCAGCGAGTCTTTCACGTAACCTGCCTTCTCCATAGATTTCTTTGAACAAGTAATGATTACTTGGAACCCTAGGAGCTTTGCTTTCTTCTCCTTACTGTGCCCTACGAAATTCTGTTTAGGAGCCCTATTTTGCTGGGAGTTTGGTTCGTCGCCGTTCATCCAGCTTAGCCATTTTCCAGTGGAGGCTCAAATCGAAGATCTCCGATCAATCAATCAGGTTTGTTAATCCCTATTTTCCTCTTCATCCTATTTCTTTTCCTTCGTTGTGTACATTCTTCTGATCAATCTTGGTTACTGTTGTAGGGTTAACCCAGATTCAATTGTCTAGGGTTTAAGGAATTCCTAATTATGTAAATTGTGATCATTTTTTGTATCTGTTCCATGGTTAATTGAGATTCTATTGTTTAGGGTTTCTGAAATTTCTAATTGTGCAAATTGTGATCATGTTTGGTATCTGTTCGTTGGTTAGGTGAGATTTTATTGTGTAGGGTTTGTGAAATTCCTAATTTTGCAAATTCGGGTCATTTTTGGTATCTGTTCCACTGTTATTCCAGATCTTATTGTGTAGGGTTTGTGAAAATTGTAATTTGGAAATTGTGTATGTGACTTGGTTTGTGTGTGGGTTCATGTTGTTAGTTACATTCTTTCCCAGTTGTTGTTAACGTTGAGTATGGTCTATGAATCTATTTCATCTTCTTCATTTCCTTATTTAGAATTTCATGTGATTATCAATTCTCCTTTTCCTATCTCTTGAATTATTTGTTGCATGTGGTTTGTCTATTTCATCAAAATTTGAGATTTTATAATCATTATAAAGATTGTCTTTTTACTTACCTTGTTTTATATTTATGGATCATGGATTTGATTTTTTGAATGATTGTCTAGGTATGTGGTTTCTACCTAATCCACTTTTTCCATGATGATGTGATTGACAGAGTTTTTTTAGCAAAGTCAATTTATAGACCCAGTTTCTCCTATTCAAGTTTTGCATTCCCAATTTCATTCTCTCCTATTCAAGTTTTGCATTCTAATTTCCATTCTGCTTTAGTAATGTTTATGTATTGTTTGGGCTGAATCTAGCAATTTCTAATTTTAATCTCCATTCAGAAGTAAAATTTATCGACCTAGCTTCTTCTATTCAAGTTTTGGATTCCCAATTTGATTCTCTCCTATTCAACTTTTGTATTCCAATTTCCATACGCATTTACTAATCCGTTTGAATTGTTTGCACTGAATGTAGCAATTTATAAGTTTTTGCTGCATTCAGAATCAAAATTCTCTTATTTATGTTTGATGTAAAATTTTATGAAGAACTTAAATAATTATATTGATGAAACCTTTTGTTAGTCAAGTCACTTGCATTTCAATTCTTTATTTGTTATGCAAAAAAGTGTTGTATATTTCACCTCTTTCATACAAGTAGAGCTAATTGTCATGCATTTGTGTGCTTTATTTAATTATATCCAAAGTAGACCCATTAAATCCTATTGAAAATTGATGAATCTATTTTTCAACAAATCTATTAAGTTTAGATCAAGTGAATTGGTGGTTGCATGTGGGCTGTGTGAATCATGATGAGGGAATGGGTTTTGTATCTAATCTATTCTATTGGTAGTGATGTGATTGACAAGAATTAATGTATAGCTTGCTAGTTGTTTCTTTATATATTTTGAATTGATTTTAGGTCAATTTCATTCCATTTTTTTATTGTTTGTATAAAAGAACTTTTTGGCTAACTAGGAATTCCCTCCTCCAAATACCTATACGTTGATTAGGTTATCTTCCCTTGAATATCTGTTCTGCACAAAAAATGATGTTCTGCCATACATTCTTCACTGAAAATATGTGTATCCCTATCAAGGTATGGGGTTTCTATATATTTGGTCAGTGGTGATATGATTGATAAGAAGGAAGTGGCTTTCTCACAATCAAATGGCATCGCTCCATTATTTGTGTTACTAGGAAATTCTCTTCTAGGTAGTGTATTTGATGAGTGGTGATGTGATTGATACCAATTGATTGATAGCGGTGATTTATTTGCATTTTGAAGAAACCTTTTGTTAGTCAAGTCACTTGCATTTGAATTCTTTATTGGTTATGCAAAGAGTGCTGTATATTTCACCTGTTGCATAGAAGTAGAGTTGATTGTCATGAATTCTTGTGCTTCTTTGATAAAGGAATATGCTTTTGCCACTCCCATTCAAGTTTTGCATTCCCAATTTCATTCTGTCCTGTTCAGGTCTTGACAGAAATTGATGTATAGCCTGCTGGTCATTTATTTATTTTTTAAGTTCAACTGAATTGCATTATATTTTTTTGGTGTTTGTGAAAAAATTATTTTAGATATCAGCTGTTGGATGGACATACTCTTTGCCCTGAACTTAAGAGGCTCATTGAGAAAAGAATGGCCTTTTGCGACTAAAATGGCTTCATGGTATTGTTTATCTAACTATCACATCTCTTTATCCAAAGAAAAATCTATCCAGCAGCTGGTCTTCCCATGAAAATGTCTTCTGCACACATTATAAGGTCGTGCTATATATTCTTCATTGGAAATTTGGGAATCAATATCAAGGTATAAGGTTTCAATCTCACCCACTTCTTGAATGTTGATGTGATTGACAGATTTTTATTGATGTTTATCTATACTTTATTTTTCCATTGATTTGCTGTTTCCAATGTATCCCTACCTAAGACATTTACCAACTCTCATTTTCATGAGTAAAATCATTGTTTGGGGTAGTTGATGATTGCCTTCCCTATGGTGTAATGACATGTAGGTGCACTGTAGTAGGTATGGTGTGATATCTCGTTTTTTGGTCCCTATTTCTTGATTTCTTGAAAGTTTCACTTATTTTTCCTTTTTTTGTGTTGGTTCAGGTTTTGCTCCTATGATTAGTTGTCTCTATGCCATTGAATGGAGATGCATATGGACTCAGATTTTATTTTTCCTCCATTTTCATCCTCAATTTGAATTCAAAAAGGTGAGCTTGTGTGTTGGTTTTTTTCTATAAAAGGATTGTTGGTGGACCACATTCAATGCATAAACATTCTGCTCTGTTCTATTTCCTCCTAAGCTCTATCTATTTCAGAATTTTAGAATTTTTCTGTTTACATTTTGATCTATTTCATCAACTCTATTTATCTCCTTTCTTTTTACTGCAATGCCTCATCTATTTGATATGATTTCTAAGATGCATCCTCCTAGAGAGGCTTGGAGGCTGAAAGTTAGGGTTCTAAGGCTTTGGGTTGTACCCTCTTTTGGTAACCATGAGGTTTCTAACTCAATGGAGATGATTCTCCTTGATGAGCATGTTAGCCCCTATTAGCTTCTCTTTTAAATATGATGTTACTTGTTTTTTAAATTTTCAACTTTAAATTATGTGTTTCACTAATCTGATTTTGTTCTTTTGTTGGATTTCTAGTGTGGAAAAATTCAAGCTACGGTTAAGAAACCACTCCTTAATAGGTTTAGGGATCATATAGTTGAGGGTCAAGTTTATAGAATGGCATACTTTACTGTTGTGTCAAATCATGGTAGTTATAGAGCAACTTCTCATGAATTCAGATTGGTTTTCCTTCACCAAACTACTGTTGTAGCTATTGATGAAGATGTTATCCCTAAGACTTGTTTCAACATATTTCTTTTTTCTGAGCTCCTGAACATGACCTAAGATTATGATTTTTTAGTTGGTGTGTCTATCTTCTTTGTCTGCTGTTATTGAAGTTTTTTAACAAATGCTTTGAATATTTAATAGGTTGTGTTTATTTGGAATAGATGTCATTGGTCTTTTAACTTCAGTCGAAGAAGAGAAAGAATATGCAAAAGAGGAAAAATTTGTGAAAATGATTGTGCTGGAATTAACTTCAAAAGAGTATATTGATTGAGTCATTCCTGCTGGTTTCTCTTTATGTTTAAATCAATTTTTCTCCTTATTTTCTGTTTCATTCTTTGTCATGTTTTGAGTTTCATTCTTACGGTGCGATGTGCATTATTTGGGGACTATGTTAATCAAGTAAATCATTTCCTTGCCTCTGGCTATGTGGAGCAGCCTGTTGTAGTCATTCAACTTGCAAAAGTCAAGTTCTTTAGGGGTATATTGTTTGTTTTCTATACATCTCATTGCTGCTCTAGTTGTTGTCTCCAGCAAACTTTTGCTACACTCTTTCTGTGTTGCTGTGTAGGTCAAGTAGGCCTTCAAAATGTCATGTATGCCACTCAAATATTATTTAATCCTGATCTCTCCGAAGTTGTTGAGTTCATGCAGAGGTTAGCATGGTTTATTTTGTTGATTTTTATTATATTGTTTATTTACAACTAATCTGAGGTAACAAGTACAAGTATTTGGATAATTTTTTTTAGTATGGTTGAGCAAGGTGTCAATGGTACCCAGCCACTGTTTATTGCAAATGAGGGTAAATTGTCTCCTTGGAAGATGATTTAATGCGTTTAACTAGAAAATGCACTATTGAAGAGCTTCAACAATGAGGTTATCTTCCTTTGAGGTAGTTGTGTCTATGTTTATTTTATACACAAATGAACTGAAAAAGAAAAGCAAACAAAAATTTCCAGATCTGTTTTTTCATTCATATTATTAACAAATTCTAAAATGCCATTTGGATAGGAGGGTTCTTTTATCATTTTTGGTACAATCCAATGTATTGTTGAAGATGGAGGTTGGTGGTATTCTGCTTGTGTGTGTCAAAAGGGTATCTATCCTCAAAATGGTGCATATTACTATGATTTCTGTTTGAAGCATATAACTAATGTCACTCCAAGGTCAGAAATTTTGTTCAAAATGTATTTTCATTTTGTCTTATGGATTGTTTGTAAAAATAATATTTCTTGGTATTATTTTTTCTGAATCATTGTGTTCATTTTTTTCCTCTCTGTAGATTTAAACTTAAAATAACAGTTGATGATCATAGTGGGGAGGGTATTTTCCTCCTCTTTGATCGTGAGGCATCTTATTTGCTTAAGAAATCATGTGCTGACTTGTTTACTGAGGTTCAAAGAGATGCAAGTGTATGTTCTTAGTTTTCTTTTGTGTGTTGTTCACTTTATGGGATGTGATATGTGTTATTTAAACTCTGTATTCCTTATGGTCTATTCTTTCAAAATAGCTTGTATGTGGGGATACTTATCCTCCGATATTCCAAGGGCTCATTGGAAAGAAGTTACTGCTGAAGGTTGATACCAAAGGTGTCCCACATGATACATTTTATGGCACTTTCCGAGTTAGGAGAATATGTGATGATCCCACCATTATTGCCATGTTTGAACTTCCCAATTATGATGCTGATGACGAGTCTACTCCAAAACGGTTACATATACATATAATTATCCTTAGATTGTGTAAATTCATGTTTTGTTCCTTCTTTTTTTATTCTGCTGTGGTAAATTTTTCTTATGGTGTAATGTATCTTTAAACTCTTATGCCATGTGAATAGGATCCTGATTTATACAAATCTGTTTCGTGTGGAAAAGGGGATATTGGTATTAAGGAGGAGTCATCAAAGACTTGTATCAAAAGTGAAAAAGTTGCTGGTGAGTGTTGTGGGATTTTATTTAAATCACCAGTTCTTATAGATTTTCTGGCTGAAAAACAGTCTGTTGTTTCTAGAGGGACTGAGTTTGCTGCCTTAGTCAATGGTGAAGATGGGAAAGATGAGAAAACACCCAGCAATGATACTGTTAGTGATGATCTTTCCGTTGAACTGGATATATTGCTTAGCTCACCAGAAAAGGAAACTCAGGTTCTGTTATATAAAATTTTTTTCTGCTTCCTATGTGTGCTATTTCTAAATGGATTTTACAACCTTGAGTGAGTTTCATAGGTTTTGTTATTTTGTTTGTCATAGGAGGTGCTGTCCCACGTTCTCCATGCACGTTGCCAATATGAAGAAAAGCTTACTCATGAAAATGATGTTGTCACCTCCAAGGGCAAGAGGAATTTGAATCCCCAATTTGAAGAGGCGGCTACTGTTGCAGATGGGCGTGGGTCCAAGGTTGCCAAGGTTAATAGGGTGTGATTGAAGGTGTGGAATTGAGCTGCTATGTGTAGGTGTAAGTATTTTATATAATATATTTATAAGTGTTTAAGAAGGCTTGTGATTCCAAATAGATCCAAATGTAATCAGGCTGGTTGGATGCTATTTTGGTTTGACTTTTTTGGATTGTGTCCAACAAATAGAATTGTCAGATATAGGGGATTTCCTTTTGTGTTGGGTCGAGTTATGTGTCAAGTATGTCTATTCTCAACCCCTTCTTTTGTAATAGTGACTTTGCTAGGGATTGGACACATTTTCAATGTTCTAGCCTGTTTAGGTTACATACTAGGATATGTAGTCAGATGTTGGAATCATCCTTATCATAGGAGAGATAGCCATATATAATTGTTCATATCACTATCAATATTTTCATGAAATGCAGCAATTTTTATTTTTTATTTGTTTATTGTTGTACAACTTTATCTTTTCATGTCAATTAGTTATTGGTATTGATTAGAATACTTTATTTTTTCCTTTCTCCCTTATCAAAGCTTTGTATGGTTATGTAAGTTCTTTCTTGGTGTGTTTAGCTTTGATAAACTTAATGATGAATGGATAATTTATACGCTTTTTGGCATTGTTTTTAGATAGTTTTTAGTAGGATCTAGCTACTTTTTGGGATGTTTTTATTAGTTTTTATGCAAAATTCATATTTCTAGACTTTACTATGACTTTTTGTGTTTTTCTATGATTTCAGGTATTTTCTAGCTGAAATTGAGGGACCTGAGCAAAAATCTAATTCAGAGGCTGACAAAGGACTGCTGATGTTGTTGGATTCTGACCTCCCTGCACTCGAAGTGGATTTTCTAGAGCTACAAAACTCCAAATGGCACGCTCTCAATTGAGTTGGAAAGTAGACATCTAGGGCTTTCCAGAAATATATAATAATCCATACTTTGCTTGGGTTTTGACGATGCAAACTGGCATTCAAACGCCCCTTCGAAGTCAAAACGCCAGAACTGGCATAAAAGCTGGAGTTAAACGCCCAAACTGGCACAAAACCTGGCGTTTAACTCCAAGGAAGACCTCTACACGTGTAAAGCTCAATGCTCAGCCCAAGCACACACCAAGTGGGTCCGGAAGTGGATTTCTGCATCATTTACCTATTTCTGTAAACCCTAGTAGCTAGTTTCATTATAAATAGGATCTTTTACTATTGTATTTTCATCCGAGAATCTTTTGATCATCTTTTGATCTCTTGATCACATTTTGGGGGCTGGCCTCGCGGCCATGCCTACCTTCATCACTTATGTATTTTCAATGGTGGAGTTTCTACACACCATAGATTAAGGTGTGGAGCTCTGCTGTTCCTCGAGTATTAATGCAATTACTATTGTTCTTCTATTCAATTCATGCTTATTATTATTCTAAGATATCCACTCACACCTCAACCTGATGAATGTGATGATCTGTGACACTCATCATCATTCTCACCTATGAACGCGTGACTGACAACCACTTCCGTTTTACTTAAGATTGAGCGTGTATCTCTTGGCCTCCATTCCAAAAGATTGGAGTCTTCATGGTATAAGTGGTGCGCGGTCACGGCCTTCTTGGCCAAGTTCTTTCCTCCTCAGAAGTTGAGCAAGCTTAGAGTGGATGTTCAGACCTTCAGACAAAACGATGGTGAATCCCTCTATGAAGCTTGGGAAAGATACAAGCAACTGACCAAAAAGTGTCCTTCTGACATGCTTTCAGAATGGACCACATTAGATATATTATATGATGGTCTGTCTGAATTTCCAAGATGTCACTAGACCACTCTACAGGTGGATCCATTCACCTAAAGAAAACGCCTGCAGAAGCTCAGGAACTTATTGAAATGGTTGCAAATAACCAGTTCATGTATACCTCTGATAGGAATCCTGTGAGTAATGGAACGCCTCAAAAGAGGGGAGTTCTTGAAATTGATGCTCTGAATGCCATACTAGCTCAGAACAAAATATTGACCTAACAAGTCAATATGATCTCTCAGAGTCTGAATGGATTGCAAAATGCATCCAACAGTACTAAAGAAGCATCTTCTGAAGAAGAAGCTTATGATCCTGAAAACCTTGCAATGGCAGAGATAAATTACATAGGTGAAGCCTTTGGCAACACCTATAATCCTTCATGGAAAAATCATCCAAATTTTTCATGGAAGGATCAACAGAAGCAAGGCTTCAATAATAACAATGGTGGAAGAAACAGGTTTAGCAATAGCAAACCTTTCCCATCATCATCTCAGCAACAGACAGAGCATTCTGAGCAGAATCTTTCTAACTTAGCAAACATAGTCTCTGATCTATCTAAGGCCACTCTTAGTTTCATGACTGAAACAAGATCCTCCATTAGAAATTTGGAGGCACAAGTGGGCCAGCTGAGTAAAAGGGTTACTAAAACTCCTCCTAGCACTCTCCCAAGCAATACAGAAGAGAATCCCAAAGGAGAGTGCAAGGCCATTGATGTAATCAAAATGGCCGAAACCTTGAAGGAGGAGGAGGACAAAAACTCCAATGAGGAAGACCTTAAGGAACGTCCACCATTCAGTAAGGAGTGCCCTAATGAGGAACCAAAGGAATCTGAGGCTCATACAGAGACCATAGAGATTCTATTGGACTTCTTTTTACCATTCATGAGCTCTGATGATTATTCATCTTCTGAAGAGGATGAAGACATCGTTGAAGGGCAAGTTGCCCAATATTTAGGAGCAATCATGAAGTTGAATGCCAAATTATTTGGTTATGAGACTTGGGAAGGTGAACCTCCCTTGCTCACCAATAAAGTGAATACTTGGTTCAGCAAAATTTACCTCAAAAGAAATAGGATCCTGGTAAATTCTTAATACCCTATACCATAGGCACCATGACCTTTGAAAAAGCTCTGTGTGACTTGGGGTTAGGGATAAACATGCTGTCACTCTCTGTAATGGAGAAACTAGAAATCTTTGAGGTACATGTTGCAAAATTCTCACTAGAGCTGGCAGACAACTCTATGAAAAAGGCTTATGGACTAGTAGAGGACGTGCTAGTAAAGGTTAAAGGCCTTTACTTCCCTGCTGATTTCATAATCACAGACACTAGGAAGGACGAGGATGAATCCATCATCCTTGGAAGACCCTTCCTAGCCACAGTAAGAGCTATGATTGATGTTGACAGAGGAGAGTTGATCCTTCATGTGAATGAAGAATGCCTTGTAGTAAAGACTCAAGGTTCTCCATCTGTAACCATGGAGAGTAAGCATGAAGAGCTTCTCCCAATACAGAGTCAAACAGAGCCCCCACATTCAAACTCTAATTTTGGTGTTGGGAGGCCATAACCAAACTCTAAGTTCGGTGTTGAGAGATCTCAACCATACTCTGATCATCTGTGAGGCTCCATGAGAGCTCACTGTCAAGCTATTGACATTAAAGAAGCGCTTATTGGGAGGCAACCTAATTTTATTTTAATTTTATCTATATTATTTTGTTTTCTTTTAGGTTGATGATCATGTGAAGTCACAAAGACAATTGCAAAAATAAAGGAAAAAATCAAAAATAGCATTGAAAACAGCACACCCTGGAGGAAAGACTTATTGGCGTTTAAACGCCAGTAAGGGTAGCAAAATGGGCGTTTAAACGCCGAATCTGACACCTTTCTGGGCATTTAAACGCCAGAATATGGCACCAGACTCACGTTTAAATGCCAGAATAGGGCAACAAACTGGCATTTAGATGCCAGAACAGGAAGGAAAGCTGGCGTTTAAACGCCAGAACAGGGCAGCAAACTAGTGTTTAAACGCTAGAATTGCACTCTAAGGCGTTGTGAATGCCCAATTGGAGCAGGGATGAAGAATTCCTTGGCCCTTCAGGATCTGTAGACCCCACAGGATCTCCACTCCCCCACCTGTCACTCTCTCCCTCCATCTCCTCCATTCTCTTCTTCTTCCCATTCTTTCCTTCTTCTTTTGCTTGAGGATGAGCAAACCTTTTAAGTTTGGTGTGGTAAAAGCATTGCTTTTTGTTTTTCCATAACCATTTATGGCACCTAAGGCTGGAGAAACCTCTAGAAAGAGGAAAGGGAAGACAAAAGCTTCCACTTCCGAGTCATGAGAGATGGAGAGATTTATCTCAAGGGTCCATAACTCAGTAGTAGAGCACTTGACTGCACATCAAGAGAGTCCACTCATGAAGCTCAACAAGAGCATGAGGAATTCCATCATCAAGAAATCCCTGAGATACCTCAGGGGATACATTTTTCTTCACATAACTATTGGGAGCAACTAAGGATAGGAGCACCAAAATCACTAGGGATGAAGCAACAGAGGCAAGGAAGAGACATAAAGGAGCTCAAAAGCACTCCATAGGATTTTCAAGAGCACTCTATTTATTTTTCTGTTTTATGTTGTATGATCTATCTATGTTTGTGTCTTCACTACATGATCATTAGTGTCTAGTGTCTATGTCTTAAAGCTATGAATAACTCCATGAATCCTTCACCTCTCTTACACAAAAAATGTGCTTAATTACAAAAGAACAAGAAGTACTTGGATTTCAATTTTTATCTTGAAATTAGTTTAATTATGTTGATGTGGTGGCAATACTTTTTGTTCTCTGAATGAATGTTTGAATAGTGCATATTTTTTATCTTGTTGTTTATGAATGTTAACATTGTTGGATCTTGAAAGAATGATGAACAAAGTGAAATGTTATTGATAATCTGAAAAATCATGAAGTTGATTCTTGAAACAAGAAAAAGTAGTGAATGAGAAAGCTTGCGAAAAAAAAATAAAAAAAAATTTACAAAAAAAAGGAGAGAAAAGAAAAAGAAAAAGCAAGCAGAAAAAGCCAATAGCCCTTTAAACCAAAAGGCAAGGGTAAAAAGGATCCAAGGCTTTGAGCATTAATGGATAGGAGGGCCCAAGGAAATAAAATCCAGGCCTAAGCGGCTAAATCAAGTTGTCCCTAACCATGTGCTTGTGTCATGAAGGTCCAAGTGAAAAGCTTGAGACTGAGTGGTTAAAGTCGTGATCCAAAGCAAAAGAGTGTGCTTAAGAACTCTGGACACCTCTAACTGGGGACTTTAGCAAAGCTGAGTCATAATCTGAAAAGGTTCACCCAGTTATGTGTCTGTGGCATTTATGTATCCGGTGGTAATACTGAAAAACAAAGTGTTTAAGGTCACGGCCAAGACTCATAAAATAGCTGTGTTCAAGAATCAACATACTTAACTAGGAGAATCAATAACACTATCTAAAATTCTGAGTTCCTATAGATGCCAATCATTATAAACTTCAAAGGAAAAAGTGAGATGCCAAAACTGTTCAGAAGCAAAAACCTACAAGCCCCGCTCATCTAATTGGGACTAAGTTTCATTGATATTGTGGGATTCATTGTATATTCTCTTCTTTTTATCCTATTTTGTTTTCAGTTGCTTAGAGACAAGTAATAATTTAAGTTTGGTGTTGTGATGAGCGGATAATTTATACGCTATTTGGCATTGTTTTCAGGTAGTTTTTAGTAGGATCTAGCTACTTTTTGGGATGTTTTTATTAGTTTTTATGAAAAATTCATGTTTCTGGACTTTACTATGAGTTTGTGTGTTTTTCTGTGATTTCAGGTATTTTCTGGCTGAAATTGAGGGATCTGAGCAAAAATCTGATTTAGAGGCTGACAAAAGACTGTTGATGCTGTTGGATTCTGACCTCCCTGCACTCGAAGTGGATTTTCTAGAGCTACAAAACTTCAAATGATGCGCTCTTAAATGCGTTGGAAAGTAGACATCCAGGGCTTTCCAGAAATATATAATAGTCTATACTTTGCTCGAGTTTTGACGATGCAAACTGGCGTTCAAACGCTCCTTCTCTGCCCTATTCTGAAGTCAAAACGCCAGAACTGGCATAAAAGCTGGAGTTAAACGCCCAAACTGGCACCAAAGCTGGCGTTTAACTCCAAGGAAGACCTATACATGTGTAAAGCTCAATGCTCAGCCCAAGCACACACCAAGTGGGCCCGGAAGTGGATTTCTGCATCATTTACCTATTTCTGTAAACCCTAGTAGCTAGTTTCATTATAAATAGGACCTTTTACTATTGTATTTTCATTCGAGAATCTTTGATCATCTTTTGATCTCTTGATCATATTTTGGGTGCTGGCCTCGCGGCCATGCCTACCTTCATCACTTATGTATTTTCAATGGTAGAGTTTCTACACACCATAGATTAAGGTGTGGAGCTCTGCTGTTCCTCGAGTATTAATGCAATTACTATTGTTCTTCTATTCAATTCATGCTTATTCTTATTCTAAGATATCCACTCACACCTCAACCTGATGAATGTGATGATTCGTGACACTCATCATCATTCTCACCTATGAACGCGTGACTGACAACCACTTCCGTTCTACTTAAGATTGAGCGTGTATCTCTTGGCCTCCATTCCGAAAGATTGGAGTCTTTGTAGTATAAGCTAGAATTAATGGTGGCTATTCCTGAGATTTAGAAAGTCTAAACCTTGTCTGTGGTATTCCGAGTAGGATCTGGGAAGGGATGATTGTGACGAGCTTCAAACTCGCGAGTGTCGGGCGTAGTGACAGACGCAAAACGATCACTGGATTCTATTCCAACATGAGCGAGAACTGACAGATGATTAGCCATGCGATAACAGCGCATTTGGACCATTTTCATTGAGAGGACGGGAGGTAGCCATTGACGCCGGTGAAACCCGAACATACAGCTTGCCATGGAAAGGAGTATGAAGGATTGGATGAAGGCAGTAGGAAAGCAGAGATTCAAAAGGGACAAAGCATTTTCATACAATTATCTGAAATTTCCTCCAATGATTTACATAAGTATCTCTATCTTTATTTTATGTTCATTTATATTTTAATTATCAAACTCCATAACCATTTTAATCCGCCTGACTGAGATTTACAAGGTGACCATAGCTTGCTTCAAGCCGACAATCTCCGTGGGATCGACCCTTACTCACGTAAGGTATTACTTGGATGACCCAGTGCACTTGCTGGTTAATTGTGCGGAATTGTGACAAAGTGTGATTCACGTTTGAGAGCACCAAGTCTATTGGCGCCATTGTTGATGATCACATTTTCGTGCACCACTTAACTTCAACAGTTACTCCCCCCAAAAAAGAAATAAAATTTGTCGGGGAATAGATTTACAAATTATTTTCCCAGCGACCCCCTTTTTTTAAATACCTGTTTTCCTATGGGTACTTAACAATGTGGATGCCTTTTTGGCAATGAATTAAGGGTAGCTTTTGTGGTTTATGTTTCAAACTCTTGTTTTATTTAGTACGCGTAACAAAGATGTCTCAGAATTCTGTTCGTGGTAGAGAATATAGGAGAAATTCTTTGAAAAGAAAGCGAACACAAAGTCACCATCAAAACGCAAAAGGTCGGTATTGATTTGACTTTTGTGATATTTTTAGTGTTTTGGTCGAATTTTTAATGATTTTATATCCATGGGAGCCTTTGTAATTTTTGTTCCTTTTCTAATCTTTTAGAGGTCCTCCATTCCTCGATGCCTGTTGTGTCTTTGAATGATTATTCGGGTAATTTTTGTTGCTCTGCCTATATTTTTGTGGTTAATCTTTATGTTTCTAATAATTTATCTGTTTATTTTATATGTTTCTAATGTTTCTGATCATTTTTATCTTTTAGAAAATTTAGTTGAAGTGTCCTAGAATGTTTATCAAAGTTCAAATTTTATTTTGTCAGGTACAATAATATTTTTAAGTATTCTATCCGTGTCCAATTTTGTTATTGTTAAATTATATTTTAAGTTCTTTTTGTTTATATGTAATAACACATTCATTTGTTGATTTAGTATTGTTTTTTTTTTTTGCAGTCTTATGCCTAAAAGGTTTACTTTAACTATTAGTAACTCATACAATTCCTAATTAAACATATCAGGAGACTCTTCTGTACTTGATATTTTTTTAATTTGACATCTCAATTAATATTTGTAAAATAAAAAATGATATAATTATTCTAAATATCATTCAAAATAATTATAATAATCCTAAATTATGATAAGTTGTTATTAAATTACGTAACATGATCGTGAACTTGTTTTGTTCCTGTTTTTTTACATGGCTGAAAGTGATTAAAATAGTTAATACTTGATCCAAAGCGAACAATTACTTAAGGTAGTTAAATTATCTAGCGTAACCCTGACCAATTGCCGCATATGGTTGATATAATTAATCCGATGATAAATTTGTTTATAGAATCATTTGGATCACTAGATAGGTTTAATTTATATAGTTATTTCAAAGATACACAAGTACTAGAGGTTATTCAACTGTTTAATTATGGTTTATTCTTGCCTTGGACAATATGAAAAGTTTTTGGGTTATGTGGTTAGATTCACGTAATTAGTTGATGAATTAACTTTTCTAGCTATATAATACACGATGGGTATTTGTTGAAATTTTTTTAATTTAGTGTCATAATCAATAATTACATATTAAGAAAAAAATTTAATTACTCTGTCGGTCTTCTAAGTTTTTGAAATTTTCTATTAGGTGCATATAATATTTTTTTCTTTCAATTCTGTCCCTCAGAAAAATTCCTTTTTTTTAATTAGACCACTCTTGATATTGATTTGCTCAATTGTACGAGGATGTATTTACAACAAAAAATATAGTGCATGGATTCAATTAAAAGAAAAACAAAGTCTTGACAGCCAATTAAGAAAAAAAAAATGGTGCGAAGACTCAATTAAAATAAACAAGAAAAAAGGGAGTTGGTTAAAAATTTTGGAAAATGCTATGGAAGAATAGAGTCATTAAAGTCTAAAAAAATACAAAATGATTCTAATTGTGATTTGGATTATTTGATTCGAACTTACACAATTAGTATGAGTGATTAAAATAATGAAACAAAGTCTATTCTATCGTAAAAAAAATCAAACTGTTCTTGAATGTGCATTAGGCCTTATTTATATTTAGTTTTTTAATATATCAATGTTAATTCAGATTGATTTTTATAGTTTATTACATTTTTAATATTCAATTTTTATGCTAATTATTAAATAATTAACTCATTTCTTATTTCATAATAATTTTTTTTTATATTTGGTTGTGAAATATATATTTACACAAATTTCTGTTAATTTAAATTAAAATGGATGATATAGACCAATCAGAAATATATGATCCTTTGATAAATTTATTCAGTCAAGTTGGTTCTGTTATTGATCATCCTCTGTTCTTGCAAAGTGAGATACAAGGTACGATCTCTTTCTTAAATAGAAGTAGTGTTCTGTGATATATTTTTTGAAAAAATTTAAAGGAGTCAAGTATTTATTATATATTATATTTGTAAGTTAATGATTTATTCATTTTATGTTGAATCTATTTCATGCTATCTAATTGAGATGAAATTTTTTTATTGTTATGCATGTTTTTTTCGCCTTTATCTTTACCAGGTTGTCTTGATGTTGGTGATCCTAACTACGAATGTTCAATCTATGGGGCGTGTTTTTGGTTATCAGAACGTGTTGAAAGAGACTCTACAGTTAATCGTCCTATTTTTACTGTTTGATGTTCAAAAGGGAAAATTCAGTTACCTTATCTCCGAAAGCCCCCAAATTTGTTATATAATTTGATTAATGGACATGATAGCAAGAGTTTGTATTTCCAAAAAAAATATTCGATCTTATAATAGTATGTTTGCCTTCACGTCTCTTGGTGGTAAGGTACTGGATTCAGTGAATGATGGGAGTGGTCCACTGTAGTTTATAATAACTGGTCAAAATTATCATCGGATTGGAAGTTTTCTCCCATATCTTGGTCAGAAGCCTAAATTTGCGCAATTATATATATACGACACTCAGCATGAGATAATGCATAGGCAGGGAATCTTTCGGTATGTGTGTTTAAAAATCTGTTGTTTAGTTTTTTTATTTTATTTCCCTGATGTTTTAATGGTATCTGCATTGAAAAATAGGTTAATATCTGTCATTGCATAGTTATATTGTGTTTTATTCCGGTTATAATGCATCATTAACCATTTTTTGACTAATAATGATGTATCAAAATATATGATAATTGTATTCTGTGTGGTTTTTAAATATATTTTTGTGGTTAATGTATATTTGTTTTAGGCAAACATCTGAGATAGATAGAGAATTGATAACTGAGTTATTGCAAATGATCGATACTCATAACGTCATAGCACAGTCATTTCGAAGAGTCAGAGAATTCTATCAGTGTCATCCATCTGAAATATTCTCTTTGAAGTTGTATTCGCATAGGAAGGTTGATCAAAGAACTTACAATTCTCCCTCTTGTGATAAAGTTGCTGCTTTGATTGTTGGAGATTTTGATTCGTCGGATCATGGTCGCGACATTATTGTTCAATCTACTGCTGGTCAGTTGCAGTGTATCTATGAAACTCATGCTCTGTATTGGCCCTTACAGTATCCGTTGTTGTTTCCATATGGCGAGGATGGTTACCGGTTGAATATTCCTTATCGTGGTCAAGTTGGTGGATATGTTCCTGGAAGGAGAACAAGGGTTCCTCTCAGGGAATTCATATGTTTTCATCTGCAGATTAGGGAGCAAGAAGATGGAATTATTCACAAGTGTAGGCGATTATTTCAACAATTTATTGTTGAATGTTTCACTATGATTGAGTCCCAGAGGTTGTATGAGATTAGAATGAAACAGAGTACAATTAGAGGAGAAGTGCTTCAAGGAATAGAGGAGGCTATGCGTTGTGGTGATGATGAAGCTTCTTCAATTGGGACACGAGTTATCTTGCCTTCTTCCTTCACTGGTGGTAGACGTTATATGTTTAACCGTTCTCAGGATGCGATGGCAATTTGTAAACATTTTGGCTATCTAGATTTATTCCTCACTATTACGTGTAATCTAAATTGGCCTAAATTTCAGCGATTCACAGAGCGAGAGCAAATTCCCATTGTTGATCGTGCTGATATCTCTTGCCGTGTCTTTCATGCTAAGTTGAAATGCCTGCTTAGCGATCTCAAGGAAGGTGTATTTTTTGGTCCACTTAGTGCAGGTATGTTTTCTCGCTTGGCATTTCAATTTCTGTCTGTTGTGCTCGGACATGTAGTTGTCTGGCTTCTTAATGATGTTTTTTTATTTTTAGGTATGTATACTATTGAGTTCCAAAAAAGAGGTTTACCACATGCACACATGTTACTTTGGCTTAACGGGGAAAGCAACTTACAAAGTGTTGAAATTGTTGATGAATTCATCTGTGCCGAGCTACCTAATCCCCTCAAATTTCCAGCTCTTTATAATGTCGTCACTTAGTACATGATCCATGGTCCCTGCGGTCGACTTAGACCGAGTTCTCCTTGCATGAAAGATGGTAAGTGCTCAAAATTTTATCCGAAAAAATTCGTTAACCGAACGAGCTTTGATGAAGATGGCTATCCGATATATAGACGTCGTAATATGGGTAGGACAGTGAAGATCAACGATGTGAATATTGACAACAGATTTGTCGTGCCTTATAATCCACTACTATTAATAAAATATCAAGCTCACATCAATCTTGAGTTCTGTAACAAGTCAAACATCATTAAGTATCTTTTTAAGTATATCAATAAGGGTCCAGATCGGGTGACTGCAACTGTTGGAGAAACATATCATGTTGGTGAATCTTCTCAGGTGGTTGATGAGATCAAGCAGTATTATGATTGTCGTTATTTAAAACCGTCTGAATCCATGTGGAGAATTTTTGTTTATGATATTCATCATAGATGCCCGTCAGTACAGAGGTTGACTTTTCACTTACCGAACCAGCAACATGTCATATTCGATGATGCTGATATCACTACTCATGTTTATTTGCGCAACAAAGATTTGCTGACGATGTTGACGGGTTGGATGATAGCGAACAGGTGGTTCCCGGATGGTCAGTCTTTAACATATGTTGAATATCCGGGCAAATTTGTGTATTGTTCGAACAGTAGGGAGTGGAAGCCGAGACAGAGGGGATTCTTAATTGGAAGATTGAGTTTCGCTCATCCCTCATTTGGTGAACTTTTCTATATGCGGATGCTTTTGAATGTGCAGAGAAGTTGTACCAGTTTTTGAAGTATAAGAACTGTGAATGGTGTTACTTATGATACATTTCAAGAGGCATGTTCCGCCATGGGATTCTTGATAGATGATAAGGAGTATGTTTCTGCTATTAAGGAAGTCACAGAGGTAGCGTCCGCTGCACAGCTAAGGATGCTTTTTGTGATGTTGTTGCTATCTGGTTCCATGGGAAGGCCTCTGTCAGTTTGGGAACAAACTTGGGCTTATTTGTCAGATGATATTCTTTATCACAGGAGACATGAGCTGCAATATCCCGGTAAGAATATTGTTCATGATGAATTTATTATATGATAAGCAAGCACACACGTACACAGACAGTGCAGAAATGATATTATGGTGCTAATATTTATTAATTATCATTAAACGTAGATCTAACGATGAGTCAGGACGAGTTGCAAACATTTTATTTGTTGGAGATTGAGAAACTATTACAGAGTAATGGAAAATCATTGAGAAATAATGGTGGCATGCCGGTTCCAAATACCTCTTTAGTCTCTCAATTTAGCAACTTGATGCTGTTGCGTGAGTTGCAGTATGATACTGTTTCTTTAACTCGTGAGCACGATGCAAATCTCTTAAAGTTAAATGAAGAACAGAGGGTGGTCTACGATAAAATTATTGAGTGCGTTTCGAATAAGAGGCACGGATTCTTTTTTGTGTACGGGTTTGGTGGCACTGGAAAAACCTTTTTATACAGAGTTTTGTCGGCTAGATTGCAATCTGAGAAAAATATTGTTATAAACGTTACTTCTAATGGTATGTCTAAAATCGTTTCAACCATTTTGTGTGCACTAGATGCTCCATTTTTTATGGACGATTAGATTCTATTAAATGAATATTAAAGATGTTATGAAAGAAGAGTATTCATACATTTTATAAATGTAGAGTATATTTGTATATATATACATAAATAAATTTTAATACATAGTATTTTAAAAATGGCAAGTATAATCCTTTACTTTAAAATAAATATAAAACATATCAATACATATCAAAATATTTCTCATTTATTAAAATTAATTATTATATTATACTATTGTTAATAAGGTAAAAATTTATTAAGAAATAATTTCATAATTACCTATTAGGAAAAAATATCATCAATCATAATTACATTAACATGATTATCTAGATTTTATATATCAATTTTTCCTGGTGCATTCTGTCTTCTATTTTTTTATTATTATTTTAGTTTTAATATTTAGGTCCAATTCTAATTTGATGTCTGATATTTTAAATATTTTATTTTAGTGCAGAATAATCTTGCACTTGTTTAATATTATTTCACTCTTAAATTTGATACAAATTCTTTGTATCAAGAAATATTTTGTATTAGACTATTGAGATTTAAAGTACTTAATTATGCACTAAAATGTTATGCATTTATTAGAGTCTCTCAATATTCTTCTTTTATATTAACCTTTGATTTTTATATAATATAATCAAATGGTCTATATAAATATGGGTTATTCTATAAGCAGATAATTGTTGTTCTCATTTAAAAGATACCCTCATATTTAGTGGATAAATTTGATGATTCATATTTTTATATTTTATTTTGATTCTTTTTTTTAGTTTAAAAAGTGATTTTTTAAATACAGTTATTTTGTTTGATATGAAAAAGTTATTTCACTATCTGGTTTTGAAAATATTCAATTTTATTAAAAAACTTAGTTATTTACTTTTTTTAATTTGATATTGTTTTTTCCAAAAAAAAAAAGATAAAGAAAGTTTGTAATATGATTTTGTTTTTATCTGATTTCAAAAAGTTACTTTATTATGTGGTTTTGAAATTATTAAAGTTTATTAAAAAACTTGATTATTTACTTTTTTAAATCTGATATTGTTTTTTCCAAATAAATTGAAAGAAACTATATTGTTAATATATCAATAAAAATAAAATATCATGATTTTATTAATAAAAAATAATTATTTATCTTTTTATACAAAGAATAGTCAGATGATATCAGTGCAAATTTGATTTTAATTTGTCATAAAAAAATTTGATTTTAATCTAAATTATACTCTATCCATACAATTTTATTTTATTTTTGTTATTTCTAACATATATATTTAAGTAATAAATATATTATTAGTAGTAAGTTTCTTATAATGTCATATATCAATTTTTCTTTGCACCTCTTTACATAATTTGGTTAATTTATCCAGATCTCAATTAATTTTTTTTTTCTTTTGTTAGTTAAAACGTATCTCTTTTAATAGATGAACCAGATTTTTATTTCTTAAAAAAATCATATCAATTTGTTTTTTATAATACATTAAATTTGCATAAAATTCAAAAATTAAATATCTAAAATGATTGATATTTTTTTTACTATCAGTCTAAAAATACTTGGTTGGAGAATTTAGTTTTTATTAATATAATCCTTTCAATTTAACCATAAACGTAATTAAACTAAGATAATGTGAGTTTTAGTAATTTTGTGTTACCAAATTCATCACTTTGAGTTAGGATCCTTAAAAGACCTTTCGACCTCATCCCATTTTCTTCATCCCTAACCTCACTCCATCCGTCACACCATCTCTGTTCCCCCTCCTTCGGCTGAGGTTTTTGCTTCTCTCCTAGGTTTTAGACACGTGCAGAGAAGGTATGGGTATCTCTGCGATTCCATTGGATCCCACCATGAGGGTGTTGTTCTCTTCGTTGCGTCTATTCCTTCTCCGCAAGGTTCCTCTGTCTCTCTCTATCAATCATACCTCATTCTCCATCTTGATTTCTCTGTTTTGATAGCAGATGTTGCCACCGCGGTTCAAGAGGTATATGTGGCCTATGGTTCCATTCTTCTCCTTTTCAATCTCTTTCTGGATTCGTTCTCCAGTTTCAAATTTTTTTTGGTTAATTGTTACTATTTTTTGGATCCATCGTTTAATTTTGAGTTGTTTGATTTCTAATTTAATCATGGTGATTGTTACTTGTTTTTTTAAATCAATGCTTCTCTCCTAGGTCTTGGTGTTTCTGTGAAATAATTTTCTTCTTGGGGTGTTTGCTCATTATAATTTATATAATTTTCTTTTTGCTATTGGACTGAAGTTAACTGTAGTGTTAGGTATACTTGACTGATGAAATTCTATTTTTGCTTAATTGTGAATTGTCAAATCAACTATATGTGGTAGGTATTTGGTAATTTGTAACAGGCCTCTTCCCATATTGTTTTTGCTCTTTTCCCATGAGTATTTGGTTACTTGTGATATCTTCCTAAATGATGGGTGTAGATATATCAATCTATATATGCCTATTAGTCTAACTCTGTCTCATATGTGAAGCTTTCATTGTAAGCTTTAGTGTTTGTTAACTTTGGGAGTTTATAACTCCAACTCATCTGTTTATCTTCTCATCTTAGTTTTGAATTTTTCTTTGTATATTTTCTCCTTTTGGTGTTCTTATCCTATATATGTTGGGAATGAATAACCGTGTTGATTTGGTGGAGAAAATCACTCCCTGGAGAGAATCATGAAAAGTGCATGTTAAAGTTGTGAAGTTGTGATGCCAGGGCATTTTGGTCAGTTTCACTGACCTTTTCTTTACTATTTTTAAGGTAGTTTCATGCATTTTCTTAGGAAATAAGCGAGTTTTGGGTAGATATTCACTTACATCTTGATTCAAGCATACATTGTGCACTTTACATGATTTCATGAGAATTTTGCATGAATTATATGATAAATTGGATGATGCATGATCCCATGATTAAGAGCAAGACTTTGATGCACTTTGTTTGATTGATTTCAGGCCAAAAGAAGAAGAGAAGAGCCACGTTAGTGGCCACGTTAGTTACACTAACGTGGGCACTAATGTGGAAGGAAGGAAGTGGCATTAACTTTGAAGAAAGAAAATGGAGCCAACGTTAGTGACACTTAACATTATCACTAACGTTGGACCAAGCTCATAAGTGGCCACGTTAGTTGCCACGTTAACTTAGTTAACGTGGCCTCTAACGTTAAGAAGAAAAGGGGACGCCAACGTTAGTGACATTCAACTTTATCACTAACATTGGCTAAGTCACAAGAAGCCACATTAACTCCCACATTAACCTAGTTAACGTGGAAGCTAACATGAAGAAACAAGGTTGTCGACAACGTTAGTGACACCAAACATTGTCACTAACGTTGGAAGCAACCCACAATCCCCAATGAGCCACGTTAACTTCCACGTTAACTTAGTTAACGTGGAAGCTAACGTGGATGAAAGAAGGTGATGGCCAACGTTAGTGACACTCAACATTGTCACTAACGTTGGAAGGAGCCACACAAGCCACAATGAGCCACGTTAACTCCCATGTTAACTTAGTTAACGTGGGCAAAAGTCCCACCTGGCAGCCTGACCATGCCTTCTTCAAACACGCATAACTTGAGCCACAAAGCTCCAAATGAAGTGATTCCAGTGGCATTGGAAAGTAGGATTCCAGAGATTTCCAAGAATAGATGGCACTACATGGTTGACACTAAATTTGAGGGAGAAAACCTGCCCCGAAAGTGTAGTGATGAACATGGTATCAACCTGTATTAAGGCCAACTGACCTCTTCACCTTCCAAGAAGTGTAACTCGAGTTGTAGGGCTCCAAATGATGCGCTTTCAAAGGCGTTGGAAACTAGACATCCAGAGCTTTCCAACAATATATAATAGTATGGGGTGGACACTAAGTTTGAGCTTCAGAAACTGGCAATAATGAAGCCCTGGTCGCTAGCATTATTGGCACTCAACTTTTTCATTAACGCTAGCGACGATGCCAGCGACCATGTCCACTTCAAAGAAGCATAACTTGAACTACAGAGGTCAAATTGAGGTGATTCCAGTTGTGTTAGAAAGCTGACATTCAGAGCTTTCCAACGATATATAATACTCTATAGTGGGCATGAAATTGAAGCACGAACCAGAGGCATCTTTTATGCCCCCAAAAACACCAACTGGTAGCAAGTGTGACGTTAGCCACACTAACTTCAGCACTAACACCACACTTGTAGCGTTAGTGTGGCTAACGGTAGCACTAGCATTGGCACCTGGACCTCAACTTTACTCACTTCTCTCTCAAGTCCACTTCAAAGCCCAAGCAAGCAAGCCCACAATTGTCAACCAATCAAGACCACAAGAAGCATCTAGAATAGGAATTTTCATTTAAGTGTAATTTGCTTTTAATTTCATTTTGTAATTTAGGAGAGCCTGTATAAAGGCCTTAGTTTTTACATTCAAGTCATTCTAGATAGGGGAGAATTGAAGGAAGGGGGAGAGAGTGAAGACTAATTCGAACTTCTGTGAATTGGCACATTCCAAGGGGAGTGGGTCTTCGGACCCCTCCCCTCAACCACTCTTCTTCCTTTTCTTTTCTTTTCTTTTTCTTAGTAATAGTTTAATTCTATTTTGTACTTTTCGTTTATGAATTTTGAAGTTTCAATTTTAGTTTTAATCTTCATCTTTACTTTTCTGCACTTTCTTTCTTTTCTATTTTGGTAGAGCAATGACCAACTAACTCTTTACATTGGGTTAGAGAGCTCTATTGTGATTCAATGGATTAAGTGTAGTTCTTATTCTTCTTCTTCTTTCTTTTCTCTTGATTTTACTAGAGAGCTTTCGTTCTTCATCCCATTGGGTAGTTCTCTTGGAAAAGAAGCTATTCAAACTTGGATCTCTTCTGAGCCTTGAAAGAGGAATGAAGAGATCAAGCTAGAAATGCTTTCTCATGCTGGACCGAATTGGGTTTGGATGGATATGTGACTATAATCCTCTCAATACTTGATTTGGGAAATGCATGTGGTATAATCAGTGACCACACTTCATCTCTTCTCATGAGCAATTGACCAAGGAATTGGCTATTGATCAAGATTTGAGAGATTAAATTGCAAGAAATTGTAATTCGATCACTTAAGATTGCCAAGGAGATCAATGAATGATTGAGGAAGAGATGAGAATGAACTTGATCCGGAGGATTGCAATATCTCTTGATCCCAATGTTCATTTTATTTTTAGTTCTTACATTTACTTTTCTTGCCATTTTACTCTTCTGCACTTTATAGCTTTTCTTTACTTTTATGCCATTTACATCTCCTTGTTACTTATCACTCCAATATGATTCGTCTAACTAGGATAATCAATTAACCATTGATTGCTTAATCCGTTAATCTCTGTGGGATTCGACCTCACTCTATTGTGAGTTTTACTTGACGACAAATTTGGTACACTTGCCGAAGGAAATTTGTTGAGAGACAATTTCCACCTGCATCAAGTTGTGGTACCACAAGAATCCTGCTTTGGATCCTTCTCAAAATCTGTTGCATATGGTCTTAATGGATGAGAAGGTTAGTTTTATTTTATGTTAGTATTTCCTTAAGTTGTTGCAACTTTTTTTTTTAAATATGCAGAAGGGAATTTTTATTTTTGGTTGCAAAGTGATGTGTTTTTGTTGTTTTATTTTTTTAATCAATTGTTTTTATGCTGTTTGGATACCTAAATACGTTAATAAATTCAAAATATGAACCATTTTTCTTCAATTATAGTTACATAAGATCCAAGCAACGATTAGAGATCAACTTATATCAAATTTTGCTGTGTCTCTAAATGAAGGGGATCTGTATTTGATGACCCATTTTACAGTTGTACCAAACACTGGTTTGAACAGAGTGACCAAACATCGATTCAGACTTTTGTTCCAATACAAGACCTCTATTGTTTCTGTGGTATCTCCAAGGATACCTCATTCGGGTTTGTGTTTTACATCACTAGATGAAATTGATCCAATGACAAAGGACCACAATTTTCTCATTGGTTTGTACAGGTTTCTCCAGCAAAAAAGGTACAATGCAATGTGTTTGGAAATGCTTGTGATATGTTGGAATATGATAAGTTACAAAAATATCAAAGATCTTCGCTGATTGTCCTCGAGTCTTTTAAAATCAAAGCAATTGAAGGTTAGTTTCAGGCATATTTAGCAAATTTTCACTCTAATATTTACTTTTCTGATCTTTGATCTTTTAATTTAAATATGGTTTGAGGCTAATAGAATAGGATTCTTGCATGCAGGTGGAGTGATTCTACATAATGTGATAAATGTCTCTAGGTTATTCATTAATCCCGACATTTCTGAGTCTGTTGAGTTCCTAAGCAGGTTAGTTATGATAAAATATTGTAAAGATACAACCTACTATGCTTATTTTGTTGGTATTCATGTATATGTTTTGTGTTATGAAGATTAGTTATTGTATCTTGTATGTAGATTTAGTGTTGCCAGTTATCGATTCTCAAGACTTGTGACCAATGACCTTGGATACTTAGTTTGTAAAGTTGATGGTGATTATTTCAATCCCAAAGAGATCAGTAATATTCAAGATCTTCATGCAGATAAAGGGGTACTAATTTAGATTGGCAAACTCTCGATTTAATACTTAAACTTGAATTTCTTAAACATGTGTGTTGGGTTTCGTAATCTGGTTTATTATTCATTATTTTATAGTATATCATTGTTTTTAAAATTTTATAGGATACTCATTGCTTTATTATTGGAACAATTAAGGAAGTTATGGATGAGCCAGATTGGTAGTACTACTCATGTGTATGTGGTCATGTCATTGCTGAGCATGAGGATCTCTACCTTTGTGATGTTTGTGGTTCATGTATTGAACATGTTATGGTCAAGTAAGGTTCATATGTAACTCTATTATGGAATAGATTAATTATCAATCTTTTGGATTTTTGGTTAGTTCTTTGTTATGCGCCACTCTATGTGTTGTTAAGCAGATTTCTTGGTTTTAGTTATCATTTTTGGTTGTTAATTGTGTTAGATATGGGATTCGGGTAAAGATTCACCATGCAGGGTGTGCTGTTTTGTTTGTTCTGCTTGATAATGCGGCAACAAAACTATTTGAAAAAACCTGTTCTGAAGCATTTCTCAGGATAGAAGAAGAATTTTCTGTTGATCCTAATGTGCTTGCAGTATGAACTCTTTCATAGTGAACCTCATTTAATTTTTATTATTTATATTTTGTGTTCAAGTTTATTGATTCTTTTATATTAAACTCCCAAGGTCTGTCGGTCATATTCTCCACAAATGTTTGATGATGCTGTTGGAGAGAAGAAAGTTTACAAGGTTGAAATTCATTCTGCAGTTGATCCAGATTACTCCAGGTGCTTTAAAACTATAAATGTCTTTAGTCATAATCCGAAACTAGCTGCAACCAATGATTATATCAATGTATGATTCCTCACCCTATGTTACAACATGTTCATGCAGTTTTCTTTTATCTCAATCAATGCATTCGATACTTATTCTAACCAAATTATCCCAGGAAATGCTTCACGGTCCCATTTTTCCACCAATCTATGACACCTACTTGCAGTATGCAACTGGTGAAGATTACAAGACTTAAGTAGTTTGTGATAATTCTATTCAATTAGAAACTATTGAAGATATTATCACTGATCTTATTTCACCCAATCGCTGCTATTCTGATGAATGTATATTTTTTTCCTCATTTGCGATAAAATCTCTTTCTTTTGTTTTTGTTATTCTTGTTTTATCATACATTGAAAAGTTAGTAATTGATAGTTTTGTAAATTATTTAAAATTTGAAATGCTGCAATAATTTTTTCTTTGCTGGCAGGGTGGTTTTATTTTTATTCTGGGAACTATATCATCTATTTTGAAGAATCATAAGTGGTGGTTCTCAACTTGTTTATGTGGTTCTCTTGTGTCAGCTAATAAACAAATTTTATCATGTGATCTATGTCAGCTTGAATGCATTGATGCTGTCCCAAGGTGTTTTGTTCTTTAGTTTTATTCTGTTTTGGTAACTAATTATTATTTCAATGTTAACTCAAAATTTCCTTGTTTTCTCCTGGTTTTCAAGATTCTGCTTGAAGATTGCAGTGTCTCATGCAAATACCAACAATATATTTATTCTTAAAGATCATGAGGTTGTGCAAATAATGAAGACAAGATGCTTGAGCTTTTTGGATAATCACCCAGAGTTGAATCAGGTTGTCATCTAGTTGTGGTTTTGATTAGTATATAGATATAGATATAGTTAGTTTGTATCTATTGACATTCCTAAGGAAAACCTAAATTATTATTATGCTATTTTTTAACTATTTTGTTTTAACAAAGTTGTTCAATTGAAACTCATTTCAAGTCTTTTGCACAAAAAAGTTGTATTCATGGTTGATGCTAGGCCTGTGGGTTATGAGATGAATCGATCTGTGTATATTGTTCAAAAAATTTGGGATGATGCCTCCGTTATTAATGTTTTTGAGGCTGCTGCTAAGATGAATAAGCATAAGGTTTGGTTGTATAGTTTTTATAATTTCTTCAATTATTAGTATTTAAAAATATCAATAACTGAGAGGATTTCAATTTTGTTCATATTCATGTTCTGGTTGATTCTATGCCTGAAGTTGAAGATGCTTTCAGCCAATGTGGAAGCGATCATGAGGCTGTGGAGGATCTGCATGCTTTTTAGTTTAATATCTTAAGATACTAATTTAAATTGTTGTCGTGGAGGATCTTCATGCTTTTTAGTTTAATATGTTTAGATACTACTTTAAATGGTTGTTTGATTTGTAATACAATGTTAGTGTCTTCTGAATTCTAATGTGGATATAACTATGATATTTATATATTTAATCAAATTCCTTTTTAATTACAACAAAAAAATTTGTGTTTATTTTACCAGTTTCAAATAAATCAGTGCAATCATTAATTAATTATTAATCAGTATAAAAAAATGATAATTGTTGAAAAAAATATATATACTGGTTAATAAAATGGTTTTCATTACCATTTTTAAATGTATTCAAGTTAAGGTTAAATTTAATTGTTATTTTAAAATATATATTTCCTCAGTTTTTTTATGTATTTAATCAAATTCCTTTTTAAAAATCAGGGGCTTCTCTCTCTTCCAATTATCCCAAAAATAAGTTTTTATACTTGTCACAAGGCTTGAAGCACATTACCTAACATTTGTCATGGGTTATTATTCCCCAAACTGATTAATGGGTTTCCCGCAGAATCTAATGTTTATCATGGATTTTCTAAAAATGAAAAAAATTAGCTCCTTTGCAATGTTGAGGCACCTTCTTCTATTGCTGATGGGTTTGCCAAAGGCTTGATAAGTCTCATTGTATCTACTATTTGAGGACTGAATTCTGTGGCTATGGTTCTCGCTGCAGTTTCAATCATCCGCATGACCATGAGGCAGTAAAATTTTTTGTTCATTTTATTTTGAAGTTTGGAGAGGGTTTTTTGTTGTGTTATTTTTGCGCTTGATGTGATTAATTATTCATGGTTGTACTTTGGATCTGTTAGTTAATTTTGTACATCCTCTAATTCAGTGCTACTTTGGTTTCATTTTCTAGGTTTAATTGATTTGTTTGGATAAAATATTTTTGCTGTTCTTTATCTGAGTTAATCTTCTTGGTTTCTTATTGTTGTCTTCTTGATTTAATGATTGGGCTCAAGAGTTGATTATCAATTTTCAGTTTCAATAATGCAATCTATGTTTTTGATTGCCAATAAGTTGAGATATCTTCTATTTCACCAGTCATACTTATTGGGAATAGTATTATTATATAGTCAAAGATAGGATCAATCAGTAGGTATGGTTTCTTTATAGATTTATAGATAGATAGATAGATGTATATAAATTCATAGATAGGTTGATATGACATATCTATATTATATAGAGGTATGAGTATATCTAATTTAATTACCTATGGACACATTGAATGTCATATGTCAATCAATCAATCAATCTAGCCAAGGAGTCCAACAGAAATGTATTCTACAAGCTTTGCCTTACAAACTTGCTCATTTCTCTAGTATAAGTAGTAATGAGGTGATAGAGTATTGTGGAGATTTTTCAAGAGCTATCACTTGTTCCTTACTTGCCTTTTTTCTCTTGCATTCCCTTCCGTTGAGATAAATCTTAGATCCCACACAGTTTTTTCTTGCCGATATTTTGTTCTTTGTTTTTTTTATCTACATTCTTTCATCTTTACTATTTATTTATTGAAAAGATGAGCCTTACTATTGATCCTCTTAGAAAATCTCTCCATGGAAGGAAGCTTGGAGTATTGAGGCTAAGATCTTGACCATTTGGGAAGATGCTAGCATTGTTAATGAAAATATGCAGAAACTCTTACATGTGGTCTTCATGGATAAGCATGTGAGTATGTGTGTGTGTGTGTGTGTGTGTGTGTGTGTGTGTGTGTGTGTGTGTGTGTGTGTGTGTGTGTGTGTGTGTGTGTGTGTTCTATCAAAAATGCAATTTTTAGTTAACTGAATTTTGTATTTTAATATGTGATCAGTTTTAGCATGTAATATGTCATGGTATGATATTTAGAAATTATCAGATGATTTTTTTCTCTTTTTTAATTTGCAGCACGACAAGGTTCAAGCAATTGTTGAGGATGATTTGATCACAACTTTTATTTATCAGTTAAAAGAAGGACACGTATTCATTATTTCTGACTTCAAAGTGATACCTAATGGTGGATTGGTTAAGGTTACAAGACATCGGTTCCTCACCCTTTTCAAGTGTAGTACCTCTGTTGTTGCAGCTGCAAGTATTGTCATACCTAATCCTGGTTTAAGTCTAACTTCTATGGACGAGATTCTTCAAAAGTGCACTGATTATGAGTACTTAATAGGTAAGTTTCGCTTTTTCAAATTTCACCCGGAATAAAGGTGTTTTAAAGTGAGATTAATAACAACTCAAGGAAATGTCTCGTGGTATTGTATTCCGCGGTTTAATCTTTTCTGCTATAATTTAACTAAACATATTTTGTTGGGGTCCTGTGCGGATTGAAAAGGAAAGCGGATGTTGAGTGTAATGGAAAGATATTCAAAGTTATCGTCATTGAAGTTTTTGCTGATGGGTATCCTTTGCCTTTCTGTTTTTCATCCTTTTTTAAAATTATGTTATGCCTGTTTTTCATTTTTTATTACTGTTGAATTATTCATTTGTTGTTGCTCATTTATTATAATGATTACCCAGGTAGAAAATCTCCTACAATCTTGTTGGTGATTGTTCTGCTCTTATAGATATCAATAGTTTGAAAAAGTATCAGAGACCACCCGTTCTTATTTTACAATCTTTCAAGATCAAAGTCAATGGAGGTGAAAAGTTGTCCATGTTGCACACATGTCTCAATTTGATTTGTTTATATATTTTTGTTTACCAATGAATTGTTTCTTTATGAATTAATTTCTTCTTATTGTGTTTTGTGATTTGTAGATAAAGTTAGTCTCCAAAATGTGATCAATGTTTCTCGGGTTTCAATCAACCCTGATATGCAGGAAACTATGGATTTTCTGAATGAGTTAGTTGGATTCAATTCTCCTCAAATTTTGTCCCACTAAACTGAAAATTTCTACTTTTCTCTCCATCGCTCACTCACTCACTCTCTCTCTCTATTGCTCAGTCGCTCTCTCTCTCTCTCTCTCTCTCTCTCTCTCTCTCTCTCTTTCTCTATTGCTCACTCACTCACTCTCTTTCTCTCTCACTCTCTCTAGCTATTTTCTTAAAATTCTTTTACCCTAATATTAATTTTTTTCATAGATACCGTATTGCAAGCCACCATTTCAGTAGACTGCGTAGTATTGAGATTGGGGATTTAGTATCTGTAATTGATGATGAATCTTTTGATTGGAAGCTAATACAGACTATTGCTAATCTTAAGGGAAACAATGAGGTGTGTACTATTAGGTTTTTAACATCTTTTAATGCTATATAAGAAGTACTCATGTTAATTGATTTTTGCATATTATAGACATGCTTTGTCCATTCAATTCATAAATTTTTTGTTTTAATAGGATGGACACTTCTTTGTGGTTGAAAAAATTAAAGAGATTGTTGAAGATCCAAAGTGGTGGGTCTTTTCTTGTGTTTGTAGTCATCCAATTGTAGGTGATGATAATGTGTTTCATTGTCAGCTGTGCAGTAGAGAAGTCCAGCATTTTATGATCAGGTAAATCCAGGTTATGATTTAGAGATTTTCTTTCATCTGTTCTGATTCAATAATATAAGTAAGCTTCACGTATCAGCTTCTTGTGAGACTCACAAATAGATTAATCTAATATTTATTTTCTTGGTTATTGTTACAGGATTAAGATAGTTGCTGAAGACGAGACTTCTTGTGGAATGTTTGTCTTATTAGACAGTGCAGCCACTAAGCTATTAGGGAGAACCTGTTCTGATGTGTTTTTTTTGTTAGAAAATAAAATGGAGGTATGGTTAATGCTATTAAATTTTATTTCTGTATACTGTATCAATAAATATTTCTTATTCTTCAATTTTGTCCATTAATTAGTGATTACTTTTCAATATCTATGACAGAAAATTGAGCACCAATACTGTCCACAGTTTTTTCATCAACTCATTGGGAAAGAGATTGTTTTCAAAGTTCAAGCAAAGAGGATTAACACTCCGGGTTATTGTGGTACCTTTAAAATCATCAATGTCATTAGTGATGCACATTTTTTCAACAAACTTCAGGCTGATCAGTGCATAAAGGTTAGTACTCTTTCTTTATGTTAGATATTAATGAATTGGAGGCATCATTTTTAGATATAGTTTGTTGATCCCCAGTTTCTAATTCTTTGGCTGTTGTTTTGAATGGTATCATTTAGATGCCAACATGATTTTGCCTCATACTTTACAAAGTTGGCTACATTTTGTAATTCATGTTTTGCTTCCAAATTTTAAGGATGTTAGTTTTGATTCGGCCTTTAGCCCAACACTTGAAGACTTTCCTCAGTATGGACAGCTTAGAAGTTATGAGAACCAAGTCATATCTGGTGTTCCAATACAACTGCATAGCATTAAAGAGATGCTTGCTGACATTCTTTGTGCTAAAATATATTCTTCTGCATCAAGAAATGTTAGTATTTATGTTTATGTTATCAACCATCTGAACTATGTTTCAACATGTGTAGTATGATAAAACATGTATCATAATATACCAATTACTGTTTGTCTACAGGATCAGATCTGTTTTTTGATCGGTGAGATTATTGATGTGCTGAAACATCAGAAGTGGTGGTACTACTGCTGTTTGTGTAATGCACCTGTTTCTCATCTTGGGAATGTATTTTATTGTTATCTGTGTAGAGTTGAGTGTGTTGATGCCATAAGAAGGTATCTATTTTCTCTCGGTGTTGTTGGTACCAGTTTTTTTTGCTTTAATGCATCTTTTGCATATGTTTCTCAGTGTATATTTTGCTTTTGTTTGCATTATTTAGGTATTGCATCAAAATTATTGTTTTCCATTCAAATGGCAGCAATATTTTCATACTTGAGGATGATGAGGTGATACAAATACTCAAAAAGAATTGTTCAGACTTTTTGATAGACGAAGGAAATTCCTCCCAAGTAATCATTTTGGTTTTAATTTAATTTAATTGTCCTTCTTTTCAGTTTAGTGTTTATGGTTTAGGTATGTGAATTTTGCTAATGTACCTTTTCTTTTCTTTCCTTAGTCAAAGGATGATTACACTGTTACGAATAGCATGATTTCTCAGTTGATGAACAAGAAAATTGTCTTCATAGTGGATCCTAGACCCGTTGGATATGAATTAAATACATCTCTTCATGTTATTTGTGCAATATGTGATGATATTGATATTGTTAGGTTTTTGGAGGACTCCACCCATGATAATCAATAGCAGGTGATAACATTATTATGTAAATCTGATGTTGAGTTCATCCACTTTGTTTCTGATCAAGTTAACCTCAATTGGCTATATTGTTTTGTGTTTTTCATGTGTAATGTGTTAAAGTTACTGATGTTATTCCTCTCTTGTTCCAGTTAGAAATTTTATTTGGATCCATTTGTTCCTCATTTTCCTTTCAAATTTAAGAATCCAATTGAGTTTCAGTCCAATGCAAGCATTCAATGTTCATGGAGCTCAAGTCCTCCAGTGCGTCAGGTTTCATCGATTTCTATTCTCAATTTGAAATGTTGGGTATTTCTTGATCTAATGGACTTTGATTCTTTATCTCTTAATAAACTATGTAAATAGTAATATGTATATGCATACATGTATATCAGTTAAATTTTTTTCTTTAATTGTTTAATATTTCTTTTATTAGTTTTCAAATTTTGATCATACCTGATTTGTTTCTCATCTCAATTTTTTTGGCTTCTGCATTCCTTGTTCTTATATTTTGCTATGTTCTCTGTACACTGTTAACCATGATTTTCATGCAAGAATTTCGTCCTCACAAGGTTCCAATTTATTTGGGAATCATCAGCCTCTCACTATTAGGGAAGAGCTTCCGAGTGCCTTTGGACAATGTGAAAATACTGGCGATGCTGTTGAAAGGATGGATGAATGTAGTGGCTAATCATGTTACATTAATATATATATATATATATATATATATATATATATATATATATATATATAATATAATATAATATAATTCCAAGCCTGTAAAGAATTGTTAGAATTTTGCTTAGTTGTGTTAAGTAGTTGGAAAATTGGTAAAGTACGTTGTCAATAGATCTATTTTGGTATGTAATATCAACTCATTTTCTGGAGTTGTGATCTTCATGAAACTTATTGTTCTCTTTCGCATGCTTAAATTTGTAGTGTGAATATGTTTCTCTGTGTTTTTGAATAAAGCATGGTTATTATATATAGACATGTGCTTTTTTAAGTAAAATAAGTTAAAGGTACTTTTTTATTTATTTATCATGTGAAAATATATATTTAAAAAAATTTAAAATATAAATTTAACCTTCTCAGAAAAAATTATAATGAATTTTTTAGTAATTTTACTTTATTATTAGAAATTTACCAACTACACTAAAAAGTAAGTAAAAATATATTTTTCATCCTTTTTTTCGATTTAGTCATGCCTGAACAAATACTTAGTTGCTTTTATTAGTTTATTGATATATTTAACATAGTTATCTATCTCAATACTTTAATAGTCTAGAGATAGACATTTTTGGGTAAAAAAAAGTTAAAAATTTCTAGCATACTGGATGCATTAGATGAATAGATGTGGACCGCACGATGGAGTTAGAATCATTCTGATTGGGAAACACGCATGTTCCATTGGGAAGACATTATCTCTTCCTCACTACTTTCCTTTTCGTCAAGCCGATTCTGATTCGGAGCCTTCTCACTCACACATCTCTTCTCACTCTCCCTGGAATTTCGGCGAAGATAGACTCCGATCGGAAGAGGAATAAGTCTCCGGTGGTGCCGGTGGAGCAGAAGGAGAAGCATAAGCCGCATTTGAACAAGACAAAGATCATATCGTAATGTAGCAACAGCGACGGTGGTGATGGAGGTGAGGTTAAGGCATCGTAGATACTGCTGAAGCACCAAGCTTCCTCACTACTTTCCTTTTTGTGAAGCTGATTCTGATTCGGAGCCCTCTCAGTGACACATCTCTTCTCACCCTCTCTGGAATTCTGGCAAAGATAGAGTCCGATCAGAAGAGGAAAAAGTCTGCGGTGGTGCCGGCGGAGCAGAAGGAGAAGCATAAACAGCATTTGAACAAGATGAAGAAGATGACGTAATGTAGCAGGAGCCACGGTGGTGATCGAGGTGGGGTTAGGTATCACAAAAATATCTATTTACTTAGTAGAGGAAGTGAAAAAGTGTTGTTAACATTTCCTATTATGTTTAGATCTTGCTTGAGCAGTTAGATATCATTATGAATTGTCATTGTTCGCTCTACAATCTCTTATTTGTTAGCAACTTATCACGATAAATAGGTCACTCCCGATTTGTTTTGCAGAAAACTTCAAATACTGCTAGAGGATGGGAACCATCTTCATATATTTGGTTGTTAAAGGGGTATTTTCATTTACACTGGTATGTGATGAATTGAGATTTGTGTTGGAACTATTCCAAAATTCCAAAGGGCATTGTGTTTGAATTTGGTTGGTTTGATTTGTTAGTTTGTTACCTTTTGGATTGATGCCTTTTTTTTTCCTTCTGGTTGTGAGTTAATTGTGTGTTTTGAGAATCAGTTTTATGCTTATTAATTATTGAGATGAAATATTGGTTTATGAATTTAGGGAGTCAAGTAGAGGATATGGTAACCAAAGCTGGTGGATATAACAAAGTAGTAGAAAAGAATAGGAAATGATTTAACTTGGTTCAACATCTGAAAGGTTGAATTTTTAATTATTTATTTAATTAATGGCCACTTTCTCTTTATATATTATTGACCAAAGTTAATTTTGTCAAACTTTTCAAATCCAATTGATAGGTAATATTCGAGTTTACTGCAGAATCAGACCCCACATTCCAGGCTGAATCCAAGAATATTATTGATTTTATTGGGGAGGATGGTTCTGTATTCGTTTTAGATCCATCCAAAACATTAAAAGATGGAAGGAAACTTTTTCACTTCAATTGGGTTTTTGGTGCAAAGGCTAGCTAAGGTAGAGTTCCACATGCTGATTATAGAAATTTTCGCTCCCCTTCCCTCTCTTTTACATCATTTTATTCAAATTTATTTTAACTTTGTACACAGATGAGGTTTTTAAGGACACAGAGCTGTTAATTAGATCCGTGATGGATTGATATAATATTTGTATTTCCGCATATGGTCAAACTAGATCTGGAAAGACATACACCATGGTAATATAAAATAAGTATGATATACATTGCATTCGTTCTTTCATATATTAATTACTGCGGACACAGACCAATGAAATAATAGGCAATATCTGCTTACTATATATGCAAACTTAAACCAATTATATATCCATCTAATATTTTTTGTTTCTTCTTTCTTTTGGCAGAGTGGTCCATCAGGTAGAACGTCTAAGGATATGTGGATCAATTATCTCGCTCTTAATGATTTGTTTTGAATGTCTACCGACAGAAAAGACATTATGACATATGACATTTATGTTCAAATGGTCGAGGGTTATAATGAACAAGTTAGAGACCTACTTGCTGAGGACAAAACAGATAATAAATTAGAGATTAGGAGCTGCAATGATGATGGATTGAGTCTTCCTAATGCTACATTGTGTTCGGTGACATCTACAAGTGATGTTTTGACACTCATGAAACTCGGTGAGGTCAACCATGCTGTCAGTTGCACTGCACTGAACAATAGAAGTAGACATTGCCACAGGTAATTTTTAAAATTTGTTCAGACCCTATAACTTGAATTTAAATGTTTAATGCAGACACTAATAATAAAGGATGTTTAATTCACTGTACTCACTGTGCATGTTCATGAAAAAGATACATCCGGTAACACCATTTGCAGTTGTCTGCATATGATAGATCATGCTGGAAGTGAATGAGTAGAGAAGTCTGACGTCACAGGGGAAAGACTAAAGGAAGCACAATTCATTAACAAGTCTCTTTCTTGTTTGGGATATGTGATCACAGCACTAGCTCAAAAGAATTCTCACATTCCATATACAAATAGCAAACTCATACTTCTTTTGTAGGACTCCTTAGGTACACACTATTGATGAATTGTTTGACTTTTTTAGTGAACTGTTTCACTTATAAATTCTAATTTAGGATAGAAAAAGATTGGAGTAACTTTACTCTGAGCCATTCCTGAGGTTAGTTTATGATTGCATTCTTATGGATGCTAAAATGGGTATTGGCTGTCGTTTCTGATATTAAAGGAAGCATTGCTATTTTATGTTCAGATAATTTTAAAGGTTAGCCTTCTTTTAAACCAGCTTCTCCTTAATGATTTTCTATCACATCCTTTGATGGAGTTTGTTTTTTTTAACTCCTAATTCTTATACCATTATTATAACTATATATTTTCTTTTGACTATATTATAATTTTAGTTCTCATACAATTCAATTTATTTATAAAATTATTTTTGGAAAAATGGATATTTTAAGTTTTCAAATGTCATGTTAATTTGATAGAAGTTTTAAATTTCATTTTGTACTTGAAGATAATTGATATAATTAATATTTAATTTTTTTCTTTTTTTCTTCTTTGTTTGTGGGTTAATTAGAAACTTTATTCTAGAGTACATATAAACAATTATTATCTACATAAAGTTTACTTTTTTCTATGTTATAAAAGTTATTCATTCGGCCAATATAAGAAAAAAGGAAAGATTAGTTTAAAAAATTGTTAGAAAGATTTTATTATTAAAAAGAATTTGTAATGATAAAATTATTAACAATAATTAATTTTCCTTTTAACAAGTACCATATTTAAGAAGAAGAACCATATTTTTTTATAAAAAAATAAATACATTCTTAATTATTTTTTTACTTATTTTTGTTGATTTGTATGTTAATCTCTTTTATATTTCGTAAAATTTTCGTTGATTAATTATTTCTTTAGTTTTTTATTTTTTTGTGATTTTCCATCATTTTTTCTCTAATTATCAATAGAAAATAAAAATAAAAAAATATTGTGAAAATTAGTTAAATTTTGGGACAGATAAAATTTATTGATATAAAAAACTCTGAAATGAATAAAAAAAATTATATTATGATATATTTTTCTCAATATTTAGTTATTTTTAGCTATCATAAATATTAAAAAAATTTGTGATTAATAATTGTGAAGTTAATTGTATTGTCTAATGATTAATTTCTGATAACCGTTCTTTTAGTGTCATTTATTTTAAAGAAATTATCTAGATTATTTAAATTATTATCTTATATCTTCTATTAGTATTTTTACCTCTTTAACATTGCCAAGGAAACATTAAAAACCCTAAAAAACCAAAGGTCACTCTCTCTTCTCCCACCCCCTCCTTACCCCTACACACACGCGATAAAAAAAACAAAGGTCACAAACAAGACACACACACGCAATAAAAAAAGAAGGTCACAAAGAAGACCTAACGCAATGACTGTCCATCCTCTCTCTCTGGGGTCTCAGCTTACTCAACCCAGAAAGACACCGCCCAACTTTTTGCAGGGTTAAACCCCAAATCATTCTACAAGATACAAACTTGTCGTCATCTCCAGTGGTCCCGGCATCTCCATTTCGTTCAACAGGTAAATTTTCTGACAATCGAATAACAAGTTAAGGTTTTGCCCTAACTGTTCATTCCCAACATAATCTTCTCTTCACTCTTTTTTCTTTTGCTTTTCTTCTCATTTTTTGTAGCTTTCCTTTCGGTCATTTCATCAACTAAAGTTTTGTCTTCTAAAAATATCCAGTTAATACCTTTATGTAAATAGGCTCAGCTCAAGTATCCTTTGTGATTATTTTTTTGACTAATAGTAAAATTTTTGTTGCTCTCGCATGTTACTGAGTCTTAATTTGAACCAATATAAGAGATTGTCATATATTTTGGCATGCATGTATCATTCAAGGATATGTCCAACATCTAATTCTTGTTAAGTTCTTTTTTTCTTTTTTTATGCTTTTTGTTAGCAGGTTGTAACACGTGGGTATCTGCTACTTTTGTTAATCATCTTGATTAGGAAGCTACATTTAAGTTAACATACTAAAATGTAAGTTATTAACATGAGAAAATTTCAAAGGATAATAACAGAAAGCTACTTTTTTTATTAATTTCTTTTTTTAGCAAGTTAATTAATTTAGTTTCACTGGGGTTGTATTGGCAGTGTGAAATTCGGGAATTTTGGTATTACTATATTGTATCCAATAAGAAAAAATATTAAGCAGCTAATTTAAAACATTTTTAATAGTAAAAAAAGAAAATCATATTTATAATTTTTGAATATTGATTCTGGTCTTTTATATTTTAATATTGATCTAATTTTTGTATATTTTCTTTTTTCCATATCGTTTGTAATGCATATTCCAATTAACAAATTCATAATTCATGATTGTTTGTTTAAATTATTATTAGTAGTAGTGGTTAGCTTTCTGAAACTTCTTAACATTATACTTAGTATTAGTAGAAATTTAATTTACTAGAATAAATAACGATATTTTTGTTCATCTATTTCTTCTTTTGTTTATCAATGGTTGCTGTTCCTTCTTTATGTTTGTTCTTTATGTTTCTGGATTCAATTTTATCATCTGTTTTTCTTGAATTTGTTGAAATCTCCTATTAGGATTTACTTTATTATAATGCTCTTTTTTACAGTAATAGACAAGATCTTTTCTTTCTTCTTGAATCTTTATACCAAGTCTCTCTATCTGATAAGGCTGAATGGCAATGGATGCCAATAGATAAGATCCAAACAGGTATGGTGCTCAGCATTAGAGAAGATGTTTTCTTTGCTGCATTTTCAATTCCATTGAAGTCTCATTTACTTTTCCATTGAATATATTTCAGATTAACTTTTGAAAATTTTAATGTCAATTAAATATCGATGTTATACCATCTATAATTTTTTTTAAATTCTTTCTCAGATATTTTTCATGTTGTAATTTAATTTTATTGGCTTCTCATTTATATGTAGGCCATATTTCAGAAGTTGCCGTAATCTGTAAAATATGTTGTATAGTAATTTTCCAAAGTGATTTCTTGGGTATTTTTCATTAATATGCTTTTAATTTGTTACTTTTTTTGTATACTTAGTTAGTTGGTTTCTTGGTTAAAAAGTCTTAGTCTTAGATTCTTATCGTACCATTATGTGCTAATAGGAGGTTTTTGGCAACCCAGCAATATTAGCCCAACGGAAAAGAACTGATTTTTAGATTTTGCCTTTTCAGTAAGCAGGTGTATATATATATATATGTCATGTATGTTAACCGGTTAAAGCGTTGGGTTAAATCTTTAACTTTGAATGGTTTGTTTTTAATATATATATTCAGTTAGTGGTCTTTTCTACTTTCTTTTTCTTGATAGTTTCTTTTCCCTATTAGATGAGTTTGATTAGCTAATTCTGAGTTTCTGATCTTTCTAATCTCAAATGGGTGTAGACTATAACAACTCTAAAAAGATTAGTTTTGATAAATTATCAATGTCTATTCAAAATAAATAATATAATCTTTACTAATCATACATATATTGATACCCACTTTAAAAATTCAGCATTTATTAATACGTAAAAAGATGATTCGAAGTTCATGTACATGATTTGGTTTCAGAATCCATCAAGATAACAGCAATTTCTTTTTCATCGTTTCTTTCAAAACCTCAGTATTTTTTCTTGGACATTAAAAAAGACCTCATATGTGTTAGTTACTTAGTTACCTATTTTTGTGATGCTCATTATAATGTTAGTTCATTATGTCATTATTGTTCTCTTGTGTTGCTCAGTTGGTAATAATAGTAGATTTAAAGGTATATATACCTCTCTTTATTAAATAATTAAGTAAAATTATGTGAAGCATTTTTAGTATGTTTTGTTACACATGAATTAACCTTCGGAAGAAATTTGAATATAGGGTGAGAGACCTCTTCCCTCAAGTTTTGTTTCAACTCATGGTGAAGGATTAGGGCCAATGTTCTATGTCATTGACGAGCTAGATAATTGCTTAGTGCTCGAGGTGATATGAAAGAATGATCAGTTGCTCATAACTGACTACTCATTTGAACAGATTAGAACTTTCTATTTTATCGATAGAGGGGAATTTGTTCAATTTAGGTATGTCGGTTTTGGAATTTTTTTTATTTCATTGTGGAATCATGACAACCAAACCCATCCAAGTTCACCTTGATCCTGACTGCTATGTGCCTGAACTAATGGACCCAGAGACACTTGATAATGTATCAAGAGTGTTCCACATAAAGTATACCAGGATTGATGAGGACTCATCAGCTGATGTGATGGTTTTATCTGGGTCTGAACCATGTGATGATCAGTTTTCATCAGATGGTGATGAAAATAATGACCAAGATGGGACACTGGTTGGGGATAATCTGCATAATCCGATAGATTTGTCTAGTGAAAGCACTTTATCATTGGAGGTCAACGAACAAAGTAACGCGACAAACGAATTGTCTGATCATAGGTAATGCTAAATGTTACTTTTTTTTCCTTCTGTTTTGGATTTTAATATCATGGGATAGCTTGCTATTTTTTAGTGTGGTGACTAACATATTCATATTATCCTGAATTATATACACTCCAGAGGTTTATTATGAAAAGATCATCACAACTTTGGATTTGGGTCTATCTAGATTGGTAACTTGATCTCAAAAGAGTGGTTTCTTTTATTTTTTTTTCTTGCAAGCTTATTGAATATTCTTCCTAAACCTGTTATTCATTGTGTATGAAAATATTATGTTTATCTTAACTATGAATTATTCGTTGCAGTATTTGGCTTCAAAATTTGCTGCGTATCTTAAACTATCTGGAGATAGTTTGATTTGGACGATCACTGGTCCAGATTCTAATGTAGAGAAGAATGTGTTCTTTTTCCACTTACTGAAAAGTGGAAGAAGAGGTGGAGAATGGAAGTTTGGGGTCGGGTGGAATGAATGTTGTAGAGTATATAATTTAAAGGAGGGGGACATCATTACCTTGAAACTCAGCTCGATAGCTAACCGCCAGATAGAGTTGACGATTCAATGATGTTAGGACTTATATGTTAAGTTGTTTTAGACATATTTTGTTTTTTGATTAATGAACAATTTATATATGTTGGAAATATTTTGTTTTGGTATTAATAGGTATCTTGACGTTTTTAAGATTATACGTAATAGTAAATAACATCTCTGTTGGACTTCTTTTTCCTATTTTTTAGTGCCTAACAATTGTTATTATATTTTATTATCTTTTATTATCTTAGAAAACATGTTATACTATTTATTCACATATTGAATAATTGTTGTATTATATTATTTTATTTTAATGTAGTGATAATTTTGGAATTATCCAAATTTAATACAACATATCTATTTTTATAGAATATATTTTAGTTATATTCTTAGTATTTTTCTTTTAACAAGGTTTAAATTTCGTGAACCCCGTGCATTGCATAGGTTATCACGCTAGTTTTGATAAAATTGGAGGGTGGAGTAATTTTAAAATCAAATGTACTCCGTTAAAAATATCTAAGAAGATTTTTTTCAATATATTGTTAAGTTCAATTAATTATTTCTAATTTAAATTATAAAAATAAACATATTAATCACATTTTATAAAATATAGTTTAAACTCAATATTAATTATTCAAATTAAATTATATAACTTTTCATTATTTTTTTATCACCGGAACATTAATTTTATATTATAAAATAACTATTTATAATAAAGATTCTACACAAATATCATTTGACGTAAACTTTAAGTATTTATAAAAATTAATCGAATTATTTCTAATAAATTAATTTATGAGAGTTCAAATTAATAACATAACTCATTCAAAATAGAATGTATTTAAATTAAATTATACAATTTTTTTTCTTATTTTTCAATTACCAAAATTATAATTTCAATTATACCAAATATCCAATAAAAATTATATAAAAATTCTAATTAATTTAATCTCCAATTATCATGAGACTCTATTTAATTACCTTTAGTAAAATAATTTTTTTAAAATAAAATTATCAAAAAATAAAATAAATCACAAATAACTAATTATTTGATTTTCAAAAGATAGGATTGTTACGCCTGAGGTTCCTCCCACCTTTGATTGTTCCATCCATGATGCATGCTCTCATTGTAATTCCCATTTCCTACAACATAGTTGTAACCACACTCATAGCCAAAAGGGTGAGAATTCATAGTAGCAACAAAAATAAATACTAATAAGAAATGAGAAAATAAAGTCCTAAAACTAGCAAAAGCTAACAAAGAAACAAAAGGTAAATATATTCACAATATTAACATATATACAATAACCAATAACAAGGCACACATTTGCAACTCCTCAGCAATGACGCCAAAAACTTGATGTAAGATAAATGTCGGTTAGAAATTTTCACAAAAATAATTTCGTTGCAAGTATAGTTCCAAACCAACAAATAATCCTCAATCAAAGTTTAATTTTTTTGTCACAAGTACAAACCCCAGTAAAAATAAACCAAAGTATTCAAACCTCGGGTCGTCTTTCAAGAAATTGTAGGGAAGTGTGCATATTATTGGTTATGGGGTATATTTTGGGGTTTTTGGGTTCGATAGACAAGAAAATAAATTGCAAGAAAATAAAGGAAAATCAAATGGTAAAAAGGTCTTGGCAAGGGTTGATGGTTAAGGATTACTATCCTTATTACTAATCACAACATGATAATTGCAAGGATCAATCCCATTTAGTCATCCTCTAACAATTGAAGGAAAGTCAAATGAGCTTCATCAATCCCAATACATAAGTCCTAGCCACTCATTAATTGAATTAGTGAAAGCTAGTGTCATTGACACCAATTATCAATCACTTGGACATTAGTAACTCTAGGTCATCTAAGTTACCAACCCAAGCCAAGAGTACAAAATTCTACTCTATAATCCAACCAAGCGTTTTATCAAATACTTGGAAGGTACAAAATAAAAGCATGGTAAAATAACAGGAAATATAAAACCTACAACTACCCAAAGCAAAAGAATAGCAATAACAATTAAAGAAAGCAACAAGAAGCATAAAATTTAAATTGCATCATTGAAAATTGAAACTAACAAAGTGTCATAAAAATAAAGGCAACAAAATAAAGAAAATGACAAATAAACTAGAAAACAAAGATGTAAGAACAATAAATTGCAAGGAAAAGTAAATGAAAACAAGAATTAAACCTAAATCTAAGGGAGTTCTAACCTAATTCTAGAGAGAAGAGAGAGCTTCTCTCTCTAGAATATTGTAAAACCCAGTTCATTAATGGCTAATAACCCATAAATGAGAATTTATTCTAGAAAGCTAAAAATCTGATTTTTATGACTTAATATGATAGAGCAGATTGAGACGAAAATTTTGGTACCAATTTTATAGAAATCGAACCAAGATTAGACCGAACTAGCCAAACCGGGCCAACCGGACCCATATTGGGCCCTTGGCCAACTAAACTAAACTAAAACCCTAATTTTCAGCACTCTCTCTCCTCACAACACACTAATTCACGCTGAAAATGGAAGGAAAAGGGGGAAGAACACTCTCTCAAGTTCTATCTCTCCTTTGATCTTCAAACCACCATAACTTTTGATCTAGAGCCCCGATTACCACACTGTTTATGGCCACGTATTCACCTTGAAGAGCTCTACAAAATCCACTACTTTATTCTTGAGGTAAGCCACGAAATTATTTCAGTTCTTCATCCCTAAAATTCGAATTTCATGGTAAAAGTGTTGAGATTTTGGGCTCTTTAATGTTATAAGACCCAACTCTTTTGAAAGAGAAGATTAATCTTATCTCCTTGAACCTTGGGTGTTGTAAGATTCTCAACCCTAGTGTAATTTGTTGTTTTATGATGCTTGGGTATTGAGATGTTGTGTTTAGGTATGATGATTATGGCTTAGGTAGTGTATATGAGAGTATTGAAGCTTGATTGAGACTTTTGGAAAGCTTGAGAAAGGGTTTGGTGTACAAAAATCTGTTCTTGGATGTGTTGAGACCTTGAGAGCTTGTGGACAAGTGGTTTGGAAGTGCTCCGGTTGAGCGTGAAAAATCAGCTAAGGTATGGTCTCGGTTTCTGTATCTAAAATGTAATGTGGTGTGAAAACTTAGGCTAGAGGCCCTAAGATAGACATTGAATTGTTGATGTTGTTGAATGGTTGAGATATATAATGTGGTCATATATGTGATTATGAATATTGATGCCTTGATGGTGTGATATATGAGAAAATGCATGTTGTGATATATGCTTGATGAATGATTGAGATTGAATTGTGGGTGGAACCATGTTGATGGTGAGTATGATATTGATTATGTATAATGATGGTTGATTGAAAATGGTATTATTGGAAATTAGGATGAGGAAAGATGTATGACATGTTAATATGTTTGTCTTTTGGCCATTTGATTGAGAAGTGTTAAAATGGTTGGATGGTGGTTTTGTGAATGGTGCTAAAGTGTAAATGTGTGAGTTGAGGAGGCTTGATGTTGATTTTGGTATATTTTGATTGATTTCAAAAAGGGTTAAAATTGGCATGTTTTGGTTGATTTTGAAAAGGGTTGAAAATGCCTTGTTTTGAAAATGGCACTTTGTGGTTTTGTATAAAAATATGATTTATGGGCATACTTTGACAGGACATAACCTAGACTCTGGATCCCCGTTTTGTGCCAAACTTGTTTGGAAACGGGCGAAAAATGATTTGAAATGAAGAAGTTATGTCCTTCGGAAGATTGGGGGTTGAATTTGTAAATTCTGCAGCTTTTAACTTAACGGACACATACGCATCGTTTTCACTACCCATGCGTGCGCGTGGCTGACGCGTACGCGTCGGTGTGCTGCAGCAGATGCCTAGCTATTTTCCTGAGAGTTATGCTAGAATTATGCCAGTTTTGTGCGTGGGGCACAAACACACCCACGCATACATGTGGCTGACGCGTACATGTGATTTGGCTGTTTTTCCATCTACGCATGCGCGTGGATGACAAATACGCGTCGATGAACGTTAAGGCCCTCCACACGTGCGCGTGGAGGATGTGTACACGTGGCCCTCTTTTCATGCCAAGTTTGAGTTTTCAGCTTTAAAATCCAAATTTCATACTTTTAAGCCTCTAATCTCACCCATTATGTCTTAAATCATTATGATATGCCTAGCAATGAGAAAGAAACTAGGGGATGTGGTAACTTGTGAATGAATCATGGGGAAAAATTATGATCAATGATGATCAAAGATGATCATATGAGATGCGGAGGATGGCGGTATAAGTGTTGTGTGTGCCATGAGCCGAAGGGCTATATTTATTGATAAATTGGCTGGTTCTGGGTTGAACCGTGAGCCGAATGGCTGAGTTATTGCTGGATTACGGTGAGGCCATTATTGATTTATGATCGAGTATAAATGCATATATGCTATTGAATGAAATGTGAAAGTTGCACTCTTACTATCTGAGATACGAGTTTCCTTGGGTGAAAGCAGTGGCTAGCCCCCATGTGCTCTAGGTGGAGATTCGATACTCTGCTGACCCTATGTCGTAAGTGTGGCCAAACACTGTGAAAGTTCCAGATGAACTCGCTCCTGTGAATATACACCAGTGAGGGTGTTGGATATGGATCATGATTATGATCACGATTATGTGGAGTATAACTCGATTTGGGGATGCATGACAGAAGGACAATGCAATTGTTAGCTACCAGAACTGGTCGGGTTGGCTGTATAACCGACAGATGATATCATCAGCCATTAGGACAAGCATACATCATATGCATACTATGTGAATTGTTTGAGATTGCTTATTTAACTGCATATGACTTACTAATTGTCTAAATGCCTTATCTATTCCTATTCGTATATTTCTTGTTTGATATACTATGTTTGCCATTTTATACTCCTGCTGGTGGTTGGGAGGTCTGAAGGAATTGGAAAGGGATGTATTAGTTAGACTGAAGATTCTTTAGTCAGTTGCCATTTATGGTTTAGTCTGTTTATAAGCTTTGAATTTATCTGGTGGAAGTTCTAGGATTGCCTTTGGCTTTTCCAGGACATTACATGTTAGATATGTAGGCACTGTTACCATACTGAGAACCTCTGGTTCTCACCCATGTGAATTTTGCGGTTTTCAGATGCAGGACGTGAGGCTTCTCGCTAAAGCATGCTGGTGACTTCTGGATTAGCGAAGATCCTTTGTTCTCGGGACTCTATTTTGGTTTTATGTTTTCTTTAGATACTTTTATCTTCATTAAATAATACAAACTGTGATGACTCCTCTTAGAGGGGATTTTGGAGAATAGGTTTTCTGTATTTATGTCCCTTTGGGTTTCCTTTGGGGTTTCCTATTTTATTTACATGTATATATTGCTATGCTTGGACCGGTCATCTTCGTAACCGGATTTTGAGTTTTGATAGTCCTATTTTTGACACTCTTTTGTATATATGTAATCTTGCGTTAGTTTATTCCTTTATTCGTTACGTTATCGATCGGAGTGTTGCACTTTTGAGTTACGATTTTGTTTTACCCCTTTTTCTTCAAAGGCTCCTAGTTATAATCATTTTTCACGTTACTATATGTATTAAATTTTTATTTTAGAGGTTGTAATACCTTGCCATCTCTGAATTATGACTTAAGCATAAGACTCTGTATGGTAGGGTGTTACATTATGGTATCAGAGCAGTTCGTTTCTATAGAGCCTGAAAGATGGACTGACTATGCTTCTGTGCATTCTCTTTGTGTGTGTTATGTGCTATTAGTATATCTACTTGATATAACTAGCATAAAGTTCATGAGCATGCATTTGGGACTTTGAAGCACTAAACTTCCAATATTGAGACTGATCAACTTAATATCGATTGTTTGGAGTGTATAGAAACTAGATGGTGCCTCATGGACGCGGTAAAGGCTGTGGGAGAGGTCATACGAATGCTCGTGCACCGAGAGCTGACCCAAATAATCCGATAGACTTCATGGCGGCGTTGGAGGACATGGCTGTGGCTATACAAGCCACTGTTGAGGCTCTTGAGCAACAGATGAACAACCATGGCAATGACGGAGGTGGAGTTCAGGGCCCGATGACACTGGCAAACTTTTTGAAGGTTAATCCACCTAAGGTCATGGCAACTACTAGTCCGAATAAAGCCGATACCTGGTTTCAGGCTATGGAGCGAGCACTGTAAGCGCAGGTGGTACCTGAAAGGCAGCATGTGGAGTTTACTACCTATTTGCTCACTGGGGAAGCATCGCATCGGTGGCAAGGAGTTCGACATCTTCTGTAGCAGAGTGATGACTATATCACCTGGGATGTTTTTTGGGAGGAGTTCTATAAGAAGTACTTTCCAACTTCTGCCAGGACGGCCAAGGAACTTGAGTTGCTGCAGCTGAAGTAGGGCACTATGTCCGTATCTGAGTATATTGACAAGTTTCAGGAGTTGTTCAAGTTTTCTTGTATGTGTCAAGGGACTCCAGGAGACTATGAGGAATAAAAATGCATTACGTATGAAGGAGGACTCCGGAGTGATATCTTTAGCTTAGTGGGACCAATGGAGATTAGGACTTTCTCAAAGTTGGTGAATAAGAGTAGGGTTGCTGAAGAGTGTGTAAAGAAGGCAGCTGCTGAGAGAGGGAGCCACAAGGGATCATTCCCACATAACCGAGGGAAGAACTTTGCACCTAGAGGTTCACCTTTCAAGAGGCGATGCTCTTTCAGGAGGCCCAACAACAATAACTCCCATGGGAAAAGGTTTGGGAAGCAGCCTCAGAATGAGCAAGCTTGTGCTAGGTGTGGAGGTCACCATTTGGGAGCCCCGTGTAAGGCCAGATGGGGTTTGTGCTATTCTTGTGGTAAAGAGGGACATAAGGCCGCAAACTGTGTGGAGAAGCAGAAATAAGGTGTTGGGAAGGCACATCAGACTGGTCGGGTGTTCACCACCTCAGCTATAGGTGCCGAGGGATCCGAGACACTTATCCGAGGTAATTGTGAAATAGCTGGTCAAACTTTAAATGCTTTATTTGATTCGGGGGCAACATATTCATTCATTGCATTTGAAAAAGCTAGTGAGTTAAGCTTGAAGATTGTTGTTTCAGGATATGACCTAAAGGTGTATAATGTGACCTATGAAGCCATGATAACTAGGCTAGGATGCCCGCAAGATACATTTAGGTTCAAGCAACGTGATTTTGTCCATAATTTAATCTGCTTGCCGATGATTGGACTTGATCTCATCTTGGAATTGGACTGGTTATCTGAGAACTATGTCCTGCTCGACTGTTCTACAAAAATAGTGTGCTTCATGCCGGAAGATATAGAAGGACCGGTTGTGGTAAATAGTTATTATTTGAATTCTATAAAGGTGAATTATTCGAGAACCGAATGTCAGGGTATCTTGTTGTTAACTATTGGTGTTTCTGGTGATGATCAAAGATTGAAACAAATTTTGGTTGTGTGTAAGTTTCCAGAAGTGTTTCCCGATGATATCGATGAATTTCCACCTAATCGAGAGGTTGAGTTTGCTATTGAGTTGGTGCCTGGGGCTGGACCAATCTCGAGTGCTCCTTATAGGATGTCACCACTAGAAATGGCCGAGCTAAAGTCTCAGTTAGAGGATCTGTTAGGTAAGAACTTTATCCGATCGAGTGTTTTCCCGTGGGGTGCGCCAGTATTACTGGTAAAGAAGAAAAGTGGGAGTATGCAGTTCTGTGTGGACTACAGGCAGCTGAACAAGGTTACAATAAAGAATAAGTACCTATTGTCGAGGATTGATGATCTCATAGATCAGTTACAAGGAGCTGGGGTTTACTCCAAGATCGATTTGCGATCTGGTTATCACCAGATAATGGTGAGGGGAGAGGGTATCCCTAAGACCGCTTTCAGAACTTGTTATGGTCATTACGAGTACACTGTAATGTCTTTTGGGTTGACAAATGCTTCTGCAGTGTTTGTGGACTATATGAATAGAGTTTTTCATCCATTTCTGGATAAATTTGTTGTTGTCTTCATTGATGACATACTGATTTATTCCAAGACTGAAGAAGAGCATGCAGAACACTTGAAGACCATGTTGCAGATACTAAAGGAAAAGAAACTCTATGCGAAACTGTCTAAATGTGAATTCTGGAAGAGTGAAGTGATGTTTCTAGATCATGTGGTGAGTAAGCAAGGGATAGCAGTAGATCCATCTAAAGTGGAGGCGATAATGAATTGGGGGAGACCGACCACAATGACTGAGATAAGGAGTTTTCTGGGCTTAGTTGGCTATTACCGAAGGTTCATCAAGGACTTTTCACAAATAGCTTTGCCGTTGACAAAGTTAACCCACAAGGACGCACCATTTGTATGGACTCCTGAGTGTGAGGAGAGCTTTTAGGAGTTGAAGTAAAAGTTGACTACTGCACTTGTGTTGGTGTTACTTGAGCCAAATGAGACATTCGAAGTGTATTGTAATGCCTCACTGAAGGGTCTAGGGTGCGTGCTGATCAGCATCGTAAAATGGTGGTGTATGCCTCACATCAGTTGAGACCTCATGAAGTTAACTATCCTACGAACGATTTGGAACTCGCTGCGGTTGTGTTTGCACTAAAGATATGGAGGCATTACCTCTCTGGGGTTAAGTTCCGAGTTTTCTCTGATCACAAGAGCTTGAAGTATCTCTTTGATCAGAAAGAGCTTAATATGAGACAGAGGAGGTGGATGGAATTATTGAAGGACTACGACTTTGAGTTGAATTACCATCCGGGGAAAGCAAATGTAGTGGCAGATGTGTTAATTCGGAAGTCATTGTATGCTGCTTGGATGATGCTTCGAGAAGATGAGTTGCTCAAAGAATTCGAGAGTCTGAGAATTGGTGTTCAAGAAATGTCTGGGACTCTGTGTTTGAGTCGGTTACAAATCTCAAGGGATTTTAAATCTGAACTCCTAAAGGCTCATGAGAATGATGAAGCGTTATCGAAGGTGTTACCGGCTATTGCTCAAGGAAAATAGTGGAGAGTGTCAGAGGATCAAGATGGGTTATGGAGATTCAAGGGTAGGATCATCGTGCCGGATGTTGGCACTTTGAGACCAGATATCTTAAAGGAAGCACACAAAAGCGGATTCTCCATTCACCCGGGAAGTACTAAGATGTACCATGATTTAAAGGTGATGTTTTGGTGCCCGGGTATGAAGAATGATGTGGCGGAGTATGTCTCGAAGTGCTTAACTTGTCAAAAGGTGAAGATAGAACACCAGAGACCTTCCGGGACATCGCAACTTTTAGAGGTTCCGCAATGGAAGTGGGAAAGTATTGTAATAGACTTTGTGTCTAGATTGCCAAGGACTAGGGCTGGTTTTGATGCTATCTGGGTGATTGTGGACTGATTGACAAAGTCAGCTCACTTTTTACCCATTCGGATGACTTACACCCTTGAAGAGCTAGCACGGTTATACATAAAGGAGATTGTGAGACTGCATGGTGTACCTGCTACTATAATCTCTAATAGAGATACTCATTTCACTTCGAGGTTTTGGGGTACATTTCAGAAAGCTTTCGGGACTCGATTATGCTTGAGCACAACTTACCATCCTCAAACAGATGAACAATCTGAGAGGACGATCCAAACCTTGGAAGATATGTTAAGGGCTTGTGTTCTGGATCAGCCGGCAAGTTGGGATCGTTATATGCTGCTAGTGGAGTTTGCGTACTATAATAGCTACCATGCGAGCATCGGAATGGCTCCGTATGGGGCTCTATATAGGAGAAAATGTCAATCTCCACTATGCTGGTATAAAGCTGGGGAGAAAGGCCTGTTGGGGCCGGAGATGATAGCTGAGACCACTGAACAAGTCAAGAAAATCCAAGATAGGATGCTTATTACTCAGAGTTGTCAGAAGAGTTATGCTGACCAGAGGCGAAAGCCTTTGGAATTTGAGGAAAGAGACCATGTTTTCCTTAAGGTTACTCAAACCACAGGAGTAGGTAGGCAAATTAAGGCAAAGAAGTTGAATCCTCGGTACATTGGTCCGATTCAGATCCTGGAGAGGATTGGACCGGTGGCATATTGGATGACTCTACCACCTCATCTTTCGAACCTGCACGACGTATTTCACGTGTCGTAGCTTCCGAAATATACTCCTGATGCTAGCCATGTGTTAGAACCCGAATCGGTTTAGTTAAGAGAAGATTTGACGCTTCCGGTGGTTCCAGTCAGAATTGATGATACAAGTATCAAATGGTTGCATGGAAAAGAAGTTTCATTAGTCAAAGTGGCATGGAGTCGAGGTGGTGTTGAGAAATACACTTGGGAACTTGAGTCGGAGATGCGAGCTGACTACCCACACTTATTCTCAAGTAATTGAATTTCAATTTTGTTGGCAAAATTCCTAATTAGGTGGGTAGAATGTAAAACTCGATTAATTAAGGGCTAATTAACCCATAAATGAGAATTTATTCTAGAAAGCCAAAAATGTGATTTTTATGGCTTAATATGATAGAGGAGATTGAGACGAGAATTTCGGTACCAAATTTTATAGAAATCGGACAAAGATTGGACCAAACGGGCCAAATCGAGCCAATCGGACCCATATTGGGACCTTGGCCCAACTAAACTAAACCAAAACCCAAATTTTCAGCACTCTCTCTCCTCACGACACACTAATTCATGCTGAAAATAAAAGGAAAAGGGGGAAGAATACTTTCTCAAGTTCTATCTCTTCTTTGATCTTCAAACCACCATAACTTTTGATCTAGAGCTACGATTGCCACACTGTTTGTGACCACACGTTTACCGCAAAGAGCTCTACAAAACCCACTAATTTATTCTTGAGGTAAGTGATGCCAAGGCATCTTGGCCAGTTTCACTGACCTTTTTCTTTTTACTGTTTTAGGGTAGCTTCATGCATTTTTTAGTAAATAAGCAAGTTTTGAATGAAGATACACTTACACCTTGATTCAAGCAAACATTGTGAACTTTACATGATTTCATGAGAATTAGGTAGGAATTGAATGATATAATTGATGATGCTTAATCTCGTGACTTGGAACAGAGCTTTGATGCACTTTAATTGCTTGATTTCAGGACAAAGGAAGCAAGAAGGAGCCACGTTAGTTGTCACATTAAGCTAATTAACGTGACCACTAACATGGAATGGAGACAAGCTTGTAGCGTTAATGGAAAAAGTGATCGCCAATAATGCCTTCGATGCCATCATAGCCCACATTAGTTGCCATGTTAAGTACATTAACGTGGTAGCTAAAGTGGAGGAAAAGAGGCGTTCCAACGTTAGTGGTAAAAGTGAATGCCACTAACGTTCCACAAAAGCACATTTAGCCACGTTAAGAGCCACGTTAATCTAATTAACGTGAACTCTAACGTGGTGGGAGGAAGCGATCGCCAACGTTAGTGACACTCACCTTTGTCACTAAAGTTGGACTAAGCTAAGAGTGCCCACGTTAGTGGTCACGTTAAGACCACTAACGTGAAGAGTAACGTGGAGCTAAGCATGATGGGCCAACGTTAGTGACACTCACCTTTGTCACTAATGTTGGAGATAGAAATCACCACCACGTTAGTGGTCACGTTAATCCAATTAACGTAAACTCTAACGTGGGAAGGAGGGGCATTTGGAGTATTAGTGACAAAGGTAAGTGTCACTAACGCTCTCGAAGCTTAGGCATGCCCACGTTAAGGTTCATGTTAGTTACACTAACGTGAACTCTAACGTGGGGAGAAGACCCAAGAGCCAACGTTATTGAAAAAGGTGAACGCTAATAATGTTTGCGAAGGACCAAGAGGCAACGTTAGTGGTCACGTTAGTGCCACTAACATTGAAGTTAACGTGGATCATTAGTGGGTTGGAACATTAGTGGAAAAGGTGATCGACACTAATGTTCTCGAACCCACATTTTCACTAACTGTTTGATAATTTGCACCACTCATACTAACAGCTACTCTAACAAGAATAATCTCTTCATTTTATTTCTTGATGTGTGCCATGTTAGTTGTATGACAAGGAGAAGAAGCGGAGCTTCAACTTCCTTTGATTTGTAACCTGAGAGGACCTTCCTTAGATTAAGGAGGGAAGCAAGAGGGAAAAGAGCTGTTGGTGCTGAGGAAGAGGAATAATACTTTGAAACAAACATGGAGGAGAACATGGAAAACAACCATGAAGGAGAAGCTCACAACCATGCCAGAGAGGGCCCTGTGAATCATGCTGGACAAGAGAGAAGAGTTTTAGGCTCTTACATCAATCCAAACCTAGGAAATTGTGGAAGTAGTATCCAAAAGCCAACCATACATGCCAATAACTTTGAATTAAAACCCCAGCTCATCACCCTTGTTCAGAACAATTGTTCATTCGGAGGAAGTGTCTAAGAAGATCCCAATCAACATCTAACCATCTTTCTAAGAATATGTGACACTGTGAAGTCTAATAGTGTTCATCCGGATGTCTATAGATTGCTTTTGGTCCCTTTTTCACTCAGGGACAAAGCATCTAAATGGCTGGAATCTTTCCCGAAGGAGAGTTTGACAAATTGGGAAGATGTGGTGAATAAATTTTTGGTAAGATTCTACCCCCCTCAAAGAATCAATAGGCTAAGAGCTGAGGTACAAACCTTCAGGCAACAAGATGGTGAAACTCTCTATGAGGCTTGGGAGAGGTTTAAGGACTTAACAAGAAGGTGTCCACCAGACATGTTCAATGAATGGGTTCAACTACACATCTTCTATGAAGGTCTTTCCTACGAGTCAAAGAAGGCCGTGGACCATTCATCAGAGGGCTCTCTAAACAAGAAGAAGACCATTGAAGAGGCCATAGATGTCATTGAGACTATAGCTAAGAATGGCTACTTCTATGTTTCTGAAAGGAGCAACACTCGAGGAGTGATGGAGCTGAACCATATGGATGCACTGTTGGCTCAAAATAAGATGATCACCAAGCAGTTAGCTGACCTTACCAAGAAGGTGGAAGAGAACCAAGTTGCAGCAGTCATCACTTCAGCACCAACTCAAGAAGGAGTGAATACAAGAGAAGAAGGTGACTGGGAACAAGCCAATTATGTTGGGAACTCACCCAGACAGACCCATGATCCATACTCCAAAACTTATAATTCTGGTCAACAAGACCAAGGCCAAGACCAGAGACGCCACAACCACAATCCCAACAACAATGCAACTCACTAACACCCCTCACAGAGATCATATCAACACCCACCTAATCACCCTTCGCAACCTCCTAACCTCAAGCCACCATCACCAGCCGAAGATAGACTCTCCAGAATTGAGACTTTACTTGAAGACATATGTAAGGAAGTCCAAGACAACAGAGTGTTCAAGGATGAAGTGCGAGCCAATATAAAAAATCAAGGAGACACCATCAAAAGGCTAGAGTCCCAAGTGGGGGTATCTATCTCAACAGTTTCCCAAACCTACCGATAGTTTTCCAAGTGACACAAAGAAGAACCCAAGAGGAGAAGCAAAAAAAGTAAGATGGGAGGAATGCAAGATGATCACTCTAAGTGATAAGAGGAGTGTGGAAGAAGCAAACACACAAATAGAACATTTCCAAGACAATCCAAAGGAAGAGCATGAAGAGAGAAATCACGAGGAGCTAAAGAAAGAGGAGACTCTGAACCCATATGCACATTTTCCCCAAAGGCTCAAGGGTGGTGTAGCAAGGAGAGTATATTCAAGGTTCCTCGACATGTTTGCCTCCCTTCATGTGAACATACCGTTTATTAAGGCTCTACAGCAGATGCCCTCATACATCAAGTACATAAAGGAGCTGCTAACCAAAAAGAGTTCACTGAAGGGTGGGCAAACAATAGTGATGAATAAGGAGTGCAGTGCTCTCATTCAACAGAGCCACCTTAAAAGAAGAAGGACCCAGGGAGTTTTCACATCCCCTGTGCTATAGGAGAAGCAATGATTGATAAGGGACTCTGTGACCTGGGAGCAAGCATCAACTTAATGCCTCTATCCCTCATGAAAAAGCTCCAAATCAATGAGCTAACACCCACAGACATAATCATCAAACTGGCTGACAAAAATCAAAAACAGGCAATAGGAGTGGTTGAAAACGTGTTAGTGAAGGTTGGGAACTACTTTCTTCCCACAGACTTTGTTATCTTGGAGCTGGAAGAGAATCACATCCATCCCATCATTCTTGGGAGACCATTCTTAGCCACCGCCAGGGCACTTATAGATGTGGAGTGAGGAGAACTAATATTGAGGATACATGATGAACAACTCACCTTCAATGTCTTCAAACCCTCACAAGAAGCAGATCATGATATCAAAGAGTCAAGGGAAGAGCACAATAAGGAACTGATGGAAGAGACAAGCACGAGAGCACAAGCACCACACCTGAGAATCCCTATGGTTGACAAGCAATGTGGTCAGAAGGAACAACAGCCAAGTGTAACCCAAGAGGAGCTAGACCCACCAGAGTCACATGAGACAAGCAACAAAACCATCCTAAAAGAAGGAATCACAAAGAGCAAAGTAACATCGAAGAAAACAAGAAAAAAGGCCCCAAGGGGATAGAGGAACAAGAAGATTCCTACAGAGGATTTCTCTCTAGGAGATGAAGTGGTCTCTGCTTATATTCCACCTATCCCACTTCATCTCCCCATCATCCCATCTCAGCTGCCTCAAGTGTACACCATCAGCAAAATTCTGTCCTTAGAACATGTGGAGCTTCTTAACAAAGCCAATGGAGATAGATTCACTGCAAGAGAGGAAGATTTGAAGTACTACCAACCACCGTGACAAAGGCCAGACGTTAAGCTAATGACGTTAAAGAAGCGCCTCATGGGAGGCAACCCATGTTCTATATCCTTTCCTTTTAATCTTTGATAGTAGTTAATAAAGCAAGGTTCATAAATTCTAAACCAACTTTGACAAGCACTTATAAGAACCTCTACATGCAGCATATAGTGAATGACAAGTTTGGTGTTTAAGGCACACTAAGAGGACTTGAACACAATTCATATTATGTCAACCTTAGAGCCTTAATCAAATCTTTTTCTTTCTTTTCTTTTACCACATGATCACAAACTAAGTTTGGTGTCACCAACGTTGCATGCATGAGCACTTGATTGGTCGGTTGGTTTGCATTCATGAATGGCTCTTAGTTAATCAAAAGTAAAAAAAGGGGGTGGCTAGCATCCAAAATTTTTCTTCCCGCCACAATTCAAACTAATCTCTCTCTTTTCTTTTGTCTTGCAAGGATATTAAAGGGAATGTTGGAAGAAATTGAAGGGACAACCAATTGAAGGGGGGTTTGGCCACTTCACCAAAGAAATCACACACTTGTCTTCAAGGGGAGTACCTTGGGAAGTGTTGCCATGCAACATTGGGAGCAGGATAGCCTTGGAGACTAAACCAAGAACATCATAAAAGAAGTGGTCCTTGTGCCCATCCAATGCTAAACCCCAATCGTCCACTATTAAGCCGTACCATCAATCCACACCCTTCAATCACCCATCATCTTCCTATATAAATGACCCCCACTCTATATTGCTCCATATTCAAGTATCCATCCATTCCATCTCTTTTTCTTCTTTCTTCTAAAACTTTACACCTTCACATTACCAATTCTTACTCATGGCATCATCAAGCTCCAAGAGGCGAAAGGGGAAGGAACCGGTGGAGAGCATTCCTTTCGATGGAGGGAGATTCAAGACCATCTTCCATGAGCTCCAATTTGAACGGATAAGACACAAGAAAATATTGCCAGAGTTGACATTCTAGTTCAATGGGATGAGTGCCCACATATTAGAGAGAAGATTGAACAAAGGGGTTGGCAAAAGCTCACGAACCCAGAAACAAAGATAAATGCAAACCTCATCAAGGAGTTCTATGCCAATGTGGCCAGAGAAGACACTATCAGGGCTCCCACCTTCAAAAGCTACGTGAGAGGAACAGAGGTGGACTTCAGCCCCAATGCTATAACAAGGACTCTTCAGCTGAGATCGCCACATTTTGATGAGCCCAGTTATCAAGTAAGAATAAGTAATGGCCCCGACAATGATGAACTTGAAGAAATTGTGAACGATATGTGTGTTATAGGATCTGATTGGGAAAGGTACCCGGATAGAAGACCGCAGTTCATTAGAAGAGGAGACCTCATCCCGGAAGCCAAGGGATGGTTTGAGCTTGTGAGGAGATCTATCCTCCCAGCCGCAAACAATTCTGAGGTCAACTTTGCTCGAGCTACCATGGTACATTGCTTAATAAAGGGTGGAGGCATCAATGTGCACGAAATTATAGCTGAGGAAATCTAAGATTCACCTGAGAAGAATGATCCGGGTGCTAGACTTTGGTACCCCAGCACCATCTTTAGACTATGTATGAAAGCCAAGGTGGTATTCGAAGATAACAATCCGAAATGGGTAAATCCTGGGAGGTTAGTTACGCTCCAGCGTATAACCTATGTGGCACCCGCTCAACAACAAAGAAGGCCTCAGATAAGGAAAAGAACATCACAATAAGAACCTCACCAAGAAGAACCTCATCAAGAAGAATACCAGTAAGAAGAGTACTACGATCCAACTAACATAAACTTGAATCACATTCAAGGAGCCATTGAGGATCTAGCAAGGAGTTATATGGAGGGACAAGAACAACAACTACATGTTCAATCCCAAAGGATGGATCGTCAAGAAGAACTGTTCTCTAATTGGATGAATCAACAAAGGGAGTGGCAGAAACAACAAATGGAGCAGCAACAGGAGCATTACTCCCAACTCACCCAAGCCATCAATCAATTAACTGAAAGGCAAGAGCGTCAGGACAAGCACCTTCAAGAACTCAACCAACGTCAGTTGTCTCAGATGAAAGCATTCAATGAGTTCAGTGTGCTCAATGAAGGACGACAGCTACATCGGAAAGAGTTTAGCATAAACAATCAGGACAAGTTAACTTATGTTGCTGGGCATATGCATAATTTTCACCATGCCATCCCAAGATATGATGCAGTTCGTAAAGACCTAACAGAACAAGAGGAGGGGAAGGTAAAACAACAGAAGGAAGCATTGAAGAAGAAGATGAAGGATGCTGGTTTCTGGAAAAAGCTGATCAGAAAGCGCAAGGGAAATGGGGATTCGAGCAATCAAGAAGGATCCCAAGACAAAGGAAACAAAGGGACATAAGCATTCCAATAAGTAAAATGTGGTGGAGTTCCCTCTTCGTTTTATCTTTTCAAGTTTTAAATAAGGAAAATCATGTATGAAGTAGAACATGCTTCCATAGTAGCTTAGGAACTTTCAATTCTGCCTTTAAAATTTCAATGTTTAAGTCTAAGTGTGTTGGTCTAGGTCCCTGGCTTTCATTTGTCATCTTGCTTATATGTATGCTTGTTCTTTTAAGTCAGTTAAAAAGAAAATGTTATGAAAAACAAGAGTGGGTTTATCTTGTGAAGTGAGTTCTTAAGTTTGTGGTATGGTAATTAATTAGCTAAGTTGGTTCACCAACAAGGTAATTAGGAAATTATATGCTCTAAATCACATGCTTAGAACACATCCTATTGAGACTAACCAATTAACAAGATCCTAATAAGAAAAAGGGAAAGAACAATAAGAGTATAAAAAGGAAAGAAAAGTTATAAGAAATGAGGCTAGGCACCAAGGGTTTGAATATTGAGGCATGTGTCTGTGGTGTTCCTATGCAAGGGATATGCTTGGATGAATAAGCTCTCAGGGTGCCCTATCACTTGGTAACTTAGGTTAACTAGCCCGGGATTATCAGCTGAAAGTCCACTATCAAGAGCAACCTTTGCTACAGAGCACTTAGTAACCCAAAGAGGTGCTGGACACCAAGGTCTCAAGAAAGAAAAAAATAACAAACCATGTGCCTGTGGTGTACATGTATGGGGAAAAGAGACTTGAGGGAGTAAGTCCTTAGGGGTGTCTCAACACCTAGCACCTTGAATCAACTGGTTCGGTAGTGTTGGCTGAAAGCTTATCTTAAAGAGTCGCCCTCTCACAGAGCACTTAGCCTAAAAAGAATGCAATAAACCCTGGAAAAGAAGGGAGGATCAATAAATAAGAAGTCTCAAAGGATGCAATCAAGCAAGTATTCAAAGGCAGTATAAGGACCTAAAGACCAGTGAAGGAATGAACCTAAGTTGCTATGCATGAAACCCCATAAATCAAGAACTTGACTTTTATAACAATGGATTGTTTATCTTGTTCTTTCATTCATTTTTCCTATGTTTCAGTACTTGCTTAGGAACAAGCAAGCTTTAAGTTTGGTGTTGTGATGCCAAAGCATCTTGGCCAGTTTCACTGACCTTTTCTTTACTGTTTTAGGGTAGTTTCATGCATTTTCTTAGTAAATAAGCAAGTTTTGGATGAAAATACACTTACACCTTGATTTAAGCAAACATTGTGAACTTTACATGATTTCATGAGAATTAGGCAGGAATTGAATGATATAATTGATGATGCATAATCTCATGACTTGGAACAGAGCTTTGATGCACTTTAATTGCTTGATTTCAAGACAAAGGAAGCAAGAAGGAGCCACGTTAGTTGTCACGTTAAGCTAATTAACGTGACCACTAACATGTAATAGAGACAAGCTTGTAGCGTTAATGGAAAAAGTGATCGCCAATAATGCCTTCGACGCCATCATAGCCCACATTAGTTGCCACGTTAAGTACATTAACGTGGTAGCTAACGTGGAGGAAAAGAGGAGCTCCAACGTTAGTGGTAAAAGTGAATGCCACTAACGTTCCATAAAAGCACATTTAGCCACGTTAAGAGCCACGTTAATCCAATTAACGTGAGGAGAGAAAGCAATCGCCAACGTTAGTGACACTCACCTTTGTCACTAACGTTGGACTAATCCAAGAGTGCCCACATTAGTGGTCACATTAAGACCACTAACGTGAAGAGTAACGTGGAGCTAAGCATGATGGGCCAACATTAGTGACACTCACCTTTGTCACTAACGTCGGAGATGGCAATCACCACCACGTTAGTGGTCACGTTAATCCAATTAATGTGAACTCTAACGTGGGAAGGAGGGGCGTTTGGAGCGTTAGTGACAAAGGTAAGTGTCACTAACGCTCTCGAAGCTTAGGCATGCCCACGTTAAGGGTTACGTTAGTTACACTAACGTGAACTCTAACGTGGGGAGAAGACCCAAGAGCCAATGTTATTGAAAAAGGTGAACGCCAATAACGTTTGTGAAGGACTAAGAGGCAACGTTAGTGGTCACGTTAGTGCCACTAACGTTAAAGTTAACGTGGATCATTAGTGGGTTGGAACGTTAGTGGAAAAGGTGATCGTCACTAATGTTCTCGAACCCACATTTTCACGTAACATTAACACTACTAAGGTCCTAACTAACGTCCATGCCTAACTCACACTTTTCTGCAAGCAAAGCTGAGCCCACTAAAGATTGTAACTGCTTCAACTCAAGATCAAAGGCCCATATCCAAGACTTGAAGAACTAGCTAGAAGATTAAGAAGAGTAGTATATATAGGAGTAGTTTTGAACTAGAAAGGAGCTTGGCAATTTTGGAGAACTACACCTTGTATATTTACTTTTCTACACTTTTCTAGTTACGGGAGAATGTACTCTTTTCTACCATTTTCCATTTCCATTTCCAGAGCTATGAACAACTAAACCCCTTTCATTGGGTTAGGGAGCTCTGTTGTAATTTGATGGATCAATTATAGTTTTCATTCTTCTTCCTCTTTCTTTTCTCTTGATTTACTAGAAAGCTTTCAATCTTCATCCAATTGAGTAATTGTTTTGGAAGAGAAATTGCTCATACTTGGATCTCCTCTGAGCCTTGAAAAAGGGATGAGGAGATCATGCTAGAAATGCTTTCTCATGTTGGACCAAATTGGGGTTTGGACGGATATAGTGACATGTAATCCTCCCGATACTTTGATTTGGAAATACATGTGGTATAATCAGTGACCATACTTCATCTCTTCCCATGAGCAATTAAATCAAGGAATTGGGCAATTGTTCAAGCTTAGAGAGATTGGGTTGCGAAGGAATTGGGATCCAATCACCTAAGATTGCCAAGGAGATCAATGAATGCATTTATTGAGGAAGAGATGGGAATAAATTTGATCTGGAGAATGCAACATCTCCTAAGCCCAATGAATTCCCCATTTCTGATCTTACCCATTCTCTTTACTTTCTGCCATTTATCTTCATGCTCATTTCCCCAAATCCCCATTTAAGATTTTGCAATTTACTTTTTGCACTTTACTTTTCCGCTATTTAATTTTTTGTAATTCTCAACTCAATTTCTATTTAGCTCAACTAGCACATCTTTCCAACTAAAGTTGCTTGACCAATCAATCCCTATGGGATTCGACCTCACTCTATTGTGAGATTTTACTTGATGACAATTCGGTATACTTGCCGAAGAAAAATTTGTTGAGAGACAAGTTTTCATGTATCAGTAAGCCACGAAATCATTTCAGTTCTTCATCCCTAAAATTCGAATTTCATGGTGAAAATGTTGAGATTTTGGGATCTTTGATGTTATAAGACCCAACTCTCTTGAAGGAGAAGATAAATCTTATTTCCTTGAACTTTTGGTGTGGTAAGATTCTCAACCCTAGCGTAATTTGTTGTTTTATAATGCTTGGGTATTGAGATGTTGTGTTTGGGTATGATGATTGTGGCTTAGGTAGTGTATATGAGAATATTGAATCTTGATTGAGACTTTTGGAAAGCTTGAGAAAGGGTTTAGTGTGCAAGAATCTGTTCTTGGAGGTGTTGAGACCTTGAGAGCTTGTGAACAAGTGGTTTGGAAGTGCTCCGGTTGAGCGTGGGAAATCGGCTAAGGTATGGCCTCGGTTTCCTGTATCTAAAATGTAATATGGTGTGAAAACTTAGGCTAGAGGCCTTAAGATAGGTGTTAAATTGTTGATGTTGTTGAATGGTTAAGATATATGATGTGGTCATTTATGTGATTACGAATATTGATGCCTTGATGGTGTGATATATGAGAAAATGCATGTTGTGATATATATTTGATGAATGATTGAGGTTAAATTGTTGGTGGATCCATGTTGATGGTGAGTATAATATTGATTATGTATAATGATGGTTGATTGGAAATAGTATTATTGGAAATTAGGATGAGGAAGGATGTATGACATGTTAATATGTTTGTCTTTTGGCCATTTGATTGAGAAGTGTTAAAATGGTTGGATGGTGGTTTTGTGAATGGTGGTAAAGTGTTAATGTGTGAGTTAAGGAGGCTTGATGTTGATCTTGGTATATTTTGATTGATTTCAAAAAAGGTTGAAATTGGCATGTTTTGGTTAAATTTAAAAAGAGTTGAAAATGGCTTATTTTGAAAATGGCACTTTGTGATTTTGTATGAAAATATGGTGTTTGGGCATACTTTGACGGGACATAACCTGGACTCCGGATCCTTGTTTTGTGCCAACCTTGTTTAGAAATGAAATTGGATCCAGGATGTTCATGCGGTTTGAAGTACGGGCGAAAAATGATTTGAAATGAAGAAGTTATGTCCGTCGGAAGATTGGGGGTTGAATCTGTGAATTCTGCAGCTTTTAACTTAGAAAATTTTTTTGTAAAATGCGCATCCATGCGTAGGCGTAACCAACGCATATGCGTCGGTGTGCTACAACAGATGCCTAGCCATTTTTCCGGGAGTTGTGCCAGAATTGTGCCAGTTTTGTGCGTGAAGCACAAACGCACCCACACGTACACGTGGCTGACGCATATGTGTGATTTGGCTATTTTTCCATCCACGCGTGCGTGTGGACAACGCATACACATCGATGAACTTTGAGGCCATCCATGCGTGCGCGTGGAGGACGTGTACGCGTGGCCCTGTTTTATGCCAAAGTTGATTTTTGAGTTTTAAAAGCCAAATTTCATACTTCTAAGCCTCCGATCTCACCACTTATGTCTTAAATCATTATGATATGCCTAGCAATGAAAAAGGAGCTAGGAGATGTGGTAACTTGTGAATGAAATAAGGGGAAAAATTATGATCAATGATGATCAAAGATGATTATATGAGATACGGAGGATGGCGGTGGAAGCGCCGTGTGTGCCATGAGCCGAAGGGCTGTATTTATTGATAAATTGGCTGGTTCTGGGTTGAACCGTAAGCCAAATAGATGAGTTATTGCCGGATTACGGTGGGGCCATTATTGATTTATGGCCGAGTATAAATGCATATATGCTATTAAATGAAATGTGAATGTTGCACTTCCACTGTTTGAGATACGAGTTTCCCTGGGTGAAAGCAGTGGCTAGCCTCCATGTCCTCCAGGTGGAGACTCGATACTCTACTGACCTTATGTCGTAAGTCTGGCTAGACACTGTGAAAGTTCCGGATGAGGTCGCCCCCGTGAATATACACCAGTGAGGGTGTTGGATATGGATCATGATTATGATAAAGATTATGTTGAGTATAACTCGAGTTGGGGATGCACGAAAGAGGGATAGTCTAATGGTTAGCTACCAGGACTTGTTGGGTTGGCTATATAACCGACAGATGATATCATCAGCCATTAGGACAGGCATACATCATATGCATACTATGTGAATTGTTTGAGATTGCCTATTTGACTGCATATTACTGCTAATTGTCAAAATGCCTTATCTGTTCCTATTCGTATATCTCTTATTTGATATAACTGTGTTTGCCATTTTATACTCCTACTGGTGGTTGGAAAGTCTGAAGGAATTGGAAAGGGAAGTATTTGTTAGACTGAAGATTCCTTAGTCAGTTGCCATTTATGGTTTAGTCTGTGGTGGAAGTTCTAGGATTGCCTTGTGGGCACTGGTACCATACTGAGAACCTCTGGTTCTCACCCATGCCGATTTTGTGGTTTTCAGATGTAGGACATGAGGCCTCTTGCTGAAGCATGTTGGAGACTTCTGGATTAGCAAAGATCCTTTGTTCACGGGACTCTATTTTAGTTTTATGTTTTATTTAGATACTTTTATCTCCATTAAATAATACAAACTGTGATGACTCCTTTTAGAGGAGATTTTGGAGAATAGGTTTTCTGTATTTATGTCCCTTTAGGTTTTTTTTGGGTTTCCTATTTTATTTACATGTATATATTGCTATGCTTGGACCAGTCATCTTCACAACCGGATTTTGAGTTTTTATATTCCTATTTTCGACACTCTTTTGTATATAAATAATCTCGCGTTAGTTTGTTCCTTTATTCGTTACGTTATCGATCCGAATGTTGCGCTTTCGAGTTATGATTTTGTTTTACCCCTTTTTCTTCAAAGGCTCCTAGTTATAATCATTTTTCATGCTACTATATGTACTAAATTTTAATTTTAGAGGTCGTAATACCTTGTCACTTCTGAATTATGACTTAAGCATAAGACTCTGTATGGTAGGGTGCTACAAATATGACCTAAAGCATGATACTAAGCTATTCTAATTGCTCTCCCCTTGATCCATCTTGAATTTAGCCTCTAATAGCTCCAGAAATGAGTTGGATTTGGGTCTGGATGGCTCCAAAATCGCCCCAGCGTATTGCCTTTAAGTTGGTCACGTGCCGCTTGTCACGCGTGCGCGTGGATGATGCGTACGCGTTGACTGGCAGATGTCCTTATCACGCATATGCGTGGGCCACGTATATGCGTCGCCATGAATTCTGCAAATCTTCATTTCTTTATGAATTCCACAATTTGCATGCTTTTCTTTCAATTCTTTCAAGCCATTCTTGCCTTCAAAATCTTAAATCACTCAAAAAATATATCAGGGGATCGAATGGGAGAAAAGTGGATTAAATTTAGTACTTTAAAAGCCTAAAAATCATATTTTAAATCATTAAGCACAAATTAGGGAGAATTACAAAACCATGCTATTTTAGTGGATAAATGAGAGAAAAGTTGACAAAATCCACTAAATACAATACATAATAAACCATAAAATTGTGGTTTATCACCTGTCGTACTCGCTGTGAGCTCATATGTCTGTTATACTGGCAGACCTGACACATCCAGTAGCTAACCTGGATATTGTATTTCTGTCGTGCATTTCCAGGAGGAACATCCTAAACTTATCACAAGATGGTCTTGCAGGGAGAGTGCCCTGTCCACATTCTCCTGGAGGCTAGCTAATCTGAAGATTGAGTGTCCGGCTACACTTACGAAATAGAAAGAATGTGGGTGGAACAAAACTACTATCCCCACATCTATATCGCAACATTGAGCAAGTGGGACAAAACTACCATCCTTGCATCTACCAGGTGTTGGTGTCTCATTAGTAATGCAAGCAGGACAAAACTCACGTCCTTGCTAATCAATAATCACATGTCAAGCATAATCACGCAAGTGGTACAAAACCTCCATCCTTGCCAATACCATCATCCATCATAATCATCATCAACCAAATCCATCATCATCATCCTAACTTTAGTCATTATCATCAATCATAATCTCTTACGTATATCTCAACTAAATCACAATTTTCATCACAAGTCTCATATCAATTCTCATTCCTCATTATCGACCGCATAAGAAACATAATTCTCTATTCCACACACTTTAATATCCACCAGGTTAGGCTTAGGCCGTTACGTATGGCTTGCAGATATGAGATCTCTAATACAATATCTTAAACTCAAGGTTAAGGTAAGTAACTCATACAACATAATTATCGATAATTCAACCTCAATCAAACTCAAATACATCATCTTTTTTATTTAAATATTTTTAGTAAAATAATTTTTTAAATATAAAATATTAAACAAATATAATTAATCATAATTAACTCATTATATTAATTTTTTAAATACTTGAAATATTACTTTTTTTTATGTGCAAAAATTTTATAAATATACGTACAAATTGTTACTGATCAAATAATAATAAAAAATAATAATATTTATTTATCATGTAATATTACTCTATATACCGAAAGGTAACCATCTAGGATTGGGCAGCAAGTGCAGACCTTTTCTTAGTTACCTCTAAAGTTTTTTATTCTATTTCACGAAATTTAGATTTTGTGCCACTATAATAGTGCATGACTTTATAGCATAAGGTATTATTCATCTACGTTTTCTTGACAGATAAAAATTAGGAGAAATATCTCATTTTATACTATATATGAACTAAATAATAAGGTTAATATTGCTATAGTGGAATTAACATTACCGTACCAAAAGCTAAAGAAATGCATTCATTATATATACATTTAATTTGCAATACGAATCCAATTAATGTTAATTTATTCCTTTATATAATCATTCAAAAATGTTTAAAAAAAATAATAGAAAATCAACTTAAAAATAATCTAAAGTTATTTTATTTTGTATTCTTTAATTACTATTAAAATAAATATTTCATTTCGATGTACCATGAATGTAAAATAATTTTATATACGCATTTAATTATGTATCATCACATTAGTGAAAAATAATTACCTGATGATACATCATTTTAAGCAGTTTTAGGGTTCTTTTTCATTTGTTTCCTTAAAGTTCCTTAGCTTTTAATCAAATTTCTTATGTTTTTTTGGTGAATTTCATAACTAATCAAATATTTGGAGTTGTGTTAGTATTATTGTATTTTCAGGTATTTTTTACTCAAAATATGCAGGAATTAAACGGTTCAAAAATGGTTCAATTGGACTAAGAAACATGTGAATCGGATGGCAACCCCCACACACACGCTCGCAGCCCATTCCACAAGCACGGCGTCCCCTCCAATTAAATTCCACAAGCCCGACGTCTCTAATCACAAGCCCGGCGTCCCTCCATTTACAGCACACAAGCCAATAGTGCCAATTACAAGCCCGGCAGACCAGCTCCCCTATAAGGCCAAATTGGGCTTACGCCCACATTTAAGAATGCAAGCCCCGCGTTCCTCAAGCCTCAACTTCCAGGATTCAATGCTTCAAACTTGATAAGGCTCTAATTTAGAGTTATCAGATCATTAGAAGCCTAAAATCACATATAAAGATTCAAGATTTAAGATTCAAGAAGATTAGTTATCATTAATTCCTTCTTGAAAGATGAAGATTTTGTTGTTAGAATTTGTTTCTAAATTAGATTTGATTTATTGTTTTGATTTGAATTTGAAGCAGGAAGTTATCTATCATACCTTTCCGAAAGATAAAGATTAGGGTTATTTTTGAATTTGAATTCTAGATAGAACTTGGGATATAAATAAGTGAATCTTATTCACAGGGTGGGGGGGGGGGAATCATCCATCGGATCACAAATCTCTCTCACTAAGATTAGTTTCTTTTCTATCATAAGTCACTAAACCTCCTCTGTTGAAGGTTAGGATCTCTATTTAGTTGTAGGATTAATAATTTAAGTTCTTTATTTTAATTCATGCTTCTTTACTTTTTCAAAATTAAGTTTTATTCTTCATCAATAAAGGTTATAACTATTGAAAAATATTCTAAATCTGTTTTGGATTCTAATTTCATATTTGAAAAAATTAATTTCTGAATTAGCTTAAAACTCATCTCATAATCTTTACTTATCTAGATCTAGTACAAATAAGCGACTTATAATTCGGCTAGTGATAGTTCTTGAGGATTGTGTGGCAATAAAATTGAAACTGTTCTTTACCTTTTCTCTCGATTAGCTTACTAAGGGAGTAGTGATTAACTGGGTTTAGAGAAATTAAATTAGCAAGAAATTAGGATTTAGTTATAAAAAATTTGATGTGAAAAGATTTTTGCATGAATCAATAAAGAAAGCATAAGCATTGTTCTTCCAAGAATCAAACATCTCTGAAGCCTTCAACATTTTTATCTATTGATTTTCTCTCAACTTGAAGCATTCTCCTAATTCTCTTCTTATGTTTCTTCTTTTATCAAGATCCACAATTCATTATTCAAGGTTTGATTGATCTAACTAGATATTTAATAAGACGTTGCTTGCCTCGATCCGTTAATCCTCGTGGAAATATATCTACTAATTGTGGTATTATTGGAACAATCCGGTGCACTTGCCAGTATCCGTGAGCTTTAATTTTTGCTCATTAAATTTTGGTGTGATTGCCGGGATTAATTGAGATTGACATCGTATCCAGTTAAATCCTAAATTAGATCTTGTTTAATTTTATTTTCTATTCTATTCTTTTCTTTTTTTCTTTATTTTTTTAAATCCTCCTTCTTTCTTTATTCTTTCTTTTATTCCACAAGGTGCGTTTAATCCATTTTTGTTTGTGTGTGTAAGGAATCATGGAATCAAATGCTATAGACACAATCCTAGCAATCATTAAACTCTTGCAGCAACAACTCACATCTCTCACAACACAAGTGGAATACTTGCAAGCTTTACAAATTGCTATGTGTGGTTTGTATGGAGGAGCACACAAGAGAGAAAAATGTAAACTATTCACCACCAAAAAAGTTAATTACATGGGATACTCCTCAAGACTAGGAAAAATCCTTATTCCCTAGATACAGAGAATATCCTAATGTTGGTTGGTACAATAAAAGACAAGCGTACTCCAATGTTGCTTGCCAACAGCAAGAAAGCCATATGCAATAGCAAGGTCTTCTTGAACTTGTTGTGGAGAAACTACCTCAATTCATTGACAAGTTTATTTAACGAACCCAGGACTTCATGCAAGAGACAAAAGCAAGTTTCATAAACCATGAAGATTTCATCAAGAAGATAGAAAGGCAGGTGAAGCATATTGTCGAGCAACTGGAAGAAGAGGTTGTAAGAAGCAATTTGGCTTGTCCATTAAGTCCAGAAGTGCCCAATACAAAAGCTCTAACTAATCCTCTCCAACAGTCCAAGGAGGAAAAAAAAGCTGACAGACACTTGTTCCGTAGAAAAGAAATTCTCAAACAACACTAAAGAGAAAGAGAGACCACCCAAGTTAGAATTAAACCTCTACCCAACACTTTCAAAGTTGTGTTTCTTGGAGACCAAGAGACCTACCCAGTAATTATAAATGCCTCCTTAAATTAAGAAGAAGGAAATGGATTGTTGCAAGTATTAAGGAGTCATAAGACCATTATTGGGTGGACAATCAGGGATTTAAAAGAGATCAGTCCCACTATGTGCATGCACAAGATCTTACTTGAAGAAAATTCCAAACTAGTGGTACAAGAACAAAGAAGACTCAATCCAATAATGAAAGATGTAGTTCCCAAGGAGGTGATAAAGTTGTAGGATGCCATAATCATATACCTTATCTCCGATAGTCCATAGTATGTCCGGTACAAGTGGTGTCAAAGAAAGGAGAAATCATAGTGATTTCTAATGAAAAAGATGAATTGATCCCTACAAGAACAGTCACAGGTTGGAGAATGTGTATTGATTACTAGAAGCTCAACCTAGCAACAAGAAAATACCACTTTTTCCTGTCATGCATTTGATGGGTATTCAGGATACAATCAAATTGTGGTGACCACTTTGATTAAGAAAAGACTACTTTCAAATGCCCCTATGAATCTTTTGCCTATCAGAGGATGTCCTTCGGATTGTGTAATGCACCCACCACTTTTCAAAGGTGTATGCTTTTTATCTTTTCTGATATGATGAAAAAAATTATAGAATTATTTATGAATGATTTTTCTATATTTGGTGACACATTCAATACTTTCTTGCACCACTTGTCATTAGTTTTGAAAAGGTGCTAAGAAACAAACCTAGTTTTGAACTGGGAAATGTGCCATTTCATGGTCACTGATGGAATTGTTCTTGGACACTGGATCTCAATTAAAGACATAGAGGTTGACAAAACTAAGGTGAAGGTAATTGAAAAATTGTCACCACCAACGAATGTGAAGGCAATTACAAATTTTTCGGGACATGTAGGCTTTTGTAGGAGATTCATAAAGAATTTTTCAAAAATTGTAAAATCACTAAGCAGCTTATTAATAAAAGAAGCTCTATTTATTTTTAATAGAGAATTCCTACATTCCTTTGAAACTTTAACAGCCAAACTTGTGTGTGCACCAATAATTGCTCCTCCTAATTGGTCTATGCCTTTTGAATTAATGTGTGAAACTAGTGACTATGCCATAGGCGCAGTCTTAGGGCAAAGGAAAGACAACCTATTACAGGCAATTTACTATGCAAGTCGTATTTTGAATGACGCTGATGATAGAATTTATTTCCAGTCTAGAATTTACTATTTAAGTCCGTCATGAGTATAGTCTAAACCAACAAGAAATTCCACACCAAATTTAAAAAATGTGCCACCACAATTCAAATCAATAACCGGGAGTAGAATCCCGAGTCGTTTTCCCTAAGAGTTACCCTAAGATGCACATTAATGGTTAGGAGTTCTCTTGGTGTTTTGGAGTTGAGTACAAGAAATATAAGTGGACAAGAATTAAAACAATGAGCACTTAACATTTTAGATAAGAGAACCAAGAAATTAAGCTAATAAAGATGAATGACAATCAATCAATATGAAAGCCTTGACTAGGGGTGAGAATTGGAAGTCCTATCATCATAGTCTCCATCAATTGTGACAATAATTGGTTATTGCTCCACTTAGTCAACCTCTAACTATAAAGGAAAGTCAAGTGGAGATAATCAATTTAAGCCCACAAGTCCTAGTCAAATCCTAAGGAAAGACTAGATTTAGTGGTATGCAAATCAATTAGTGATTTCCAATTTTGAATCAACAAAGGACATTGACAATTCAAGTGTCTCCAATAACTCAACCCCCAAGCCAAGAGTAAAAAAATCTACTCTATAACTATAGTTAACATTTTCTCAAACACTTGGTGAACAAGAATGAAAGACATTGTGAAATTGAGAAGAAAATTCAAATCAGAGTTATCTACTACAAACACTTAACAACAATAAGGCAATTAACAACAATGAACATGAAATTCCTCAATGCATTAATAGAATTCAAAGTAAACAAGATCCAAACCCAAGATCTACAATAACTTGAGTAACAAGAACACTAAAACAAGAGTAGGAGACTGAGATCTACAAATTAAAGCAATGTAAACTTGAATAAAATTCAGATCTAACCAAAGGATCCAAGAGAAATTCAAATTGAGAAAGCCAAAACCTAGAGAGAAGTGAGAGTTTCTCTCTCTAGAAACATAAACTCCAAAACTAGCTAAAATTCTCTAATGTATGAATTCCTCCCAATTCCCTTGGTTCTCTTGGGTCTTTAGCATCCAAAATTCAGCTCAGATTGGGCCTGAAGCTCTTGTGAGATCGCCAGTCACGATTTCACTATAAATGTCACGTGCTGAGCACCACGCGTACGCGTAAATCACGCGTGCGCGTCCCTGGAATTTTGCGATCCATGCGCACACGTACGCGTCCACGGAGTTCTCGTTCAGCCACGCGAATGCGCCAATCTCAGCAATATGCATCCACGCGTGCTCGCAGGCCACGTGTGCGCATCAATGTCCATGCTCCAAAGCTCCAATTTTCATGTTCCTTCTGCTTGTGCATGCTTCCTTCCTCTCTTCTAGGCCATTCTTTCCCTATAAACTCTGAAATCACTTAACAAACACATCACAGCATCGAATGGTAATAGAAGAGGATTAAAAATATAGCATATTTGGTGTAAAAGAAGCATGTTTTCAACCATGAAGCAATATTGAAAAAGAAACACAAAATCATGCATTTTATATGAATAAGTGTGAAAGAATGTTAATAAAACCCCCTTATTATATACAAAATAAACCTTAAAAATGGGGTTTATCAACCTCCCCACACTTAGACCAAGCATGTCCTCATGCTAAAAGAAATTAAAAGACCAAAGAATCATAAGAGAATGGGGTCTTATGAGATGAAATCTACCTATATGAATGCAACTAATGCGGATGCTACTATCTACTTGGTCAGAAGTGAATCAATCATCCAAGAACATACATGAGCACATAGAGCAAACTGACAAAACAATATATGAACTCTACTAATTCAAACATCAAAGTATAGTGTGCGTAACGTGTATGAAGAAAGCTCATGAAAGCCAGGAACAAGGAATTGAGCCTCGAACCCTCACCAGAAGTGTTTGCACTCTATTTGCTTGGTGTGTAGGGTTAACCACTCAATTCTCCTCTACTCATGCTTTCCAAAATTTGTTTTTCCTCTAACAATCAACAATTATTCTATGCATGTATACATATGTCATGAGGTCGTTAATACAACACCTAACCTATGACAATCTACTCAAATTTAATACAACACCTCGCTACCCATGATTCCCACTTTTTCACATACTCATGCATTCTCTTTAATTCACATTCCATATGCATTGATATTATTACTTTGTTTTGGCGCATTTTTGTCCCACTTTTTATTGTATTTCTATATATATATATATATATATATATATATATATTTCCTTTTGATATATATTTTTTTATTCTATATTGTTTTCTTTTTGCAATAAGGTATATATAAGAGTATCAATGCAGATGGTTCAAACATAATTAATACATGAGTATGTGCCCAATTCTCCAAATATCGTAAATGAAAATACACAACATACTCTTACCTCAACCAATGTCCCAAGTTTTTCCACACTTGAATGGCACCCACAATTAGCAGCCTAAGCTAATCAAAGATTCAAATAAAGGACAATTATGGTTTTTCGCTTAAAGGCTTGTAATATGGTAACATTAAGAACAAAATGGGTTAAAATAAGCTCAAAGTTAGCTAACAATGGTTGATGTAAGGTAAGGCTATTTGGACAAGTGCTTAAATGAAATGGTGGCCTCAATCATACACATGCATTCATACACACAATAATGGACATATAGAGTCAAACAAACCAAGGATTACAATCATAAAAAGAGAGTAATGACACACAAGAATAGAAATAAGTGGTTGTATGATGAAATCACGCAATTGGGCTCAAGACTCACATGCTTGTGTTCTTAACTCAAAAACCATGTTCCAAAATAAATTCTTCAAGCAAGCTTAACACAAATTTTTTCAAATTGGTAGGGTGCCCTAAAAATACAGTTTCTTGGAAAAGAAGTCATTACCCTAACCAAGTAGTCCTAAGAGAAAACAACTATCATGCAAAAAGTGTTCAAAAGCAAAAACTAACCATGCAATTTATCCAAAATAACAAAAGAAAATTAAAATTATGGGTGTTGAAAGGGAAAGATTTTTACCTACGGAGATCGGTCGAATGACCTTCCCACACTTAAGAATTAGCACGGTCTTCCGTGCAAATGGTAAGGCGCGAGGGGCGATCGGATCTGAAACTTACACTATCCCTATCATGAATGCTATCTTCAATTAAGTTCAAAGTGGATGTGGAGATCTCTGACTCCTCCATAGGTGGTCTTACAGAACTTAAAAGCTTCTTCACATAAGCAAATCGGCGTTGGTTGTGCCATTCATATCGGTCCATCTTCTTATGGAGAAATACAAGCAGTTGGTGGGATGATTGTTGTGGTGCGGATGAAGTGGTAGGGATGTTCGAGGGAATAGCCATGTCAAGGGCTGTGGTTTCTGCTGGAGGCTTGAGATATTTTTCGGCTGGGACGACGTCACCCTTTGCCAGAATCATTGCTTTCCGGTCCTTAGCCTCCTGGGGAACACCAGTAACAGCAACTATCTCCGTCACCAGGGCGAGAAATGGTAGGTTATCCTTGGCATGGACACGACCCATGGCTTGTCAGATAAGGAGAGGGAGATTGACTGGCCGCTCAGTAAGTATGCACCAAACTAGTAGGGCAAGATCCGCAGTGATCGATGACTCGTGAGTGCTTGAAAGCACGTATTGAGATAAGATATGGGCCATACTCGAGCCTCTACAGTGGGATGACACGCATCAATACTCTTAGGCCAGGATCTAAGGCTCCCGCGGGTCCAAAATAACTCCGGTCCGGCAATAACCTGGTGGATAGCATCCCAATCAAAATCAAAATCAAAATCAAAGTCATCACGTTGGCGTAGGACCTCTTGGTAACCATCTACCTCATCCGCCACTGGCAAGACTTGAAGTACCACTTGAATAGCTTCTTCCGAAACCGGGACTTGCTTCCGGTGCACAAAAATAGTCTAAAGAGAAGGAGAGTGGTAATTGGAGTAGAACTCCACCACCCAAGAAAGGTTGGCCTCTTGTGGTCTCCGTATCAGAAATCCCCATTACCGCCGCTCAAGGCGGGGTAAGATACACTGAACAAGATGCTCCGGAGGAACGAGGAGGTATTCAGGATGACAACTTGTCTCAACAATAGCGGGGTGCATGAGCTCACAATAGCGGTTGGGAAACCTAGTGGGATTCTTTGCAGGATTGTCCTTCTCTAGCTCATCAATATCAATGATGCCCTTTGTCCTCTTTGGAAGGGGCTTAACTCTTGGTGCAGGAAGTGCCTTAACGATTGTCCTTCGAGGTACCATCTTAGTAGGCGGTTTTTTTAGAGCTTTTCCTTTGTCCTTTTTGATGACCATCTTGAAAAGGGAAGAAAAAGAGAAAACATTAAGCTCGAAGAAGCAACATAAACATAATTACATGCTAGTGAGAAGTAATGCCATAGAAGAGGAAAGCGTCTTGCAGACATGACAGCTGCAACATGTGAGCAAAACAATAATGCAAGCTTGGGCAAGTCACTAGCATGAGATGCAAGAGTGAGAAAGGCATGCAAGTAAGGCATGAGAAGAATAAGCTCAAGCATCAATAACAACACAAAATATCATATGCAAGAAAGAGAATAAGGACAAGAAATTTAATCACTTAATCAAACTCAAGACAATGAAGCATGCAAAAGGACTAAAGTCGAGTTAGAGAAGGTGGAAACATAATTCTTGCAATATGACATAAGGAAGCAAGTCATGGGTATGAGCATATAAATGGTAAAGATGCAGTGCAATAAGCTTAATGCACAACAAGAAATCAAGTGTAGTGAGAGAAAATCACATAATTGAAAGCATAGTGTCAAAATGAACTAAAAATGTCATAGGTGCTTTTCAACAAACACTTGGTGTGCAACATTCAAACAACAAGCATATTGAACAAACCCAAAGAGCTAACATCCCAAAATGAAGTAACTAACATTAAAACAACACCACATAATCATAAAGGAGTCAAAACATATTAAGATAACCCATCAATGCAAGAGATAAGTCTAACTTCAACACCCATAAAAAAAAAAAGAAAGAAAGTAAGCAAATAAACAATGATGCATTAATCAAAATGTAACTAAGAAAAAATGGTAGAGAGAGCAATGAAATGCAACTAATGAGAGCAATATTTAAACAAAGAAAAGAAAAAAAGAGGAGTAAAACCTTAAGAGGAGGGAGAGGGTGATGTAGAAGAGATAGGAGAAGAGAAAGGAAGGAAGGAAGGAAGGAGATGAGAGGGAATGTAGGACCGCCGGAGGTGGTGGTCGCTGGTTGTTGATGCTGCTGGTGGTAGTGGGCGGAGATAAGGTGGTAGGAAGGGGTGAAGAAGAAAGGAAGAAGGAGTGAAAGAAGAAGAATGAAGAATGGAAAGAAACAGGGCACGCTGCATTTGAGTTGTGTCATGGACGCGACGCGTGCGCGCAATCCACGCGTACGCGTGGACGAGCAGAAGATAGTAGGGACACGCGAGCATCACCCACGTGTACATGTGGGTATCAGAATGGAGAGGACGCATACGAGTCATAGGGCGTGCATGCGTGGAAAAGTTGTGCATTGCACTCAGAGTCAGCATGAAACTCGCACAACTCTCGGGTCAATGTACCAAGAGTTGGCTGCAAGGACATCGGCACGTATGCACACTGCACGCGTACGCGTGGATGGGCAGAAGGAAAAACGACGCGTAAGCATCCCCCACGCTTACACGTGGGTAGGAGTTGTGCTCCCAGCACAACCATCGCGCAGTGTTCGCGCAACTCTCGGGTTTTCAGTACGAGAAGTTGCACTCGCATAATCGACGCGCACGCGTCTCCCATGCTTACGTGTGGGTTGTGCAGACAAAAGCCGGGACGCATGAGCAAGGGACGCGTACGCATCAGTGGACATGCACACGTGGAAGGGTGCAAGCGTGGGGCACAGTGTTGGCACAAATCTCGCATAACTCTCGGGTTTTAGTACCAGGAGTTGCAGAGATACCATCGACGCGTATGCGTCTAGCACGCTTGCACGTGGATTGGCCCCCTTTTTTTTTTATAAACCTGAAGAATTGCATTTTCAACACAATCTTGGCAGGCATTCAAGCTAAAAAGATCAAAAACACTCAAAAATCCATGCAAAACTCAACATGAAGTGTTTTTTTCAACATTAAGAAACCACCCTAACCAAGTTCAATGACAAGCTTCATGAAGATCCTAACTAAGCCAACCAAAATCAAACCTATCTAGACAAACTCCCAAAAAAAAATCACAAAATCAAGCAAAGAATTTAAGAACTAAATGTAAAAGATACAAAAAGGAAGATCTTACCATGGTGGAGTGTCTCCCTCCTAGCACTTTTCTTTAACGTCTTTAAGGTGGACGGTCCTGAGCTCATATTTCTTCACCTCCGGGTGCATCGTCAAGGAGGAACACCTCAACCTCTTTGTTGCTCTTCATCTTCTCTCCATGGTATAGCTTCAGACGATGACCATTAACTTTGAAGATTGTGGGGCTTGAAGGATGTCTCAAGTGAAAAACCCCATATGGCTCCGCCTTTTCCACCTTTCCATCTTGATATTAACTTCCCATGCATCAACTTTAATCTGTAGTTGTGGAGAAGGAAAATATCTCCAGTCCTAAATTCTCTTCTTCTGATATTCTTGTCATGCACCGCTTTCATCCTCTCTTTGTTGAGCCTTGAATTCTCATATGCTTCTAACCTAAGACACTCCAATTCCACCAGCTGTAACTTCCTTTTGATTCCCCCCCAAACCTGAGTTACATTCTTTGACGGCCCAACAAGCTTTGTGCTCTATCTCCACTGATAGATGGCAAGTCTTGCCATAGACTAACCAGAACAGGCTCATGCCAATTGGCGTCTTGTAAGCCGTCCGGTAAGCCCATAGCGAATCAATGAGCTTAGCACTCCAGTCCCACTTATTAGGCTTCACAATTTTTTCCAAAATGCGCTTGATTTTTTGGTCAGAGACCTCGGCTTGGCCATTTGTTTAGGGATGGTTGGCCGTGGCCACCTTGTGAATGATGCCATACTTCTTCATTAACCCTGTCATTCTCTTGTTGCAAAAGTGAGAGCCTTGATCACTCACGATTACTTGTGGTGATCCAAAGCGACAAATTATATTATTGCGAACAAAAGAAAGAACCACATTAGCATCATCGGTTAAAGTGGGAATCACTTCCACCCATTTGGAAACATAGTCAACAGTTAGTAGAATATAAAGGAAACTATTAGAGTTTGGGAAAGGCCCTATGAAGTCAATACCCCAAACATCAAAAATCTCACAAGATAACATGATTTATTGGGGTATTTATCCTTCTTGGAGATATTTCCAAATCTAAGGCATTGTGGACAAGATTTACAAAAGAGAGATGCATCTTTGAAGAGTGTAGGCCACCAAAATCCACAGTCTAGAATTTTTCTTACAGTTTTTTGAGGTCCAAAATGGCCACCTCCCTCAGAGGAGTGGCAGGCCTCCAAAATAGACTGGAATTTAGATTGTGGGATACACCTTCTAATTACTTGGTCCGCACCACATCTCTATAAGTATGGGTCATCCCATATATAATATTTGGATTCACTCTTAAGCTTATCCATTTGATGCTTAGAGAACTTAGGAGGAAAGGTGCTAGCAACCAAGTAACTGCCAATAGGTGCATACCAAGGGATCACTTTCGATATTTCTTGCAAGCCCTCAAGGGGAAATGCATCATTGATAAGAGTGAGATCGCCCTTTGTATGCTCAAGGCGACTCAAATGGTCCACCACTAAATTTTGGCAACCACTCCTATCTTTGATTTCTAGATCAAATTCTTGCAAAAGCAATACCCATCTTGTCAACCTTGGTTTAGACTCTTTCTTAGCCAACAAATATTTCAATGCCGCATGATCTGAATATACTACCACCTTTGAGCCAAGTAAATAAGCCTGGAATTTATCCAAGGCATAGACAATTGTTAACAATTCTTTCTCAGTGGTAGTAAAATTGGATTGAGCTCAATCCAAAGTTTTAGAGGCATAGGCAATGACATAAGGATTGTTACCATCGCGCTGAGCTAGTGCCGCTCCCACTGCATAGTTTGATGCATCACACATGATCTCAAATGGCCTACTCTAGTCAGGCCCTCTTACAATGGGAGCTTGGGTCTAAGCAATTTTGAGCTTGTCAAATGCCTCCATGCAATCTTCACTCAACTCAAATTCAACATCCTTTTGCAACAACCGAGAGAGAGGTAGTAAAAACCTGCATGACTGATGAGCGGATAATTTATACACTTTTTTGGCATTGTTTTTAGGAAGTTTTTAGTATGATTTAGTTAGTTTTTAGTATATTTTTATTAGTTTTTATGGAAAATTCACATTTCTGGACTTCACTATGAGTTTGTGTGTTTTTCTTGATTTCATGTATTTTCTGGCTGAAATTGAGGGACCTGAGCAAAAATCTTATTCAGAGGCTGAAAAAGGACTACAGATGCTGTTGGATTATGATCTCCCTGCACTCAAAATAGATTTTATGGAGCTATAGAAGCCCAATTGGCACACTCTCATTTGCGTTGGAAAGTTGACATCTTGGGCTTTCCAGCCATGTAAAATAGTTCATACTTTGCCCGAAACTTGATGGCCCAAACTGGCATTCCAAGTCAGCATAAAAATTCTGGTGTAAAACGTCCAAACTGGCATAAAAGCTGGAGTTAAACGCCCAAATTGGCACTAGAGCTGGCGTTTAACTCCAAGAGGAGCCTATGCACGTGAAAGCTTCGATGCTCAGCCCAAGCAGACACCAAGTGGGCCCCGAAAGTGGATTTATGCATCATTTGCTTATTTCTATAAACCCTAGGTTACTGGTTCTCTATAAATAGGACCTTTTACTATTGTATTTTCATCTTTGGATCATCTTTTGATCTTTTGATCACTTTTGGGAGGCTGTCCATTTGGCCATGCCTAGACCTTGTTCTTATGTATTTTCAACAATGGAGTTTCTACACACCATAGATTAAGGTATGGAGCTCTGCTGTTCCTCATGAATCAATACAATTAATACTTTTTTCTATTTAATTCAAGCTTATTCTTGTTCTAAGATATTCACTCGTACTTCAACCTGGTGGATGTGATAATCCGTGACACTCATCATCATCCTCTCCTATGAACGCGTGCCTGACAACCACCTCCGTTTTATCTGCGAGAGCTTGAGTGTGTATCTCTTGGCCTCCTGGTTCACAATGCATGGTTGCCTCTCTTGACAATAGAGCTTCCATTCCGTGCAATCAGAGTCTTCTTGGTATAAGCTAGAATCACATGGACAACATTCTTGAGATCCAGAAAGTCTAAACCTTGTCTGTGGTATTCTGAGTAGGATCTGCGATGGGATAACTGTGACGAGCTTCAAACTCGTGAGTTTTGGGTGCAGTGATAGTGTGCAAAAGGATCAATGGATCTTATTCCGACATGATCGAGAACCGACAGATGATTAGCCATGCGGGAAACCGTAGAGGACCATTTTCACTAAGAGGTTGGATGGTAGCCGTTGACAATGGTGATCCACCAACATACAGCTTGCCATGGAAAGGAGTATGAATGATTGGATGAAGGCAATAGGAAAGTAGAGGCTCAGAGGGAACAAAGCATCTTCATACGCTTATTTGAAATTCCCACCAATGAATTGCATAGTATCTCTATCATATTTTATGTTCTATTTCGTTCTTTTATTTATCAAAACCCCATAATCATTTGAATCTGCCTGACTGAGATTTACAAGATGACCATAGCTTGCTTCAAGCCGACAATCTCCGTGGGATCGACCCTTAATCACGTAAGGTATTACTTGGACGACTCAGTGCACTTGCTGGTCAGCTGCACGAAGTTTTGTATCACAATTTTGTTTACCAAGTTTTTGGCGCCGTTGCCGGGGATTGTTCGAGTTTGGACAACTGACGCTTCATCTTGTTGCTTAGATTAGGTATTTTTCTTTTTATTTTCTTCTTCAGAATTTTTAAGAATGAATTCTAGAGTTTCAGATGATGCTTTTATCATCACAGGAGTTAGTTGATTCCCATCAATTTGGCTGTTGTATGCAATGTCTTGCTGAAGCTTGGCTGACCATGCCTAATCTCTTTAGACTGAAGCTTTAGACTAACATTTCATGATTCGTGGAATTCATATTAAAAATTTTGAGTTTCTTATTTTCTTTTTCAAAAATAATTTTTGAAAAAATATACAAAAAAATTTTTAAAATCATAAAATCAAAAATATTTTGTGTTTGAGTCTAATGTCAATTGCATGCATTTTTCGAAAACTCATGCATGGTGTTCTTCATGATCTTCAAGTTGTTCTTGATGATTTTCTTTGTCTGATCTTTGAATTCTCTTGTTTTGTGTTTTTTGTTGTTTCTCATATGCATTCTCAATTTGTTAGTGTCTCTAGTATGAAAATTTCTAAGTTTGGTGTCTTGCATGTCTTTCTTTTCTTAAAAATTTTCAAAAAAAATATGTTCTTGATGTTCATCTTGACATTCAAAGTGTTTTTGCATGCATTATTTATTTGATCTTAGTTTTTCATGATTAGTTTCATTTTGTTGTTTTTCTCTCTCATCATAAAAAAAATTCAAAATAAAATTCAAAATTATGTCTTTTCAAGTCAATAATACAGAGAATTGAAGATTCAGAACATACAATAGAGGAATCACAGAAAAAAGTTGGGCATTTAAAACACCCAGTGAAGAAGGAAATCTGGCGTTTAAATGCCAGCCAGGATACCTGGCTAGGCGTTTAACACCCAAAAAGGTAGACAAGTGGGCGTTAAATGCCAGAATGGATACCATTCTGGGCGTTTAACGCCAGGATAGCACCAAGGAGGAGATTTTGTTTTCAATTCATATCTTTTTCAATTTTTCAAGTTTTAAAATTAATTTTTCAAAATCTTATCTTTACTCATATCCTCTCCTATCAATAATATCTTTTTCAAAATCAATCTTTTTCATTTTTCTTTTAAGATTTTCAAAAATCCTTGCTAACAATTAATGTTGTGATTCAAAAATTTCAAGTTTGTTACTTTCTTGTTAAGAAAGGTTCAATATTTGAATTTTAGAATCATATCTTTTAATTTCTTGTTAGTCAAGTCATCAAATTTAAAAATCAAATCTTTTCAACCATATCTTTTCAATCATATCTTTTTAAAAAATCAAATTTTCTTCAATCATATCTTTTCAATCACATCTTTTCAAAATCATATCTTTTTAAAATCAAATTTTTTTCAATCATATCTCTTTTAATTTGATTTCAAACTTTCGTTTTCTAACTTCTTATCTTTTTTAAAATTATTTTCAAATCTTTTTCAACTAATCACTATTTCTTATCTTTTTCGAAAATCACTAACCACTTTTTCAAAAATCTTTTTAATTTTCGAAAACTCCCTCTCTCATATTTTTCTATTTAAAGACTAACACTTCTCCTCTATTAGCAATTCAGACTCTATCCCTCTTAATAAGTTCGAATTCTCTACCTCATCCTTCTATTCTTCCTTTCCTCTGACACATCAAGGAATCTCTATACTGTGACATAGGGGATTCCATACTTTCTTGTTTTCTTCTCTTTCATATGAGTGGGAACAAAGATAAAGGCATTATTGTTGAAGCTGATCTTGAACCTGAAAGGACTCTGAAGAGGAAGCTAAGAGAAGCTAAAGCACAACTCTCTGGAGAGGACCTGACAGAAATTTTCAAAAAAGACGAAGACATGTCAGCCGAAAATAACAACAATGCCAACAATGCAAGGAAGGTGCTTGGTGACTTTACTGCACCAACTCCCGACTTCTATGGGAGAAGCATCTCTATTCCTACCACTGGAGCAAACAACTTTGAGCTTAAGCTTCAATTAGTTTCTCTGATGCAACAGAATTGCAAGTTTTATGGACTTCCATTGGAAGATCCTCATCAGTTTTTGGCTAAATTTTTGCAAATCTGTGACACTGTTAAGACCAATGGAGTTGATCCCGAGGTCTACAGACTCATGCTTTTCCCTTTTGCTGTGAGAGTGATGCGGGCAGAAATTGGCGAATTAAAAATTATTAAAATATATACGTTGCAAGTATAGTTCTTAACTCGCCAGAAATCCACTTTATCAATTTAGAAAGGTGTCACAGAAATTTGAAATTAAAATACTGGGAGTATGAATCCCAGGACGTCTCCCAACGAGTTGCAGAAAAGTGTGCTATTTTATTAATCAGATGTTTTCAAAAAGGTTTGAGTTGAGTAAACAGGAAATAAAATTGGAGAATTTGAATAATGTAAATAAAAGCCTTGACTGGGAGTTGATTAGTTGGAAGTCCCAGTATTGTTTAATTACTCTCTAGATTAATTGATAATTAAAGGTTATCCTGTTTAGTTATCTCTTACTAGGTAAGGGAAAGTCAAACAAGTCGGAATGCTACGTCCGTTCACAAGTTGCAACCCACTTAATTAAAAGGGATTGGTGTTAGTGACCAGAGGGCAATCCAACAATAAACCCAATTACAATCTTTCTTTTAAGCCTTCCAACTCAAGGGTTCCTTTCAATCAACTCCCCATCAAGTTAGGGAACTACTCGTTTATTGTGAATGTAAAATTCATAACATATGAAAGGGAATTGAAGAAAGACATTGTAAATAAAAATCAAAATAATCAATTAAAAATAAAAGTAATCCTTGTATTAAATAATCCTAAAAATATTCCAATGGTAAAATTAAACAAAGCAAAGGACATGGGAGAGTAAAGCCAAGTAAAGAAAACGAACTAGAATGACAAAGTCTTGATGAGGTAATAACTCTTCTCAGTTTCCCAATGCAAAAAGTGGTAGAAAAATAAAATTCTAAGAACTATAAATGTCTAGAGAGAAAAACCTAGAAAAGGAGTAAAAACTAGATCTAAAACTAAAAACTGTCTAGAATGAATTGTTGTTCTGGTTTCTGCATGTTTTCTGGCTCTAGTCTGCTGTTCTGAGCTGAAAACTGGGTCAAAATAGGGTCCAAAATAGCCCCCAGCGAATTCTGCAGATTATGCAGATTGCGCACGTCACGCGATCACGTCATTCATGCGGACGCGTCATTCGCGTTTTTCCCTGCCACGTGTTCGCGTCGTCCACGCTTTTGCATCACTTGTGCTTTTCCAATCCGCGCAGTCGCGTGAGCCATGCGGCCGCGTCACTGCGATTTCTCCTCTTTCACGCGAACGCGTGAGCCATGCGGCTGCGTCACTTCTCGCTGGTTATCTCCTCAATTTCTCGTGTTCCTTCCATTTTTGCTAGCTTTCTTTCCAATCTCCAACTCATTCATGCCCTATAAAGCCTGAAACACTTAACACACAGATCACGACATCGAATGGAATAAAGGAGAATTAAAATGCATAATTAAAAGTCTCTAGGAAGTAGTTTTCAATCATGTAATAATTTCAGGAAGGAAATATAAATGCATGCTAAATTAATGAATAAGTGGGTAAGGATCATGATAAAACCACACAATTAAACACAATATAAACCATAAAGTAGTGGTTTATCAACCTCCCCACACTTAAACATTAGCATGTCCTCATGCTTAACTGAAGGAGATAAGATAAATAAGTATGAACATGTAGAAACTCATGCAATGCAATGCAACCTATATATATGAATGCAACTATATGATTCTTGCTCACTTGATCAAAAGTAAATAAGCTCTTCAAAACAATTACAAATCAAATTCCACTAATTCTACCATTATACAGTAAGACAGATAAAAGTGCAAGAAGATAGCTCATTAAAGCAGGGAATATGGAAATTCAAGCATTGAACCCTCACTGATGATGTATGTACGCTCTAATCTCTCTAGTGTATAGGGTAATCACTCTATCCTTCTCTAATCATGCTCTCTAACTTTTGTTCTTCTCCTAACCAATCAACAACAGTTAATATACCAATGCAAACATCATGAGGTCTTTTCAAGGTTGTAATGGGGCCAAGGTAAGGTTAGGGATACATATATGGTTAAGTGAGCTTATAAATTGAATCTTTAATTAACCCAAGCTTTAACCCAACCTATATATTTTATATAACCTTAGAATTCATACCAAGCTACCCAGAATTCCCTTTTACATTCCATACTCATGTATCAATTTTTTTTTGTTTTATCATATGTGCATTGATCTTTGAATTCTTAATTCAGCATTGAGGTAATTTTGTCCCCTTATTTATTTATTGAAAATTTTTCTTTTAATATAGACATAAAAATAAACATAGCTTGTCGATGCACAAAGATTTTTACTTCTTATAGTTTCACATGAGTAGGTATCCAAATTCCCATTGTATTATCATGACACATTCCCTTAATACGTTTGTTCCCACAATTTCCCATACTTAACTAGCATACACAATTCTATCTTAAGCTAACCAAAGATTCAATTTGGGATATACAATTATTTTTTCGCTTAAGGCTAGTAATGTGGTAAAATATGAAACAAATGGGATTTAAAGGCTCAAAGTGGTTAACAAAGGTAATTGAAAAGGGTGGGCTTAATTTGGATAAGTGAGTTTAAACAAATAATGGCCTCAATCATATGCAAGCATACAAACATAATAAATATTGGACATATAGGATGAAACAAAATATAGATTACAATCATAGAGAAGTAAACACACAAGAATAAAATAATTATGGTTAAATAATGTAACCATGCATAAAGGCTCAAATCTTCACAGGTTGTGTGTTCTTTAGCTCAAACATCATGTTCCAAATACAAGTTCGAGCAGATTTATCATAAAAAATATTTTTAATTAAAATTAGTGAAATTTTGTTCCAAAGATAGAGTCTTAGAAGAAACGTATTGTCTTTTCAATCAAGTAGAATATGCATATAACTAACCTATTACTATGCAATTTATCCTATTCTATAAAAGAAAGAAAATCTAACTAAAATATCCTAATTTATTGCTGCTAGGGAAGAGAAATTACCTCCAGAAGTCAGGTACTGACCGACCTCCCCACACTTAAGGCTTTGCACCGTCCTCGGTGCCATCTGTCAGGAACAATGGTGGGCTGGTGGCAGTGTCTCCACTGTCGGGACCGTCGTGGCTCCCTGTGCTGGTGAAAGAAGTGGAGTCCGGAGTGCCTGGATCATCATCGGGTCGTGATTGCCTGTAAGTAGCTCCTTGAGGTATTTGAAACGGCGGTGGTTGTGGCGCTCTCGGAGCTTAGCTTTTTTTTGTGTTGGTCCATCCGCTTCAGTATTTGATGCAGCAGCTGACTAGTAGATGGGGGAGGAGCTGCAGCATCCTCTATGGACTGGCTGATAGTGGCAAGTTGTGGCCTGAGATATCTCCCATTAGGGACATACTAATCGTCCCATGGAAGAATGGCTTTTGTGTCTCCAGCTCTGTAGGATACTCTGGCTGCTGAGATAAGATCAGAGACCAATGCGGGAAAAGGTAGGTTGCCCGCGATCTGCACATGTTCCATAGCATTCCGGATATGTCTTGGTAAATTAAGAGGCTGGTCTGTGAGGATGCACCATAGTAGAACGGCCATGTCTGCTGTGAAGGAGAACTCATGAGTACTCGGGAAGACGTAATGGGACATAATCTGTGCCCATACGTGAGCCTCTAAGGTGGGTGCAAAAACCGAGATTTCCTTAGGACTGGAACGATGGTATCCGAAGATCCATTTACTGCCAGGTCGAGCGATAACTCTGAGAACAGCGTCCCAGTCAAAGGTGTATGCCTGGCGCTTGATTGCGACTTTCTGAAAGGCGCCCAATCCTTCTGGAGCAGGTGGGAGATCTAAGGCTTACTGTATGGCCTCTTCTGTAATGGGGACTTACTTCTGGCGTAAATAGACGGACTGTAGAGTCGGCAGGTGGAAGTTGGAGTAGAACTCAACAACCCAAGAAAGATTAACCTGTCGTGGCTGTCTCTGTAAGAATCCCCAATGTCTTTATGCAATTTGTGGCTCAACAAATTCAGCGATACGATGCGGAAGGATAAGAAGGTGTTCATTGTTGTAATTTCGAGCTGCCAGAATAGGAAACATCTGCTCACAGTAGCGATTTGGGAATCGTGCAGTGTCCTTGGCTGGGAAGGCTCTCTCCTTTTCATCAACCTTGATAATCCTTTTAATTTTTTTTGTTGAGGGCTTGACTGCAGTTGAAGAAGGTCCTGCCACTAATGCTCTCTTCGTTCCTTTCCTTGCTGTGGGTTTAGGGGTAGCTTTCTCTTTGCCTTTCTTGGTGGCCATTCTGAAAAAAGGGAGGAGAAAGTAAGTTAAATCCAAAGAAATAAAGCAAGGAAGGGGATAGAGTGAGTGAAAATCAGTGCACGGTAAAGATGAATGAAATAAACACATGGTCATGACAACATGGGAAAAGATTAAGAGAGGGAATAAAATAAGTGCACGATAGGGAAGTAGAAGCAAGATGTTTATTGGCATGGCGGCAAGGGCATGAGTAGCATAGATCAAGCATCACTTCGTAACAAACTATCACGTTTGTATTGGCAATTAATTTCAGTTAATAAAATGGTAAAGGAAATTTGTGAAAAACATGCTTTGAATAGTAGAAAGTATAATAGAGAAGTGCATAATGTCATACGGGCTTTTTCACAAACACATAGCATGCATGGTAAATAATCCAATGAAAAGAATAAAATGAACATGCAAGCAAACCTTTAAAGAAAATAATATATAATTGCCAAACAAATTGCAACAATCCACAAGCATATAATGAGGAATAATGACTCAAATAAATTGCTAACACCATGTAAAAAGGAAAGAAAAAGAAAGAAAATATGGATAATGAAAAGAAAAAGAAAAGAAAAGAAAATAACATATAAAATAAGAAGAATGATAGAAAAGGAAGGAGGGAAGAAAAAAATAAAACCTTCTTAATGGAGGTGAGAGAGAGAGAGTGAAAGGTGAGATAGAAGGAAGAAGGGAGAAGGAAAAAATAAGGAGGGAAAAGAAAAATTAGGATTTGGAGAAGAGAAAGATAAGATATTTGGCAATTCAGGTTGAGCTGTGCGGCGCAATCGACACGGCCGCGTGGGGCACGCGTTCGCGTGATCGCGCTTTAATTCAGGTGACGCGGTCGCGTGACCCAACTCTCTGTTCGAATTTATATATTTGCCAAATTTGGGGTGACGCGATCGCGTGGGGCATGCGATCGCGTGAGTGGGCTTCAGAAAGGAATCATGCGGACGCGTCGGTGACACGGTCGCGTGATAGGGATTGTGCGTCCAGCACCAATCCAGCACCACTCTCGCACAATAATTCGTTGTGCACGCCTTTTTACGTCGAAAATAAGAGCACGCGGCCGCGTGGGGCACGCGGTCGCGTGGGAGGCTATTATTCCTAGATGACTGATAAACCACTATTTTATGGTTTATCTTGTGCTCAATTGAGTGGATTTTATCAACTCTTTACCCACTTATTCATACTATTTGCATGTTTTATATTTTCCTTCCTAATTATGTGCTTTGATTGAAAACATTCTTCTTTGGACTTATATTTGCTTATTATTAATCCTCTCTTATCACCATTAGATGCCTTGATATGTGTGTTAAGTGTTTTCAGAGATTACAGGGCAGGAATGGCTCAGAGGATGGAAAGGAAGCATGCAAAAGTGGAAGGAATACAAGAAGTTGGAGAAACTGCTAAGCTGTCCAGTCTGACCTCTTCGCACTCAAACGGTTATAACTTTAGCTACAAAGGTCCAAATGACGCGGTTCTAGTTGCGTTGGAAAGCTAACATCCGGGGCTTCGATTTGATATATAATTTGCCATAGTTGCCCCAACGCCAGGCGACGCGAACGCGTGGGTCATGCGGATGCGTGACCTGGTAGGAACGCAACCCGCGCGGCCGTGTGAGCCATGCGGCCGCGTCACTTTTTCGCGACCTGTACGGACCAGAAAGCGCTGGAAGTGACTTCTGGGCTGCTTTTGACCCAGTTTTCAGCCTAGAACACACAGATTAGAGGCTATAAAGTGGGGGAATGCATGCATTCATGAGGAGGCACTCATAATTCACTTTCCATGATTTAGATTTAGTTTTGAGAGAGGTTCTCTCTTCTCTCTCTTTAGGATTAGGATTTAGGATTTAGGACTTCTCTTAGTTTTAAGAGTGACTCTCAATCCCAGGTTCAATGTTCTTTTACTTTATGTTTATTTCTTATTTTCAGACATTTGAATGCTTGCTTGTATTAGTTATGTTGCCTATTTGGCCTATGCCACTTTCATGATGATTTTCGTATTTAATGATATTTGAGGTATTTTAGTTTATGATTGTTCCTTTTTATTATTCCTAATCTGAGGATATTGTTACTCTAGTAGATTTAGTTTTTCCCCTTTTGGCCTTGGTTAAATAATTGGTAACTCTTGAGTTATCAAACTCATTGTTAGTTGAAAATTGGAATTCATCCACTTAACTTACCTTCATAGTTAGAGGTTAACAAAGTGGGAGAAAAATCCAATTCTCATCATAATTGATAAGGATAACCAGGATAGGACTTCCAGTTCTTATACCTTACCAAAGGTTTATTTTACAGCTATTATTATTTTATTTTACTTGTCATATAATATATTCCCACCTTACTTCCAAAACCCCAATTTTACCTTTTTCATAGCCAATAATAAGAACATACCTCCCTGCAATTCCTTGAGAAGACGACCCGAGGTTTAAATACTCGGTTATCAATTTTAAAGGGGTTTGTTACTTGTGACAACCAAAACGTTTGTACGAAGGGATTTCTGTCGGTTTAGAGACTATATCTATAACGCGACTGTTTTTATGAAATTCTTTACTGGCAAAAATCCTAACGTCAAAAATGGCGCCGTTGCCGGGGAATTGCAAACGTGTGCCTTATTATTGGTTATTGTAAATATTTTTCAAAAAAAAAATTTCAGATTTTTATTTTAAAATTTTTTTTATCTTATCTTATCTTTTTCAAAAATAATATCTTTTTCAAAATTATTTTCCTATCTTTTTCAAAAATTATATCATTTTCAAAATATTTTCTTTTTATTAATTTTTGTTTTTATTTTCTCTTACTACCATGAACTCTCATCCCTTTGGCTATAAGTCTGGTTACAATTATGTTACAGGAAGAGGAGATTATAATGACAACATGCACCATGGTTGGAACAATCAAAGATGGGAGGAGCCACAAGGATTTGATCAACCCTCATGGCAACAACCACCTCCAATGGACTATCAACAACTATTCTGTGATGCATATCAAGATGATGGCTATGGTGAGCACTCTTTTGATTATCAACAACCACCACCATATGTCTATGAACCCCCTCCTCAACATGACTTTAGACCACCATACTCACAAGCCCCTTTCCGCCATTCACCTCCATATAACACTAACCCTCAACTACCATACCAACCACCTTATGAGCCATATGAACTATATATAGAACCACCCCAATTCCAACCCAATTACTCACAAGAACCACCACTTCAATATTCACCATCTCCATATCCATCAATCCAAGAGCATTATGATCCTACTTATGAAAATCGAGTGCATCAAGAGGCAAAGGATCGTCTCAAGGAAACAATGGATCGATTTCAGGCAACCACTCAACAACTGGGGCAAGTATTAATTCAATGGGCTTCTAGATGCTTAAATACACAAGGATCAGCCACAGCCCCATGTGGACAGTCTAGTGAAGAGCATAGCATAAAGGAGATACCAGAAACTCCAGTGGACAAGACAGAGCATGAAGTCATAATAGAACAAGTAGAAGAAGCTATCATTGTTCAAGAATAAGAGTTGGTTGAAGACTTAGGAGACGTAGAACCTCCATGGGAAAGACAAGACATAGAGCCTCCTTCCAAGACGGTTGAAATTGATGCTGAAGAGGGTGTACAACCTCCAAAGCATATCATAGTTGAAGACTTGGAAGAGGTTGATCAAGAGATGGAGATTCAAGAAGAAGAAGCACAACCTCCCATGCCCTTAGAAAGCAATGAAAAGGAGATTGAATTGAAAGAGAACTACCAAGAAGAAGAGGTTGAAATTGAAGAAGTTTGCAAAGAGGTGGTAATTATCAGAGAAGAGCATAAGGGAGTGGAGCTTGCAATTTCATTAAAGATACCTCCCCCTAAGTCACCATCATCCTTCACAACATTCAAGTGGGTAAAATTCATATCCCAAAGCTTTCTAATCCCACTTGAATATGGGCTACTGGAGACGGATGGTCAACTTAGAGCTCTTTGTGACATTAAGAGTAAGCGGAAGATGGCCAGTGGTAAGAATTGTCCTGCAAGGTTCATTATGGTTGGAAGCTTTAAGTTTAAACGCAAAGGTTGGTATAGAGCTCAACTGAATGGGTCTAGGAAGCTGTTAGGTCGCTGCAGTGAGAATTCAGATCACCTTTCACCCGGCTGGAAAAATGCAAATCAAGACAAAAACGGGTGTAAAGGTAAAGCTTGGGATCCTGGAATCTGTTCTGACATTTGTCACCCCGGGAGCCTAAGAATCTATTTGAAGCTTCGTAAGGGCTTTACGTGCTTAGTCTGGGACCCCGGAGGTTACTGGAGATACAAACATTGGTGGGAATTCCTGGATCAGTTCAAGCATAAGCCACCATGACAGGAAGCTCATCAAATGTCCAACTTAAGGACTTTAACTAAAAGTGCTAGGTGGGAGACAACCCACCACGGTATGATCGTTCATTTTTCATTTTTATTTAGTTTTATTTGCTTTTGAGTTTTATTTTATTTTATTATATTGAACTTGGAGTTTTGCATCACATTCATATTAACACTGCATTCTGCATTTGATTTCAAAAAAAAAAGCGAGCACGCGACGCGACCGCATCAGCGACGCGTCCGCGTCGCAAGGAGATGAGAGAATAATAAATTGAACAAAGAGTTACGCAGGAGCAGGGCTGGAGGCGCGCTATTAGCACAAATTGACTCCACGCGAACGTGTCGATGACGCGTCCGCATCATTTGGAAAAATAGCCTCCCACGCGACCGCGTGACCTGAAATCGGCGTAAAAAGGGTGTATGGTCGAAAGTTGAGCTGGAATTGGGCTAGACCCATGCTAGTAGCACAAGCCCTGCCACGCGAACGCGTCACCCACGCGTCCGCGTCATATTGGAAATAAGGCCATCCGCGCGATCGCGTCGACCACGCGACCGCGTCACCCTGGATTTTGGCAATACTAAGTTTTGAACAGAGAATTGTGAGACCGTGAGGCTGCACTCGCGCCACTAGCACAAATCGAGTCACGCGATCGCGTGCCCCACGCGTCCGCGTCGCCTAACCTTATTTGCGCACCACGCGACCGTGTCACCCACGCGACCGCGTCGCCAGCGTCGCACAACCTATCCAAATTAGTGCCAATTTTCTTATCTTTTCTTCTCCAAATCCTTATTCTTCTTATCTTTTCTTATTTCTTTCTTCTTCCTTTCTTATTTTCTCTTACTTCTAATTATTTAATTTATTTGCATACTTTCATTCATTGCATATTTTTATTTTCCTAAAATTATTATTGGTGTTCAAATATTCTTATTCAACTGTTACATCTTTTCTGATATTTTCTTGATGCTTAGTGACTTGTTTAATTCTGATTGAGTAATATTATTTAAATCAATGCCAATCTTTTATATTTGTATTATTTTTGCATTGACATAAATTTATATTATCTATCTTTCCCATTGTTGCAAATTTTACACCATTGATTTGCCATGTACTTCCACTATTTTCTCACTTGCATGTTGTAGCTACCATGTAAATAAGACGCTTATCATTTGGCATTAACCCAATTATATTTTATTTATTTATTTTCTATCTTTATTTTTGGGTTACTTTTTCTTTTCCCTCTTCTTTCAGGATGGCCACCACGAAGGGAGAGGAAAAGCTTCTTAATGGGAAAACAAGCAAGTCCATCGGCACAATTCTTGGAGAAAAGCATCAGTTGCATAGACCCTTCCACTTGTATATCTTAGCATGCACCGAGGACGGTGCAATCTTTAAGTGTGGGGAGGTCGATACCGATCTCCGCGGGTCAGTTAGTCCCTTCTTAACACCAATATTTGTTTTTCATTGTTGCATTTGCATGTTTGATTGCATGTTGTTTTATTTGTGCATATTTTACCACTTGGTTGAAGTAATATTTTCTTTTTCAAGAGACTTTTTAGAGTATTTCACTAATTTGAATAAAACTTTTTGAAAAACTTGTATGAAAGAAATATTATTTTGGAACATGGTTTAAAGCTTGAACACACAAAACCAGTGAGATTTTGAGCCTATTTGATTGGTTGCATTTTATCAACCAATATTTTATTTTTGGTGTGTGTTGTTCTCTCTAAAATTGTGATATTTCTCTTGCTTGATTCTATATTTTCATTGTTTAATGTATGCATACACTTATATGATTGAGGCCTTGTTTCACTGAGCTTACATACCCATATGGCCTTAACCTTTTCATTATCTATTGCAGACCAATTTTGAGCCTATTTTACCCCTTTGTTCTTTATTTTAGCACATCATTAACTCTAAGCGAAAAACAATAATGTCCTTAATTTGAATCCTTGGTTAGCTTAGACTAGTGAGGATGCTTATGAATTAAGTGTGGGGAAGAGTGGGTTTGGAAACATCTGGTTTGAGAATTGAGTATGTTAGAATTTTCTGAAAATGTGAAAGAAATGTTTAGAACATGTTCATGCATTCAATAAATTAATCATATGCATTGAAAAAAAAAGAGAGCAAATAATAAAAGGGGACAAAATGCCCCAAAGTAAGTGGTGAAAGCAATGCATATGAGTTGTACTTGAAATTAGAATGTATGAATATGTGGAAAACATAGTTAATGGACAGTTAGGTTTGTATTGTGATTACATGGATTGTCTAAAGTTAGGTGGAAAGTTTAAGTTAATTAAGGATTCAGATTTTAGTCCACTTGACCAAATACAATCCTACTTTGACCCTAACCCCATTACAACCCTTAAAAGACCTCTTGATATGTGTATTTATGCATTAAATTTATGTTGATTGTTAGATGAAGAGCAAGCCTTAGAAAGTAAGGTTAGTAGAGAATTGAGAGAATCGAACCTAAAACACCTGAGTGATTAGAGTGTATACACTACCAGTAAGGGTTCGATGCTCAATTTCTTGTTTCCTGCTTTCATAAGCTATTTTCTTCTTACAAGTCTATTTGTACTTCATTTTTATGATTTGAATTAGTGAAATCCAGTTCATATTTGTTCTTGAAAGATTTGTTTATTTTTAATCAAAGTAGGTAGAAACATTTTGCATGCAGTTGCATTCATATAGATAGGATGCATTTCATACATCTTACCATTCCTCTTCATCTTTATAGTTTCTCTTGAGCTTAGCATGAGGACATGCTTTTGTTTAAGTGTGGGGAGGTTGATAAACCACTATTTTATGGTTTATCTTGTGCTCAATTGAGTGGATTTTATCAACTCTTTACCCACTTATTCATACTATTTGCATGTTTTACATTTTCCTTCCTAATTATGTACTTTGACTGAAAACATGCTTCTTTTGACTTATATTTGCTTATTATTAATCCTCTCTTATCACCATTAAATGCCTTGATATGTGTGTTAAGTGTTTTCAGAGATTACAGGGCAGGAATGGCTCAGAGGATGGAAAAGAAGCATGCAAAAGTGGAAGGAATACAAGAAGTTGGAGAAACTGCTAAGCTGTCCAGCCTGACCTCTTCGGACTCAAACGGCTATAACGTTAGCTACAGAGGTCCAAATGATGCGGTTCCAGTTGCATTGGAAAGCTAACGTTCGGGGCTTCGATTTGATATATAATTTGTCATAGTTGCTCCGACGCCAGATGACGCGAACGCGTGGGTCACGCGGACGCGTGACCTGGCAGGAACGCAACCCGCGCGGCTGCGTGAGCCATGCGGCCGCGTCACTTTTCCGCGACCTGTACGGACCAGAAAGCGCTGGAAGTGACTTCTGGGCTGCTTTTGACCCAGTTTTCAGCCCATAACACACAGATTAGAGGCTATAAAGTGGGGGAATGCATGCATTCATGAGGAGGCACTCATAATTCACTTTCCATGAGTTAGATTTAGTTTTGAGAGAGGTTCTCTCCTCTCTCTCTTTAGGATTAGGATTTAGGATTTAGGACTTCTCTTAGTTTTAAGAGTGACTCTCAATCCCAGGTTCAATGTTCTTTTACTTTATGTTTATTTCTTATTTTCAGACATTTGAATGCTTGCTTGTATTAGTTATGTTGCCTATTTGGCCTATGCCACTTTCATGATGATTTTCGTATTTAATGACATTTGAGGTATTTTAGTTTATGATTGTTCCTTTTTATTATTCCTAATCTGAGGATATTGTTACTCTAGTAGATTTAGTTTTTCCCCTTTTAGCCTTGGTTAAATAATTGGTAACTCTTGAGATATCAAACTCATTGTTAGTTGAAAATTGGAATTCATCCACTTAACTTACCTTCATAGTTAGAGGTTAACAAAGTGGGAGAAAAATCCAATTCTCATTATAATTGATAAGGATAACCAGGATAGGACTTCCAGTTCTTATACCTTGCCAAAGGTTTATTTTACAGCTATTATTATTTTATTTTACTTGTCATACAATATATTCCCACCTTACTTCCAAAACCCCAATTTTACCTTTTTCATAGCCAATAATAAGAACATACCTCCCTGCAATTCCTTGAGAAGACGACCCGAGGTTTAAATACTCGGTTATCAATTTTAAAGGGGTTTGTTACTTGTGACAACCAAAACGTTTGTACGAAGGGATTTCTGTCGGTTTAGAGACTATATCTACAATGCGACTATCTTTATGAAATTCTTTACTGGCAAAAATCCTAACGTCAATGACGTGGACACGTCAGCGACGCGGTCGCGTGGGACGATTTGTGCCACTGGCACACCTCCAGCCACGCTCCAGCGTGACTCTCTGTTCGTTTTTTATTTTCTCCCCTCTCCTTTCGACGCGGACGCGTCGCTGATGCGGTCGCGTCGCATGGGTTTTTTTTTTATTATGCAAATGCAGATGCACGAAATGTGCTGATAAAGAGAAGGGTCATTAAATAGAAAAACTAAAAACAAAGAAAAGAACGATCATACCATGGTGGGTTGTCTCCCACCTAGCACTTTGCTTTAACGTCTGTAAGTTGGACGCTCCACTAGCTCAATCTTCTGCCATGTGGGGATCTTCCAAGAGGAAGATCTCAAGCTCTTTATTTTTCTACATCATCTCGCCATGGTACAGCTTCAGACGTTGTCCATTAACTTTGATAAGTTCAGAGCTTGAAGGATGGCTTAGGTGATAAACTCCGTATGGTTCGGCCTTCTCTACTCTGTATGGACCTTCCCATCTTGATCTCAACTTGCCTGGCATGAGCCTCAGTCGAGATTTGTAAAGGAGGACTAAATCCCCAGGCTAGAACTCTCTTCTCTTGATGTGCTGATCATGTACAGCCTTCATCTCTCCTTGTATATTCTTGAGTTCTCATAAGCTTCTAGGCGAAGGCTCTCCAGTTCTTGCAGTTGTAACTTCCTTTCAACTCCGGTTTCTCAATTCCCATGTTGCATTCCTTGACTGCCCAAAAGGCTCTGTGCTCTACTTCAACTGGGAGATAACAAGCTTTTCCATAAACTAAGCGGAAAGGACCCATCCCAATGGGTGTTTTATATGTTGTCCTGTATGCCCATAGTGCATCTTGTAGCCTGGTGCTCCAGTATTTTCTATGAGGTTTTACTATCTTCTGCAAGATACGCTTTATCTCTCTGTTTGACACCTCGGCTTGCCCATTGGTCTGAGGATGGTATGCTGTTGCAATCTTATGAATTATCCCATGCTTCTTCATTAATCCTGTTAATCTCCTGTTACAAAAATGGGTGCCTTGATCGCTCACGATTGCTCGTGGTGATCCAAAGCGGCAAATAATATGATTTCTCACAAAGGAAACAACAGTGTCAGCATCATCAGTGCAGGTAGGAATTGCTTCCACCCATTTGGAAACGTAATCCACAGCTAACAATATATAAAAATAGCCATTAGAATTTGGAAATGGACCCATGAAGCCAATGCCCCAAACATCAAAAATTTCACAGAAAAGCATAATTTGTTGAGGCATCTCATCCCTCCTGGATATATTACCAAATTTTTGGCATGGGAGACAAGATTTACAAAACTCAGCAACGTCTCTAAAAAGAGTAGGCCAACAGAATCCACAGTCTAAGATCTTTCTAGCTGTTCTTTGAGGGCCAAAATGTCCTGAAATTCTGATTGAGGCACACAACGTCTAATTACCTGATCAGCGCCACATCTCCATAAATATGGGTCATCCCATATATAATATTTAGACTCGCTTTTCATCTTGTCTCTTTGATGCTTAGAAAAGTGTGGAGGAAATGTGCGACTAATAACTAGATAATTAGCTACAGGTGCATACCAAGGGACTACCTCAAATACTGCTTGCAGGTTATCAAATAGAAAATTATCATCTATAGGAGTAGAATCATCCTTAATGTGCTCAAGGCGACTCAAGTGGTCTGCCACTAGATTCTGGTTACCACTCCTATCCTTTATTTCTAAATCAAATTATTGTAATAGCAGTATCCAACGTATGAGCCTTAGTTTGGACTCTTTTTTAGCTAATAGATACTTTAAAGCTGCATGGTCCTTTTTAGCTAATAGATACTCTTTCTCAATAGTAGTATAATTGGACTGGGCAGTGTCTAAAGTCTTAGACGCATAAGCAATAACAAAAGGATCCTTACCTTCACGCTGAGCCAGCGCTGCTCCTACTGCATGGTTGGAAGCATCGCACAGATTTCAAATGGCTGGCTCTAGTCTGGTCCTCTCACAATTGGAGCTTGAGTCAGGTCGGTCTTCAGCTTATCGAACGCTTGTTTGCAATCCTCACTGAACTCGAACTCAATATCCTTCTGTAGTAATCTGGATAAGGAAAGTGCTACCTTACTAAAGTCCTTAAAAAATCTCCTGTAAAAACCTGCATGGCCAATGAACGAACGGACTTCCCTCACAGAAGAGGGGTAAGGCAAACTAGAAATAACATCAACCTTTGCTGAATCTACAGAAATGCCACTATTAGATACAACATGTCCCAGTACAATCCCTTGTTTGACCATAAAGTTACATTTTTCAAAATTTAATACAAGGTTTGTATTGACACATCTATCTAATACTCTAGATAATCCATCTAAGCAAAGGCTAAAAGAATCACCATAAACACTAAAATCGTCTTTAAAAACTTCCATACAGTTCTCAATCAGATCAGAGAAAAGACTCATCATGCACCTTTGGAAAGTGGCTGGTGCATTGCACAGGCCAAAGGGCATTCTCTTGTAAGCATAAGTCCCAAAAGGACATGTAAAGGTAGTCTTTTACTGATCCTCAGGAGCTATATAAATCTGGAAATAGCCTGTGTAACCATCTAAAAAGCAATAATGTGATTTACCTGACAGGCGATTCAACATTTGATCAATGAATGGAAGAGGGTAGTGATCCTTACGAGTAGCTTGGTTGAGACGCCTGTAATCAATGCAGACCCTCCAAGCGTTCTGTACTCTGGTTGCTATGAGCTCTCCATGCTCATTCTTCACTGTAGTTACTCCAGACTTCTTGGGCACCACTTGTACTGGGCTCACCCATTCACTGTCTGAGATGGGGTAGATAATACCTGCCTCTAATAGTCTAGTTACTTCCTTCTTGACAACCTCTAAAATGGTGGGGTTCAATCTTCTTTGGGGTTGACGAACAGGTCTTGCTCCTTCGTCTAAAAATATCCTGTGCTCACAAACTTGAGGATTGATGCCTATTATGTCTGCTAAACTCCACCCAATTGCTTTTTTGTGCTTCCTCAGCACACTAAGTAACTGCTCTTCCTGTTCAGGAGTGAGGTCCTGTGCAACGATAACTGGAAACTTCCGCTGGTCCTCAAGGTAAGCATATTTGAGGTGTGGAGGGAAGGTTTCAATTCTGACTTCTGGTTATGATCTGGCTTTCGATTATCTGGAACTGGTGGCAGTGGTAGAGTGCCTGCATTGTCCTCGGAATTCCCCACACTTGGATCTTGTCCTTTGTACTTATCTTCAAACTCTTCCTGGTGAACTTCAGCTACAGTTTCATCTATGATGTCACACTGGAAGATAAAACGATCTTCTGGAGGGTTGTTTATGAATCCATTCAGATTGAAGATTACCATTCGGCCATCTATTTCAAAAGATTATGTTCCTGAAAAAGCATCCAATTTGCATTTTGATGTCTTCAGGAATGGTCTCCCAAGTAGGATTGATGATGGCTTATCTGAGTCATTATGGGGCATCTCCAAGATATAGAAATCAGTGGAGAATGTGACCCCTTTAATGTTCACTAAAACATCTTCAGCAACTCCAGCCACTGTAATAATGCTTTTATCTGCTAACACAAATTGGGCTGCCGACCTTTTTAAGGGAGGGAGCTGACGTTGGGATTTTTGCTAGTAAAGAATTATTAAAAATATTCGCGTTGTAGATACATCTTCTAAACTAATAGAAATTCCTTCGTGCAAACGTTTTGGTTGTCACAAATAACAAACCTCTTCAAAAATTGTTAACCGAGTATTTAAACCTCGGGTCGTCTTCTCAAGGAATTGCAGGGAGGTATGTTCTTATTATTGGCTATGAAAAAGGTAAAATTGGGGTTTTTGGAATTTGGGCAATGGGTACAAGCATATTTAAATAACAAGTAAAATAAATTAACAGTAAAATAAACTCTTGGCAAGGTATAAAGACTGGAGGTCCTATCCTAGTTATCCTTATCAATTATGAAGAGAATTGGATTCTTCTCCCACCTTGTTAACCTCTAACTATGAAGGTACGTCAAATGGATGAATTAATTCGAATCCTCAGGTCCTAGTCTTTCCTTGGGAAAGGCTAGAGTTATTGGAATATGAATTAATGAAATGAAGAAATCCAATTTTCAATCAATAATGAGTTTGATAACTCTAGAGCTACCAATTATTTAACCAGGGCCAAAAGGAAAGGAAATTGAAGCTGCTGGAATAAAAATGCTTTTAGATGGGAAGCAATAATCATGTAAATAAAAGAAAGCAATATTAAACTGAAATACCTCAAATAACATTAATTTAAAAGAGTAATCTGTAACATGGCAGAGTTCATAAATTAAATTGGAAAAATAATTAAAAATAAAGAACCTGTGATTGAGAGTCACTCGTAAAACTAATAGAAATCCTAAATCCTAATCCTAAGAGAGAGAGGAGAGAACCTCTCTCAAAACTAGATCTAAATCATGGAAAGTGAATTATGAGTGCCTGATCTGAATGGATGCAATCCCTCTACTTTATAGCCTCTAATCTGAGTTTTCTGGGCCGAAAAATGGGTCGAAAACAGCCCAGAAATCGCTGGAGAAGAAATCTGCCACGCTGGTTTTTCGTCACTGCGACGCGGCTGTATGGAGCACGCGGTCGCGTCGCCTAGCGTCAAGGCCACTATGGCATATTATATATCAAATCGAAGCCCCGGACGTTAGCTTTCCAACGCAACTGAAACCGCGTTATTTGGATCTCTGTAGCTCAAGTTATGGTTATTTTAGTGCGAGAGGGTCAGGCTGACAGCTTTGCAGTTTCTCCAACTTCTTGTATTCCTTCCACTTTTGCATGCTTCCTTTCCATCCTCCAAGCCATTCATGCCCTATAATATCTGAAAACATTTAACACACATATCAAGGCATCTAATGGTAATAAGAGAGGATTAATAATAGCAAATATAAGTCCAAAGAAACATGTTTTCAATCAAAGCACATAATTAGGAAGGCAAATGTAAAACATGCGAATAGTATGAATAAGTGGGTAAAGAGTTGATAAAATCCACTCAATTAAGCACAAGATAAACCATAAAATATGGGTTTATCAACCTCCCCACACTTAAACAATAGGATGTCCTCATGCTAAGTTCTAAAGAACTATAAAGATGAAGAGGAATGGTAGAATGTATGAAATGCAACCTATAAATGCAACTACATGCTAAGATGCTTCTACCTACTTGGTTAAAAGTAAATAAGTTCTCCAAGACAAAAATAATTCAAATTCCACTAATTCAAATCATATAAAATAAAGACAAGTAAACTTGTAAGAAGGTAGCTCATGAAAGCAGGGAACATAGAATTAAGCACTGAACCCTCACTGGTAGTGTATATCACTCTAATATCTCAAGTGTATAGGGGTAATCACTCTACTTTTCTCTAATCATGCTTTCTAAACCTTGTTCTTCATCTAACCAATCAACAAATATTTAATGTACCAATGCAAACATCATGAGGTCTTTTTCAAGGTTGTAATGGGGCTAAGGTAAAGGTAAGGGTATATATATAAGGTTAAGTAAGCTAGTGAAGTGAATCCTTGATTAGTCCAAGATCTCACCTAACATACATACTTTGTAAAGCAAAGCTTCTTTACCTATTCTCCCATATTTTTTCCACTTTTGATGTTACATGCTCATGTATTAGTTTTAATTTTGTCCCATGTGCATTGCTTTATTTTGCATTTGGGGAATTCTTTTGTATCTCCTTTATTTATTATTATTTTTTTTAATGCACATGGTAATTCAATTATTTTTGATTTCACATGAGCATGCTTCCCAAAATTTTTATTTTAAATTATTTCATTCTTTTCAACTTCCTACCCTTTGTTTTTATCATCCATGTTCCCAATAGGTTTCCCACACTTAAACAATTACACAATTTCTATCTTAAGCTAACCAAGGATTCAACTTGGGATTTTAAATTTGTTTTTCTGCTTAAGGCTAGTGTTGTGGTTTATAGAATAGGAGGGGATTAAAAGGCTCAAGGGGGCTAACAAAGATGGTATAAAAGGCAAGCTTTATTTGGGATAGTGAGTTAAAATCAAACAAGGCCTCAATCATATGCAAGCATGTAAATATATTAAAAATTGGACATATAGAATGGAACAAAGCAAAGATTACAATTATAGATAAGAAAACACACAAGAATAAAAATTTATGGTTAAATAATATAACCATATAAATAAGCTCAAAATCTCACAGGTTGTGTGTTCTTTACCTCAAAAACCATGTTCCAAATACAACTTCAAAACAAGTTTAACACAAATTTTTTTTCAATTTAAATTAGTGAAATACTATAAAAATTTCTTGAAAAGAAAATATTACTTCAACCAAGTAGTAACTAAATGTACAAAATCAAATAAATATGCAAATGCAACAATGAACTAACAAATAAAATAAAACATTGGTGTTGAAATAGGAAATAACTAACCCCTGGAGATCGGTATCGACCTCCCCACACTTAAAGAATGCACCGTCCTCGGTGCTTACTGAGATGTGCAGGTGGACGGGTGGTTCCAACTGATGCTTTTCTTCAAGGATTGTGCAGATGGACTTGTTTGTCTCCCCTTTTAGAAGTTCCTCCCTTTTCCCGTCTTCGGTGGCCAGCCTGAAAGAAGAGAAAAAGACGAACAGTAACCCAGAGATAAAGATAAAAATATAAATAAAATATGGGTATTAATACCAAATAATAGAGGTCTCAACTACATGGTAGCTACAACATGCAAGTGAGGAAACAATAGAAGCACATGGCATACTAGTGGTGCAAAATGTTGCAACAATTAGGGAGAGTGTGGGTAATGAAAAACAGTATAAGCTCATGTCAATGCAAAAAAGAATACAAATATCATAAAAGAATAGCATTGATTTAAATAATATTACCCAACAGTGTAAACAAGTCACTAAACACCAGATAATACCAGAAAAGTTGTAACAGTTGAATAAGAAAGTTTAACACCAATGAAAATAATGTAATGAATGAAGGTTTGCAATTGAGTAAAAGAAAATGAATGATAAGAAGAATGAGAAAGGAAAGAAGGGAAGAAGAAGTAAATAAGAGAGGAGGAAGATAGAATAAGAAAAGATAGAAAAAATTAGGATTAGAAAAGAAAAGATAAGAAAATTGGCACTGATTTGGATAGGTTGTGCGATGCTAGTGACGCGGTCGCGTGGGTGCAATAATTTCAGGCAACGCGGACGCGTGGGGCACGCGAACGCGTGGCTTGATTTATGCGATTGGCGCGAGTGCAGCCTCGCGTTCGCGCAACTCTCTGTTCGAACTCTTTTGCCAAATTTTAGGGTGACGCGGTCGCATGGTGACGCAATCGCGTGCGTGGCCAAGATTGGAGGATGACGCGAACGCGTGGGGCACGCGTTCGCGTGGGGCACAGTTCGAAGTGAGCGTAGCTCCGAATCCATTGTGCGGGAGTCAGATCAGCACGCAGTCGCGCTTTTCAATTTGCCATATAGCAGTACTGCAAGCACATCTTAATCGAATGTGATCATATTGTTCTAAATTCACTTATAAATTCTAAACGCAAGCGTATGTACCGCTCATCAGTGATGGGAGCCATGTTGGTAATTCACAGTAAATCTGATCCATACTCCAAACTTAAATAGGATCCCCATGGGTGAATCAAATAGCAGACCAACGTTCAAATCCTATCATTTGCAAACATTCCAGATTATCACCACTACAACTCAAACCATTCAAACTGCTGATCACTCATTTATAACAAACCATCATACTCTGAGGATAGACTTGATTGAAACCTTACTTGAAGTTATGCAGGATCAGGCAACAAACATTCAATGATTGAACAACATCAAGACCAGGAGTACCTAGACTGGAGTCCCAAGTAGGATTTCCAGCAATTCTACGTCCATGACAGCTTCCAAGTGCACTGAGAAACCCAGAGGAAGCTGAAGTAAGATGAAAAGTGCAAGTGATCCCACTATGTAAGTATGTGGGGAGCAGTCACCAAACCATCTTCAGCATCAGAAGATGCATAGGAAGAATCAGGGACCAACCTCCCAGAAGAGAAGCTGAAAAGTCTGACCCTTGCACTTTCCAAACTCAAGTTGAAGCAGAGATATACT